>NC_042618.1:267468894-268143903 GCF_901001135.1 Rhinatrema bivittatum | reverse complement strand
GTAGATGCACTATCATCACTTTATAGATTTCAACCTGGAACAATAAATTCAATCAATAATACTCTGAGCTTAAGTTCAATGTGCAATACTAATACCAAATAATCATAATAATTAGAACTTAAATATGCTCCGTTTAAACAAAAGTAACTCTTTTCTCCCTTTTTTTTTTTTCTATTCGCTCAGCACTGAACTGACAGAAGCACTTCTCTAAAAGCAGTGCTCTGCCTGCTACCATACGCTAAAACAACTCTTACTTCCCCTTTTTTTTCCCTCTAAGATACAGTTTAACTCTTTGGTTAAAATGTCCATTCAGATTTCAGCAGCTCAGATTCTAAATTTTAACACTAGTAAAAGTCTTTGTCAGTAACCTCAGTTCAGTATTAAAGAAGTTTGAAAGTATAAAAGTAATAAAAGTTCAGCATTGAAGGTTGAGGGCAAAAGAGGTTTGGATTAGCAGGAGATCTGTCCCGTTCCCCCCTTGACTCCTGTTTTACCACAATATAATCTGCAACGCACAGTTGGGGCAGATAATTCAGGAAGGAAAGGTATAAAGTATGTGTTGTGAGAAAGAAATATCGCATGCGCTTGGTGATCACCTTAATAGGAATGTATCAGAGATATAACAAATACAGAAATTAGGGAGAGAAACTTAAAAGCGGTACCGTATAACATTAACTTACTTAAACTAAAAATCCTTATACAAAAAATGTACCAGCAAATGATAACATAACTAGATAACGACAACCAGAAACGATAAGACTGGCAAGGATTTGCTGGTCTCTTGTAAACAGATTCTATCTTAACCTACTTTGTCCTAAAACGAATATTGCAGTAAAAATGCAAATTATGTGTACTGGCAATGCAAGCAATAGCTACAAAAATAAATCTCAGAGTAACGGAGTCATCCTAAATCTGGTCCTATTTAGCTTTGTCAAAGGGGACGATTTCACATTGAGTTTACACAGTGTCCTGTCCAAATTTCACTACAGTTACAACGTAAGGCCCTACATACACTGGATCCTTTCTCTGATGTGTGGGGGAACACTTCCTGTGGGGAAATGCACTCTAAGTATGCAGGCTTCCTGTAACGGAATATCAAGGCACATGATAAACATTCCTTCCAGGTTTGCTTTGTCTGCTCCATCACTTGGTTTAGTCTGGTTTGCAACAGGCCATTGTATTGTCTCATTAGATCATGTCTCTCACGTCGGCACTGTTTTTGTTTGTAACGCCACTGCGATATCAGGAGTGCAGCTACCTGGCCCAAGGTCATATATGCTAATTTCTTTGAAGACCTGGAGGCATGGTTACTGCTTATGGCACTCCGGGCGGTATTCAATTCAATTGCGGTTGGGGATCCCTCTAGAGAACAGAATCTCATTTGTGGGCTGAAGGCAAGTGTCCATCCATGAATTGAATCAACCCAAATGGTGACATAAAAAAATGAATGGTCTAATTTGGCAACTTTGGCTTCTTGAGGACCGGCAGCAGCCGAAGCTACAGTGACTACGTCAACTTCCTCACTACTCTCCGTGTCTTCCTCACTACTCTCAATCAAAATAGGCATGGATTGGAGGCAAGGGTTGGGTGACAGGTCAGGAGGTTCAGGAGTCAATGACAATTCAGGAAGCTCAGGAGGCAGTGACAGCTCAGGATACAGGGAGTTTGTCGGTGGCGAAGGAGTTTGAGGGTAAGGCGGAGGGAGGTTAGTTTCTTTGATTTCAGTTTCTTTGGTTTCCTGGGGTTTTTCCTCTGAGGTGGACTCGGAGGATGCCACGGGAGCCTTGGTTGGGGACGGTGCCTTGTGATTGTGTGTCCCCAGATTTTCTATCGCTTCCGTGAATTTTTGCCAAAGCAATAGATGTTTTATTGAGGCACGCTGGGCTGCGTGCAAGGCATTTCCCAACCTGATCCAGTCCTGGACATCCAAAGTACCAGCCTCTGGATACCACGGGCGCTGGCTTTTTATTTCTTTCAACATATTTTCTATATCTCCTAGTCTGACGTTAATTGCCTCTCCTTTTGTAATAAAGAAATTATTTACTATTTTCTGCAACTCTTTTGCATGAACATTCTGCTGAGTTGACAGTTCCTCCCCCATACTCATGAATGTGGGAGCGAAGTTCGCTGAGGTGCACCTGGGCTCGTCCGGCCGAATGAGTAGGGGGATTGACGTCTGGAGGGGTCACCAGATGTTGGTGATGGGAGACGCATGGAAGCAAACACATCAGGCAGAGATCTTAGGAAGGCACCTTGAGCTAAAACAGAGTGCACTTCTTTTATTGTCCTGCGTTACATCTCATCAGAGTAAACATCATACCATTGGTTACAACACTGCAGGATATACAGCTGCAAGGCTTATTATGCTATGCGCGTGATTAACTCATGTTATCATCTTTGTCAAAGCAAGCAAGCATTCTGTGTTTAGGGCAAAGGTTGTTTGTGAAGCCGAGAAGCTGAGATAAGAAAGTGCAGAGAGCTGAGGAATACTAAAGCAGACAAGCTCAGCGTGGTATGCCAGCCCTGAACAAAAACCTTTATTCCCCACACAAAAGCATAAGAACTCATTTTAATGCATAAAACATTCTAAAAATGGGATTAAAACATTACAGTGTCTGAATGCGAACTAGCTGCACATTGTTGGGTGCTGAGAGTGTGTGTAAAAGCAATTTAAAAATAAATCAAAACACAAAGTTAAAACCACTGTGTTAAGTTCTAGAATTCCAAGTCACAGCACACAGTAAGGTTCATCAGTCTACCACATCAGATGTACGAACAGCAAAGGACACATCAGTGAAAATTTGATGTGATTTAGAATGAGGAAAGATACACAAAAATGAGATTTCTACAATGTACTCTCGCCATAGCTTGATGACTAATATGAGAGCCTTATAAAAGTCTCTCTCTCGCTAGCCAAGAGCAACCCAAAACAAGGAAATGCCTGCCTGGGCACTTCACAAGCCACAAAGTGAAAATATCATGGGTGTAATAAATTTAAATTGTGTTGCTGTAAAATACCTATGTGAAACGGTAAAATAGCACATGCTGAGGTAACTCAAAAATTACCCTACCATGCCCCCCCCCCCTTTTTTTCTTTTTTAATCGCAAGCATTATTCTCATGAAATTTATAGCATTTTGATGAATCTAGGGATAAGTTAGGCTATGCTCAGTGTCCTCTTGTAAATGTATAAATTCAATGGAAATTGAAATAGTATCAGTGGCCACCAGGTGTCAGTATCAAATTTTATGAAACATTGCTTTTACTCTTCCTGTTCATTTCAATAGGCTTTTTTGCTAATATGACAGAATAAGGAAACCAAACAACTAGCATAACTTCCAGGTTTTTACAAATAAAATTTAAAACTAGACATGCCAAATCTCAGAATTAAGCATGAGGCAACAGGAGAGGTATCACACTGACAAGCTGTGAGGCCCTCCTCTCACTCATTCAGACCCTGTTGGGAACGATGTGATAAGATCTATGAGGGGCAGTTGGCCCAGATCATGCAGCAGGAGCAGCCGGTGCAAGGGGCCAGTGCAAGGGTATTAGGTGCCCTAGGCAAAACTTTTGCCTTGTGCTTGACCCCCCTCCCCGGTCCTAGCTCCAGGCCCGACCTCATTCACTCAGGCAGGCCTCCTCTCTTACACACACTTAGGTTCCTTGTCTCATTCACACACACACACACCATTACACAGGCTCCCTTCCCTCTTTCTCACTAACACCTTTGCTCTCTCATACACACACAATCCTTCTCACTCACACACACACACACAAACTGAGGTGCCACTCGTGGCCCACCAAGAATCTGCTTCTCTCGGCCGTGAGGAGGATGGGCATCTACTTGCGGCCCGCTGAGTATCTGCATTTCTCAGCCGCAAGCAGGATAGACTTCTGCTCGCAGCCGAGTCTCTATTCCTCTCGACCGTGAGTGTGATTACATTCAGATACAGTAGATATAGCAAGTGTTGCTTACCTGTAACAGGTGTTCTCACAGGACAGCAGGATGTTAGTCCTCACATATGGATGACATCACAGAATGGAGCCCTGTACGGAAAACTTTTCTGTCAAAGTTTCTACAAAGCTTTGACTGACACTGGCACACTGAGCATGCTCAGCCTGCAATTATCCCTGTGAACCACAGGTGTCTCCCTCAGCCTTGTCTTATAGCTAAAAGCGCAAGCGAAACTAAAATAAAAGTAAAAACGTATACAGACCCAACTCCGCGGGGTGGCGGGTGAGTTTTGTGAGGACTAACTTCCTGCTGTCCTGTGACAACACCTGTTACAGGTAAGCAACACTTGCTTTCTCACAGGACAAGCAGGATGGTAGTCCTCACATATGGGTGAGTACCGAGCTGAGGATCCCCGAGAGTGCACCAAATGCACCCAAGACGCGCAAAAGGCGCAATGGCGGGGGTGGAATTTGGAACGGAGTGCATCCTGAAACCCATAACGGGTTGGTGGAAGGATGTTGGCTAGTTAAACCGAAAGTAATAAGAGTAGACGGACTGGCCAAACATGGAGCATGCCGGCTAGTTGTATCTAAGCAATAATGGGCTGCAAAGGTATGGAGAGAGCTCCAGGTTGCAGCCTGATAAAAATGTACAAGCAGCAGTGGCCGAGGGGAAGCTATTGAGGCTGGGACGGATGCAACAGAGTGTGGTTACACACAGTGCTGTAGTGAAATGCCTGCTTGTTGGTAGGAAAAGAGATACAGACCATCAATTAGGAGGAATAGGTCTGTATGCCCACTGGAACTCGCAGCTTGACTCTTGCCACAGAAGTAAAGCATTAGGTGAAATTCCTATGGAGTGTAGTGTGATCTAGATAGAATGCAAGTACACTAGTACTGTCCAAGGAGTGGAAAAACCCTCTCGCTTTGGTGAGAGAGAGGTGTTGGGAAACATGGACAGAGTATATTCTGAGTAAGGTGAGATGCAACGTCTACCTTAAGGAGGATATGAAGTAGTTGAATACATAAAACCACTCTGTAACGGAGGAACGCAGGATCGGAAGAGTATGTAACAAGGTGTGTAACTCACTGACCCTGTTGGCAGAAATGACATTTATGAGGGAAAGAATTTCCCATGACAAACTATGAAATGAGAGAAATGGAAAAGCTCGAACAGAGAACGTATGAGACTTATAAGCACGAAATATAGATTCCATTCCGTGACTAGTGAAAATAGAGGTGGCTTAATCAGTGGATAATCCATGGTAAGCTGACTCAGAAGGGGTTTACCTTTAATCGGGTATCCCCACTCCCAAACGATACACCACTTGGAACAGAGGTGTACCTATGTGGAGGATATCTGGGGAGCAGAATCCGAGGGAGCAAGAGAAAAGAGTGGTGTAGAAAAAAGAAAAAGGGTAATACCCTTTTGTATGCGTCATGTGGTAAATCATGCCATTTTGAATGGTAGGATTTATGTGTGGAAGGCTTTGTGACGCTACCAGTACCTGAGAACAGTTAGTCTACAATTTGTGACTGACTGGTGAGAAGGCGAATTGGTTACTGGTGTGACAGATTGAGAAGTATGGGAAGATACTGGTCTCGGCCAGGACGTGGGTCTGAGGAACAGTGAACTCCATCCTGGTTCAGCATTAGAAGAGTGCTGTCTATGAGAGGCAGCAGAAGAGACACATTTAAGAGGCCCTTGATGGAAGAAAGGCGTCTATGGGAACGCATTGGAAACGGAAAATGTCATAATGCCTCTGTATCGCTCCATGGTGAGACCGCACCTTGAATACTGTGTACAATTCTGGTCGCCGCATCTCAAAAAAGATGTAATTGCGATGGAGAAGGTACAGAGAAGGGCTACCAAAATGATAAGGGGAATGGAACAACTCCCCTATGAGGAAAGACTAAAGAGGTTAGGACTTTTCAGCTTGGAGAAGAGACGACTGAGGGGGGGATATGATAGAGGTGTTTAAAATCATGAGAGGTCTAGAACGGGTAGATGTGAATCGGTTATTTACTCTTTCGGATAGTAGAAAGACTAGGGGGCACTCCATGAAGTTAGCATGGGGCACATTTAAAACTAATCGGAGAAAGTTCTTTTTTACTCAACGCACAATTAAACTCTGGAATTTGTTGCCAGAGAATGTGGTTAGTGCAGTTAGTATAGCTGTGTTTAAAAAAGGATTGGATAAGTTCTTGGAGGAGAAGTCCATTACCTGCTATTAAGTTCACTTAGAGAATAGCCACTGCCATTAGCAATGGTTACATGGAATAGACTTAGTTTTTGGGTACTTGCCAGGTTCTTATGGCCTGGATTGGCCACTGTTGGAAACAGGATGCTGGGCTTGATGGACCCTTGGTCTGACCCAGTATGGCATTTTCTTATGTTCTTATGTGTAGGGAGTAGAATCTGTGCACCGTATGGTTCGATTCGGATGCAGAGGGCAAGATCAGTTGACCTCAGCGCTAGAAGATTTTTCTCGCCACACATGTAGTCCGAGACCATTCAAGAGGATGGAACCTATATGGAGAAGCGGGGAGTAGCTGGCTTGTTACGGCGGTTACTACCCCAAACCAAATGGGCCTGATACTTCACTTTCGATGCACATCCAGCATGGCTCTCTGCTTCAACGGCATGGGAGAAGACTTATACGTCACGCATATCCAGCATAGCTCCCTGCTTCAACGGCAGGGGAGAAGAAAAACAACCAATAAGGGCTAATAACATAGTCTGGGTAAAACAAATAAGCATGGGTGCAGCTTGCTTATTGCGGCGGCTACTACCCCAAACTAATCAAGCTAGATATTTCACTTGGATGCAGCTCCATCACTGCTCTCTACATTAAAGGTGGGGATGGAAGGGAAATAGAACCAAGAGCTAAGAGAAACAGATAAGTATGAGAGAAAATATGTGTGAAGCTTGCTGGGCAGACTAGATGGGCCATTTGGTCTTCTTCTGCCGTCATTTCTATGTTTCTATGTTTCTATGTTAGTGCATTCAGTAAGTCTCTTAGATAAGTGGTCCGAGGATGCATAGAGTGAGCAAGGGCCAAGGGTAGAGCTGCGGAGCTTCCTTACAGCGCAGCTTCCTTGCAGAGCAGCTAAGAGGTCGTGCATGTTTGTGTGTTGGAAAGCACACTGTCCCTATGCTGTCTGTCTGTATGCACAAAGATTTGTTGCAGAGGCAGTACTGGAAGGCATAAGGGTATAACTCATGGCTACAAGCTCCAGGAAGTTTATGTGAAACTGTGCCTGGACTGGAATAGACGCATGTTGGGTTGAGAAGATTTTAGGTCAAACTTACAACCCTGAGTAAATGTGAGCATGAGCAGGATCAGACAAGGTTTTGGTTCTAGATCTGCAATACAGATGAGGGATGAAAGCTGTTGAACAGCTTAGACCAACTGATAATGGAATTTCACTGAATCTAACCCATAGCAGTTTTGGATCTATGAGGAAAGTGCATAGTGAAAAAACTCCATAGCCCGACAATGAAAAATTGAGGGGCTGGGGTTATGGAATATGTGCACAGGGACATGTAGGAATTTATTAGAATGTCTGCGTGGTTGCTGGATAGGAAGGTCATTGTGACTGTGGTGTCCAGAAGTATTGTAAAAGGGATTTATGGCAGTGACAGTAATCCCAGATAGTAAATTTATAGTGAGTCATGAAGAAGTTAGAACTCATTGCGTGGACTGACTGTGGTTATGCAGCTGTCCATGCAAGGAAAGCGTGAATGATGTTGCACTCCGTAGAGAAACAGCAGTCACCGATAGTGATTTAATGAAATACCCCCAGTTGAAAGCTGGTGCAAACCGGCAGAGCTTGGGATTGTAATATTGTTGACTCACCATGAAGCACATAGAAAGATTAGAGGTAATGTAGTTAATGCGATATGGAAGCATGGTGACCATATTACCTGTGCCTTCTGAAGAAAGTTGGTATTTCTGAGGTCCAGGATGAGCGGAGAGTAACTACTTTCTGTTGAAAGAAAGAATAGTGTAATTAAAACTCCCAAACCCCCCCCCTTGTGCTTTGTAGCGTCTGGGGGAGTGTACCGGGAACCTTGGTACAAAGTGGGGTGGCCACTCTGATATCCGGCCAGTTGGGAGACCAGGAGGTGTCCAACTGGAGGGGGCTGATGTAATCTCCCACGGGAGCGTGAGCGGTAAAGTCTTACCTGCATTTCTGTGTGCTGTACAAGGAGACATCAAGACCTGTCGTCAGGCTTCGAGGTGGACTTGCACTTGAGGCAGTATTTGCTGGATCTCATGTTTAGCAGATAAGCAAATGCATTTGGAAACGGTTCTGAATTAGGAACCAGAAGCCAGAGTATTAATCAGTAGAGCCCTGTTGCTGAAAATGGGAGGATGTCCTGATGCAATCCCAAAGAAATGATAGAGAAGTTCTCTTGGTATTGTGGCTGACATAGCTGGCATAGTGATATGTGACACTAATATGGTTCTTGAAAGGTACATGACCTAGAACTTTTCGAACACTGTGGCCCGAATTAGAGAACACATCTCAATGGGAATGCCGCAGAAGTGGGTACTTACCATCCAACGTGGATCGCCGAAGGACGAGCTGGTGAAGATTACTGGCTCCGTGGATTTCAGGAGTCATCGAGGGGTAGCCTGTTGGACGTAGAAGCCTGTCTCAACTCTGATGCCTGGTATGGTGGCGCAGGTATAGAGGAGACAGGCTGAGCGTGGCTGGCGCTACCACAGTAATATTGTGGAGGGCCACAATCCCGCACCGAGGTTGGTGGGGAACGCCTCTGAAATAGGGGAGCCATATTTGGCTCGTGAACCCGGCCCCTCGTCGCAGCAGCTCGATGTCTCGTGACGCCAGTTCAGAATTCTTCGGAACGAGTTCCGGTGTTTCTGGAGCACCAAGGACTGCCAGCACTGTGCGGAACAGTGGGGATAGCAGTGGTGATGTTTCTCGGGCCCGGGCGTTCTCCAGCACCGAGAAGGATAGCACTGATTGTGCTGGATGGCATCAGTGGTGGATGGTCACCCGTGTCGGTGACGATTCGTGCCACAGAGCTTGGCCCGGTCTTTCCCCAGTGCCAAGATGGATGCCCTCGCTGTCTTGGATGGCGACTGATGACGGACTGTCATCATGCCTGCACTGCTCCTGGCACTATGTAGTGTCATAGGCTAATATGGGGCTTTAATAAGATCCTAAAGTATGGAGCACTGTGTTCAGACGAGGGCATTACGTGGGAGGTGCTATGTCGATATTTGATGGTGTCGATGGCGGCTGAAGCGGACTCGAGAGTATCGTCAAAAATATATATGAAAAAAAGTTGATGACCCGGGCAGAGCAATGATGACAGTGACGGAAGCAATGATGGCATCAGCGTAGGTATCTATGGAAACGATGTGGCATCGAATAATCGAAAAAACATCGTTGGCATCGGAAAAATGATACCGGCATCAACAGGAACGTCGAAGACACAACCGCTGGAAATGACGTGGGTGTCGAGGGCATCGAGGGTATGAAGGTGGGTGCAGATGGTATCGATTGGATTGACTCGGGCACCAATGGAATCGACGTTCACATCAATGGCATCGATGGAATAGACATTGGCATCGATTGCATCGATGGAATCGATTCTGGCATCGATGCCGATGGACTCGACCCAGACATAGATACCACCAATCTGGGCATCGATGCCATGGACAATGGCATCGATGGAAATGACCCTGCATCGATGGAAGTGCACTGGGTGATGGTGGTATCGACCCGGGCATGGATGGCACTGATGAGACAAAGGTGTGTGTCGTTGGCATCCATCCGGGCAATGATGGCACCGATGAAACCCAAAGAAAAAATCAGTGCCATGGATGAAAAACATGGATGGCACTGATAGAAACGATGCAAAGACCGATGGCATCAGTGTACCGCGGGGGGAGGGGTACCGATGGCATCAAAGAATCCAGGATGGTCTGAGGGGGTACCAACGGTAGCGATGGGGGCATCGACTGCACGAGGGTACCAAGAAAATTGAAGGACCTGAAGTCGACAGGAGCCCTGGCGGCAACGGAAACCGTGGAAGTCCCTGTCCCACTAGCGCTAATAACCAGGCAGAGTGTCACAGATGGACACTCGCAGGCTATGTGTGGCTAACTGAAGACATATGGAGAGGGAAGGCCGCAGTCGGGTGGCAGGCCAGAGAGGCGACAAGAACAGACCGAAAAAACAGGGCATAGTACTCACAGAGCTTCGAATAAACATACGCAAAGGGAGACCCCTGCAGGGAAAAGTGTTTGTGAAGTAAAAGTTTAAGTGTTTCCGTGCAGAAAAAGTGTTAGAATTTCTCACAGAGCTCCTAACCGTTAGGCTTACTGCAGAGCGGAAAAAGGAAGACTGAGGGAGACACCTGTGGTTCACAGGGATAATTGCAGACTGCGCATGCTCAGTGCACTCAGTGTGCCAGTGTCAGTCAAAGCTTTGTAGAAACTTTGACAGAAAAGTTTTCCGTACAGGGCTCCATCCTGTGATGTCACCCATATGTGAGGACTACTATCCTGCTTGTCCTGGGAGAATACCCTATCCACAGAGTACTCACATTCTAAGAGCTCTGTTTACTCAGCATTTTTCTCATAGTCACAAAATGAGAGAAAACCTTAAGAAAATAGTCTCCTAAATTTACACTGAGGCAATTGAGAGTGAAGTAACTTGACCAAGTCACAAGGTAAGGCAGTTTTTCTACAGAGGTCAATCCAGGAGAACAAAATGTATCAATCTTTCAATATTTATTGGAGATGTAAAAATGAACTAAGGCTTACAGCTTCTGGTTTCTGATTGAAAAGTCTGCATTTAAGTCTACAGTATTTGATCAGAAGCACTGACCAGACACAAAGTCTGGTTACCACAGAAGGCAGTGCAGGTAGCTCCTGATAGCAGATGGCGCCTCCCTAGCATCATTTCCTATCTGTAGAGGGGCATGGGGGAAGAGGGGGTTGGAGAAGTACCTGCACCTGGTCAGTGTCAAATTGTTGAGATTACTTACCTGATAATCTCCTTTTCCTTAGTGTAGACAGATAGACTCAGAACGAATGGGATGTACAAAAGCTTTACTCCCAGCCTGGGCGGGAGGCTGCCTGAAGACCGCGTAGGACCGCCCTCGCAAATGCTGTGTCCTCCCTGACCTGGACATACAGACGGTAGAACCTGGAGAAGGTATGGAGGGAGGACCATGTCGCCGCTTTACATATTTCTGCAGGCGACAGCATCCTGGATTCTAACCCAAGATGCCGCTTGTGCTCTGGTAGAATGAGCCTTAACCTGTAGGGCGGTGACTTCCCGGCCTCTACGTAAGCTGCTCTGATATCTTCTTTAATCCAGCGGGCAAAGGTGAACCGAGAGGCCGCTATCACCTTGTTTCTTTCCGCTGTACAGGACGAACAGATGGTCTGTCTTTCGTACTTCTTGTGTCAATTCCAGATATCTGGGCAGCAATCTGCCGATGTCGAGATGTCGAGATGGCGTAGTAAACGCCCTTCTTCTGATTCTTCTTCAAAACCCGCCGTGGTTGGCAAGGATATGGTTTGATTAAGGTGAAATTGTGAGACTACTTTAGGTAGAAAGGAGGGAACCGTGCGAAGATGGATAGCCTCAGGAGTGATTCTGAGAAAGGGATCACGGCAGGACAGTGCTTGTAGCTCTGAGATGCGGCGTGCCGAACACACCGCCAGCACGAACACCATCTTCAAAGTTAGAGACGGAGAGACGGGCCCCGAAGGGGTCTGAAGGTGGATCCCGCGAGGAAATCCAATACAAGGTTGAGGTTCCATAGGGGCACTGGCCACTTCAGTGGCGGACGAATGTGCTTGACTCCTTCCAGGAAGCGAGAAACATCTGGATGCGTGGCAATAGTCTTGCCTTCCCTCCTGGGACCGTAGCAAGACAGTGCAGCCACCTGAACCTTGATGGAGCTTAGGGAGAGACCCTTCTGAGCCCATCCTGCAGAAATCCAGAACAATAGGAATAGTGGGTCGCATGTGGATTGGTGCCATGAGTGTCGCCACCAGGCTTCATATCTCTCCAGATCCGTACGTAGGTGAGGGATGTGGAAAACTTGCGAGCTCGGAGGAGTATATCTATCACGGGCTCCGAGTAACCTCTTTTCTTCAGTCTAGCCCTCTCAATGGCCAGACCATAAGAGAGAATTGAGCCGGATCCTCGTGGAGGATGGGACCTTGACGAAGCAGGTCCCTGAGAGGAGGCAGGGGAAGGGGCTCCCTGCCAGTAGTCTTCTCATGTCCATGTACCAGGGTCTTCTTGGCCAGTCTGGTGCCACTAGAAGAACTAGGCCCCGGTGCTTCTGAATCTTGTGGATGATGGCGCCCAGCAGATGCCACGGTGGAAAGGCATATAGCAGAGTCCCTGGAGGCCATGGCTGAACCAGGGCGTCGATCCCGTGAGAGAACGGATCTCGCTTGCGGCTGAAGTATCTGGGTACTTGAGCATTGGACTTGTCTGCTAGTAAGTCCATGTCCGGAATCCCCCAGTGATCCACAATCATCTGGAAGGCCGTAGGTGACAGCTGCCATTCCCCCGGATTTAGGCTTTCTCTGCTGAGGAAGTCTGCCGCGGTGTTGTCTTTCCCGGCAATGTGGACGGCGGAGATGTCCTGAAGATTCGCCTCTGCCCAAGCCATCAGCGGGGCTATTTCTAGAGATACCTGTCGGCTTCTGGTTCCGCCCTGGCGGATGATGTATGCCGCCGTGGTGGCGTTGTCGGACATCACTCTACTGCTCTGTTCCGCAGTCTGGGAGCAAATTGCAGGCAGGCTAACCGGACTGCTCGTGCCTCTAGACGGTTGATGTTCCACCCTGACTCTTCTCTGTTTCACTGCCCTTGTGCGGTGAGTTCTTCGCAGTGTTG
This sequence comes from Rhinatrema bivittatum, assembly GCF_901001135.1. Lineage (NCBI taxonomy): Eukaryota > Metazoa > Chordata > Amphibia > Gymnophiona > Rhinatrematidae > Rhinatrema > Rhinatrema bivittatum. The sequence continues at coordinate 268,131,043 of NC_042618.1, read as the reverse complement.
CTCCCCAGCTGCTCAGGCTGGCATCTGTGGTGAGCAGAATCCACGGGGGGAAAACATCTTCGAACCCCCTGCTCGTGTGGTTGGACTGCAACCACCACTGTAACTGGGTCCGCACTCTGGCTGGCAGAGGTAGATGCACGGAATAATTCCGGAAGCGGGGGCTCCAGCGAGAGAGCAGGGAGCATTGTAGAGGTCTCATATGGGCCCTTGCCCAGGGCACCACTTCCAGGGTGGATGCCATGAGGCCGAGAACCTGCAGATAATCCCAACCTATGGGCCGGCTGGCTCCCATCAAGGACCGGAGACGCGTCTGAAGTTTTAACCTTCTCTTGGTAGTGAGACTGACTTTATCTGCCTGGGTGTCGAACTGTACTCCCAGGTATTCCAGTGATTGGGAAGGCTGTAGGCAACTCTTGTTGAGGTTGACTATCCATCCTAGGCTTTCCAGAAGGGCGATCACTCTGTTGGTTGCCCGATGGCTCTCCTCTCTTGATTTCGCCCTGATCAGCCAATCGTCTAGGTAGGGATGGACAAGGATTCCTTCCCATCTGAGCGCCGCTGCTACCACTACGACCACCTTGGTGAAGGTCCGCGGTGCCGTGGCTAACCCGAAGGGTAGAGCCCGGAATTGGAAGTGGCGTCCCAGAACCTTGAAGCGTAGGTAGTGCTGATGATCCGAATGGATCGGGATATGCAGGTAGGCTTCTGACAAGTCTAAGGCCGTGAGGAATTCTCCTGGCTGTACTGCGGTCTTGACTGAGCGCAGAGTTTCCATGCGAAACCTCGGGACCCTTAAGTATCGATTGAATGACTTGAGGTCCAATACGGGCCGGAAAGTGCCCTCTTTCTTGGGTACCATGAAATAAATGGAATAGTGTCCAGAATTCATTTCCCAGGCAGGTACTGGGATGATGGCTTTCAAGGACAGGAGCCTCGCCAGGGTAGTTTCCAATGCTGCCTTCTTGTGTATGGGACATGAAGATTCCACAAACTTGTCCGGAGGGATATGATGAAAGTCCAAATAATACCCCTCTCGGATGATGGCGAGGACCCACTGGTCCGACGTAATCTCGACCCATCTGGGGTAGAAGAGGGTTAACCTGCCCCCTTTGAATGAGGCCGCTGGTGCAGCCCATTCCAAATCTATCAGTTGCTGTGCTGCTTGCAAGAAAGGAAAATGGTGGGCTGTAGGATGAAGACCTTCCAGCAGGGGGTTCTGCGTAGAGGGCACCGTAGTGCTGGGACCTGTAATAGCCAACTCCGCCAGGCACTGAGATACTAGGTCGGAGAGATCCAACTTATAGGGAAAGAACAGTCTCATGGTTCGATATGGGCTCAATCCCTGAGGGAAGTTCCCCCTCCTCCGGGGGTTTGGACTCATCCTCCGAGACATCAGGGTCCGCCTGAACCGGAATGCTCGGAGGCGGGTGCCCATGATAAAGGCGCGAAGGTCCAGGGGCAGGATCAGCTGGAGTAACAACAGCGGCGGCCGCAGCAGCAGGGCCTGGACGGGAAGCTGACTGCATCTGTACAAAAGCATGGATCCCCTTAAAGAGATCCACCCAGGAAATGGAAGCGGTCTCTAGTCGTCGGGGTACCAGGTCTCTCGGGATCCCAGGTAGGTCAAGACTGCCCGCTAGATCTGGAGTGGCCCCTGGGGAACTGTCAGCAAACCTTGGTTGAGACTGGTCCTGGACCGAGGCTCCCACTGCCTCCTCACATTGGGCACAAAAGAAGTCTGGCTCTTCACTATGCGTGGCTCTAAGCTGGCATGCTGAGCAAAGGCCGAGAGCTTTAATGCCGGAATCAGGAGGCGCCGCCGCTGAAGACGCTAAGGTGTTCTGTTCCATCGCGACTTGATACAATATGCGCTTAACAATATGCGGCAGCAATATACGCGTAACACAACAGGTGCTTAATAATATGCGGCAGCAATATGCACTTAATACAACAGGCGCCTATCATGGGCGCTAACTCCTGAACAAGGCCAACAAAATGGCGGCCCTCACGGCGTGCCACCTACAGGCCACGCCGCCGATCCTCGTCCCTCGGAGATCAAAAAGTAAAGAGATGTACGCCTTGCCTGATGCTCGGCGCTTCCCGGCTGTAACCCGGGGCGGTCCTCCGCTGCGGGGGAGAGGGCAAGTACCTTCACCGCCGCGTTTGAGGAATTTCAACCGCGCCTCTGGAGCCGCCGAAATCGTCTCGCTCGGTGCTAAGTCCACGCCGGGACCGAGGCGCCTCTCAGCCCGACCCGAGCCCTTCACGCTCGGGGGCTAGATCCCTGCCGCGATTCGGCCACCGGACCGAGGCCTAGACCTCCGAGGAATCGCAGAAATCACCCCGGGAAACTCAACTGGGGGAGGGACCTTAGGGTATCACCGCAGGAGTGCGGGGCTCGATGTTCCTGGAGAAAATTTAGTAAGTAGAATATAGAAAGTAGTATTGGAAAACACGCTCAGCGAGCGTGCAGGCTCTCCAAACTGCTTTGGAGACGGAAATTACTGAGTTGCTACGCTTCCTGTGGGGGGTATATATACCCGCGCTGACGTCAGATCCGTCTCCAACTGCTAGCACGAGCATACTATACCAATTCGTTCTGAGTCCATCTGGCTACACGCTAGGAAATGTTGAGCTTTTTCCTATACAGACCCTCCCCCTCTCTTCTTTCCCCAATCTGTGACTGGAAGCTGTGGGGACAGAGAGCAAGTTTGCAGCACAGCAACTGGTATAAGCTATAAATAGTTTCAGCTCCAGCTCCTGAACATCTTATGCAGCAATCTGGCTAGAAAGAGCTGCTGAAATGAGCAGGGCTGGTGCATCCTATTAGGCGAACTAAGCAGTCGCCTAGAATGCCACTTATTAGGGGGTCATGAAGAGCAGCCATGTCGGGTTACAAGCAGAGCCTATACCGCTTGCAGTCAAGAGGAGTAGAGACTGAGCAGTCTGAAAACAGTGCTCATCCTGCTCGCAGCCTAGAGGAGGACAGAATCAGTTGGTGATGAGCAGTTCCCATCCTGCTCACGGCCGAGAAAAGCTGACACTCGGTGGGCTACAAGCGGGCGTCTCAGTGAAAAAGGTTGGGGCCAGGGCCGGGACCAGAGGGTGAAAGGCACAAAATAGAAGATTCACCTAGGGTGCCTAATACCCTTGGCACCAACCCTGGAAATGAGTACAAAAAGAGGAAGTGGGCACAAGAGAGGAAGGAGAGGAAGAGAAACAAGACAGAGGCACAGGGGAAGAGGAGCAAGAGAGAAGAGCAGGGAGAGAGAACAGAAGGAGGGGAGAAAGAGACAGAGGGAAACCACTGGGGGAGTAGACAAGTGCCTGTAACTAAAATCTCACCTGAGCTAAAAATTGTAACTTAACCCTATTAATTAAAAAGCAGAATGAAAATACAAACAAAAAATACATTTTCCTAGCGTGTAGCAGATGGACTCAAAACAAGTGGGTATAGTGTGCTCGTGCTAGCAGTTGGAGACGGATCTGACGTCAGCACGGGTACATATACCCCCACAGGAAGTGTAGCAATTCAGTAATTTCCGTCTCCAAAGCAGTTTGGAGCTACCTCACGCTCGCTGAGCGTGTTTCCAAATTCTACACAACTAAATTCATAGAAGAAACCTACCTGAAGACGAGCCCCGCACTCCTGCGGTGATACCAGTCGGTCCCTCCCCCAGTTGAGTTTCCCGAGGCGATTTCCGTGGTCCCTCGGAGGTAAGGGTCTCGGTCCAGTGGCCGGATAGGGGCAGGGACCTAGCCCCCGAGTGAGAAGTGCTCGGGCACGGCATAGAGGCAGCCTCGGTCCCGGCGTGGACTTGGCCCCCCGAGCGAGACGAGTTCGGGCGCGGCCCAGAGGCAGCGGGTGTACTTCCTTGAGCGCGGCAGTGATGGTATTCACCCTCTCCCCCGCAGCCGGAGACCGCCCGGGTCGCAACCAGGAAGCGCCGAAGACAAGGTAAGGCATGCATCTTTACTTGTTGGTCTCCGAGGAAGCGAGGATTCGCAGAGTCTGCCTATGTGGCAATCCGCGACGGAGGTCGCCATTTTCTTGCCTGGTTTGTCACCGCGCGATAGGCGCACGCTGTTAGGCGCACATTGTTCGGCGCACGTTAAGCGTACATTGTTAGGCGCACGTTGGTAAGCGCACGTTCATAGGCGCCCGCTGATACGCCAGGCACACATGGAGCGTCAGAGAGCCCATGCGTCAGCGAAGCCGGCCCCTCCAGCATCAGGCATGAGCCTCTGCTCGGCATGCAACCTCAGAGCCACACAAAGTGAGGAATCAGACTCCCTATGTGCCCAATGTGAAGAGGCCCTGGGAGTTCCGGGTCAGGACCGGTCGCCAGCCCAGTGTACTTGCCAGTTCCTTAGGGAACACCCCGGACCTAGCAGGCAGCAGTGAGCAGCCGGGGACCCCGAGGGACCTGGTACCCCTCAGACCAGATCCTGCTTCGCTCTCCTGGGTGGAATTATTCAAGGGGATTCATGCCTTTGTCACAATGCAGGCTGCTCCCTCGAGCGGGTCCATACGTACCGGATGACCCGGCCCCCTGGACCCTCAAGGCCTAGGCACGGCCACGCGCCACCCGGACCCCCACTTATGGGGATTCAGAATGCCCTGAGGAAGACGACGAGTCCCCCGAGGAGGGAGAACTGCCCTCGGGGTTGAACCATATCGGACCATGAGGCGCTTCTTTTGAAAGGGGGATCTCCCAGGCCTGATCTCTCATGCCTGTCGGAGCTGGCTATTCCAGGCCACGATGCCCCAAAGGAACCTAGAATGAACCCCCTGTTAGAGGGCCTTGCGCCAAACGTCTCATCATTTTCCCCTCCTACAAGTAGCTCAGCAGTTAATCGATCTGGAATGGAATACGCTGGAGCCTCATTCAAAGGGGGTCGGGCCTTGGCTGGCATGTACCCCTTAGACCCCCGGCACCAAGGAGAAGCTGGTGTGCCCCCAGGTAGACGCCATAGTTAGCGCAATTGTGAAGCGCACCACCATTCCGGTGGAGGGGGGGACGGCCCTTAAGGATACACATGACCGGCGCATGGACACCATTCTGAACACAAGCCTTTGAGGTGGCAGCCATGTCCCTATGAATTGCGACCTGCTGCACCGTGGTGACACGTTCCTGTTTATCACAGGCTAGGAACAACACCCCGGCAGAAGAAATGGATCAGCTCTCTCGTTCCTCACTGATGCAGCCTCCACTTAGTCTGTACAGCAGCCAAAGGAGTGTCATCCTCAGTGGCGGCCAGGAGACAGCTCTGGCTACGTAATTCGTCGGCCGACTCCTCCTCCAAGACACGCCTCACGAGAATGCCCTTTGAGGGATCCCTCCTGTTCGGCAGTGACCTTGAGAAACTGGCCAATAAATGGGGCGCCTCCCCATTAACCCGTCTACCAGAAGACCGGTCAAGGAGGACCCAGCGCCCCTTTCCTAGACCATCCAGAGGAGGAACCTCTCAGCACTTCAACCCTTACAGGACTCGCTACCAAGCACCTCGTTCGCAGGCCAGGAACCAGTCCTTTCAGCCTAAGCACAACAAGAGGGGAACCGGCTCGGGTTCGGGTCCCGGCCGTACCCCACAATGACAATCAGCCGACCCATCCGGGGGTAGCAGACATAGGGGGCAGGCTATCCCTCTTCTACCGAAGGTGGGTCGAGATTACCTCGGATCAGTGGGTCCTCGCCATCATCCGAGAAGGGTATTACCTGGATTTTCTTCGACTCCCGCTGGACAGGTTCGTGGAATCTCCTTGTTCGCCCATCAAGAGGACGGCCCTAGAGGTTACTTTGCGGAGGCTCCTGTCCCTAAAGGCCATAATCCCAGTGCCTGCAAGGGAGATGAATTCTGGGCATTATTCATCTATTTCATCGTGCCCAAGAAGGAGGGCACTTTCTCGGCCCGTCTGGACCTCAAGTCCGTCAACCGATACCTACGGGTCCCCAGCTTTCGCATGGAAACTCTGAGGTCTGTCAAGAATTCAGTACAGCCAGGGGAGTTTCTCACATCCCTAGATCTGTCGGAAGCGTACCTGCATATCCCAATCCATCGGGATCATCAGCGCTATTTACGCTTCAAGGTCCTGGACCAACACTTCCAGTTCCGAGCTTTACCCTTCGGGTTAGCCACCGCACCGCGGACTTTTACCAAGGTCATAGTAGTAGTGGCAGCATCCCTCAGGAAGGAGGGGATTCGCGTCCATCCCTACCTGGATGATTGGCTGATCCAGGCGAAGTCACACAGAGGAGAGCCACCAGGCAACCAAACAGAGTTATAGCTCTTCTGGAAAGCCTAGGATGGGTTATAGACAACTTGAACAGAGTTCCCTACAGCCTTCTCAGTCCTGGAATACCTAAGGGGTTCAATTCGACACATAGGAAGTCAAGGTCAGCCTGACCTCCAAAAGAAAGTCGAAACTCAGGAATCATCTGCAGGCCCTGCTGAGCGCCAGCCGGCCCACAGCTCGGGATTACCCTACAGGTCCTCGGCCTCATGGCAATCCACTGTGGAGGTGATACCATGGGCGCGGCTCATATGAGACCATTACAATGCGCCTCCTGTCTCGGTGGAGCCCACGATCATGGACTATACCGTACACCTGCCTCTACCAACCACAGTGCGGAAACAGCTACGGTGGTGGTTGCAGCCCGGGCCACATGAGCCGGGGGCTCAAGAAATGTCCTCCAACAACCTGGACCCTGCTCACGACAGATGCCAGCCTGAACGGATGGGGAGCAAACTGCGAAGAACTCACCGCCCAAGGGCGGTGGAACAGAGAAGAGTCGAGGTGGGAACATAAACCGACTAGAGGCACGGGCAGTCAGTGCTAAACGTGCCTGTGATTTGCCCACAGACTTCGAACAGAACGGTCAGAGTGATGTCGGACACGCCACCACAGTGGCATACATCAACCGACAGGGCGGAACCAGAAGCCGACAGGTATCCCTAGAAAATAGCCCCCCTGATGACTTGGGCGGAAGCAATCTCCAGGACATCTCCGCCGTCCACATCACCGGGAAGGACAACCACCACGGCAGACTTCCTCAGCAGATAAAGCCTAAACCCGGGGGAATGGCAGCTGTCGCCACAGCTTTCCAGATGATGTGGATCAGTGGGGGACGCCGGGCAATGGACCTACTAGCGGACAGGTCCAACGCTCAAGTACCCAGGTATTTCAGCCACAGGCAGGATCCTCTATCCCAGGGGATCGATGCCCTGGTACAGCCATGGCCTCAGGGGTTCCTGCTATATGCCTTTCCCCCATGGCCCCTGCTGGGCGCCATTATACACAAGATTCAGTGGCACAGAGGACTAGTTCTTCTAGTGGCCCCCGGACTGGCCAAGAAGACCCCTGGTACGCAGACATGAGAAGACTACTGGCAGGGAATCCTCTACCTCTGCCTCCATACAGGGACCTGCTGCAGCAAGGTCCCATCCTCCACGAGGATCCAGCTCAATTCTCTCTTACGGTCTGGCCATTGAGAGGGCTCGATTGAAGAAAAGAGGATACTCGAGCCGGTAATAGACACACTCCTCCGAGCACGCAAGTTCTCCACATCACTGACATATATCAGAAAGTTTTTGAAGCCTGGTGCGACTTTCACAGCACCAATTCACATGCCGCTAAGATTCCTATCATTTTGGACTTCCTACAAGATGGACTTCAGAAGGGTCTGTCCCTCAGCTCCATCAAGGTTCAGGTAGCAGCGCTGTCTTGCTACGGTCCCAGGAGTGATGGCAACACCACTGCCAAACACCCAGACGTCTCACATTTCCTGAAAGGAGTCAAACACATTCGTCCGCCACTGAAGTGGCCAGTGCCCCTGTGGAACCTCAACCTAGTGTTGGAATTTCTGGCGGGATCTACCTTCAGACCCCTTCGAGGCCTGCCTCTCCGTTTGTTGACCTTGAAGATGGTGTTCTTGCTGGCTGTATGTTCAGCACGCCGCCTCTCAGAGCTACAAGCACTGTCCTGCCGTGATCCGTTTCTCAGAATCACTCCAGAGGCTATCCATCTTCGCACAGTTCCTTCCTTCTTACCCAAAGTAGTCTCACAATTTCACCTCAACCAAACCATATCCTTGCATACCACGGAAGGTTTGAAGAAGTCAGAAGAAGGTCGAATACTGAGTCATCTCGACATCGGCAGAATACTGGCCAGATACTTGGAATGTCAGAAGCAGTACGAAAGACGGACCACCTGTTCGTCCTTCACAGCGGGGAAGAAGCAAGGAGAAGCGGCCTCACGGCCAACCATCGCCCGCTGGATCAAAGAAGTTATCAAGGCGGCCTACGTAGAAGCGGGAAAACCACCACCTCTACAGGTCACGGCTCATTCTACCAGAGCGTAATCGGCCTCTTCGGCAGAAACTAGGATGCAGTCGCCTGCGGAGATATGTAAAGCGGCGACGTGGTCCTCCCTCCATACCTTCTCCAGATTCTACAGTCTGGACGTTCAAGCCAGGGAGGACACAGCATTTGCGAGGGCAATCCTAAATGGACCTCGGGCAGCCTCCCGCCCAGTCCGGGAGTAGCTTTTGTACATCCCACTTGTTTTGAGTCCATCTATTAGTAAATATTTGTAACCTATCATTAAAATCATCCATTGTACCTGAAGACTGGAGGGTGGCTAATGTAACCCCAATATTTAAAAAGGGCTCCAGGGGCGATCTGGGAAACTACAGACCAGTTAGCCTGACCTCAGTGCCAGGAAAAATAGTGGAAAGTGTTCTAAAGATCAAAATCACAGAACATGCAGAAAGGCATGGTTTAATGGAACAAAGTCAGCATGGCTTTACCCAAGGCAAGTCTTGCCTCTGAAATCTGCTTCACTTCTTTGAAAGATTTAATAAACATGTTGATAAAGGTGAACGCTAGGAAATGTTGAGATTACTTACCTGATAATCTACTTTTCCTTAGTGTATGCAGATGGACTCAGCATCCCGCCTGGCTGCCGGTATACATGGGGATTTGTCGACTCACGGTAAGCCATGTTTGCTTATATAGGGCTTCCACCCTGCCGGGTGTTGACGCCTTCCGGTTGAGAACACTGGCAGTCTCCAGCTACCATCAATTGGTCAGGGTAATCCTGTTCATTTAAACGATCGGTCAGTCACACATATATCCATAAAAGCTTTTGCAAGGAAGATTACTGAATTGCTACACTTTCTGTGGGGGTATATGTACCCGTGCTGACGTCAGATCCATCTCCAACTGCTAGCATGAGCACACTATACCCACTTGTTTTGAGTCCATCTGCATACACTAAGGAAAAGGAGATTATCAGGTAAGTAATCTCAACATTTTTAATGTTTGTATGCTAATGCCAGAAGTCTAAGAAGTAAGATGGGAGAATTAGAATGTATAGCAGTGAATGATGACACAGACTTAATTGGCATCTCAAAGACATGGTGGAAAGAGGATAACCAATGGGACAGTGCTATACCGGGGCACAAATTATATCACAATGACAGAGAGGAGCTCCCAGGAGGCGGTGTAGCACACCTTATGTCCAGGATGGCAGAATCTAACAGGATAAACATCCTGCATGAGACTAAAAGCACAATCGAATTTTTATGGGTAGAAATCCCTTGTGTGTTGGGGAAGACTATAGTGACAGGAGTATATTACCGTCCACCTGGCCAAGATGATGAGATGGACAGTAAAATGCCAATAGAAATTAGGGAAGCTAACCAAATTGGTAGTGTGGTAATAATGGGAGATTTCAATTACCCCAATATTAACTGGGTAAATGTATCATCGGGGCATGCTAGAAAGATAAAGTTCCTGGATGGAATAAATGACAGTTTTATGGAGCAATTGGTTCAGGAACTGACGAGAGAGGGAGCAATTTTAGATCTAATTTTCAGTGGAGCACAGGATTTGGTGAGAGAGGTAACGGCGGTATGGCCGCTTGGCAACAGTGATCATAACATGGTCAAATCTGAATTAATGACAGGAAGGGGAACAGTAAGCAAATCCATGGCTCTCATGCTAAACTTTTAAAAGGGAAACTTTGATAAAATGAAAATAAATGGTTAGAAAAAAAACTGAAATGAGAAGTTACAAAGGTAAAAAGTGTGCAAGAGGTGGTGTGGTCATTGTTAAAAAATTCCATCCTAGAAGCACAATCCAGATGTATTCCACACATAAAGAAAGATGGAAGGAAGGCAAAACGATTAACGGCATGGTTAAAAGGTGAGGTGAAAGAAGCTATTTCAGCCAAAAGATCTTCATTCAAAAATTGGAAGAAGGATCCAACAGAAGAAATAGGATAATGCATAAATGTTGTCAATCTCTTACATTTAACTTGCCAAGACAGGCTAAGAGAGAATTTGAAAAGAAGTTGGCCATAGAGGCAAAACCTCACAGTAAAAACTTTTTAAAATATATCCAAAGCAGAAAGCCTGTGAGGGAGTCAGTTGGATCATTAGATGAACAAGGGGGTAAAGGGGCACTTAGAGAAGATAAGTCCATCGCGGAAAGAATAAACAATTTCTCTGCTTTAGTGTTTACTGAAGAGGATGTTGGGGAGATACCAGTTCCGGAGAAGGTTTTCATGGATAATGATTCAAATGGACTGAAGAGTAGTAAATCACCTGAACTGGATGGTATACACCCCAGGGTTCTGAAGGAACTAAAAAAATGAAATTTCAGACCTATTAGTATTTGTAACCTATCATTAAAATCATCCATTGTACCTGAAGACTGGAGGGTGGCTAATGTAACCCCAATATTTAAAAAGGGCTCCAGGGGCGATCTGGGAAACTACAGACCAGTTAGCCTGACTTCAGTGCCAGGAAAAATAGTGGAAAGTGTTCTAAAGATCAAAATCACAGAACATGCAGAAAGGCATGGTTTAATGGAACAAAGTCAGCATGGCTTTACCCAAGGCAAGTCTTGCCTCTGAAATCTGCTTCACTTCTTTGAAAGATTTAATAAACATGTTGATAAAGGTGTACCGGTAGATGTAGTGTATTTGGATTTTCAGAAGGCGTTTGACAAAGTTCCTCATGAGAGGCTTCTAGGAAAAGTAAAAAGTCATGGGATAGGTGGCGATGTGCTTTCGTGGATTACAAACTGGCTAAAAGACAGGAAACAGAGTAGGATTAAATGGACAATTTTCTCAGTGGAAGGGAGTGGACAGTGGAGTGCCTCAGGGATCTGTACTAGGACCGGTACTTTTCAATATATTTATAAATGATCTGGAAAGAAATACGATGAGTGAGGTAATCAAATTTGCAGATGATACAAAATTGTTCAGAGTAGTTAAATCACAAGCAGATTGTTTAAATTGCAGGAAGACCTTGTAAGTCTGGAAAATTAGGCATCCAAATGGCAGATGAAATTTAATGTGGATAAGTACAAGGTGATGCATATAGGGAAAAATAACCCATGCTATAGATACACAATGTTAGGTTCCATATAAGGAGCTACCACCCAAGCAAGAGATCTAGGCGTCTTAGTGGATAACACACTGAAATCGTCAGTTCAGTGTGCTATGGCAGTCAAAAAAGCAAACAGAATGTTGGGAATAATTAGAAAGGGAATGGTGAATAAAATGGAAAATGTCATAATGTCTCTGTATCGCTCCATGGTGAGACGGCACCTTGAATACTGTGTACAATTCTGGTCGCCACATCTCAAAAAAATATACCGTATTTTCCGGCGTATAAGACGACTTTTTAACCCAAGAAAATCTTCTCAAAAGTCAGGGGTCGTCTTATACGCCGGGTATCGTCATATAGGGCACACCTGCTCTCTGACCAGTTTCTCTCAATCACACACATGCTCTCAATCAAATACATTCTCTCACTTACACACAGGCTGGCTGGCTGCTTTTCTCTCTCTCACTCACTTCCTCTCCCCCGCCCCCCAAGCACAAATAGTAGCTGCAGCCCCTGCAGGCCAAGAAAGAAGAATCCCATCGGCCGCGGGAGGCTCATGGTGCTGTCTCCTTTCCCTATTATCAGCTGCTTCGATTGCTCGGGGGCCGATGCTGCTGACACCGCTGCTATTTTTCATGCGGCACGGCTTTCTCCTTCCCGTGCACCGCACTGCCGTTGCCGCTGGGCTATCAGCACGTTCAAGCCCGGCGGGAACGGCAGCAGTGCAAAAAAAAAAAAATAAGCTGTGGCATCCGCAGCTGGCCTTTTCTTCTTCCCGCCCCCCCCCCCCTTTGAACCGGAACAGGAAGTGATGTGCGGGAAGAAGAAAGAGCCGTGCCGCGTGAAAAAATAGCGGCGACAGCAGCATCGGCCGCCGAGCAGTCAAAGGAGCTGGTAATCGGGAAAGGAGACAGCAGCATGAGCCTCCCGTGGCCGATGGGTTTCTTCTTTCTTGGCCTGCGGGGGCTGGAGGAGGAGGCTGCTGCAGCTACTATTTGTGCTCGGGGGGGGGGAGTGGAAGTGAGTGAGTGAGTGAGTGAGTGAGAGAGAGAGAGAGAAGCAGCCAGCCTGTGTGTAAGTGAGAGAAAGCATTTGATTGAGAGCATGTGTGTGATTGAGAGAAACTGGTCAGCGAGCTCATGTGTGTGTATATGTGAGAGACAATGAAAGTGACTGCTCAGAGAGATGACTGATGTGTATGTGAGTGTGAGAGAGAGAAAAAGCATGGAAGTGAGAAATCTGGGTATGTGAGAAAGCATGGGAGTAAGAAGCCTGATTATGTGAGAGAGAGCATGGGAGCGGGAGGGCTGTGTGTGTGTGTGCGTGCATGAGAGAGAGACTGGTTGATAGGGTGACGGTGTGTGTGAGAGAAAGAGACTGGTGTGTGTGTGAATGTGAGAGAAAGAATGTGATTCAGGGAATGAGAAGCCTGTGCACGTGGAGAGCAAGCATGGAAATGAGAGAGAGACTGGTGTGTGTGTGTGTGTGTGAGACAGAGAAAGTGATTATGAGAGTGAGAAGCCCGTATATGTACGGTAAGCAGAACACGGGAGTGGGAAGCCTGTGTGTGTGTGTATGGCATGAGAGAAACTGTTCAGGAAGGTGTCTGGTGTGTGTGTCAAAGACTGTTTGGGAAATGATTGGTGTGTGAGAGACAGAAACTGGTCATGGGGGCATGACTGGTATGGTGTGTGTGTGTGTGTGAGAGACATGGGCCCTAAGGAAGAGGACCATGAGTATAGAGCTTAGCCATTACTGCTGCTTCTGGTGTGTGCTACGGCCTGCATGGAAGAGGAGTAGGCTGCTGGAGGGGGTAAGTAAAGGTGGCTTTTAAAGTTTATTTTTCTTGATTGACTGCCATTTTAATTATTTAATATTATGTGATGTGTCTGCTTTTTTGAAATATTTTATTGGTGTTTGGAGAATGTTTAATAGTTTTTATGAGTTTTTAATTGTTGGATGTTATTCTGTTCATAGCTGTTTTGAAACATTTATTCTGCTTATTAGTATAGTTTTACAATTATTTCTGTGTGGGGATCTATAGCTGCTTGCTAGTTCTGTTTTCCTAATAAGAGGTGTATTGGTTTTTAGGGCCTGATATACGGTATTTGTAGTGTTGCCTTTTCATAGATAGGGTTGCTCCTGTTTGAGTGTAAAATTATTTTTTTTCTTAAAAATATGTATAAAAAAGGGGGGGGGGGAGTCGTCTTATACGCCCAGTCGTCTTATACGCCGGAAAATACGGTAGTTGTGATGGAGAAGACACAGAGAAGGGTGACCAAAATGATAAAGGGGATGGAACAGCTCCCCTATGAGGAAAGACTAAAGAGGTTAGGAATTTTCAGCTTGGAGAAGAGACAGCTGAGTGGGGATATGATAGAGGTGTTTAAAATCATGAGAGGTCTAGAACAGGTAAATGTGAATAGGTTATTTACTCTTTCGGAAAAAGGAAGAAATAGAGGGCACTCCATGAAGTTAGCATGTGGCACATTTAAAACTAATTGGAGAAAGTTCTTTTTCACTCAACGCACAATTAAACTCTGGAATTTGTTGCCAGGGGATGTGGTTAGTGCTGTTAGTGTAGCTGTGTCTGAAAAAGGATTGGATAAGTTCTTGGAGGAGAAGTCCATTACGTGCTATTAATTAAGTTGACATAGAAAATAGCCACTGCTATTACTAGCAACAGTAACATGGGATAGACTTAGCTTTTTGGGAACTTGCCAGGTTCTTATGGCCCGGATTGGCCACTAATGGCGACAGGATGCTGGGCTTGATGCACCCAGTATGGCTTGATGACCCAGCAAAAGCTGAGTTTCTAACAGCTGCAAGAAAACCTTGAGACCTTCAAAAGATCCTGAGACAATATGAAAGACTTGTATTCCTTGAACACATGAACAGATAAAGGCTGGCAATTAGCAAACTCTAACAAACATATATTATAATTTATTAACCATCTTTTTGAAAGTAACCTTTCTAATCCTAACTTTGCAGTAGAAGGAAACAGTGAGGCTCATCTGCATATCCTCCCCAGCAACCCCCGGGAGAGAACTTCATAAGTCACCACAAATGAATCTAGGCTTCAGGTTCCACAGACCCAACTTCCAGAGAGGACCGAAAGCACATGCCATTAGGCATGCGCATCTTAAGATTCCTTACTATAAATTTACTAAAGATTTTATACAGAAAGATTTGAATTCAAAACTAGAATTAATAAAGTAGGAAATTATCTTGATTAGTTGCAGTGTTTTGAGGGTCACTGTTAGACAAATATTAAATAAATCACTAGACTAAATATAATGTAGATTAGCTTTATAACCTTACTCCTTTAGAAATTTAAACTAGATAACAAATCAAATAAATTAAGATACAGAACTTAGTCCAGCAGCAAGATGGAGGCATTCCGGTCTTTTGCACTGAGTGCCACATGTATATCTCCAGCTGGTAAGAGGTTGTATGTGTGCATTAGGTGCAAAGAACTATTAGCCCTCAGAGAATGAGTCTGCTCTTTGGAGACTAGAGTGGCAGGATTGGAGGCGCTAAGGGAGAAAGAGGAATATAGAGGAGACCTTCAGGGACACAGTAGAGAAGTCCCACCTCCAATATAGCAGTCCCTGTGCCTTGGAGTAGAAAGGTCACCTGGAAGAAAAGCATCACATAGATGAAACAGGAAGCAATCCTGTAGCTAGGACCTCAAGGTGATGTAGTACCCTCATGCACTGAGAACAGATCTGCAGGGGCACATACCCAGAAGGGAAGGGTTAGGATGGTCATAGTTGGTGATTCGATTAATAGGAAACTTGATAGCTGGGTGGTTGGTGGACTTGAAGATCACTTGGTAACTTGTCTAGCTGATGCAAAGCTGGTAGACCTCAAGTATGACATAGATTTTCAGATAGTGCTGGGGAAGAGTTGGCTGTCTTGGTACATGTGGATACCAATGACATAGGAAAGTGTGAGCCAAACTTAGGATTTTAGGAAGAAAGTTCAAATTCAGAACCTCCAAAGTAGCATTCTCAGAAGTGTTCCCTGTTCTACATGCATGATCCCAGAGTGAGGCAGAACTCCAGAGTCTCAATGAGTTCATAAGACAATGGTGCAGGGAAGAGGGTTTTAGGTTTGTTAGGAACTGGGCATCATTTTGGGGAAGGGAGAGCTTTTTCCGAAAGGATGGACTCTACCTTAATCAAAGTGGAACCAGACTGCTGGCACTAACCTTTGAAAATGAGATAGTAGTTTTTAAACTAGATGATGGGGAAATTGGCAGATGCTCAAAAGCATATGCTTTGAAATGATTTATTTTTGAAGGATACTAAAAGAACAATGAAATTAGGGCATCCCAATAGAGAGGTGGCAATAAATGTCAAAGTGGACCAGGTGAATTTAAGTAACATGCAGAAAGATTCCATATTACATTTCTCAGCTGATGAGGTTGTTAATACTAACATAAAAAATACTTTGAAATTTCAGAATACAAATGCTAGAAGTATAAAAAAAATGATGGGAGAGTTAAGAGTTTATAGCACTGGAAGATGTAGATATAACTGGCAGTTCAGAGACCTGGTGGAAGGAGAATAACCTGGGGGAAGGAGGATAACCACTGTGATACCAGGATACAAACTATATCGAAATAATAGGATGGATCAAAATGGTAGAGGGGTAGCACAAGAGGATTATGAGAAATTGAAAGAAGAACTTGTAAACCCAGGAGACTGGGCACGCAAATGAAATTTAATGTGGACAAATGCAAAGTGATGCACTTAGACAAGAGTAACCCAAATTATAACTACACAATGCAAGGTTCCACATTAGGAGTCACCATTCAGGAAAAGGATCTATTTATTTTATTTATTTATTTATTTATAACTTTTATATACCGAGGTTCAATTAACAAGATTAATTATCACTTCGGTTTACATTATAACAGCAAACATAACAGAGACAAGTCTTGTTTTACAATGAACAGGGTGGAATAACCTGGATAAATAAACAATGAACAGGGTAGAATAACCTGGAAAAACATAAAATAGGTGCAGAAAGTATAGAGAATTGGGACGGTATAACTTGGGCAAAAGCAGGAAAATTAAATGGGGGGGGGGGGGGGACTATAAAGGCAACAAGTTGGATAGATCTAGCCATCATTGTTGATAATATGTTGAAATCTTCTGCTCAGTGTACAGCTGCAGTCAAGAAAGCAAATAGGAAAGGAATGGAGAATAAAACTGAGAATATCATAAAGCCTCTGTATCGCTCCATGGGGCGACCTCATCTTAAGTATTGTGCTCAGTTCTGGTTACCACATCTCTGGTTACCACATCTCAAAAAAGATATATCAGAATTAGAAAAGGTACAAAATGCTGAGTCCATCTGCCTACACTAAGGAAAACGAGATTATCAGGTAAGTAATCTCTCCATTTCCTAGCGTGTAGCAGATGGACTCAGAACAAATGGGATGTACAAAAGCTACTCCCGGACTGGGTGGGAGGCTGCCCGAGGTCCGTTTAGGATTGCCCTTGCAAATGCTGTGTCCTGCCTGGCCTGGACGTCCAGACGGTAGAATCTGGAGAAGATATGGATGGAAAACCACGTTGCCGCGCTACATATCTCTGCAGGCGACAGCATCGTAGTTTCTGCCCAGGAGGCCGCTTGTGCTCTGGTAGAGTGAGCCTTGACCCGTAGAGGTGGTGGTTTTCCCACATCTACGTAGGCTGCCTTAATAACTTCTTTGATCCAGCGAGCAATAGTCGCCCATGAGGCCGCTTCACCTTGCCTCTTCCCACTGTGAAGGACAAACAGGTGGTCCGTCTTTCGTACTGCTTCCGACATTTCCAGGTATCTGGACAGCAGCCTGCCGATGTCGAGATGACGCATTATTCGACCTGCTTCAGATTTCTTCAACCCTTCCATGGTTGGCAAGGATATGGTTTGGTTGAGGTGGAAGTGTGAGACTACTTTGGGTAAGAGGAGGGAACCGTGCAAAGATGGATAGCCCCTGGGGTGACTCTGAGAAACGGATCGCGGCAGGACAGCGCTTGTAGCTCTGAGATGCGGCGTGCTGAGCATACGGCCAGCAAGAACACCATCTTCAAGGTTAACAAACGGAGGGACAGGCCTCGGAGGGGTCTGAAGGTGGGTCCCGCTAGGAATTCCAAAACTAGGTTGAGGTTCCACAGGGGCACTGGCCATTTCAGTGGCGGGCGAATGTGTTTGAGTCCTTTCAGGAAATGTGAAACGTCTGGGTGTGTGGCAATGCTGTTGCCGTCGAACCTTGGGGCCGTAGCAGGATAGCGCTGCCACCTGAACCTTGATTGAATGAGGGACATACCCTTCTGAAGCCCATCTTGCAGGAAATCCAAAATGATGGGGATTTTAGCGGCATGTGGATTGGTGCTGCGAGTTTCGCACCAGGCTTCAAATACTCTCCAGATCCTTATATAAGTTAGTGATGTGGAGAACTTGCGTGCTCGGAGGAGTGTATCTATTACCGACCCCAAGTATCCCCTTTTCTTCAGTCGAGCCCTCTCAATGGCCAGACCGTAAGAGAGAATTGAGCTGGATCCTCGTGGAGGATGGGACCTTGTCGCAGCAGGTCCCTGTGAGGGGGCAGGGGTAGAGGATCCCCTGCCAGTAGTCTTCTCATGTCTGCGTACCAGGGTCTTCTTGGCCAGTCCGGGGCCACCAGAAGAACTATGCCTCTGTACCGCTGAATCTTGTGTATAATAGTGCCCAGCAGGGGCCATGGGGGAAAGGCATATAGCAGGATCCCCTGAGGCCATGGCTGTACCAGGGCGTCGATCCCGTGGGATAGAGGATCTCCCTGTGACTGAAGGATCTGGGTACTTGAGCGTTGGACCTGTCCCCGCTAGTAGGTCCATGCCCGGAAGGCCGTGGATGACAGCTGCCATTCCCCCGGGTTTAGGCTTTCTCTGCTGAGGAAGTCTTCCGTGGTATTGTCCTTCCCGGCGATGTGGACAGCGGAGATGTCCTGGAGATTTGCTTCCGCCCAAGCCATCAGGGGGGCTACTTCTAGGGATACCTGTCGGCTTCTGGTTCCGCCCTGTCGGTTGATGTATGCCACCCGTGATGGCATTGTCCGACATCACTCTGACTGCTCTATTTCGAAGTCTGTGGGCAAATCGCAGGCATGCTAACTTGACTGCCCGTGCCTCTAGTCGGTTGATGTTCCACCCTGACTCTTCCCTGTTCCACCACCCTTGGGCGGTTAGCTCTTCACAGTGTGCTCCCCAGCCGCTCAGGCTGGCATCTGTAGTGGGCAGGGTCCAGGTTGGGGAGGACATCTTTGACCCCCGGCTCGTGTGGCCAGGCTGCAGCCACCACCGTAACTGATTCCGTACTCTGGCCGGTAGAGGTAGATGCACGATGTAGTTCTGTAATCGTGGGCTCCACCGAGATAGGAGGGTGCGTTGTAACGGTCTCATATGAGCCCGTGCCCATTGTACCACTTCCAGAGTGGAGGCCATTAGGCCGAGGACCTTAGGTAATCCCAAGCTGTGGGCCGGGTGGTGCTCAGCAAGGTTCTGCCAACGATTCAGGAGTTTTGATTTCCTCTTGGAGGTCAGGCTGACCTTATCTTCCTGGGTGTCGAATCGGACTCCCAGGTATTCCAGCGACTGCGAAGGCTGTAGGGAACTCTTGTTTGTGTTGACTACCCATCCTAGGCTTTCCAGAAGATATATAACTCTGTTGGTTGCCCGGTGGCTCTCCTCCGGTGAATTTGCCCTGATCAGCCAATCGTCTAGATAGGGATGGACGAGAATTCCTTCCTTCCTGAGTGACGCCGCCGCCACCACTACTATTACCTTGGTAAAAGGTCCGCGGCGCAGGTGGCTACACCGAAGGGTAAAGCCCGGAACTGAAAGTGTTGTTTCAGGACTTTGAAAGCGTAAGTAGCGCTGGTGATCCCGATGGATTGGGATATGCAAGTAGGCCTCTGACAGATCCAGGGATGTGAGATACTCCCCTGGCTGTATTGCACTTCGGACTGACCGCAGAGTTTCCATGCGAAATCCTGGGACCCTTAAGTGTCGGTTGACTGACTTGAGGTCCAGGACGGGTCTGAAGGTGCCCCCCTTCTTGGGTACGATGAAATAAAAGGAGTAATGCCCAGAATTTATCTCCCATGCAGGCACTGGGATTATGGCTTTGTAGGGGACAGGGAGCCTCCACAAGGTAAGCTTCCAGTGCCGCCCTCTTGAAGGGTGGACAAGAGATTCACAAACTTGTCCTGAGGGAGACGAAGGAAGTCCAGGTAATACCCTTCTCGGATGATGGCGAGGACCCACTGGTCCGAAGTAATCTCGACCCATCTGCAGTAGAACAGGGTTAGCCTGCCCCCTATGGCTTCTTCCCCCAGATGGGTCGGCTGATTCTCATTGTGGGGTGCGGCCGGGACCCGAACCCGAGCCGATTCCCCTCTTGTTGTGCTGGTCCGAAAGGACTGGTTCCTGGTCTGAGAACGAGGTGCTTGGTAGCTAGTCCTGTAAGGGTTGAAGCCTTGAGAGCTTCTACCTCTGGATGGCCTAGGAAAAGGGCGCTGGTTCCTCCTTGACTTGTCTTCTGGTAGATGGGGTAATGGAGAGGCGCCCCATTTGTTAGCCAGTTTCTCGAGGTCGCTGCCGAACAGGAGGGATCCCTTAAAGGGCATTCTTGTAAGGCGCGTCATGGAGGAGTCGTCGGCCGACCAATTTCGTAGCCAGAGCTGTCTCCTGGCTGCCACTGAGGATGACACTCCCTTGGCTGCCGTACGGACTAGGTCGGAGGCAGCGTCAGTGAGGAACGAGAGAGCTGATTCCATTTCTTCTACCGGGGTGTTGTTCCTGGCTTGTGATAAACAGGAACGCGTCAGCACGGTGCAACAGGTCGCGATTCGTAGGGACATGGCTGCCACCTCAAAGGCTTGTTTCAGAATGGCGTCCAGGCGCCGGTCATGCGCATCCTTGAGGGCCGCCCCTCCCTCCACTGGAATGGTGGTGCGCTTCACAATTGCGCAAACTATAGAGTCTATCTTGGGGCACGCCAGCAGCTCCTTGGTTGCCGGGTCCAGGGGGTACATGCTAGACAAAGCCCGACCCCCTTTGAATGAGGCCTCCGGCGCATTCCACTCCAGATTGATTAGCTGCTGTGCTGCTTGTAAGAGGGGAAAATGGTGAGCCGTTTGACGAAGGCCCACTAGCAGGGTGTTCATTCTAGGTTCCCCGGGGGTGCCTTGGCCCCGGATAGCCAGCTCCGACAGGCATTGAGAGACCAGGTCTGGGAGATCCTCCTTAAGAAAGAAGCGTCTCATAGTTCGATACGGCTCTATCCCCGAGGGAAGTTCTCCCTCCTCGGGGAGCTCGCCTTCTTCCTCAGAGCAATCTGAATCCCCATAAGTGGGGCTTCCGGGTGGCGGGTGGCCATGCCTAGGTCTTGAGGGTCCAGGGGCAGGGTCATCCGGTACATATGGGTCCGTTCGGGGATCAGACTGCATCTTGACAAAGGCATGAATCCCCTTGAATAATTCTACCCAGGAGAGTGAAGCAGGTTCTAGCCTTAAGGGCACCAGGTCTCTAGGGTTCCCCGGCTGCTCACCTCGGCCTGCTAGGTCCGGGGTGTTCCCTGAGGAACTGGCAATTAATCTGGGCTTGGACTGGCCTTGGTCTGGAATTCCCAGGGCCTCCTCACATTGGGCACATAGGGAGTCTGCTTCCTCGCTCTGTATGGCTGAGGTGGCATGCTGAGCAGAGGCCTAGAGCTCTTATGCCTGATTCTGGAGGTGCCGGCTCTGTGGACGCATGGGCTCTCATACGCTCCATCGCATCTGTTATCTCTATGCGCCGGTGCGCTCCTAGCCGACAGTATGCGCCTGATAATGTGCGCTTATCAACGTGCGCCTATCAACGTGCGCCTATCAACGTGTGCCTATCAACGTGTGCCTATCAACGTGCGCCTATCAATGTAATATGCGCCCAATTAATTTCGGGCGCCTAACACACGCGCCCGTTGCCTGTGCGCTTAGTCTGTACACTAGGTCGAGGCGGCAAACCAGGGCAGATGGCGACGGCGAGCAGGCAGGCAAAATGGCGACCTCCTTGGCGGGCTTCCACGTAGGCAGACCCCGCTAATCCTCGCTCTTCGGAGACCAGTAAAGTAAAGATGTACGCCTTACCTGATCTTCGGCGTTTCCCGGCTGCGACCCGGGCGGTCTCCGGCTGCGGGGGGAGAGGGTGATTACCGTCACCGCCGCGCTCGAGGAAGTGCACCCGCTGCCTCTAAGCCGCGCCTGAACTCGTCTCGCTCGGGGGCCAAGTCCTCACCGCGAACGGATCGGGACCGAGGCTGCCTCTATGCCGCGCCCAAGCCCTTCTCACTCGGGGGCTAGGTCCCCGCTGCGATTCAGCCACCGGACCGAGGCTCTTACCTCCGAGGACCACGGAAATCACCTCGGGAAACTCAACTGGGGGAGGGACCCGAGGGTATCACAGCGGGAGTGCGGGGCTCGTCTTCAGGTAGGATTCTTCTATGAATTTAGTCGTTAGAATTTGGAAAAACGCTCAGTGAGCATGAGGTAGCTCCAAACTGCTTTGGAGACGGAAATTACTGAGCTTCTGCACGGGTATATGTACTACGTGCTGACGTCAGATCCGTCTCCAACTGCTAGCACGAGCACACTATACCCATTTGTTCTGAGTCCATCTGCTACACGCTAGGAAAACTATCATTTTGTTTTAATTATCTGTATTCTTTGCCTTTTGTAATAGATCAATTTTAATAGGTTCTAGAAAAAATTATCTTGATAGACAACAATGCATGACTACGAATACCTCCCCTATAACCAATCCTTGATTGTTTGTTTAGTTATAATTATGAATGTCACTTTGAAAACCACTGTAATCTATACATTGAACGACGGAATGTAAAATATCTAAACAAATAAATAAAATCCATCTTCTGCAATACTATTGGTAAAGTTAGGAATACATAATAGCCTGGGGGGGGAGTGGAACCCGAACCTAATGAGGAGCCAGTGTATGACATCACTGTACAGCCATTGAAGTTACACGTTTAAAATTGCACCATAAGGCAAGGAAACCTGTACATGCCTAACAATACTTTGTATTTTAATTGGCTGTGCAAGGAATACACACGAAAAACCCTGCCCACTTACCTGTGTAAGTACACGCACATTACGTGCATTTGCGGGGATAAAAGGAAGGAGGCAGATGCTTTTCTTTCCATCACTACCATGCCTCAAGGAAGCCCAGGGCAGAACAGAGAGCCTATCTTCCTCCCCAGGGAGACTGACCTCCTGTTCAAAGAGGTGATGGAGGAAGCAGAACATCCTCTATAGACTCCAGTCAAAGATAGTGGGCTTCTATCACAAGGAGCAGGTGTGAGAAAAAATCCACAATAAAATTAATTCTGTCTTTAAGAATAGCCACAGTGTGACTAAGCTCAGCCAAAATTGGCATGACCTGTGCTGCCTTGTTAAGAGGAAGTAGGCCCAGATGCATGCTGAGGGTGCAGAATTCCAAGTCACCTTTACAGCAGTAGAGCGTTTGGTGCTCAGCACCATCTCAGAGTCAGCTGTGACAGGGGTGGTGGTCTTGGACATCTCCCAACCAAACCAGAAGCAAAAGGGTAGATTTTCAAAGGGATACGCGCATAACTCCCGAAAATCTACCCCTGCGCGTGCCGCACCTATTTTGCATAGGCTCGGCGACGCGTGCAAGCCCCGGGACGCGCGTATGTCCCGGGGTTTTCGAAAATGGGCGGATCGGGGTGGGGACGGGGCGGGGGCAGCAGTCTGGGGTGGGGCCGGGGCGTTCCCAAGTCTCCGGCACTTTCGGCCATGCCGGAGGTTCGCACAGGCGTCACTCCATCGAATAAGGTTGGGGGGGGAATTTAGGTAGGGCCAGGGGTTAGATAGAGGAAGGGAGGGAAAGCTGGGGGGGATCCAAGAAAAAGTTCCCTAGAAGGTCGCTCCGATTTCGGAGCGGCCTTGGAGGGAACGGGGAAAGCCATTGGGTGAATATATATGCTCCAGTGCAGGGTCAAGCTTCATTTTATACCGCATTGGGTCATTACCTGGAGCAAGCAGTAGAGGGCCATCTGATATTAGCGGGCAATTTTAATTTAACGTTAGATCCCCGGGTAAATACCACAAAGGGTGGTAGCTCTGGCATGAGTACTGCAAGGGCCAGAGTGAAGAAACTGATGAGAAAATGGAACCTTTAAGATATCTGGAGGTTTCAGTTTCCCCATAGTCGAAACTATACCTTCTTTTCTAATCCACACCATTCCCACTCCAGGCTGGACTTATAGACAAACTATTGTTACCCCGGCATAGCATGGTAGATATCCAACCGATCACATGGTCTGATCATGCACCAGTTGAACTTATTTTGAAAGATCCTTCTAGACGGGAGGGGAGGGGGGGCGATTTCTGGACTCTCAATAATTCATTACTAGGGGACGAACATTACTGCACATAATTAGAAGAGGCTATTTCCGAATATATTGCCTTTAATGTAACGGAAGATACTAACCCATCCATGGTTTGGGAAGGCTTAAAGGCCATGATTAGAAGCCACTTACTAGCAAGGGCGGCATATGTTAAAAAAAATAGAACCAAGCATAAACAGCATCTCCGGAGAGATATCCAGGAACTGGAGCACCTACACTAAGCTCCAGAGCACCTAGTTACACCTACTGTAACAAGCTCTGGAGCACCTTGTTACATTAAGCTCCAGAGAGCTAGGGAAGCGCTTCATGCCCTTGAGTTAGAAACAATAGTCTTCCAACTGCAGCAAATAAACCAGGAACGATTTGAATGGGGGAATAAGGCCAGCCGACTTTTGGCTCGCCGCTTGAAAAAACGAGTGGCCCAACGTCAAATAGTGAAATTAAATCGGAAGTGGGTATTATGTTAACCAAGTCGGAGGAAATGCAACAACGATTCATGGATTTTTATAAGTCCCTTTATTCCGCAGACCCTCAGATTCAAACAGCATATAGAACATTACCTCCAAGGTGTAGATATTCCCTGCATATCTGAACTTGAAAGGCAGTTTTTTGATAAAGACATCACAGAACAAGAGATATTGAAGTTGATCAAGGGATTAAAAAATTCATAAGGCTTCAGGGCTAGATGGGTATACGGCCTTATTTACAAAAAAATTCTCAACCCAAATTACCCCATTACTGCAAGAATGGTTTAATTCGTTGAAGTCCGATTACCCTCTCACGCCCAGAGCAAATGTAGCCGGGATTTCTACATTAGCCAAGCCTGGCCGAGACCCCTCCTTGTGTGGCTCCTACCGACCAATCTCCTTGATCAACATCGATCTCAAGATCTTTGCTAAGATCCTAGCAATAGGCTGAAGCGAGTCATGGCCAAATTAGTGCATTGGACCAGGTGGGTTTTATTCCTGGCCGCATGACGGCTGATAATGTAAGAAAGGTTGTGGACCTTATATGGTTGGTCGGGACGCAAGGGACCCCGGCAGTACTGTTATCTATTGACGCCGAAAAGGCCTTTGATATGGTCCACTGGCCATATCTTTTTAGTTTGCTGCGGAAAATGAATTTTGGCAATTCTTTTTTGGCCTGGTTACATAATCTCTATTCTCATCCCCAGGCGCGCGTTAAGGTCAATATCATATATTCGGAACCTCTACCTATTGTTACACGGATAAAGTGGAACCAGATCGAAGTGCACTTACCTCGTGCAGGAGTGCTCTTTGGAATGGAATGGAGACAGTCCAAGATCCGGGCAGGTAGCAGATCAGGGTAATCCGTAAGGCAGTCCAAGATCCGGGCAGGCAGCAGAGCAGGGTAATCCGTGAGACAGTCCAAGGTCCGGGCAGGCAGCAGAACAGGGTAATCCGTAGGCAGTCCAAGATCCGGGCAGGCAGCAGAGCAGGGTAATCCGTGAGACAGTCCAAGATCCGGGAAGGCAGCAGAGCAGGGTAATCCGTGAGACAGTCCAAGATCCGGGCAGGCAGCAGAACAAGGTAATCCGTAGGCAGTCCAAGATCCGGGCAGGCAGCAGAGCAGGGTAGTCCGTAGGCAGTCCAAGGTCCGGTAGTCAAAAGACACAAAAGAGAACTCAGCAGCAATACCACAGCAAACACTGTAGTGGCCGAAGCAGTGAGCGTGGGAGAAGGCTCTGCCTAAAAAGCCATTCTCCCGCGCAAACTGACCCCGGTCGGCGTCTGACGAAACAGGGGGCGTGGCCCAACCCCGGGCGCGCGAGGATTGGCTGCCCGCGTCAGGGAGGGGAACCCCCGACGTCATTAGAGGAAGGACTCCTCATTTGATGCGTCTTTGCGTCGCCGTCGGGGAGGGAAGCCTGAGGCCCTTCGAAACGGCAACGCCCCGCTTGGCACGGGGCCGGGCCGCCGACATCAGGGACGGGGCCCCGACGCCATTGGCAAAGGTAACACCTATCCAGCGGGGCACGAGGCAGGGATCTCCACTCTCGCCACTCCTTTTTACCCTTTTTCTAGAACATTTAGCCCAGCATATACGTGCTTTGGGGGCTATTCACGGGGTTCAATTGGGAAAACAGAGTACAAGATTGCCATGTTTGCCGATGATGTCTTATTTACCCTCACACAGTCAGTTACATCCCTCCCAGGGACCATAAATGTGTTACATGATTTTAGCAGGGTCTCGGGGTTCCATCTAAATCTTGATAAATCCGAAGTGCTAAATCTAACTATGGGAGAGGAGCAGCAGGCTCGATTACAGAAACAGCTTCCCTTCAAATGGGCTACCCATAGTATCAAATATTTAGGTATCCGCCTTAGTAAGAACTATGATGATCTGGTTGAATTGAACTATAAACCTCTTTGGCAAACACTGTCAAAGGAAATGGAGTCATGGGCCTCCCTTTCACTTTCTTGGCTGGGGCGGATGGCCACAGTAAAAATGAATCTGCTCCACCGGCTCCTTTACCTTTTTCAATCGCTCCCCATACCTATCCCTAATAATATGTTGAAATACTGGCAAAAACATGTATTCTCATATATCTGGAAGCGAAAACCACCATGGATAAGGAGGAACGTAATGTATCAACATACTATTCGGGGTGGTTTAGGGGTTCCCAACTTTCAATGGTACTGGGTGGTCACCAAGATGTGGGCCATTATTGATAGGCATAAGGAACAAGATAAGCCACTCTGGGTCAAAATAGAATAGGATTTGATGGGGACTGTGCCATTGCGCACTATGGTCTGAGAGCCCAGGGACACTTGGCCGGGAGTTGGCTTCCTGGCCCCCTCAACTAGGACCACCTTGGACACATAGGAGAAATGGCGGGTAACATTTTGTAGGAACACGCCGCTATTTTTATAGTACCCCCCGACCAACCACGCCCTTAACTATAACACTAAATTTCTGGCGGGGAGAGTACTCCCACATTATCAACCATTGGGTTCTCAATGGAGTTGTTTGGTTAGAGCATCTTTGGGGCTCGCAGAAATTTCTCACTTTTCAGGAGCTTCAAGAGAAATTTCACTTAAGTGGGCAGGACATTTTCTTATATCTGCAACTCCGCCATTTTGCGACGGCGGAAAATATAGGTGTCGAGCTTCAAAAAGGCAAGATGGTGCTGGAAGCATTGGTGTAACAAGGCAGAAGGCATGGCAGGTATTATTTCTAATCTTTATGGGTTCCTGGGTAATGCACAGCAGCTTAAGGCTCCATATGAGATGGCATGGGAACGAGATTTGGGTAAATTAATTTCCTCAGACAATTGGGACCTGATATTTCAGAACACCAAACGCAGCTCGGTTTCCGCCCTTTTGACGGAAAATGGTTACAAGGTATTAATGAGATGGTATTTAACGCCGGTCAGAATACAGAAGATTATACCCTCAGCAAGTATCACTTGCTGGAAAAAGTGTGGAAAGACAGGAACCTATTTCCATATGTGGTGGAGCTGAATTAAACTGGGACTGTTCTGGAAAGAACTTAATCACTTGATAAATGCCATTGCCGGACTGGTGGTGCCTCTTGCTCCTGAACATTTCTTGCTCAACTTATCCCCTGCTGTCCCTCATCTAAAATGGTTACTTGTCCACCAAATTATACTTGTGGCTCGATGTGAGCTTGCTTTGTTCTGGAAACAGTCTGACCTCCCTACTATGGCTGATGTGGAAATTCGTCTCGAATGAAATTGCTCCTTATATAAATTAACCGTGATTAAAAATTACTTGCCTAAATTCTACATGATCTGGGATCCTTATATAGCATGGAAAATAAGCAGTAAAAGTTATAATACTGAATTCTAGGTTTACCTATTGGATAGTACATGGTTTGCCTATGTGTGTTTTGGACTTTGAAACATACTATACTGTTATGGACAGCTGATTGCAATATTCTCAGTTGGGGGGGTGGGGGGTATGATTAAGGAACAAAAATTGTCTTTTGTCAAGTATTCACAACTGTTCTGTACTATTTTCTTGTGCTGGCAAATAAAAAATTATAAATAAAAAAAAAATCCATTGTACCTGAAGATTGGAGGATAGCTAATATAACCCCAATATTTATAAAGGGTTCCAGGGGCGATCCAGGAAACTACAGACCGGTTCGCCTGACTTCAGTGCCAGGAGAAATAGTGGGAAATGTTCTAAACATCAAAATCACAGAACATATAGAAAGACATGGTTTAATGGAACAAAGTCAGCATGGCTATACCCAAGGCAAGTCTTGCCTCACAAATCTGCTTCACTTTTTTGAAGGCGTTAATAAACATGTGGATAAAGGTGAACAGGTATATGTAGTGTATTTGGATTTTCAGAAGCTGTTTGACAAAGTTCCTCATGAGAGGCTTCTAGGAAAAATAAAAAGTCATGGGATAGGTGGCGATGTCCTTTTGTGGATTACAAACTGGCTAAAAGACAGGAACCAGAGTAGGATTAAATGGACAATTTTCTCAGTGGAAGGGAGTGGACAATGGAGTGCCTCAGGGATCTGTATTGGGACCCTTACTTTTCAATATATTTACAAATGATATGGAAAGAAATACGACGAGTGAGGTAATCAAATTTGCAGATGATACAAAGTTGTTCAGAGTAGTTAAATCACAAGCAGATTGTGATAAATTGCAGGAAGACCTTGCAAGACTGGAAAATTGGGCATCAAAATGGCAGATGAAATTTAATGTGGATAAGTGTAAGGTGATGCATATAGGGAAAAATAACCCATGCTATAGTTACACAGCTATTTATTATTATTTATTTTTTATTTAACGTTTTTATATACCAGTATTCGTCGAAACATCATATCGGTTTATTTGTAACATATTAGGTGCTACCACCCAAGAAAGAGATCTTGGTGTCATAGTGGATAACACATTGAAATCATTGATTCAGTGTGCTGCGGCAGTAAAAAAAAAAACCAAACAGAATGCTGGGAATTACTAGAAAGGGAAGGGTGAATAAAACAGAAAATGTCATAATGCCATGGTGAGACCGCTCCTTGAATACTGTGTACAATTCTGGTTGCCGCATCTCAAAAACGATATAGTTGCGATAGAGAAGGTACAGAGAAGGGCAACCA
This sequence comes from Rhinatrema bivittatum, assembly GCF_901001135.1. NCBI lineage: Eukaryota > Metazoa > Chordata > Amphibia > Gymnophiona > Rhinatrematidae > Rhinatrema > Rhinatrema bivittatum. The sequence continues at coordinate 268,102,082 of NC_042618.1, read as the reverse complement.
AAATGATAAAGGGCATAGAACAGCTCCCCTATGAGGAAAGACTAAAGAGGTTAGGACTTTTCAGCTTGAAGAAGAGACGGCTGAGGGGGGATATGATAGAGCTGGCTAAAATCATGAGAGGTCTAGAACGGGTAAATGTGAATCGGTTATTTACTCTTTCAGATAACAGAAAGACTAGGGGGCACGCCATGAAGTTAGCATGTGGCACATTTAAAACTAATCAGAGAAAGTTCTTTTTCACTCAATGCACAATTAATCTCTGGAATTTATTGCCAGAGGATGTGGTTAGTGCAGTTAGTATAGCTGTGTTTAAAAAAGGATTGGATAAGTTCTTGGACGAGAAGTCCATTACCTGCTATTAATTAAGTTGACTTGTATAATAACCACCGCTATTATTAGCAACGGTAACATGGACTAGACTTAGTTTTTGGGTACTTGCCAGGTTCTTATGGCCTGGATTGTCCACTGTTGGAAATAGAATGCTGGGCTTGATGGACCCTTGGTCTGACCCAGTATGGCATGTTCTTATCCTCCCTGTACTTAAGGGGTAAGTATGTGCAAATAATTGGGAGATACTTCTGAACTTTCTTTATTGAATCCTGGTAGCTTCAAAAAATAGGGTTTTTTTGGTGTTTTTCTCCTTGAGTTGCTTCTCCTCGGACCGGGAAGAGGAAGGGTTAAAATGAGATTTACCATCTCCATGTGCTCGCTCATACCATAAGGGAGGAAACCAGACTAGTTGAGCAGGAGTAAAAGAAAGAAAATTATCAGGTAAGATATAATTGCATCTTCCTTATCCTCCTGTTAGACCAGTCTTTAACTTTAGGGAAGTAGCAAAGCTAATGTCCCTTAGGGCGGGAAGATGCAAGCACTGCTTCTACCACTCTAGCCCCAAAAGTAGCATCTGCCCCGGCTAGAACTTCGATCTGTAATACGTAGTGAAAGAGTACAAGGATGCTCATGTGGCCACTCTGCAAATTTCTTCTGGAGTTACCTTGGACACCTCTGCCCATGATGTTGCTTGGGCCCTTGTGGAATGTGCGTGTACCTCCAGCGGCACTTGCTTTCCTTTTAGGATATAAGCTGACCCAATGGCTTCCTTTACCCATCTGGCTAGCATTGGTTTAGAAGCTGCTTCCCCTTAGCACAGTCCACCATATAACATGAATGTGTGTTTTCCTAAAGGGATTCATCGCTTTAAATAACTCAGGAGCACCTATCTAACATCCAGAAAGTGTAGACTCGGGACTTTTCTAGTCACTCTGAAGGCAGCAGAGTGACTGTTTGCTTTAGGTGAAAGTAGGACAATATCTTTGGTAAAAAGGAGGGTACTGGTGTAAGTGAGACCTAGTCCCTAGAGAAATTCAAGTAAGGTTCTCTGACAGAGTGTGCTTGGAGTGTCAAGATCCTTCTAACCGAACAAATTGTCTTTAAAGATAGATCCCTGAGGGAAGCCTGTTTCAAAGGTTCAAATATTGGTTCTGTCAGTGCTCTTAGCACTAGATTCAGATCCCATCTTGGAATTAAAGGGCAAACAGGTCTGATACATTTTGCCACCTTAATGAGTGTGCAGTTATACAAAGGCCCCTAACTGGCCCTGTAAAGCATGAGATTGCTGCCATCTACACTCTCAGTGAACTGAGTGCCAGTCCTTTATTCAGACCTTTTTGAATTAAAAACAGGATATAGGAAATGTCTGCCCTCCAGGGGGAATTTCCCTTAAGATGACAAATGTTCTCAACAAACACCACACCCGAATATAGGCCGAGGTCAAAGTCTTTCTGGCTTTTAATATGGTCAATATGACCAAAGGGGAATATTCTTTCTTACTTAGACATGCCCTCTCAAGGGCCATTCCATAACACAGATTGGAACTGGATCTTGTATTGTGAATGGGCCTTGGCGCAGCAAATCCTCGCTTGGCTGGAAGACTTAGAGGGGCACCCCTACAGGAGTCTCTGGAAGTCCATATACCATGCCCTCCTTGGCCAATCTGAAGCTACCGGGATTATTAGGGCTCTCCAGAGTTTTACCTAGCAGAGGCCATGGGGAGAACACTGGAGATAGCCTGATCAGTGCATCTATTCCACTGGACCCAGAATTCCTTCTTCGACTGAAGAAGCTGCTCACTTTCGCATTGTTTTTGGGATTGCCATCAAATTCATTGTAGGCATTCCAGATCTGTCTATAATCATGTGAAATGCTTCCACGTGTTTCTGCTTAGAAAATGTATTTGGGCGTTGTCTGTTCCTGCAATTTGTGCTGCTGATAGGTCAGATTCTATTCTGCCCACTCGCAGATGTTTGCGGCTTCGAGGGCTAGTGTTTGGCTGCGTGTTTCCCTTTGCTGGTTCACATATGAGACTGCCAGTGCATTCTCCAAGAAAATTCTGTCTTGCCCTTTATCAGTGGGAGAAAGGCAACTAGAGCCAGCTTGATAGATCTTAGCTCTAATCTGTTCAATGCCCAGGATCTTTCCTGCTCTGACGACTGTCTCTATGCCATGAGGCCGAAGCAGTGAGTGCCCCAGCTGAAACTGCTAGCGTTTGTGGTTATAATCACCCTCGTGGGTGCAGACAGAATCATTCCTTTTAGTAGGTTGGTGGGTTGAGTCCACCAATCTAGACTAGTGGGGTTATCTGGTGCCTATAGTAGCCTGAGGCTGGAAACCATCCTGCAAGGGCGGCCTTTTGTGGTGGACACATGTGAGCTCCGGCCCATGTCACCAGGTCTATTGTTACTGCCATGAGTCCTACTAGATGCAGGTAGTCCCAGACTTTGGGGGACTTTATGTCCCCCAAAGTCTGAGGTATGGGAGATTAACTTCTGCACCCTTTTTTGTGCGAGGTACACCCTACCTTCTTTAGTGTCTATTTGTGCCCCTAGGAACTCCAAGGTCTGGGTGGGAGAGAGATTGCTCTTTTTGTAATTCACCACCCAACCTAGTCATTCTAGCCAGCGTATTATCATGGCTGTGGGCAGGATATTCTCCTGCACGGCTTTGCCCGCATAAGCCAGTTGTCCAGATAAGGGTATACTAGTATTCCATGTCTGCGTACAGTTGCTGTTACTACCACCGTTACCTTGGTGCTGTTGTGATTCCAAATGGTAGCACTTGGAACTGAAAATGTTTTACTTCAATGAAAAATCATAAGAGCCTTTGGTAATAATCCCTTACAGGGATATGAAAATAGGCTTCCACTAAATTGAGGTAGGTGAGAAACCTCCCGTCTTTTACTGCTGCTATTACTGATCTCATGGTTTCAATCTGAAAATTGGTACGCTAAGAAATTTATTCGCTCCCTTGAGGTCCAGCACTGGACAAAATGATCTTTTTTTCTTTTTGGGTTCCACAAAATAAATGGAATATATCCCTAGGCCCTGTTCTTGGACAGGGACTGGCACAATTGCTTATAGTTCAAGAAGTCTGCATAGGGTCGACTCTGTGGCTTCTCTTTTCACTGCATGGGGAGGCCACAAAGACTTGAGGAACCAGCTCTCTAAATTTGGGTTCGTAACCCCATTGGATGACTTCCAGAACCTACTGCTCCATAGTAACTTGGGTCCACACTCTGTGTAAAACTGTTTTAAGTGTCTGCCTACTGGCAGAATTCCCAGAGGGAACCATTGACTGTCACTTGGATGGGAGGCTGGTTCATGCCTAAACCTGGGGTTCATACCTAGGCCTTCTGGTCCTCGAAAGGGTTGAGCCCTACATTTTCTACACTGCTGTGTTCCGTAGCAACCTGCTCTATAGCCACGATAGTCTGTGAGTCGGTACCATTATGAGGCCCTAGAGCTAGCTTGTGGTTTGTCCTCCAGCAACTTTAATGATTCTGATTCTCCCAAGCCCTTTACAAGTTTCTCTAGCTCTTCTCCAAATAAGATCCCCTCTTTGAAAGGGAGTTGGTTAACCTGGATTTTGACGTTTCATCTGCTGCCCAGTTCTTTATCCACAGCAGCCTCCTTGCTACCACATCAATGGCCAGCGATTGGGAGACATTCTTAGAAGGTCAGAGGGTATCTGCGAGGATGGCTACTCCTGATTCAATTCAGGCCATCTCTTCCGATTCCAGAAATTGTTGTACCCATCTGACAAGTGCCCGTCCTACTAATGGAAGCTTGTAGACCCAATGCATTAGTCGTAAAAGCTTGTTTCATTATCACCTCCATTTTCCTTTCATGGTGATTATTTAATGATGTGGTTAGTGCAGTTAGTGTAGCTGGGTTCAAAAAAGGTTTGGATAAGTTCTAGGAGGAGAAGTCGATTAACGACTATTTATCAAGTTTACTTAGGGAATAGTCACTGTTATTAATTGCATCGGTAGCATGGGATCTTCTTAGTGTTTGGGTAATTGCAAGGTTCTTGTTGCCTGGTTTGGCCTCTTGTGGAAACAAGATGCTGGGCTTGATGGACACTTGGTCTGACCCAGCATGGCAATTTCTTATGTTCTTATGTTCCACAGGAATTGTGGCGGGTTACTGCCAACACTGAAGCATCTTCCCTTGGGAATTTTAGAAGGATATCTTTTGTTTCTTGGGTAGAGGGTATAATTTCTCTAGTCTCTTAGCCCCTGAGGCAAATACTACTCTTCCATTATCATTTCCTTCAGTACCAAATGTAGTGAGAAGGTTTTAGGAGTTCTCCATCTTCCCAGTAGGACAGAATTTCCATCCACGTGATTTCTTTCAATGGTATCAAAGATCTTGTGTGTCCCTAGGATATCTGTAAATAAGGTCGGCAGTTCTTCTTTTCGAAAGAGGCAGGCCACTGAGGAAGAATCTTCTTCAGAGGAGCATTCCCCCCATGCTTTTCTGATTGGTCAGAATCCAAGCTCCCTGGAAGTTCCTGGATTCTAGAACAGAGGCTTTACAAGGTGGTCTCGAACTCCACAATGCTAGCTTATTTATTTCTTTAAAAGGTACTTATTTCCCGCATCCTCCAAAGTTCGGGACAGGTAACAACCAAACATACATGCTGGTATAACAAAGACAATGAACTAAATAAAATCATAGACTAAAAGTAAACTAATAAAATAATAAAAAGATTAAATGTAAATAAAAGATAATAAAAATCGATATGAATCATAGGAGAAATACTGAGGGTAAGGAACAGGGTGGTCATTAAGTTGTACATAAATTGGGAAAGGCCTGTAGAAAGAGATGGTGTTTAAGAGCTTTTTTTAACGTCTTTTTTTTTTTTTTTTTAAAGAAATTAATCTTAAATCAGAGGGTAAGGTGTTCCAGAGGATAGGGCCTGCAATGGAAAAGGCTCATTCTGTTATAAACAAGTAGTTTTGGGTGATGGAATTTGAAGTAGAAGTTTATTTTTAGACCAAAGGTTTCTATATGGGGTGTAGATGGTAATGTTACTGGTAACCAAGTAGAATTGTATTATAAATCCAGTTATGGATAATTGTAAGGGTTTTGTAATGAATACGCCACTTCACAGGGAGCCAATGTAATAGATAGAGTACTGGAGAAATGTGATCATGAAGCCTGTTTTTTGTGAGAAGACAGGCTGCAGAGTTTTGTAAAAACTGAAGAGGTCATATGGTGAGTCTAGTTGCTGATGGCTGAGATAATCGGCTTGCACATTCTCTACTCCTACGACATGGGATGCGGCAATGCCCTCGAGATGGCGCTCCACCCAGTGAACAGAAGACGTGCTACGGCGGGACATCGAGTCCTGCCTTGCCGGTTGACGTACGCCACCAATGTCGCATTGTCCGAGAAGACTCGCAGCATTCTGCCCTGGATCCAGGGAAGAAACACCTGCAGGGCCAGATATACAGACCTGGTCTCGAGCCAGTTTATGGACCAAGATCTTTCCATCGCCAACCACAGCCCCCCAACTTGAAAGGCTGGCATTGGTGGAGATTATCAGCCAATTCGGAGTGTCCAAATCCACCCACCGTTCCAGATTGTCCAGTTACAGCCTCCATGTCAGATTGGCTCTGGATTCCGGAAGTAGAGGCATTGGTAAATGGAATTGCTCAGACACTGGGCTCCAGCGAGACAAAAGCGCACACTGTAAAGGTCTTAACTGAGTGAACGCCCAAGGAACCAAGAACAAGGTTAAAGCCATGGAGCCCAGTACCTAAAGATGATGCCACACTGTGGGACTGATCCTTCGAAGAAGGGAATGTATTTGTTCCTGCAACTTCCCTATTCGGTCTGCCTTCCAAGTGACTCTTCTGCACATTGATTACCCAACCTAGGGATCGTAATGTGAACATCACCATGAGCACTGATCTCTCGCAGTCCTCCCGAGACTTCGCGCGAATCAACCAGTCAGCCAGGTACAGGTGGACCAAGATTCCCTCCTGACAAAGGAAGGCCGCCGCCGCCACCACCACCACCACCACCACCATCACCTTGGTGAACGTGCGAGGAGCTGTTGCAAGTCCAAATGGTAGGGCTCAAAATTGGAAGTGTTGTCCCAAGACCTTGAACTGCAAAAACCTCTGGTGCTTCAGCCGGATCTGAATGTGTAAATATGCCTCCGTGAGGTCCAGAGAAGCAAGAAACTCCCCTTTTCAAACCGCAGCCATCACTGTCCTCAGGGTTTCCATACGAAAGCGAGGAACCCGAAGGCAACGGTTCACCTTCTACAGATCGAGGTTGGGCCAGCAACGTGCCCTCCTTCTTGGGGACCAAAAAGTACACGGAGTACTGACCTCGACCCTGTTGAGCCTCCGAAACTTGGACAATAGCTTTGAGCTCGATAAGTCATTGTAGAGTCACTCAGACTGCCTCTCGCTTGACACTTGATGCCACTTGGGACTCCATAAAAACCTCCCGGACCAGGCGCGAGAGCTCCAGTGCATACCCATCTTTGATCACTTCTAAGACCCAGTGGTCTGATGTAATCCTTGCCCATTCCGTGTAAAAGTTGGATAATCTGCCTCCAATAGCTTCGATGACGGAATGGGTACTTATGGCTTCATATGGGGTTTTTATTACTTCTTGCACCAAGATGTCCCAAATCTCTTCTGGGCCAGCGACCCCCTTGAAAGGACTGCTGGCGCCCCGAAGCAGGTTTAGAAGCAGGAGGTGTGGAGTAACTACCCGCTCTGAAGCAGTGAGAGTCCCGAAAACTAGCTCGAGGAGGGAAGACTTTCTTAGATCTTTTATCTTGCGGCAACCCATTAACCTTGGATTCGGCAAGCAGCTTTACTAGCTGATCCAGATCCTCCCCAAACAGGAGCTTGCCCTTAAAGGGTAGATTACAAAGCTGGGAGGACAAATCTGCCGCCCAATTTCGCAGCCAGAGGAGATGCCGCGCTGACACCAAGTACACCATACCTCTAGCCGAGGTCCTCACCAGATCATACAAAGCATCTGCAACATAAGCGATGACTGCTTCTAGGCGGGCAAACTGCAGAGCCCCACTGTCGCCCGTACCGGCCCCGGCAGCCGACTCCTGGACCCAACACAGACAGGCCCCTCTGCATGAGGCTAGTGCAATCTGCCGCCCGAAGGCTTAACGCGGCAATCTCGAATGCTTGCTTCAACTCGATCTCCAGCTTGAGGTCCTGCATATCCTTAAGGGCAGCCGCCCCAGCAATCAGGACAGTGGTCTTTTTTGTGACTGCCGAGACCGTAGCAGCCACCTTTGGAATCTTCAGTAAATCCAAAACATGAGACGATAACGGGTACAGTTTCGCCATAGCTCTGCCCACCTTCAAGCCAGAATCCGGAGTCTCCCACTCCCCGGTCACTAGTTTGCGAACCTTCTTAGGTAGAGGAAAAGACCCCTAATGCCGTCGAGGACTAGATTGATGCCCTCATTGTCAGTCTCTTCTTGAGAAACTTTAAGTCCCAGAACTTCAAGGACGTGGGGAATAAGGGGTCTTAACTCATCCCACTTGAATAAACACACCACGCTGGGGTCAGCCCCCTCTGGAGGAAGGTCATCGGTCTCATCCGGATCATCCGTATCCACATCAACCAGATCCAGCCGCGGATCCGGGTTTGCCGCCCCTACTACCCCAGAAGCCGGCATCGCCCCAGACCCCGGGATCACATCTCACGTACCTCGGGGAGAATACCCTGTGGGGTGAGCCTGATCAGAGAGGTGCTGATGAGGGTCCATACCCTGACCTCTTCTCTCAGGTGGGTCCGAACCTACCCCCAGGAGACCAGGCCGCTTTACCGCACACCGTTTCCTTGCCAGGAAAGCCTGGTACATAAGGAGGACAAGTTCTGAGGAAAACCCCTCTGGGTCCCCCTCACCCACCGGAGAGTCGGCTGGGGTGATATCATCAGTTCCCCCTGTGAGATCTTCCCTCAGCGGGGATAGAACAGGTGGAGAATCCTCTTCCCGCGAAGCCGAAGGCGAGACAGACATTCCTTCCCCGAGGGAGGAGGCAAGAAGCCCTGAAGAGCCTTCTAACCCTGGGGAACACGCTGCGCATAAGGAGGCCGCATCTAACGCCTGGCCGCATGACCCACAGACATGGCAGGCCTGCAATTCTGTTTTCGGTCACATCCGCAGCAGCGCGCCGATAGTCTGAAATGAAATAGAAAAAGGCGCGAATAAAAAAAAAACGCTCAGAGCTGCAATACGGAGAAAATTTCAGTCAGGCAGAAAAAAGAAACTTTTCGTGCTGTGGGCTAAGAGACTACCGGCTGACGAGAAAAAAAAACGCGCGCAGCCATGCCGCAGGAAAGGAGCCTGTCTATAGTGAAATTGCATGGCCCCCAGCAGGGAAGCGGTGAGTAAACGAGGCACACGGAGAAAAACTCACCCTTGCCCTCAGAAAACGACTCGGAGCCCCGGGAGCTGCGGGGAACACTGCTGAGAGCTTCCCCGGCCGGCCTTAAAAGACCAGGTCCCTCCTGCACCTCTCCTTACCTCAGCACTGAAGACTGTCAGTCAGCCGCAGTGAAAACAGTTTTTGTTTTTTTTTTTAATTAAACTTTACCAAGACACAGAGAAAAGCTGTTGCAGGAGACAAGGGAGCATCTGTAGCAGAGACGGTGGTGAGTAGCCAGGAGCCCCTGGTCGTCATACACTGAACTGTGGCAGGCGAAACCCTGACAGGAATATCCAATTCCCCAGACGCCCGGCTTCTACTGAGGGATGGCCCACGAAGGCGCCTAATACCTCAGGAAGCGACCATAAACCAAAAAATTAAATTCAATCTAACTAAATAAAAAAATATAACTAAAGACTGCAGGTGTGCACCTGTACCACCAGCTGGAGTTAGAGAAATACTGAGTGACTGCAGGTGGCACTCTTGTTATAGAACAGTGCCCAAAGTTTATTTATTTATTTAGGTTTTTTATATACACCGGCATTCATGATACAATCACATCATGCTGGTTTACAGTTGAACAGGGTGCAAAATAAACTTCAAACTAGACTATGGTGCGGAGAAAGCAGTTACACATAACAAGGAAGATATAACTGGGAGGGGAGAGAAATAAAAGGACAGGATAATGTCAGCTAAAGATAATTGTACATCGATGAAACTAAAATGCCTGTGTGATATAGGTTGGTGGAGTTAGAAATTAATTAGGGTCCGGGAATGCTTGCTTAAACAGCCAAGTCTTAAGTCTTTTCCTGAAGGTTAGGAGGCAGGGCTCCTGTCTCAGATCGGGGGGGATGGAGTTCCATAAAGGGGGACCGGCTGTGGAGAGGGCCCGATCCCTTAAGGTAATATGTCTGGTGGTTTTGGTAGAAGGTACTTGGAGAGATCCCCTGTATGTGTCTCTTGTCGGTCTAGATGAGTTATGTAGTCTAAGTGGGATTAGTAGGTCAATTGGAGCATGTTGGTGGATGGTTTTGTATATAATGGAAATGGACTTGTAGATGATTCTGAAATGTATAGGCAGCCAGTGAAGGTTTTTTAGGATTGGGATGATGTGGTCTCTCCTCCTGGAGTTGGTTAGTATTCGTGCTGCTGCATTTTGTACCATCTGAAGAGGTTTGGTATAAGAGGAAGGGAGACCAAGTAAGATTGAATTACAATAATCTAACTTTGAGAAGATGATTGCTTGTAGGATCGTTCTGAAGTCTTGAGTGTGGAAGAAAGGTCTAATCCTTTTCAGCACCTGGAGTTTGTGGAAACAGTCTTTGATGGGTCTGTTGATGGTGGCTTTCAAGTTCATGCGATTGTCAATAATCACTCCTAAGTCTCTCACTTGTGTGGTTGGTGGAATGGCAGGATGCGTAGAGGTGTTGCAACTGTTTTCAGGGGAGATGAGCAGGAGTTTGGTCTTGGAGGAGTTTAATACTAGGTTTAGGCTGAACAGGAGGTGTTTGATTTCTTGGAAGCAGTTTTCCCAGTGGTCAAGTGTTTTCGAGAAGGTATCTTTAATGGGATCACGATCTGTTCTAATTGTTCTCTGACTCCACCTGCTGGTAGGGATACACAACCCATTTTTCTGGACTGATCTGGGTATGTTCAGGAAAGTGGAATAATTGATGCAAACTAAGGCTTGGATTTATCAAAATGCACTAAATATCGCATGAATATCGCATACGGTAAAAAAATGGGCATTTCTATGTAAATGAATGTGTTACCGCTTTGCAAAGGTAAGTATCACATTTTGCGGTACTTTCGCACGCTGTGAATTGACTTCGCATTTTGTGAAAACGTCATCACGTTTTGCGAAGTCACTTCGCGTTTTGCAATAATTTTTTCAATATAAAAGCACACTTCCTCCACCTTCCTCTTTGAGGGTGTGTTAGTGGTTACAGGTTTAGGAGGGGTTCTTGGAGTGGTTTTCATCGATTTCTGAGTGAGTAGTGCTGTCTCTTTGTTGTCCTTTGTTTGCCTTTATCTTTTGTCTTGTGTCATATTTCTTGGAGTGCAAGTTTTATTTGTCTTGTTTGTCTAATTCTGTGTGGAGGAGGTGAGGAGTGTTGGGAGTGGAGGAGTGGTGGAGGTGAGGAGTGATGGAAGAGAGGAGTGGAAGAGTGGTGGAAGAGAGGAGTGGTGGAGTGGTGGGATTGGAGGAGTGGTGGGAGTGGAGGAGTGCTGGAAGTGAGGAGTGGATGAGTAGTGGAAGAGAAGTGGTTGGGAGAGAATGGAGCATGAGAGGAGTGGGAAGAGAGGAGAGAATGGAGCGTGAGAGGAGTGGGAAGAGAGGAGTGAGGATAGTAGAGGGAGGAGGAGTTGTTGGAAGAGGAAAGGAGTGACAGGGAATGAGAACTAGGAGTAGAAGTAGGGCCAGGGTCAGCAGCAGGGACAGGCAGAAGGGAAGGGATTGGAGAGTGGGGGAGGGGGGAGGGGGGAAGGGGGTTAGTCAGGAAAGAGTGGTTAGAGGGGCACAAGAGGTTAGAGAGACAGGACAGAGGGAAAAGGATTTGCCAGGGCAGGATGAGGTGGAGGGGGCGGGGAAGAAGGAAGAGGAGATGAGAGCGGGATGGAGCGTGAGGACAGGGAAGCACCCCTCCGGGACTGGAAGTGGCACCATCCTCAGACAGCCAGGCAGCACCCCGCCAGAGACTGCAGGCTATAAGATTCAGTACAGAGAACGAGCTGCTCATGGCAGGTGTGCTGCATAATTATGCACACCTGTTTGGCAACAAAGCAGCCAAGACCAGCAAGGCAGCAAAAGTCCACATATGGAATGACATCGCCCAGACCATCAGCTGGTACATAAGAACATAAGAAATTGCCATGCTGGGTCAGACCAAGGGTCCATCAAGCCCAGCATCCTGTTTCCAACAGAGGCCTAACCAGGCCACAAGAACCTGGCAATTACCCAAACACTAAGAAGATCCCATGCTACTGATGCAATTAATAGTAGTGGCTATTCCCTAAGTAAAATTGATTAATAGCCATTAATGGACTTCTCCTCCAAGAACTTATCCAAACCTTTTTTGAACCCACCTACACTAACTGCACTAACCACATCCTCTGGCAACAAATTCCAGAGCTTTATTGTGCGTTGAGTGAAAAAGAATTTTCTCCGATTAGTCTTAAATGTGCTACTTGCTAACTTCATGGAATGCCCCCTAGTCCTTCTATTATTCGAAAGTGTAAATAACCGAGTCACCACTACTCGTTCAAGACCTCTCATGATCTTAAAGACCTCTATCATATCCCCCCTCAGCCGTCTCTTTTCCAAGCTGAACAGCCCTAACCTCTTCATCCTTTCCTCATAGGGGAGCTGTTCCATCCCCTTTATCATTTTGGTTGCCCTTCTCTGTACCTTCTCCATCGCAACTATATCTTTTTTGAGATGCGGCGACCAGAATTGTACACAGTATTCAAGGTACGGTCTTTACCATGGAGCGATACAGAGGCATTATGACATTTTCCGTTCTATTAACCATTCCCTTCCTAATAATTCTTAACATTCTACTTGCTTTTTTGACTGCGGCAGCACACTGAGCCGACAATTTTAAAGTATTATCCACTATGATGCCTAGATCTTTTTCCTGGGTGGTAGCTCCTAATATGGAACCTAACATCGCGTAACTACAGCAAGGGTTATTTTTCCCTATATGCAACACCTTGCACTTGTCCACATTAAATTTCATCTGCCATTTGGATGCCCAATCTTCCAGTCTCACAAGGGCCTCCTGTAATGTATCACAGTCTGCTTGTGATTTAACTACTCTGAATAATTTTGTATCATCCGCAAATTTGATAACCTCACTCGCCTTATTCCTTTCCAGATCATATATATATATATATTGAAAAGCACCGGTCCAAGTACAGATCCATGAGGCACTCCACTGTTTACCCTTTTCCACTGAGAAAATTGACCATTTAATCCTACTCTCTGTTTCCTGTCTTTTAACCAGTTTGTAATCCACGAAATGACATCGCCTCCTATCCCATGACTTTTTAGTTTTCGTAGAAGCCTCTCATGAGGGACTTTGTCAAACGCCTTCTGAAAATCCAAATACACTACATCTACCGGTTCACCTTTATCCACATGTTTATTAACCCCTTCATAAAAATGAAGCAGATTTGTTAGGCAAGACTTCCCTTGGGTAAATCCATGTTGACTGTGTCCCATTAAATCATGTCTTTCTATATGCTCTACATTTTTGATCTTGAGAATAGTTTCCACTATTTTTCCCGGCACTGAAGTTAGGCTCACTGGTCTATAGTTATCCGGATCACACTTGGAGACTTTTTTAAATATTGGGGTTACATTGCCCACCCTCCAGTCTTCAGGTAGAATGGATGATTTTAATGATAGGTTACAAATTTTAACTAATAGATCAGAAATTTCATTTTTGAGTTCCTTCAGTACCCTAGGATGCATACCATCCGGTCCAGGTGATTTGCTACTCTTTAGTTTGTCAATCTGGCCTACTACATCTTCCAGGTTCACAGTGATTTCGTTCAGTTCGTCTGACTCATCACCCCTGAAAACCATCCCCGGAACTGGTATCTCCCCAACATCCTCATTAGTAAACACAGAGGCAAAGAATTCATTTAGTTTTTCTGCAATGGCCTTATCTTCCCTAAGAGCCCCTTTAACCCCTCTGTCATCTAATTGTCTCACCGACTCCCTCACAGGTTTCTTGCTTTGGATATATTTTAAAAAGTTTTTATTATGAGTTTTTGCCTCTATGGCCAACTTCATTTCAAATTCTCTCTTCGCCTGTCTTATCAATGTTTTACACTTACCTTGACAATGCTTATGTTTTATCCTATTTTCTTCAGATGGATCCTTCTTCCAATTTTTGAAGGATTTTCTTTGGCTAAAATAGCCTCTTTCACCTCACCTTTTAACCATGAATGTAATCATTTTGCCTTCCTTCCACCTTTAACGCGCGGAATACATATGGACTGCACCCCTAGGATTGTATTTTTAAACAATGTCCAAGCCTGTTGAACACTTAACTTTTATAGCTGCACCTTTCAGTTTTTTTCTAACTATTTTCCTCATTTTATCAAAGTTTCCCTTTTAAAATGTAGTGTTAGAGCTGCAGATTTACTTATTGTCCCCCTTTCAGTTATTAGTTTAAATTTGATCATGTTATGATCACAGTTGCCAAGTGGCCCCACCACCGTTACTTCTCTCACCAAATATTGCGTTCCACTAAGAATTAAATCTAAAATAGCTCCCTCTTGTTGGTTCCTGAACCAATTGCTCCATGAAGCAATCATTTATTATATCCAGGAACTTTATGTCTCTAGCAAGTCCTGATGTTACATCTAACCAGTCAATATTCGGGTAATTGAAATCTCCCATTATTATTGCACTGCCAAATTGGTTTGCTTCCCTGATTTCTCTTAGCATTTCATCATCTGTCTGACCATTTTGTCCAGGTGGACGGTAGTATACTCCTATCACAATACTCTTACCCAACACACATGGGATTTCTACCCATATAGATTCTACTGAGCATTTACTCTCTTGTATGATCTTTATCCTGTTGGACTCTATACCCTCCCGGACATAAAGTGCCACACGCCCACCAAGTTGATCCTCCCTATCATTGCGATATAATTTGTACCTTGATATCGCACTGTCCCATTGATTATCCTCCTTCCACCAAGTCTCTGTGATGCATTTATGTCAATCTCATCATTTGCTGCTATACACTCTAACTCTCCCATCTTACTTCTTAGACTTCTGGCATTGGCATACAGACATTTCAAAACGTGGTTTTTCTTGTTTTAACAACCTGCTTTTCAGTTGTTTGGGATAATTCGGAAATCATTAGCTTTGGTGATTTTTTACAAATAGGCATATGAACAATGTTTGCTTTAAATGGAACCTCTCTGTTGGAATGCCCTAACTCTCCTGTTTCATTAGTATCCTTCAAGGATACATTTCTTCAAACCATGCACTGCTGAGTGACTATCAGCTTTCCCCCTTATTCTAGTTTAAAAGCTGCTCTATCTCCTTTTTGAAAGTTAGTGCCAGCATCTTGGTTCCACTCTGGTTAAGGTGGAGCCCATCCTTTCGGAAAAGTCTCCCCTTTCTCCAAAAGTTTCCCCAGTTCTTTACAAAGCTGAATCCCTCTTCCCTGCACCATTGTCTCATTCACGCATTGAAACTCTGGAGCTCTGCCTGCCTCTGGGGACCTGCAGTGGCATACCGAGATTTTGGGAGCAAGTTTCTCACAGGTATCGCCATGAAAAAGCCCAATTAAAATCTAAAGTTGCATCTCAGGGAAAGTATCAGCAGCAGACAGGTGGAGGGGCACATTGACCAGCTGTCATAACAAATGGAGCAGAGGTTACTGGAAAGTATGGGACCGGATGTTTTTGAAGGCTTGGAGCCGCAGCTGGACACCTCACACGTCGCAGCTGGTAAGTTCTCATGAGCCATAAAGGCCCACCCAGCAACTACTAGACACACACTGTGTCTAACACTGTGGGCCGGATTTTAAAAGCCCTGCGCGCGTAAATCTGGCCGGATTTACGCGTGCCGGCGTGCCTACTTTGCATGGGCCGCCAGCACGCGCGTAAGTACTGGGGCTTCGTAAAAGGGGAGGGTGCGTGTCGCCAGCCCTGGGGCATGGCCGAGACCTCCGGACCAGCCCCCGGGTTGGGTGATGGCACGCCAGCAGTCCGCTGGCGCGCGCGCAGATTTACGCCTGCTTCTGGCAGGCGTAAATCTGCCAACAAAGGTAGGGGGGTTTAGATAGGGCCGGGGGGGTGGGTTAGGTAGGGGAAGGGAGGGGAAGGTGAGGGGAGGCGGAAGGAAAGTTCCCTCCGAGGCCGCTCCGATTTCGGAGCGGTCTCGGAGGGAACAGGCAGCACGTGCCGGGCTCGGCACACACAGGTTGCACAAATGTGCACCCCCCTTGCGCGCCGACCCCGGATTTTATAAGATATGCGCGGCTATGTGCGTATCTTATAAAATCCAGCGTACTTTTGTTCGCACCTGGTGCGCGAACAAAAGTACGCACGCGCGTAATTTTATAAAATCTACCCCAGTGTGTTTTAGCCATTCACAAGGAATGACCCAAACACAGTAGTGAAACCCACCCAGAAATTGGCATTAGATGATCACTTTCAAATCCCACAAAGTGATCCTCTGATGCCCAATACCTTGAAAGCTTGTAAAGCCATATATAATTGTGTTGTTTTTCTTTTCTGTTTCTACAGCTCGCCTTCAAGAACGTCCTGGTCCCAGCCATGAATTGCCAGGACTCAGCTGGCAAGGGGCAGGTACGAACTAGGCCATACCATTAATGCAGCGGGCCTTAGTCCAGACACAGGTGGAGCAAGCGGAGCTGCAAACACCACAAGATTCTCCACCCTTTACAGGCCTTAATGTTTCCCTAGATCTGGACACCTTAATGCACGACACAGCAGGATGGAGAGCAACAAGCAGCACCCCAAAGCACTCTTCCAGCAGTCAAGGTATGTCAATATTGAGGCCTCATGCCCTATCGATACCATGTGGCCTGGCATCACCCACACCATCACCTCCGGCACCACCCCCACCTGTAGGACCCATACCACATCCTAATGATCCCATGACATCATCACAATCCCGGCTCTTGCAAGCCGAAATCCGCAGCCTGCGCCGGGAGCTACAAACACATAACCGCATCCTGCAGCATGGGATTGCTGCTAGGTCCCAGGATCCTAACAGCATAACATCATCGATAAGCACCCTGACAAATATCATGAGCCAAATCTTGGAGTGCATGCCATACTCCACATCAGAGTCTTCCTCCCTTGTGTCAACACCCCACAGCAGTCCAGCACGGGGACGAGGCCGCAGGGGTTGGCCCTCTAAAGCCATGCCGCCTCCAAGAGGCAAGGGACCGCGTGGCAAGGGGCCATGAGGTGGAACGGCATGGGGAAAAAAGCCCTTCTCTCTAGCTTGTCAGAGTGGCCTTCCACAGAGTTCCTGTGCCGTCTAGATGGAAGAAAATGGATCAGTGTGTGTTTCTCTCTTCTCATCTGCTCCAAGTGCTGGCTGCATGCTGCTGTCTCATCCTGGCCCTCCTGCTCCCATGCTGCTGTCTCATCTTGGCCCTCCTGCTCCCATGCTACTATGTCTCATCCTGGCCCTCCTGCTCCCATGCTGCTGTGTCTCATCCTGGGCCTCCTGCTCCCATGCTGCTGTGTCTCATCCTGGCCCTCCTGCTCCCATGCTGCTGTGTCTTGACCTGCTCCATCAGTGCTGCTGCTGGATTTTGTGCTTGTTCTCCTGCTGCCTGCATACTTGAACTTGGCTGCCATGGCACTTTGGCTGTCCCCTTTCAGTGCACTCTTTCAACATGGACAGTCTGGGGTCTTTGCTTGAACTTGGCTGCTGTGGCGCTTTGGCTGTCCCGTTTCAGTGCACTCTTTCAACATGGACAGTCTGGGGCCTTTGCTTTTGCTCACTTTCGGGCCGATACAGTAAAGTCCGAGGGAGAGCGGACGAAAGCTCGCTCTCCCGGCGCACGCACCGGCCCTTTGCCGGTGCGCGCGATTCTCTATTTAAATTAGGTGACGCGGTAGATCCGGGTAAAAGGAGGCGCTAGGGACACTAGCGCGTCCTTAGCGTCTCCTTTTTGACAGGAGCGGCGGCTGTCAGCGGGTTTGACAGCCGACGCTCAATTTTGCCGGCGTCGGTTCTCGAGCCCGCTGACAGCCACGGGCTCGGAAACCGGATGCCGGCAAAATTGAGCGTCCGGTTTTCGGCCCGACAGCCACGGGCCGAATTCAAATTTATTTTATTTTTTTTACTTTTTACACTTTTCGGAACCTCCAACTTAATATCGCTATGATATTAAGTCGGAGGGTGCACAGAAAAGCAGTTTTTACTGCTTTTCTGTGCACTTTCCTGGCGCCGGAAGAAATTAGCGCCGACCTTTGGGTCGGCGCTAATTTCTGAAAGTAAAATGTGCGGCTTGGCTGCACATTTTACTTTCTGTATCCCGCGCGCATACCTAATAGGGCCGTCAACAAGCATTTGCATGTTGAGGGCGCTATTAGGTGCCGCGGGTTGGACGCGCGTTTTCCTCCCCTTACTGAATAAGGGGTAAGGGAAAACGCGCGTCCAAGAGCAGGCTAACAGTGCACTCCATTGGAGCGCACTGTACTGTATTGGCCTGATTGTACTGCATCATGTACCTTTCTCTTACCAGCAATACTCTACCTTTAGGGGTGCCACTTCCAGTTTCTAGATGTTCTTAGTGTAATAATGATTCTGCTATATGGTTAACATGCTATACCTGTATATGTAATTATGCTGTTTTCATGTATTTTTTGTACAGGTTCAAATGAATGTGCTGTTCGGAAAACATGGATAATTTTAAGATGTTTCTTCACTTGTCCTGGCAGATTGTGATTACCTAAGACATTGGCATTATTGTCAGCAGTGCAATACCAGAATGTGTTAATAAACTGCACACAGCTTGAATAAGGAATCTTGATGTTGCTCTGCTTTCATTGTGTTTTTTTATTGTTAAGGGTTGGAAAGGGCAGAAGTAATGTTAATGTGGCTTTCATTCTCCTGTGTGACTCAGCTGTGTAGTTTAAATGCCAACACTTAATATAGTGTGCATTTACAGGCTGGGTGTTGAAGGCAATGAACGTGGAGTTTCAAGGAGGCTACAGTATACTTAATGTGAAAGGTCTGAATTTTAGAGTCCAAGGGTATGTGACCACATACTAGTAATGTTGTTATTCTACAACTAAGCAGTGTAGTTAATATTGATTGCAACTAAGAAGGCATGGTGTATGTCACACTGTATTGTGACCTGTGTACATTGCCAGAGACACTGTGACTATGAAGGTGCTTAGAAAAATGTAAAAAATAATAGTGGTAGTACATGGAATGTGCTCTTTCATTGTTCACATATATTTTTTCCAAGCAAGCCATGTTTTCTGTCCATACCTTCTGGGCATGGGAGAATGCTATCTGACTTTAACTCCCTGCCTAAGAAGCATCAGACAAAGAGCATTTATTTATTTAAAAACGTTTCTATACCGTCATTCAGTGATATACCATCACAACAGTTTACAAAATAGGCACGTAAATACTTTCGAAATGGATTGCAATATAACTAGTAGGTGCCAAAATTGTTCAGTTACATGATTCAAATAATATACGCTATATGTAATGTGGATTGTTATTTCCATTTATGGACTATCCATACATGCGATATACTGTAATTCTATAAATTAATACTTAAGTGTGATAAAAATACAAGAACGCATATATGTTATCTGGTGACTTTTTCTGTTTGTCTGTGTGTAGGAGTCCTATTTTTGTTTATTAGTTCTCCATATTCCCCACTCTCACTTTGAAAAGCTTTTTTGAAAAGCCATGTTTTTAAACTTTTTTTTTGAAGAGTTTTAAATTTCTCATTAATCTTATTTCGGGTGGCTTTGAGTTCTATAATATTGGGTTGGCTATTGATAGTGCTCTCTCCCTTACTTGTGTCAGTTTGGCTGTTTTTACAGAGGGTATGGTTAGTAGAGCTTTATTTGCTGATCTGAGTTTCCTCTGGGGGACATGTAGTCATAATGCAGTGTTTAACCAATCAGTATTTTCTTCATTGATTAACTTATGGATTGTGCATAGTGTTTTAAATTGTACTCTTTGTTCGATTGGCAGCCAGTGTAATTCGGCGAGTCTTTGAGTGATGTGATCCCTTCTGCTTTTCCAAGTTAGAATTCTGGCTGCGGAGTTCTGTAAGATTTGTAGTGGTCTTAGTGTTATATATGGTAATCCAAGGAAGAGTGTGTTACAATAGTCTGCTAGCGAAAATAAGCGCTTGTAAAACAGTTCGAAAGTGAGCTTGGGTTAATAGGGGTTTTAGTCTTCTAAGGACCATTAGTTTGGCGTAGCCCTCTCTAACTTTCAATGATGGCATGCTATGCAGATTCACATAGGTCTACAATACATCCTTACACTGCATGTACTGCCTGTATCAGTATATTTACAAGAGTTTGCTAGTTAATGACAAACAGCAATGCAATTTGCCTATAACATTATTTACAGGTCACTACATTGAACACATGCCGTTCTAATAATTTTTTGAGGTTCTGTGTAGCACTGGTTGAATACCCTTAAGGGGAATTTGTGCACACTCACAGCTGAAGCCTGATCAGTAGGCCTGACCATTTTATCTGTAGTAAATGAGGCAGTATGGCACTGGCCATCTGCATACGCCCTTGCTTTGGGAGTGTGTACAGTAGGTATAAGGGAAGCCTTAGTTGAAACTTACTTTACACACCCACAAGGGTGGCCAGTACAGGCATGGGAGTCAGACTGTAGAGGTGTTCCTGATACACAGCAACACACCACTCCCTCTGCTACTTGCCACCTCAGTAGATGCAGTTCCACACAGTACTGATGTAGTCTTGCTGTGCACTTGTGGGAACGAACTTTTAGACTGTGTAAGAACACTCACTCCAAGCACAGCTAACTGGAACACAATGGTGGTATAATGTATTATTTTAAATACACTGATTTGTTAATGGGGAGCCCCAGGTGTTCTCCCAAAGTCTATTTTGGTAAGTTGTTGCATGACACCGAAAAAATGAGCGATTTCATATGCCCCATACTGAGCTGGTGTAAGCTGATTATGTGTGCCCAGCAAATAGGTGGTGGTACAAAAGGTGCTGTGCTGTGGGGAACGCTATGGACATACCATCTGATCTGAAATAAATACATAAATTGTACTCAGTGACAGCTTTTGCACAATCCAGGTGTCTGGATTGTTATAGAATGCCCATCCAGACACACAGACAGGGAATGGGGCACCTTTCTATGTACATGCAGTGTGTGAAGCTGCATGCTGGGAATAAGGCTGTGAAAGGTATCTTTAGTGCAAGCAGTAAATATTCATTATTTATTTGACTCTCCAGGCAGCACAACATGCACACAGGCATGGGCCTTGTAATTAAGTATACAAGCTGCCAGCATAAATAGTTAATGGTATGTGAAAGGTGGCTTGGCCAAGGTACACATAAACACTACATGAGGTGACCTTAGTACAAGCACTTGCGGCCCAACCTTTGCTGTCGTGCTCAGTACAAGCTGAGTCAATATACCATATGGTGCCTAACTACTTCATATGTCAGTATGGCCACTGCCACACCTCTGCACCTGCAAGAACAGCACATTTACCGAGTGATTTCATAAGTTATTGAAATTCCATGGTAATATATATTTTTTTAATTTATTTATTGAATTTTCATAATTTCAAATACAATTGAAACTATAGTGATACAGAAAACAAGAAGAAAAAGTAAGAGACACAATTTTACATTGTGGTTCAGAAGCATAACAATATATAGGATATCTTCCATATTATAAGCAAATGGGGAGATCCTAAGGAAACAAAGCGGTAATTGAGGAAAACATTCAACATGCAGAATTACTGACACAGTTATTTGCAGATTTACTTCTAGTTAAGCCTTCTCTTCTAGATCCTATCTGGAGTGAGAGTCTAAGTATAAACGTAGTTGTTCTATTTCTGTAAATATATACTTATTATTATGATAAACCAGAATACAACGACATGGGTATCTCAAATAAAACTTAGCTCCTCTTGTCACAATCTCATTTCTCATAGTCAAATGAGATTGTTTGGTCCTATCCAGTCCATGCAGGGTGGCCTATATGGCTTTCTCAGTAGCCTAACTGTGGTCAAGTAATTAGGTTCTAGGTCCTTTTCAAAGTATTAACATTTTTAGTGCTTTGAGGTAGTAGAAGCTGTCTGTAGCTCATGGCTCTCTGACAGTGACCCAATATGTATTGGGGTCAGTATGGTACAAAATATTACCATGACAAGAATTGAAGAGAGGGAAACAGTTTTTGTGACTTTTCTTCTAATGTCGGATAGAGATGAAGTCTTAAGGAGATCTTTTAAAAAGCAGTCTGAGTTATTCTATGGTTTCCAAATTAGAGTTTTTCCGGATATCACTAAAAGAACTCAAGAGAAAAGCTCCCAAATTCCTCTACAAACTCAGAAAAATTCCATCCCATAATTTCCCCACAAGGGAAAGAAAGGTATATATGCTGAAAATCGAAGGAAACTTACCTTACTAATTCTGAAAAACGCCACCACCTCCATAGCGTTCAACCCTTTGACTCACTTGTGGAGAAATTATGGAATGAAATTTTTCTGAGTTTGTAGAGGAATTTGGGAACTGTTATTTTGATTTGATTCGCTATAGGTCACATGCAAAGGAAGTTCACCCCATATTGCAAGAACGGCTGTTTTGTGGGAGCTCATTTGAGACGCGTTGAAGGAGGGTCTTCGGTGGGTGCAGCAGCTTCTCACCTCCCAGTCCTTACCATAAGAAATTGCCATGCTGGGTCAGACCAAGGGTCCATCAAGCCCAGCATCCTGTTTCCAACAGAGGCCTAACCAGGCCACAAGAACCTGGCAATTACCCAAACACTAAGAAGATCCCATGCTACTGATGCAATTAATAGCAGTGGCTATTCCCTAAGTAAAATTGAAGAATAAGAGTCGGGGAACGTATCTGTCTGTACGTCAATTGTTTCTTGGACGTATAGGTAAAATATGTGAGAATGCTGTTTAAAGAAAATTTTTTGCGTATAGGGTTTGTTGGGAAATGTATCTTTATTTAAAAAATGTTAATTGTTGTAGATGAAACCTGTACGGGAATATTACATTAACGAACATGCTAAAGGTGTATAAGCAGCAAGAAATTCTTTTAAGTTCTCCTGAAGAAGCCTGTGGAAAGGCGAAACATGTTGAGAGGATGAAGAGGAATTGAAGGAATTTTGTTTCGAGAACGAGAGAAAAATTTGAGAAATAGAATTTTTTCTGCTTGTGAACAAACTTATTTTGAAGATTTGTATTGTAATGAGAATCTTTATCTGCATGTAAAAATTCGTTTTGAGAATAAGAGCAAAATTTGAGCAATTTTAATATTGGAGGTATTATGGAGAATGTGTGTGTGTGTGTAAGTAAGTACGAACGGTGTGTGATTATGATGGTGATTATGGATGGGGGTTTTTAGATGGGTATTCCTTGGGGTAATGTTGTGAAATTTTGAAAGCAAAGTCTTTTGGAAATTTCCCTTTTTGAAATTAACAAAGATTGTAACATCATATATGTCACTAAGGGCCTCATTTACCAATATCGCATTGGTAACGCATTAAGGGGCATGTCCCATGCACATGATGCTTTTTTCGTGCAATGGGGAAACATCGCGTGCGGCGATGTTTTCGCAAATCGCGAAATATCTTCGCGATGCGCGATAAAACCAACCAAAGAATCATCGCACTGCACGAAAGTGTTCGGACAGCCTATTTCCGCTCTTAGGTGCTGCACACTGAGCAATTGTCTCCCACCTCTGTTTAGTTTTCAACTACAATTGGGGGGGGGGGGGGGGGGGGGAGAGAGAGAGAGAGAGAGAGAGAGAGGCGAGCCTTGCTATAGATCCTACTCCCTAGACAGGTATTTGTATCCCCATGGTAGGCCCACCTAGTAACTCGAGGTGGGGATTAGGTATGAGCGTAGGGGGTTGGGGGCCACTTTCACATTCAACATGAGACGTACAAACAGAACAATGGTCTCTTGTGAAGATTTGATGACCTTCGGAGTGAGGAAACTCACTCCAAGAAGAGATTTGGGCAACATTCTCTCAACCTAGCTTGATGGACACTCTACCTGGGCAACAACAAGCTAGGTTGAGAGAATGCTGTATGAAGTTCATCATAATTTTCTAAAAAAGAAGGGAGTAGAGGTATCCCATCCCGTTTAACAGTAATGATTTAACATATAGCTGACCTTGATCTATTTATTGTTTTAATAGATGTAGTAATATATTTGACCTTTTCTGGACCATCATCTGAACACTGTTCTGTGATTAACAAGGTACTGTCCTTTGCTGTTGCACTTTTTTATGAAGTTAAAGTTGATTTTAGCATTTCAGAAGTAGTTCATATTATCCTTTGATGTTCACATTCCATTGTCATCACAAGTTTTTATACACTTTTTTATGATTTGTATGTTCTTTTAAAAAGTGATTGTGTTAATGTTGGTGTCATTTTTTTAATTATTTATATACATGTTTATGATTTTTTATGTTTTTTAATATATTATTTATGATTATATATACACTATATGTTTAGATTATTTATGTTTTTATTTTTAATGTTTTTAACGTATTAAACACTTTTATATGTTTGTTTGTAGCCCCTGAGGCAGCCACCAATGGTGGCAAAACTCAGCCAGAGTCGGGCATTTATATTTGATTCTTTATGTCTCCATGATTAAAAATTGAAAAAGACTATTTTGTGGCATCCACTACTTTGTCTTATCCCACGGGTTTGTACACACATTGGGCCGGATTTTAATATCTACGCCCAATTTTATAATATGCGCGCGCAGCTGTGCGCATGTTATAAAATCCAGGGTCGGCGAGATTCCCCAGCCCGGGAGCGATTTCAGAGGCCTCTGCCACGCCCCCGAAATACCCCCGGGCCGGAACCACGCCCCTGGAACGCCCGAGCATCGCGCTGCCCCCGACGCCCCCTAGCAGAGCCTCAGGACTTGCGCGCGCCATCGAGCCTATGCATAATAGGCTCGGCGCACGAAGGGGGGGTTTTAAAGGGTTAAGCGCATAACTTATGTGCGTAACCCTTTTAAAATCTACCCCAGTATGTTTAACAACTCTTCAGAATAGAGTATGTCTCTTTCATGTGATCTCCACTTCCTTTGATGAAGCGCTCTGAATTCTCAATTTTTCAGAGTTCATCAATAATAACAATCACGATCACTCACAATCTAGTATTGATTCCAATAATTGCTGTGTTAACACACGGTACAGCAACAAAGTTTATATTTAAACTTCCCTAAATTACATCTTACCTTTAGCAGGAACCTACAAACACTCACTCATTCATTCATTCATTCTTTCCTATCAGTGTGAGTGCTCTTTCATTTCTTAAAAGTACTTATTATACTTTATATAGGCCCTTGAAGTCAGAGTACATTTACAGCACTTCTGATACTTCTGATACATTTGACTTCAGGCGCTTAAATGATGCCTCAGATCTGCTGAAATTCTAAACTGTCCTTCAGCTATCACTGACCATTTCACTTGTAAGCAGGGAAGCCAAACATACGTTAGCCCTGGTTACGGCTATAGCCCCTCGGAGTAACGGGTGCCCTGCTGATGTCACCACTTATATCTGTCACACCAAAAAAACCCACACACCAACGGTGTATTCCAGTACACACCAATGTAAACAATCCAAAAGCAACTAGTGTCCTGGTATTAAATTTACAATAGCACCTAATACGCCCAACTACTTATGTATGACCCTCTATTCACGGGCAGACATTGTCTGTACTGCTCGTTTTTCATAGGGGTCACTAAATCTTTAATCAAATGTAATTTTTTGTTGATTTTCAAAAATTTTTAGCAATTGCAATCAAAAATAAAAACGGATACTTATCCGCACTCGGAACCCAAACCCGACATGGCCATGTTTCGGACTTCTGTCCTGCCTCAGGGGAAAATATTCAGAAAGCCAATTCAGGTGGTTGAAAACATCTTTTTCTTTCGGCGAATTTACTCCGTGCCGGTCCTGTTTGTCAACGCGGGCTGCATACTCAGCGGGGTGAAATGCAGCCCGCGTTGACAAACAGGACCGGCACGGAGTAAATTCGCCGAAAGAAAAAGATGTTTTCAACCACCTGAATTGGCTTTCTGAATATTTTCCCCTGAGGCAGGACAGAAGTCCGAAACATGGCCATGTCGGGTTTGGGTTCCGAGTGCGGATAAGTATCCGTTTTTATTTTTGATTGCAATTGCTAAAAATTTTTGAAAATCAACAAAAAATTACATTTGATTAAAGATTTAGTGACCCCTATGAAAAACGAGCAGTACAGACAATGTCTGCCCGTGAATAGAGGGTCATACATAAGTAGTTGGGCGTATTAGGTGCTATTGTAAATTTAATACCAGGACACTAGTTGCTTTTGGATTGGACCACTTATATCTGCACAGAGGCCCAGACACTTCACTTCTCCATCAGGGCTCCGCTGTCAGTTTCCTCCTTTTTTATATAGACAAGGTGGCAGCAGCGGTCAGCCTCAGTGACAAACATCAGGGACTTACCCACTGCCTGCCTTCAGCATCAGAGCAAAGAGTGCCCTGCTTCAGGCAGGACAAGACCCCCCTCCTGCTGGAGGGTGTTTAACCTAAACAAACATATGAAACACCCTCTTTTCATTTGCATTAAAGCAGACATCACCCTGCCAGCTTTGCCAACATTCTCAGACATCGGAGCACCAAAACAAACATGCCTCGAACAGCACTGGGACATGCCTAAACAGCCCTGGAACATGCCTAAACAGCACTGGGAATGCCTAAACAGCACTAGGGCTTTCAAAGCCCTCTCTCTCTTGTCCACACTCCTCCCTACAAGGGCAGCAATTGTTACACAAAAAATAACCTCAATGACAGCTCTACTTCTTTAAAGAAAAAATTATTGCTACCCCTGGAACTCTGCTTTTGCTTGTCCTGCTCCTGCTTCAGTCCCAGGTAACTATTCATTTTTATTATTCTATTATTATTTATTTATGTTCTTAATACCAATCACATCACAGTTTGGCCCATATCACTTTTACCAGCCAATAAGGAATGCTGCAGCATTTTTTAAATTAGTGCTATTTCTAATGCTGTTTGTTCCCGTGGTTTTTCTGCATCAGGGCTTTAATGCAGGTTTTGGTGCATTTTTTTTTCTTATCGCAGGTTTTTTACATGGGCATATTATGTAGTTATTATTGTTGGACCTTTTACCCAGAAAGATTTAGTTAACATCTCAGTACAGAGTAGAGAACTTCTAAGGATTTCATTTAGAGACCCTCATAGGGGTCTCTGTCCCTGAAACCAAAAGAACTGGGAGAATTCAGTCTTTGGAGAATATCTTTGACCTCAGGTATTTTTCTAATCTTGGGAAGGGGGAACCATTGCTGATTAGGGGGCCCCATTCCCTGCTGGGAGCCTTATTTCTATTGCCTTGTGATACGGATGTGAGCTCTTGGCTGTGGCATGGTTGACGTAGCCTAATAGGTGAACTCTCTATATCTCCACACCGACAGCTTGTGGACGCACTCTTACAAGGACTAAGACTAGGACTTCACCTATACTAACCCTGTTCCCCACAGGTTGAGTCCTTGGGTTCCGGGGGCTGGCAGGGCTTAGGCAAGAATCCTATAAGGAGCAGTCAGACAAAGTCACGTAGAAAGCCGAGATCAGGGCATACAACAAGCAAGTGGTGTCGAGGTCCAGGCCAAGGTTGGGGCATGCAAAAGGCAGGCAGCCGATACAGTAGCCATTTGCCGCTGTGCTGGGGAAGTACGTGCCGGCAGTTGGCCGGTGTGCGCAAGTTGCTTCTGCTCCGACGGAGCAGTAAGCAACAAAACAAAAATAACGAAATGTAGGGGAAAGGGTTTAGGGGGTGGGGAGGAGAGGGGAAGAGAGAGAGAGTATGGATAGGACGGTAGGAAGTTCCCTCCAAATTCGCACCTTAATTGGAGCAGACTGGGAGAGAACTCGGGGAGGCCCAATTGCATCGCCGCACGTAATCTTATAAAATAGCCCCCCCCCCCTCCGCACGCCGCCCGCACATGCATGAGTGGATTATAAAATCCCGTGCTCATGTTTGCGCATGTTATAAAATTGCGCGTCCATGTGCGCGTGACGAATAGTGCGAGCACATGGATGCACGCATGTTCTTTTTAAAAATCTACCCCTTAGTTTTTTTCTTCAGTATGTATTGTTTGTACACATGTATACATTTTATGATTCTTATTTTAAAAGTTTATTAGACTGGAGTAGTAATTATAATTAATACAGTGAGTTTATCTACACAATCTGATTTTATTACTATAATTATCCTTTAGTCTGTTTTCTCAGAAAACACCTTCAAAAGCCAGTCTCATTTTCTTTCAAAAACATTCTCAATTTTATGGAAAAATGAGATACAAAAATAAATTGTTTAGCTTTTTGTTGCCCGTCTGTCATCAGTGAAAAAGCACAAAAACAGAAAAAATAAAAATAATTGCAATAATTAAATGTGATTTGCAAAAAGTAACATCTATAAAGACAATTTGAGAATAATCTCCACTTTGAAACCAGACCAAAAGACAGTCTAGGAATTCTATATTTTGGGTATCAAAATCCAAAATATATGTCAGTATTTGAAATAAAAATTGTAACAGGAATGAATGAAACTATGAATAATTTGTAGTTCTGAATCTCTAAATTTAAAATAGCCCAAGAAATGTATCTATACAATTAGCTTTAACTACAAGCCCTTACAAAAATGGGGGTGTAATGCATCTGGTATTAAGATATATCAACAATTTGAATACATTTAATTTAAAATCAAATACTTTATCACTGAATTACATTATATTTTATACTTTTCACAAATTAAACCTTCTTTGCTGTCTTTCAAAAAACGCTCACAACTTGATGAAGGAGCGTTTTGCACGGGGTCAGTCTCCATTGCCCAACTATGAGCAGGGTGGTGGTGAATGGATGAGGCTGTGGGGAAGGGTATTTAAGTGTGAAAGTTATCACATTGGCTCCCCATAAAATTCAGGATAAAATATAAAATTCTTTCCACTATTCATAGCCTAATTCATAACCCAACTTCCACCTGGCTCTGCTCATTACTACGGATTTACAAACCAACAAGACACTTAAGATCACTTACCCAAAATCTTTTAGACATTCCCTCACCAAAACAAGCTAGATTAGACGTCACCAGAAAGAGAGCTTTCTCGGTAGCTGGCCCCATCCTTTGGAACTCACTCCCAAATCCTCTCCGATCTATATCAAATCCATCTCATTTCAAAAAATCCCTCAAAACACATTTGTTCCAACTCGCATTTCAAACATCCACTCAAGAACAAGTTTAATGCTCACTCATTTTCATTTCCACATCCATCAGATTCATCTCACTCCTTCCCCTTTTACCATTTCCCTATTCCCCTCTTATTAGCTACACTTCCATTTTTTCATACCCCTCCCCCTTCCCTACCTTCCCCTGATAAGTAGTCCAAGGCAACATATTTTATTATTTTGTTTTTGAGTAATTAATTTGATTTATCTTTAAGCTAAATTTTAGCTATTAACTAATTTTTGTATATTTTAACTTATTTTAATTTGATTTTCTTTGAATAATTTTATTTTAATCATGTAAACCGTTTTGACAAAAACTCATTTTATAAAACGGTATATAAATTTTTTTTAAATAAATAAAATAAATAAAATAAATAAATCAGATGATTACCATAAAAGGAAAGAACTGTGATGAAGAACTCAGAGACAGCAGTTTAAAGGACTAAGTCAAGGCAGTTTCTATGCTGTTGAATAGCGGAAGGTTCAAATTTATATATTAATGAAGCAGTCATGCTGGTGAGTAGGAGCGGCAGAACAGAGTTGAAGGGCAAAAGGTTAAAAGTAGTGGTTAAGGCAGAAAGAGCGTAGCTGATCAATAGAGGCAAAAGAGCAGAGATAAAGGTCAAAGTTGTGTGTTAAGGAAGCAGCCATGCTGGTGAGTAGGAGCGGCAGAACAGAGTTGAAGGTCAAAAGGTTAAAAGTAGTGGTTAAGGCAGAAAGAGTGTAGCTGATCAATAGAGGCAAAAGAGCAGAGATAAAGGTCAAAGTTGTGTGTTAAGGAAGCAGCCATGCTGGTGAGTAGGAGCGGCAGAGCAGAGTTGAAGGTCAAAAGGTCAAAAGTAGAGGTTAAGGCAAAAAGAGTGTACCCATTATACTACTCTTGCATTCAGAAAGGCCAATGGCAAGTTCAAAGGTGCTATGCACATTGTTAAACCTGACAGTAATAGCACCATGACATTCACCCTGCTTATAAAGAAAGGTGAGAGAGCAAAGCTGTGAGATGTGTGCTGTATTGTGGAGACCCATGGTACACACTTCCAAAGTACATGATGCACTGTCTGCTCAAGGTTTATTATATCCACACTGTCTAAACCTGTACACATGTAGGGAACAGGATGTGTATCTGTATGTACACAGCTAAGTGTTATGCAGTTCTTTAGGCATGTGTGACATCACAGGCAATCTGATTAAGGTCAGGTTTCACAATTCTCTGGGAAGGTCCTTGTCAATACACACAGACACACACCAATTGTACAGCTTCCACTGTGCATGGTCGTGAAGCATGTTCTCCATTGCAACACTTATAACACTGTGACATGCACATTTCAAACTGACTGAGAGGTGCACCCGTGATGGCTGTCAGCCCACATGGTTCTAGACAGGTGACAGACTGTGTTAACAGACTAGCCTCTTTTTTTGTGAGATGTAGGCAGAACAGAAGGTGGCTACACTATGTTAAAAAAGTTACATTAGCAGGACATCTTTTATTCAAACTACAGTGCAATGGTCCATAATCAAGACATAAATGAAAATGTGCCTGATACTTAGGCAAAAACAGTAACAGCAAAAATGCGTCACGAGTGGAAACGCAGTTCATAATCTTCAGCCAGACCTACCAATGCAAGTAAATTCGATAAGCCAGGCACATCAGGCAAAGTATGAAACTATAAGGTTCTGGCGAATATGGCTGCCACTCGCTATGGTCTCCTGGGCTCAGGCATTGACACATGCGGGATCCTGTGGGAGATCTGGACGTATATCCATTGCTAGTCCATGACGTACTGCCACATTATGGAAAACACAGCACAGCAGATAATCTTGGCAGCTTTGTTTGGGGCATACATTAAAGCTCCCCCCGTCTTGTCCATCAGTGAAAGCAGCTTTTAAGAAGGCCACATGTGCGTTCAATGACTGTGGGGGTACCACATAAAGCCTCATTGCATCTCATCTCTGCAGGCGTGTTAGGCATGTGTATGGGGGTGAAAAGCCATGGCCTGCAACCATAACCTGAATCTCCTGCACCAATGACATAAGAAACACATTACTGTTTGCTATGTTATAGCCACATGTGACTGCCTACCCACAACATCAAGTAAGACAGTCCAAGATAGCCTGGAACTTTGCTGAGCCTTAAAAGCTCATTAATGCTGCCTGACAGCAGTTGAGTTAAGTGTTGTCAGCTATAGCGCTAACCATCTGATATGCTCATAACTACAGCATTGGATGTGCGTCTTGCAAGGGTGGCATAACTGGCCCTCAGAATCAAGCAAAGGGTATTGATGTGTAGCTGTACAGGGGATAACCTCTTTGGTGAAAAAAATCCAGGAAATGGTGGCCCAACTGAAGGACCACAACAAAACACTCTGTCAGCTCTCGCCACTCATGCGGAATTCTTGACTCCTTCCAAGCGCCCGTTTAGACGAGAAGCTAAACGAAAAGCATACAAAGCCCGGAGATATTATCCCCCATCGGCATGGGCTCGTCCGTCTCGCCCATTCCAAAAGTCTGCACCACGCCAGCCAGGAACTCAGAAACCTCAACCTCCAACCCAGCCTAGTCCTGCAGCGGGACTTTGACTTCCAACTCGGGAGCGAAGATCATCCCCCTCTGCCATTTCTGCCTGTAGGCGGCCGACTATGCCACTTCACCACCTTGTGGCTAAACATCACCACAGACCGGTGGGTACAGTCTGTCATAGCTCAAGGCTACCATCTAAACTTCTTCTCTGTCCCGGACAGTCCACCTCGACTGGGGTGGACCTCCTCCGACCACTGTCTTCATCTGCAGAAGGAAGTAACTTCCCTTCTTCAAGCAAATGCCATAGAGCCGGTTCCTCTTTCCCAGAGGGGGCTCGGATTCTACTCCCGATACTTTTTAATCCCAAAAAAGACAGGAGGTATTCGCCCGATATTAGACCTTCGGGCTCTAAACAAACATCTTTGGAGAGAGAAGTTTTGAATGGTAACCTTGGGCTCCTTACTTCCACTTCTTCAACAGGGGGATTGGCTTTGCTCTCTAGACCTGAAAGTCTTGTACATGCACATCGCGATTACCCCGTCTCACAGAAAGTATCTCTGCTTCCTTGTCAGAGACCAACATTTCCAGTACAGGGTACTTCCTTTCGGCCTTGCATCGGCCTCTCGTCTTCACAAAATGCTTGGCAGTCGTAGCCGCATACTTAAGGCTGGGCACTCAAGTCTATCCTTACCAGGACGACTGGTTGCTGAGAGTTCAGACATCGGAAGACGTTCTTCACTCCCTCCATCTTACAGTGCGGCTACTGCTATCATTGGGATTTCTAATCAATTATCAGAAATCTCACCTGAATCCATCTCAGTTCCTCTCCTTTATCGGGGCGGATCACAACACAATCTAAGCAAGGGCTTTTCTTCCCAGGGACCGAGCTCACATGCTGGCATCGATAGCGAGTGCTATACAGTCTTGCCGACCCACGACGGCTCGTCATCTACTCGTCTTACTGAGACATATGGCATCCTGTTACCCCAATGGCTCGTCTGGCCATGCGAGTAATGCAGTAGACATTAAAGTCCCAGTAGTCACAAGTACATCATCTAATATCCAACCTTGTCCATATCACCAGGCAGTTTCGACTCTCACTGGCATGGTGGATCCAGAAGTCCCACCTGCTTCAAGGTCTACCATTTCAGGCTCCAGAACCTCACATAATCTTGACGACCGACGCTTCCACTCTAGGTTGGGGAGCGCATGTCAACCACCTGCAGACTCAGGGAACCTGGTCAGCAGAGGAGTCGCAACATCAAATACATTTTCTGGAGCTCCGAGCAGTCAGATATGCTCTCTCTGCATTTCGATATTGTTTGTCCAACAAAACAGTCCTGATCCAAACGGACAACCAGGTAGCGATGTGGTACATCAACAAGCAGGGAGGCACTGAGTCATACTTTCTCTGTCAAGAGGTAGCACAAATTTGGGCTTTTGCTCTTTCTCACGCTATACTTCTGAGAGCGACCTATCTGGCGGGCATGGACAATGTTCTAGCGGACAATCTCAGTCGAGAATTTCAGCCCCATGAGTGGTCTCTCAACCCTGTAGAGACAGACTGGATATTTCGGAAGTGGGGATATCCGAGCATCGACCTCTTTCCGCTGTCTCACAATCACAAGGTGGACAACTTCTGCTCCCTACATCGCAGTCGCCAAGTTCTGCCTCGGGATGTGTTCGCCCTATCCTGGAAGAAGGGCCTCCCTCTATGCCTACCCACCACTTCCTCTCATCAGCAAGACTCTCGTTAAGCTACGCACAGAGAAGGGTTTGATGATTCTCATTGCCCCCTACTGGCCGCGAAAGGCATGTTTTCCCATCCTTCAGGATCTCTCAGTGCGTTCGCAGATTCCTCTGGGCACAGATCTGTCCCTGATATCTCAGAGGAACGGTCAGTTGCGCCACCCCAACCTTCAGGCCTTGTCCCTGACAGCTTGGATGTTGAAAGGTTGATTTTGCAACCGTTCAATCTGTCGGACTCTGTATCCCAGGTTCTAGTAGCTTCACGAAAGCCTTCTACTAGAAGATCTTATCATTCTAAATGGAAAAGATTTTCGTTGTCGTGCACTTCAAAGGACTTAGATCCATTTACCTGCCCCACAAATAAGTTTTTAGACTACCTCTGGCATCTCGGAGTCGGATTTACAAACCTCCTCCATCAGAGTGCATGTCAGTGCAGTGGCCGCCATCCATAAGGGTACAGGGGATGTCTATCTCGACACAACCTCTGGTGGTGCACTTTATGAAGGGCTTGCTTCACCTGAAGCCTCCTCTTGTTCACCAGCCCCGTCTTGGGACCTTAATGTGGTTTTAGCACAGCTCATGAAACTTACATTTGAGCCTCTGCATTCCTGCGAATTACAGCACATCACTTTTATTTATTTATTTTATTTATTTGAGTTTTTTCTATACCGGCATTCGCGATGGGATCGCATCATGCCGGTTTACAATAAACAAGGTGTGCAGAAAGGGAAAATAATAATAACATTAACAGGTGCAACAGAAAAAAGTAGCAGTTACAATATAACAGGGATGTAATACAACTTGGAACAGTGAAGAGATGATAGTAATTTAAACAGAAGAACGAAAACTGCCCAAACCTGGCAAAGATTTTGATTAACCTGTTGGGTGGTCAAAGTTGTTTAAGGTGAATTAAGGTTCAGATGGTTTCTGGAAATGCTTTCATAAATAACCAGGTTTTAAGTCTTTTCCTGAATGTTGGAAGACAGGGTTCCTGTCTCAGTTCTGGTGGGATGGAGTTCCACAGAGTAGGTCCTGCTGTGGAGAATGCTCTGTCTCTGAGAGTTATGTGCTGAAAGGTTTTGAGCGGAGGAACCTGTAGTGAGTCTCTGTAGGACTCTCTGATTGGTCTGGCGGAGGTATACTTTTTTAATGGGATTTGAAGGTTGAGCGGAGAGAGTTGGTGGATAGCTTTGTAGATGGTGGTAATGGATTTGTATAAGATTCTGTGGTGAACTGGCAACCAGTGCAAGTCTTTGAGAATAGGAGATATGTGGTCTCTTTTTCTTGTGTTTGTCAGAATTCTGGCCGCCGTGTTCTGAACCATCTGGAGGGGTTTAGTGTGAGAAGACGGGAGACCTAATAGAATGGAATTACAATAATCTAACTTAGAGAAGATTATTGATTGCAAGACTGTTCTGTAGTCATGGAAGTGAAAAAGTGGTTTAATTCTTTTTAAGACGTGAAGTTTATGAAAGCAGTCTTTGGTAGTTTGATTAATAAAAGATTTTAGATTTAGCCGATTGTCAATGATAACCCCTAGGTCTCTTACTTGTGATGTTTGATAGCCAGTTGGTGGATTTGAGGTGAGGTTATTGTTTTCAGGGGAAATTAGAAGAAATTCGGTTTTTGAAGAATTTAGGATTAGATTTAGGCTTGAGAGGAGGTTGTCTATTTGTAGCAGGCAATTTTCCCAGTATTTAATAGTTTTTGTGAGGGATTCTTTGATGGGGATGACGATCTGGACGTCATCCGCGTACAGAAAGTATTTGAGGTTCAGTTTGGTTAATAGTTGACATAGGGGGAGGAGGTAAATATTAAAGAGCGTGGGCGATAGTGAGAAACCCTGCGGAACTCCTAGCGAGGAAGGATAAAACTGAGATTCTTTGTTGTGTATTTTGACTTTTTATCCTCTGTTTCCTAGGAATGATTTGAACCAGACAAGAGCAGAGCCTGTTATTCCAATGTTCGCTAGTTGAATTAGGAGGAGGGAGTGATTAACAGTATCAAAGGCAGCCGATAGGTCGAGGAGTATCAGTAGGTAGGCATGACCTTTATCGAGGCCCACAATGAGGTAATCTGTTAAGGATATGAGAAGAAATTCTGTACTTAGGGATTTTCGGAAGCCATATTGAGTGGGGAATAATAAATTGTGGTAGTCTGATAATCTGGCGTTAACTAATTTTTCCATTACCTTAGCAATGAAAGGGAGATTGGAGATTGGGCGAAAATTGGAAGGGTCTTTGTTATTTAAATTAGGTTTTTTAAGAGTAGTTTGATGGAGGCAATTTTCAGGTCATCTGGATAGATTCCCTGTGCCAAGGAACAATTGATAATGTCAGTCAGGGCTTTAGAGATGGTATCAGGTATTAGCAGCAGTAGTTTGGAAGGTCCTTTTCCTTCTGGCGTTAACATCTGCTCACTGGATCAGTGAGCTACAGGCGCTGATTACAAACCCCCCTTACACAAAATTTATTCATGATCGGGTGGTCCTTCGCACTCATCCTAAATTTCTACCGAAAGTGGTATCTGAGTTTCATTTAAATCAATCCATAGTGCTGCCTACTTTCTTTCCAAAGCCTCACTCACTTCCTGCTGAGCGGGCTCTGCATTCCTTGGACTGTAAACGTGTGCTTGCCTTTTATTTGGAACACACTGCAGGCCATAGGAAATCCACCCAGCTCTTTGTTTCCTTTGATAAGCTTAAGCTGGGAATCCCGGTGGGAAAGCAGACACTGTCCTCCTGGTTGGTGGACTATATTTCCTTCTGCTATCAACAAGCAGACCTTCCGCTCCAGGGACGTGTTAAGGCGCACTCCATTAGAGCAGTGGCAACGTCGGTTGCACACCTTCGTTCTGTACCTCTTATTGATATCTGCAAAGCTGCAACCTGGAGTTCTCTCCATACCTCTGCAGCCCACTACTGCATAGACAAAGCTGGTACACAAGATTCTATCTTTGGCCAGTCTGTTCTACGCAATCTATTCTCAGTGTAATATCCAACTTCCTTTCTACACTCACTGGGATATTCAGACTGCCTGTTATCCAAAGAATCACCCCTGTTGTTGTGCCTGTTGCACGTCTTTGGGAATTTTTGGTACATGCGCTGGCATCCTCAGCTTGCTATTCACCCATATGTGAGGACTACCATCGTGCTTGTCCTGTGAGAAAGCAGAGTTGCTTACCTGTAACAGGTGTTTTCACAGGACAGCAGGATGTTAGTCCTCACAAAACCCACCCGCCACCCCGTGGAGTTGGGTACGCTTGTGATTTATTTTTTTATTTTTCACACGCTTTTTTTGCTATACATAAGACTGAAGGGAAACCCCTGCTGGATGTAGAGTTGATGCTATGCTGGGCATGCCCAGTAGGTGCCGAAGTTCTAGAAACTTTGACAAAAGTATTCCATGATTGGCTCCATCTTGATGATGTCACCCATATGTGAGGACTAACATCCTGCTGTCCTATGAGAACACCTGTTACAGGTAAGCAACTCTGCTTTATGGTGATTGTCCATTGCAGGTGTGCAGGCTGTGCTGTCTGGCAAGTCGTACCAAAATAGCCTATAGAGGGAATAACAGAGACCTGCAACATGCAGTGCACAATACTTGGGAGTACAGGAGTGCAAGGGTACACATTAACACTTGCTGCCTATGTCCCAAATGGCTCGGTATATAATCACACATAAAGGTAGTGTGCTAGCAGTGTGCAGGCTTACAAATCCACAGAGCCATTGTAATGGCACCACAGGCAATAATAAGAAAGGGAACCTTTAGATAAAAAGTACTAGGAACCTAGACACAGCTTCATATTTCACAACATTACTGACTGCTTTGCCTACAGAACCTCAGCAGGGCAGTGAAAAAGGGTCTTCAAAAGGCATACACTTACCGTATTACTTGCTTAGGAACCCTGACAAGCCAGGTATACTGGCATGGAACACACAACTTGTCCATGGCAACCCCACAACTATGAGGGGATTAGGGTGATATTACACACATCAACATTGCATGACATGGAACAGATAAAGGAAAAAGTCTGTTACTTACAAGCCAAGCATCACCGTACAGGCCAGCCTCAAAATTATCAAAAAGGCCCAATTGCCTTAGTATAAAGGAATCATATGCTCCTCCCGGGTACCTGGCCATCATGTTCAGAATGTGCACTCCAGCATCACAGACCATTTGCATATTGAGGGAGTGGAAGAGCTTTCTGTTGCGGTATACATCCTCCCTTTCACGTGGTGGAATGATGGCCATGTGTGCAGTCAATAGCTCCAATTACATTGGGGAAGTGTGCAAAGGCATAAAAACCTCTCTTCAAGTCCATCAAGTTCTGCCTGTTGCGAGGAAAGTATACGTAGCAATGAATGCAGTCCATGACTGCTTCAATGACCTGATCCAGACAGCATTAGAAAGTGCTTTGAGACATTCCTCTCATAACTCCAACTGTGGTTTGGAAGGAACCGCTGGCGGTGAAATAGAGTGCAGCCAACAGTTTGGTGATGCCAGGGACGGCATGGGGACCTTGTGGTTGCAGGATCCAGATCAACTCGGATGTCTTCATATAATTCATGTATTGCCTGAGAGCTGAGACGATACCTGCTCACCACAAAGTCCTAAGGCATGCCCTCCAAGGAAGTACGTGGAGGAAATATATGGTCCCTGTTTATCCTTGGCTGGGCCCAGGCATGTGGCCAGCCTTGACTAGGCCTATGACCCTGCAGGAGTGGAGCCTCTGACTGCACTGCCGGTAACTCCCTGTGATATCTTGGAAGTGGCCTGGCCTGTTGTTCATGTTGTCCTGCTTCCACATGCTGTGGTCTGCGACAAGACTGGCGAGGCATGAAGTGGCCATGTATAAATACACCTGGCAGTGAGCAAATGGTCTCAGGAAGGTTGACCTACTAAAAAGAAGCATTTTTATTGGTCCAGGAAGGCTGGGTAGCTGTTTAGAGTTTTTATAGCACGCGGTATGCACCAGGATAATACCACGGTACGCGATATCACATGCAATAAGTCCTTAGCGCAAATAAAAAAGGTGTAGCTATTTTCCGCATTAATGGCCAACGATAATGGACAAAACTTTTCACTAACCGCGATAGCAGCTCCTACTTTACATTACACCTCCCCCAACTCCTCCCTTTTTTCAAATTTGCATCACGATCTGAGGTACAGGCCTTTTTGCATGCGTTAACATGTTAGCGCATGCAAAAACACCTTACGCATGTGAAAAAGCCATATAGCAATTTGATAAATGACCCCCTATGGTTGGTATGTCATCGAGGGTGGGCTTTCCTAGAATGAGTATTTCTGTTTTGGATAGATTAAGGCTGAGTTTATTGTGTAGAAGCCATTTTTTAATAGTGGTTAAGTAGAGTACTAGAAATTTCAATGTTTCGTTCCATGTGTGTTTGATTGGAAAGTAAAACTGAATATCATTGGCGTATATCCTCTATACTTTACGCCTAAGATGGAAAGCAACTGACAAATTGGGGTAAGATAAATGTTAAATAAAACAGCCGATAATGCTAAACCTTGAGGAACAACTATGTTGAGTGGAAACAGGATGAAAGGGATTTGGTTGACAAAGATTTGTTGAAATCTGTTGTTTAAGTAAGCCTGAAACCAGCTGAAAACTGAACCAGAAATTCCTAAGTTGGTAAGCCGGGATAGGAGAATTTGATGATTTATGGTATTGAATGCAGCCGAAAAATGAAGAAATACATCAAATTAAGACATTCCTGAGTCGAAGCCACGACGAATGATGTCTGTACTAGAAATTAATAGAATTTCTGTGCTATAGTTAGGTCAAAAGCCAAACTGATATTGGTCTAGACATGAGTGATTGACGAGAAAGGATGTGAGCTGTTTAAGTACTAGATTCAATGATTTTTGCGAGAAACAGCAGTGATAAAATAGGACAGAAATCTGAGAAAGCAGGGCATTTATCTT
The DNA here is from genome assembly GCF_901001135.1 of Rhinatrema bivittatum. Classification (NCBI taxonomy): domain Eukaryota; kingdom Metazoa; phylum Chordata; class Amphibia; order Gymnophiona; family Rhinatrematidae; genus Rhinatrema; species Rhinatrema bivittatum. The sequence goes on along the minus strand of NC_042618.1, from coordinate 268,063,073 downwards.
TGACTATTTTAAAGAGACCTGAGGAGCATGGAGCGCTAGGATGGGAAGTTGTTTTAATTTTTTAAATGATTTGAAGAATCTCTGTACTTGCGGCTGTTTCAAAAGTAGTCCATAATTGGGTTACTGGAGTGGATGCTAGATTTGGGAGACTATTAGGAAAAGTTTATATGATTTTGTCAATTTTTGATTTAAAGAAATTTTCAAAGTCACTGCTTAAATTGGCAGGTGTGTCAATATTGGGATAACTAGAACTTTCAGTGTTGTAATTGGTAATAGATTTTACAATGCTGAAAAGAGTCTTTGGGTTATTGTTAGAGAATGTAATTCGTTTAGAAAAGTATTCATTTTGGCTTTATTGACCACAGTTCGGTAAGATGAAAGTTCAGTATTGAATACAATTTTATTATCTGTGCATTTATGTTTTTCCATTTATTTTCAATAGCTCAAAGTTTAGTTTGGCCCCTTCCAGTCCCTCCCTGTCTTTTAACAGGGAGCTACTAGGCTCTTTCTATCTCCCTGGGGTGAAGAGAGGAAGCATGGTGTTCTCTTTCTTGTGACCCTGAGGCTGCGTCACATAGTGGGCAAATTGAGCCAGTTACCGTAGGCATTCTCTTAATCCCACAGACTGGAAACCGCCCCCTTCTATTCATTTTTTGTGTAGCTTCCATTATACAAACTAGAAGTCAATGTTTCACCGAGCTCCATCCCATGCGTTACATTTGCTATGATTGGATCCTTTTGCTCAGCGTATGTCTTCAGTTCACCACGGAAGACAGCAAAATTGCTTACCTTGTAATAGGTGTTATCCCAGGACAGCAGGATGTATTCCTCACATATGGGTGACATCATCAGATGGAGCCCTGGTACGGAAAACTTCTGTCAAAAGTTTCTAGAAACTTTTGGCTGGCACTGTGGGCCTACTGAGCATGCCCAGCATGCCATGATATTCTCAGCGACAGGGGTCTCCCTTCAGTCTCGTTTATAGCAATATGCGCGAGCTAAAAAAATAAAATAATAAAATGTATTGGACCCAACTCCGCGGGGAGGTGGGTGGGTTCTGTGAGGACTAAATCCTGCTGTCCTGGGATAACACCTATTACAAGGTAAGCAATTTTGCTTTATCCCAGGACAAGCAGGATGATAGTCCTCACATATGGGTGATTAGCAAGCTACAGGCTGAGTCATTCTTACATTATACCAACGGCATATAACTTGTGCAACAAGCACAACTGTACACTGTTGGAAAAAATGAGGCAGCCTGAATCACAGCAGGATGGATGTAGAAGGAGTTGGAGTTATACTGGAAATAAGTTCTTTAAGACAGATTGTCCAAAGGCTGAATCTTGTTGTCCTTCTTTGTCCAGACAATAATGAGCTGCAAAGGTGTGAAGGGAACTCCATGTTGCAGCTTTACATATGTCTAGGATGGGCACTGAACGATAGTGTGATACTGATGTGGACATAGCCCTTACTGAATGTGCTTTTACTCGCCCCTGGAAAGGAATCTTTGCTTTTTCATAACAGAATTCAATACAGTCTGCTAGCCAATTGGAGAGAGTCTGTTTTCCTACCTCAACTCCTGGTTTATTTTTGTTGAAAGAAACAAAGAGTTGGGTGGATTTCCTATGGACCGCCGTGCGGTTTAGGTAAAAAGCTAGTGCACGTTTACAGTCCAAGATGTGTAAGACTCTCTCTCCCTGTGAGAATGAAGTCTTGGAAAGAACGTAGGCAAGACTATGACTGATTGATATGAAAGTCTGTTACTACTTTTGGTAAGAATTTGGTGTGAGTGCGAAGGACTACTCTGTCATGCAGGAACCTTGTGTAAGGTGAGTATGTGACGAGAGCTTGCAACTCACTGACCCTTCTAGCTGATGTAATGGCTACAAAGAAAAGCACTTTCCATGTAAGGAATTTTTCTTCACAAGAGTGTAGAGGCTTGAACGGTGAGCGCATGAGCCTTGTTAGTACTAAATTCAGGGTCCCATTCAGTGACCAGTGGTCGAATGGGTGGTTTTGAGGTGAAGTAAGCTTTCTCATGAACCTACTTACTAGGGGTTATACTGTTATTGGCACATTCCCCTATTCCCTTGTGGTATGCGCTATGGCGCTTAGGTGTATCCTTACAGAGGATGTCTGGAGACCAGAATCCAACAGGTGATATAGGTAATCTAGTAAAGAAAAAGTGGGGCAGGAGAAAGGTTCTATACCCTTTTGTGTGCACCATTTTGTAAATCTAGTCCACTTAAAAAGGTAGGATTTGCGTGTGGAAGGCTTTCGTGAAGCTACTAGAACTTGAGAGACTTGTGTTGAAAGATTAAGTGGTTGCAGAATTAAGCTTTCAACATCCAAGCTGTTAGGGCAAGAGTTGTCAGGTTGGGATGACGCAACTTGCCCTGATTCTGAGTGATGAGAGTGGGTTCTGTGCCCAGGCGGATTGGTTGTGAGATCGAGAGGTCGAGGAGTATGGGAAACCATACTTGTCAAGGCCAGCATGGGGCTATGAGGATCATTGTCCCTCTGTCCTGTTGTAGCTTCATGAGAGTTTTCGCTATGAGCGGATTTGGAGGATACGCATATAGAAGACCTGTGTTCCAGGGGCAAGCAAATGCATCCTGGGGTCTGTTTGTCAATGTCCGTGGAGGGAGCAGAACCGTTCCACTTTGTGGTTCAGTGTGATGACGCAAAGAGGTCTATTGGTTGAGCGACCCCAGCGTTGAAAGATTTTGCTTGCTACAACGTGGGTCCAGCAACCATTCGTGGGGATTGAAATGTCGACGAGATCGTCCGCTAGGATGTTTTTGATGCCCGCCAGATAAGTTGCTCAGAGATATATGGAATGCTCTAGAGCCCAAGCCCAAATCTGTACTGCTTCCTGGCATAGCAGATAAGAGCCTGTGCATCCTTGTTTGTTTATGTACCACATTGCTACTGTGTTGTCTGTTTGTATCAGCACAGTCTTGTTTGAGAGGCAGTATTTGAAGGCATATAAGGGCATATCTTATCGCTCGAAAGTTCCAAGAAGTTTATTTGATACTGCTTTTCGAGCATAGTCCACGTCCCTTGTGTTTGAAGGTTGTGACGTGAGCTCCCCATCCAAGGTTGGAGGCATCTGTAGTCAGGATGACTTGCGGATTTGCCTGTTGGAATGGGAGACCAGCTTTCAATGCTGTTTGATTTGTCCACCAGTGGAGCAATAGGCGCAGCTGGTGGGTGATTTCAATTGTGTACGACAGTGGTTGGAAAGCTTGTAGCCATTGAGATTTCAAAGTCCATTGGGTTCTTCTCATGGCTAACTTTGCCATAGGAGTGATATGTACTGTTGAGGCCTTGTGTCCTAGCAGCACCAGAATTTGATGGGCGGATGCGAACTGGTGATGAATTATAACGTTCGCCAAGCGTTCCAGATTGTCGGGCACGGTCCGCATTGGAAGAGAAGCTTTCGCCACTGTGGTGTCGAGGTCTGCTCCGATGAATGTGAGGAGTTGGGACGGCTTGATGTGGGATTTTGGATAACTGATGAGAAATCCCAGAAGGTGCAATAGTGTTTATTTGTGGTTTTCAAGGCAGAGAGAGCTCCCTGTCTGGATGGACTCTTGATTAACCAATAGTCTAGGTATGGAAAAACATGAATACTGTATTTTCTTAGATGTGCGGCCACCACTGCTAGACATTTTTGTGAATACTCGAGGGGCAGAGGCTAGGCCGAATGGAAGGACTCGATACTGGTAATGATTCCTTCCCACTACGAATCGAAGGTACTTGCGATGTTGTATGGAAATTGGTATGTGAGCATAAGCGTCTTGAAGATCCAGAGTACAGAGCCAATCTCCCCTTTGAAGCAATGGAAGGATGGTTCCCAGGGATACCATTCAAAATTTTTCTTTGTGAAGAAATTTGTTGAGATTGCGAAGGTCTAAGATAGGACGAAGGCCGCCTGTTTTCTTTGGAATGAGGAACTAGCTGGAGTAGAACCCTGTTCTTTGTTGAGACCAGGGAACTGGTTCAATGGCCCTGGCGGTCAGCAAAGTAGAGAGTTCTACTTGGAGTTGAGGTGTGATGACTATGTTTGTCCAAAGTGGAATGGGAGGAGAATGCGGGGGTTTTGTTTTGAATTTCAGAGATATCCCCCGATATAGTATGGCTAATACCCATTGGTCTTTTGTGATGAGACTCCTTTTATGTTGGAAATAATGAAGTCGACCTCCGACTGGTAGGGAGGGCATAGGGTTTAGAAAGAGGCTGCTGTTCTCTTGACTCTGTTCAAAAACCTGCCGCAGGTCCAGTTTGGGGGTGGTGGGTGGGTTTTTTTGTTGCTCTGGCTGTCGTGGACGTCCTCTCTGTGAGGGACGGTACAGACTTGCTGAAAAGGCAGGTGGGTAATACCTTCTAGGTCTGTAGAAGGGTCGCCTCGTGTCCCTGCGAGTTGGCCATCTTAGGGAGGATGGCTGATCTGCTAGCAATTTGGAGAGCTGTCGGAGTGTCTCATGATGGTCCTTCAACTGAGATACCGTAGCTTGGATCTTTTATCCGAAAAGATTGTCTCCAACACAAGGGAGATCTGCTAGCCTTTCCTGGACTTCCTGTCTGAGGTCCGAGGCCTTGAGCCAGGCCCATCTTCTCGCACTTATTGCAGAGGCAGATAGACGAGCTGATGTTTCAAACACGTCATAAGCTGCTCTCACCTTGTGTTTGCCAGATTCTAATCCTTTTTCAACTAATGTAGCCAAAGGTAGTTGATGTTGCTGTGGGAGGTTATCCACAATACCCTGTACTTGTTTCCACACGTTTCTTTGGTATTGTGTCATATACAGCTGGTATGCTGCAATGCATGCTACCAGCATGGAACCTTGATAGACCTTCTTCCCTAAGGTGTCTAAGAAGCATTGCTCCTTCCCTGGTGGGACAGAGGAATGAGGTTTTTTGTTTTCGGGCCTTCTTCTGAGCCGATTCTACAACTACCGAATGGTGAGGTAGTTGGGGGTTTCTGGTACCCTGGAGCATGCTGCACTAAATAAGTGGCATCTGTTCTCCGATTTACTGCTGGGACTAAGCAGGGATGTTCCCCACATTCGCTGTTGTAGTCCAAAAAGGACTTCATGGATTGGGATAGCCATAATTTCCTTCAGTGCATCCACGAACTGCAGGACTTCTAGGGCCTTATGTCTGGTGTCCTCCTCTGTGATCAATTCAAAAGGAATTGTATCTGCCATTCTTTAATAAAATTTGTAAATGACAATCTTCTGGAGGGGATTTCTTTCTCTCCTCTGGTGGAGAGGGCTCTGATTGCAGTTCCTCTGACTCCGTGTCTGTGTCAACATCCTTCCAAGGAGTATACTGAGGATGATAAGGGGAGTCAGGGTCCTCTGGTTGTATATGATGCTTTGATTTAAACACGGCTTTTGTTGGTATGTGTTTTGGCATTTTTGGTAGTGAGGGCATCGATGGGCCTCGATGGCATCGGTGGAAATAGATTCCGTTTATCTCCTGATGGACCTGGATGTATTGGCATCGATGGATCCTTGAAAGGTATCGAGAGTGTCTTCGGAACTCGATGCCGATGAAGCCCCGAAGGTACTGGGGCAGAATCGGAGTCTCCACCGTCCTCCGCCGATGATCCGGGAATCAGGATGGCTGGAGCCACCAGTGGGTGTATCGGCATCGATGGCATCAATGGCTGTATCGATGGAATCGGTTGCCGTCAGTGTCGGAGGAAAAGCTCCTATCAAGGCATCGAGTCTATTCAGCAAAGGCTGAAAAATTGACTGGTCCAATGCCGGTGTCGGTACTGACGGTACTGTCGGAGGCTGTAGATTCCTAAAAGCCTCGACGACAACTTGTTGGACTAAAATAGTCACCTCTTCCTTTGAAATCGGGGCAGTGTCCACTGCCACTGGGGAAGGTATTGCTGGCGCTATTGGCACTTCCACGATGCTTCGTGGTTGGCACATCCTCCGACACCGAGCCTGTAGAAAGCGCCACATTTCCTCGTGTACAGCCGATGGAGTTGGCTCTAGTACACGGACCTTCTTTGGCATCTGTTCGATGGATTTCGATCCTGACGTCTATGCTTTGCTATCCGCTGGGTCGTTGGATCGGTGGCGATGCCGCTTCTTCTCTCGATGACCCTTCGATGCTGAAGAAGATGCTATCGAGGATATCGACGGTGCCGGTGACGGACGGTAATCGGTTCGTTTTTACCTCGATGTTTAGTTACCGAGGGAGGTGTTACCCTTGGGAACGACGTCGACGATGGAAACTTTTTAAACAATTCTTCCATCTTATCCAAACGGGCACGCCTGCCCTTTGGTGTCATCTGAGCACAGGATGAGCAAGCCCGGACGTCGTGGCCTGATCCCAGGTACAGAACACATACATAATGTGGGTCAGTAATAGACATAGTCCGGTTACAATCTGGACATTTTTTAAACCCGGAGGCCATGATAAATTTGTGGCCTAATAACGGTCGATGACCGGCGGGAATCGATAGTGAGGTGACCGGAATCGATCAAAACTATCCAAAATATGTACTCAGCAAGACTATGTTGAAAGGAGACCCAATTATGAAGAAAAATGTGACTGAAAAAGTTTTCTTCCCTTGAGAAATACGAGGGAATTCTTTTTCCAGAGCTCCTTATCTGCTTTGCTACAGCAAGGCAAAAAAAAAAGACTGAAGGGAGACCCCTGTGGCTGAGAATATCATGGCATGCTGGGCATGCTCAGTAGGCCCACAGTGCCAGCCAAAGGTTTCTAGAAACTTTTGACAGAAGTTTTCCGTACCAGGGCTCCATCTGATGATTTTACCCATATGTGAGGACTATCATCCTGCTTATCCTGGGATAATGCGCATTTCTTCTGTCTGCCTTCGGCACAGACAGCATGGGATGCCCATGCTAAGTTTCTGCTCAGCATGTAGCAGCTGCTCATGCCAGCCTTGGCGGTGCATTAATTATACTCACTTCTACTTCCCCGTTTACCATTCTCCTGATGAGTCCTGTCCTGGAGGTCCTCTATGGGGAACGTAGAGGAGAAGGAGTATTGGAGGGGCAATCCAAGAGCTCCTTGGGAGAAGAGGGACACACCCTAGTTCCCATCTCACTATAGGGAGGGGGAACCCGCTGCTAGGGTGGCCGCACCAGAACTCCACAAGGTCTGGGAGCACTACCTGAGGAGATCAAAAGTTCAAAGGTAAGAGACTCGGAAGCTAGCTTCTCATGGGAAACCTCATAAGGAGTCAAGGAGTTCTGAGAACCAGCAACTGGAACAGGACAAGCTTTAGCAAAGATTCTGATCCACCTTCTGCTGGAGACAGAGAAAAAACATCCGGCTGCTCTAAGTCACACCTCCTTATAGTGAGCATGACATGACATCATGGAAGAAGTCAAAGAGGTGAGGTTTTTATCTCCATCAATTGCAGAGAGAGGAGTTTCCCTAAAGTAAAGATTGGTCTAGCAAAAAGATAAAGAAATTAGTTTTAAGTTCTAAGTTGTCTATATTTACAGATGTCTCCAAGCACATACAAGGGAAATGTAAAATATTTCTATCAATAAGATCTCCTGCTCTTTCAAATGAAGTTCACTTTTTTCTTTAGGCTCCCTTGTAAATGCTCAATTAAGTTTCAGGGATATATATTTATATACCTGTGCATTCAAAGCCATTTATTCTGAGTAAATCTATGGTGGCTGCAATTAATTCCATTCCCTGAGAACTGTATGGGGAATTCCTTGTCTCTCTGTCATTAGATACTCTTTGTCTTCTGAGTAACAACCTTGTGTTGTGAAGTTTTTCGGTTCATTTTTCTGGTTTTTTTTCTTATGCCCTCTTAGATTGGGGGCTAATGGGCTTGAATTTGGTCATTTTCTTTAAGCTTCTCTGCTTTGTTATTTTTGTATGAATCAAGTATTTCTTTATACATCTTTTTGATTTGGTAATAATATACATCATCAAGGAAAAAAGAATCACATGTGCACATCATAATACATGTAACTATAAAACAAAACAAAAAACAGCTAAATAAACTAAGTGAATGAACTTTAAAAAAAGGAAGCATAACTATAATAAAAGGTGCAAACATTTAATTCCTATAAAGCATACAATATTAAGAAATAAAATTAAGTAGTATAACAAAAAATGAAGGCATAAGAACAAGACTGCATAAGGAAGAAACAATGTCAAGAAAGAGAATATCTTAAGCCATTCAGATAGCATTTATTTCACAATGAGATAAAAAACTTGAACACAGATGGTTTGTTGTCAGTACCTTTCAAATGAGTGGCTCCTGGCCAATTCTATTAAAACCCTAATCTAGGTTAAACATTTCATAATTTTTCAACTATATTAGAAAACAAAGTTTAATAATTTTTAAATTTTCCATTCCAAATTTACATTTTTTCAAGTTGTTTTAATATATCTGTTATGAAAATTAAGATATGATAACCAGCCATGTTGAATTCGAAACTAAACTTTTTCAGCACTGATCTTATTAATGATCTTGGAATATTCCTAAAGAAATTCACTGAGCTGCCATAATTTATGTTAGTATATGTAATACAGAAGGACTAATAAAATACCTGCATTGAAACTATTCCAGTCTAGCAGTTTGTATGATCTGGTGTTACCCATAATTCCGGACAAAGGCTGAGTTCAAAACAGCAAATTAGTAGATCAGTTATAAAAGCAGAAAAGTGAAAACACAAGAGCACAGTGACAAAACTATTTCAAACCAACGATTAAAGACAGAGACAGTACAGTTAATAAGAGGCCTGAAGTAGAAAGAGAAGACAGTAAAGAGCATGCAACAGCAATCCAGCATTAGGGCATGATTAATTGTACAGGAAAAGTACTTATTCCTAAATGACCATTTAAAATGTGCCAGTATTTTCTAAATGACCATTTAAAATGTTCCATTATTTTCTATTCTCCTTGGGTAGTCCTTTAATTCTAAGCATCAAGTTATCTGAAGCACTGTTGTTACTTTTCCCATAAAGTTATTGTCAGTTTCAGTGATTATATCTCTAGAATAATTTGTAACAATGCATTTATTTACACTTTATTTCACATATTGTACCACACAAAATCCAAATTACTTGGCAGGTAACAGTTTACATACATAATAAAATGTATAAAAAACTAAAACAAAAACAAAAAATAAATAAAACTAAATATTAAATAAAATAAAATAAAAAGACATGTTCGGGTATACAGAACATAAAATCAATACTGCAAACAACATTCCTCAGTCTCCCTCCATGACCAAAAGTCATTGCTTGTTTTTAACATGACCCATTAATGTAAGCTGTTTAAAAGAAAAAGCTTTTACATGCTTCATAAAGATGTATAGTATTGAATATTACGAATATCCTCTGGTAAATTGTTCCATAATACAGGACTTCCTGTCTCTGATTTCAGAAAAATATGCAAATCGAATAGGAGGGATATTTAACAGATTTCAACCAACTGACCTTAGATTACACTTGGGCTTGTTTATCTTGAGAAAAGAGCTAACATATGTTGGAGTGTCACCACTTAGTGCACAGTTAAGTAGCAATTCTTTAGAAAAAAAAAATAATAACCTCCCAGGAACACTAAGGGGTAGATTTTAAAAAATTGCATGATCGTGCACCAGGCGCGAACAAAAGTACGTTGGATTTTATAAGATACGCGCGTATCTTATAAAATCCGGGCTCTGCGCGCGCCGGCGGCCTATGCAAAATAGGTGCGCCGGAGCGCGAGGGCCCTGCGAGCATAAATCCAGCCGGATTTACGCGCGCAGGGCATTTAAAATCCGCCCTAAGTAAATAATTCTATAAAAGCTATTGCAAAAACAGCCTAACAAATTACAGGGCATAACTAAAGTGGCAGCAGTTCATATATAAGCTCTAAGTCCATCACAAATAACTGAAATGCCTAGCTCTTCTCTTTCATCCACTTTATGACCCCACTATGCAAACTCCTCAATGAAGCAGGTCTAACGCATTACGTATACGCCGATGATGTACAAATCTTGCTCCCAAAGACTCCATCGAACTCACCCTAGAGCGATGGAACACACACCTTTCATCAATAAAGCACCTATCACAACTGTCCCTTACTCTCAATCACGCAAAAACTGAAATCTTATACATAGCCAGTAACCCCCCCGCCACCGCCACACAGCAGCCTGCAAAACCAAACACTCTCTACAGTAAAAAACCATGGCATCTTTCTCGACAACCAAGTGAACTTTAAGAAACACATCAACAACCTACTAAAAGACGGATTTTACAAACTCCAATTCTACAAACTCCAATTCTACAGCTCTTCTCTAAACTCGACTACTGCAATACCCTACTTCTAGGCCTCCTAGCCTCCACCCTCAAACCCATTCAACTACAGCAGAATGCAGCGGCCAGAGCATTCACAAACATCAAGAAATCAGACCCACATCACACCCATCCTCAAAGACTTACACTGGCTCCCAATCCCCAGCGAATACAGTACAAAACTCTAACCATCATCCACAAATCATCCACAATAACAAAACCAACTGGCTGCCCACTCTCCTTCTCCTCCATACTCCCACATGGAATCTTCGCTCCGCCAACTCTGGCCCCCTCAAACACCGGCCCCCTGAAACACCGAGCATTTTCTCTTGCCAGCCCCATCCTATGGAACAAACTCCCCACAGAACTAAGAACAGACCCATCCACCCAATCTTTCAAGAAAAATCTTAAAACATGGTTATTCCGCAAAACCTTCCCAACATCACACGAACCAACCCTATACCAGACCCTGCACTCAGAGCAACCCCTCCTCCCCACCACCCACACCAATAAACTCACCCCTGTTACTCGAATGCTAATTACTGCCTTTATATTTCTATTTATGCTATCTATTTATTCTATCCATTCACTTATGCAATCTATTCCTATCAATGTCTTTGATACAAAATGTACCTAACGATAATTATTGTTAGCCTGTTACTCTAATGCTAATTAATGATATGATATCACTATTTATACCATCCATTCCCTTCTTGTTACACTATTATTATTTATGCTATCTATTTCGGCACTATTTTTACCCATACTAATACTATATATTTATTTATTTATTTATTTATTAACTTTTATTTACCGACATTCGTGAAGCACATCATGCCGGTTTACAAAGAACTCAGGGTAACAGAAATTATCATTAGGTATATGTGTGTGTGTATGTATGTATATATATATATATATATATATATATATATATATATATATATATATATACACATACACACACACACATATACCTAATGATAATTTCTGTTACCCTGTTACCGTTACTCTAATGCTAATTACTGCTACTATACCACTATTTATAACATCTTTTCCCTTATATTACACTATTATTATTTATGGTATCTATGTTAGCACTGTTTTTACCCACAATGCTACTATATTATTATGACATTTCTCTAATCATTCATTGCACCTTTCTAAAGGAAGGGACTCCCTTCCCGCACCTCTCAAATTGTTTGTAAAACCGATGTGATATGTAAATCGAACACTGGTATATAAAAACAAATAAATAAACAAATATATAAATAAATATTGAGGATTGTTACGCACTTGTCAAAAGGCAGTAGTTGTTTCCTATTATGCAAATTTTCTTCCAGTCTCCTAATTGTGCAATAGTCTATAAATGTAGATTTGAGACAAGGTGGATAGGAAAAAAAAATAAGGACACCAGCTCAATCAAACTCCCCAAAAGTCTGAAATATCCTTCAGAGCACAATCAATTTCCCAACAGAAAGAAATAAATTTCATAGTACAACCAATCAAGATCCTAAATAGAAAAAAATATATTCAGGTTAACAGAATATTTAATCTTAATCACATACACAGAACACAAACAGACCGTCACCAAAAACAGAATAAGCGATCAATAACTAGAAACAGGAACATTCAGACAAAACTTGAACTAGAAACCCCACTTTACATGCAGTGTAACATCGGAGAAGTAGAAATAGAAATGTGTTTTCCTCCTAGACTTTGAAAAGCACAAAAATTTCAGAGATACACATTTCCTAAATCTAACAGAGAAAATCAGAGACTTCACAGAAAAGGATAAACATAAAAAATCTTTTTATTATCCTGGGGAATCAGGATAAACAGCAAACATAGCAGCAAAATATGCTATATCCTGTAACTAGACCAGATATAGAATCTAACCAGACACAATATAAAACACCCCAAAACCTGAAATTATGTTTGTTATGGTCTTCTCTAGCGGGCCACGGCAACTCTCCTGCCTCGAGGGAGACTAAAATCGCAGCGTCATCACCAACTCATCGGACCTGCCTGCATTCCCACCAAACCGGGTAGTACCTCTCCCGGCCACCGACCCGCAAACGGGCCTCCAGCACGACGCCCTGCTCAGCTCCCCCCCCCCCCCCCCCGTGGCTAACCCGCCCACCCCAACGTCATCCAGGGGGAGGAGGGAACTCAACTGAAGATTAGGTTAATTATTGCTTTAAGAAAAATGCCTCATGTTGACTAGTAATTGGAATAACAAGGCCTGAAGAGGAAAAAAAAAGTGTCAGCACAAGGTTGGGAATGGCATGCGATGTGCAGAAATGAATGTGAGATAAGGAAGGTGCCAAGAAAGTTAAACAAGACTGAAAAGCAGAATGTGTGACGTCTGAGAGGCACATGAAGGAAAAGTACCAGCAAACGTAGGGGATGAGTGAGGGGAGGGGTAGAAGCATATGAGATCCCATGTTAACAGTGTATAAAAGGTCTGTTTCATCACTGGTAACTCTGGGGAGGAGAAGCGGGGTAAGTTTCAAGGTATTTTAACATTTTTAGTAGTAGAGGATGGTTTGAAACAAGCCATATAGGCAGATAGTGAACTCCCTGCACAAGCAGGTAATGATTTTTAACTGCCTGAGTGACGCAGCGCTCAGGTAAATGAACATTATTGGTGACGCTGACGTGATCAGATGAGATACGGTACCATCGAGATTATGGGATGAGATTGAGGTAAGCAAAGAAATAGCACTCGCCATCAGTACAGTTTTGTTTTCTCATTTAATGTTGTTGCTATAAATGTGTGCACACTGCTTTTTGTTTTCTTAAGCTGCTTTCTATTGCGAAGTTCTATATCTTTATTTTTTTCTAAAGATGCTACAGTTTTGTACAAAGATAGTTACTGCCCCGGTGGACGCGCCAGTTGCACAAGTAATTAGTTACTATCGACCTAATTAAAAGCAGATACAGAAGTATCATAAGTGGATTGATTGGTCTGCTAATGACGCCTTTCTAGCCTGGCCAACTGGGGGGGGGGGGGGGGGTCATTTGCTGACAGACAGCTTTCCCAGATCTTGACTTACATTCAGCACAGATACGCTGACAACGAAACTAAATTAAATTATGACTAAGATTTATTTGCATTCTGACAGTGTATGCCAGTTCAGAGATGCTTCTTTTAAAATTCCAGTTCCCAATGCTCCCCCTCCCCCCTCACGCTACAGCATATCCCACTGTTCAGAGCCTGACTTCATTTCCGAGTGCCAAAGACTGATTCTGCCTGGGTTGACTGTTACATAATCGCTTAAAGTTGGCAATTTGCTTTTCTAAAGCATTCTAAGTTTAAATTTATTATGTCACAAGGTACAGGATCCCCCAGTCCCCAAGCATTAGTTTGTGAATTATTCCCACATGAAGTTAAAATCATTACTAAGCATTGTAAGAAACGGGCAGTGTGAGGATGACAATTACCGTAATTCATTGCTCACAGTAGTTAGTTTTGTTTGATGACTGTAGTTACTCAGCTCTGAGTGCCTTTCTCTTTCAACAAAGCAGATGTTTTGAAATGTTTTATACAGTGATCTGATAGAGATGAGAAGAGATTCCTTTTTTATTTTTTTTGCTTCAATAAATTAAAAATCCCGTGGTTAGAACAGATTAGCATTTCTACTTTCTTTAAGTAAAATATTCACAATAGTTTCTTTGGTAAATGAAAATGTCTCCCAGGCGATTAGACTTAAAAAGAAAGCATTTTTACTATTTGCCTTTATTTTGGATATTATCTATTGGCATTCCTGCTCTGCACAATATAATTGAGGAGAACATGCTTGCGCAAAATGTGCTCATTTGAAGCTATTTTTTATATAATAATTAGATTTTGAAAGGCTATGAGTATTTAATTTATTATCAGAAAAGGATATATTGGTTTTTCCTTGTTTTCAGAATTAAAAAGCATTCCTAGAGGAGTTGATACTAGTGTTAAAGTTTAGAACTTGAAAGGACAAGGCAGATAAGGGGTTAAAAGCAGAGAGAAAGTGGGGTAGAGTGGGGGAATGCAGGGAAAGTGTTTCTCAAGAGAAGAAAACAAACGGAGGAGAAAACTCCATTCAATGAATATTTCGGTTTAAAAAAAACAGATTAGTGAGGAATTAAAAGATATTGAGAATAATAACCACCTTGATTTGGCAAGAATGTTTAATTTCATTTGCAGTGAGTGGAAATCTGTCTCTTGTCGGTGCAGGGAATACAGAGTTGAATGAGCTTTTCCTTTTTGGAAAGAGTTTTGTTTGTTTTAAACAGAGCGTTACTACTGTAAGTTGTTTGAGGGTGTGCGTAAGTGAATCTGATGGAGTAGGTTATGGCATGGTGATGTTATTCAATGTTGAAGCAAGTTAGTTAAATATCCTAATGATGCCAGATCACATCCCTGTTTTTCTAAGTGTCTGTAATAAGAGTTAATCACACAAAAATAAATCCTGGCCAGTATTAAATAACTACTGAGAGAATTAAGGCTATTTTGAAAGCACAGGTCCCTGCGACACTGAAATAGTTACGAGCATTCCTTGGCATGGTAACACTGACCAAACCATCCAAAGATTTGGTCATCATACCGGCATACTTAAAGCACCCCCTAGGCCCTTCTTGCAAATCCAAATTGATTTTATCAATTGCCTTTATGTAAAAAAATTACAACTATGCACTAACAATGATTTTGCTGTTTCTCAGAGGAGGCTTTCCCAGTAGTGAAGGCAGATATCTGTCTAGCTAAGATTCTGCTGAAAGAATTTATTCCAAGGTTTTAAAAACGGAAACTGTATTATTCCACACCACAGCTTGTGGTAGTGCCTTCTAGAGGCATAACAATAAAAAACAAGAAAGTAGCTTCACATCCGTTATTTGCTGAATTTAAGGCATATGAGAACGTTTAGTTTCAAGGAAAACTGTAATGTCACTTTTAAATTTCACTTTAGCCATTACATTAATCGTGTTTCTATGCCAGATTTTATATTTTCCAGATTGACAGCCTTCCTACCATGGGAGATGAAATGCTTGAAAATGTCTTTTTTCCCCAGTTTGATTTCTTTTCATTTTTTTTTTTTTTTAACAGATCTACCTCAATTCTGATTTTTGTTTTTATTCTGGATCAATCCAAACACTTCCAAACACTTTTTGGTCTAATTTCTGAGCTCATATATGTGTTAATTGTTTTTTGTCTTTTGTGTTATTTGTGTGTCATGACATCTGAACAATACAACGAATGGAATCTTCTCACTGATTAATTTGAATTTATTTTGATTTTATATTAGGTTTTAATTTGTAACAAACACATCTCACTTTCAGGCCGATACAGTACAGTGCGCTCCGGAGGAGCACACTGTTAACCCACGATTGGATGCGCGTTTTGGATGCGCTAGCTTTACCCCTTATTCAGTAAGGGGTAATAGCATGTCCAAAACGCGCATCCAACCCCCCCGAACCTAATAGCGCCCGCAACATTCAAATGCATCTTGATGGCCCTATTAGGTATTCCCACGTGATTCAGAAATGTGCAACCAAGCCGCACATTTTGCTTTCAGAAATTAGTGCCTACCCAAAAGGTAGGTGCTCGCCCACTCTCCCACGATTTTTACTGTATCGGTCAGTTAACAATGAATTCAGAGGCTATGCTTCGATGTCAAAGAAATGCACCATACTGAGAGAACTGAATCAGTATGGTGCATTCAGAAATCATCCCATCCTTTGCCACAGAAGCCATCTTGCACCCTTCATTATATGAACTGAAATATTCACACTTCTTACCTGATTTTCTCTTTATGTTTGTTTTGTTCTGTGCCTTACTTAGATGCTGTTTCTTTTGTTTATGAGTCAATGTACCCTTATTTGATATACTAGTTCAATATCTGGTTAGGTACCTATTTGCAGATGCCATTATTTAGATTTTTCAAATTAATTATACAGTCTGAATTAATGCAGTTTTATTAGTCCCTACATTCCAAGCATTTTTTGTAGCATTTTCCAGTCCTACTGAGTCAGATAAATGTTTGCTTGATATGTTATCCTTTAACTTTATCTATGGAAGCTAGTCTGATCACATTCAAGGTTCAAGAGGGATCAAGAGGGATATATAAATTATTTCTCCCTTATTTCTTGTTTTTATTTTCCTGACTTTCTTCACTTTCTGGTTTGGTAGCCCTACAAGGACATTATTTTGTATGTGGACGCAAAGCATACCGAGCACTACAGTGCAAGTGTTTTATCCTACACATACATTTATCCAATTTTGTCTGTAATTCCAAATGTTTACTCTAACTATTCCCAATTGAAGAGAGAATTGCAACAGTCATTAGATTTCCTTAATACAAAACCTCCCTATTAGCCATTACAGGTGACATTCCATTAGTTACAGGGATTTCTTTCTCAATTTATGGTACAAAAATACAGCGCTTAATGAATTATCACAGCCAAATGCAGAACCGAATGATTATTTGTTATATTGTAAATATCATGTAAGCGGGAACGCTTGGGAGTGATCGCAGCTGAGGGATTTTAGTGTGCCCTTGGGCCTCGGCCAGATCTCAGACAAATTCAGGACCAAAACCATGGGCTGGCGGCGTGTCCCACCATGGGCGAAGACAAGGTGACCCTCTGCCGGACCTGCTTGCTTCCGGAGCCAATAATGTGATGTTTGTATATGAACAGTCCTCCGACCGTTCCCAACCCTTTTGGACCTGCCGCTTAGGATCGGCAAGAAGCAGCAGACCGAACTCAGGGCAAGGGCAAGCGAAAGTTCAGGAACTGTAGACGGAGGCTGTGGAACAAGGTACTGCAGACGTAAACTCAAGAACAAGGTACTGTAGACGTAGACTCAGGCACGAGGGTACTGTAGACGAGATGAGACGCTGGGAAGGTAGACAATGGCACTGTCTCTCAGGGCGCCCTACACAGTCCATCCACGGGACTGGTCATGGACCACCCTGTCCCACTGCGCGCCCTACACAGTCTGAAGAGGCTGGTCACGGACCATGCGGAGAGCAGGACGAGCGCGGGAAACGAATCCAGCTGCAGGAAACTCCAATGTTGAAGTAAGTGTCACCCGGAGAACCATAGGAGTTGGCAGGTCAGAAGAACTTGAAGGCACAGGAGAAGAACATCAGGAAACCTGGAACATCAGGAAGCAAGACATGGGAAATAAGACATCAGGAAACCTGGACGAGGGGCCTCAGGAGACGATTGAAAACACAGGAAGTAGATGAGTCATGGAGCTCCAACGACGAACGAGACCTGACAGAGCGCTGGAAGCCAGGAACTTCCAGAAGCAAAGTAACTCCGATGCAAGGGAAAACATGAGTGCTGGAGCAAAGCTTTTATACCCCAGGAGCAGGCAACTCCCTGGGAGGAGTCCAGATGGGCCGTCCCTCGCTGGCTCTATAAGAGTGGAGAGGAGCCGCGAGCCCACCCCTTAGGAAAAAAAGAGTGTGGCCCACACCAGAGCATCCAGGCTGCAGTGGAGCAAACAACACCGAAGGCCTCCCAAGCCATGGAGCAGGATCCGGACAATTGCTCAGGCGAGGCCCTGGCTTCAGAGCGGCCTCCAGAGAAAGATAAGATGCCTTCTGTGGCGCAGCTACAGGAGGAATCGTAACAGTAAAAGGACAAGATTGTGTTTCCGTTGATAATTTTGAATTAGTAATGGATTTGATTTTACTTGGTGGAATAACTGGTAAACTGGCTCACATCCTTAGGAGAAATCACAAGGGTTTTCTTATGGTTTGCTCTGGTTCATCTTATAGGTGTGTCATCTTATAGGTGTGATAGCAGTGTGAATGTGTTTGCCTAACTGCTTATTGTTTTATGGGCCTAAACAACGTCTCCTATCACCTTGAATACAGTCAACATTCAGAGGTTAAGTATGACACAGAATCTCTTTGCTTCCCTTGATACAGCAGCTTCCCTGGAAAGGGACCTCCTCAGGATGAGTCATGTTGACAATGTCGGGTAAGATCAGAGTATGCCCTCTGAAACCTATGACAGTCGCATGGACCTGAGTGTGATGATTGTCCACAATCATCAAGAGGGAAATGAAGGTTTAAGTTAATTATTGCTTTAAGAAACATGCCTCATGTTAACTATTAATTGGAATAACAAGGCCTAAAGAGGAAAAAAATGTGTCAGCCCAAGGTTGGGAATGGCATGAGAGTACAAAAATGAATGTGAGATAAGGAAGGTGCCAAGAAAGAAAAACAAGACTGAGAAGCAGAATGTGTGATGTCTGAGAGGCACGTGAAGGAAAAGTACCAGAAAACATAGGGGTATGAGCGAGGGGAGGGATAGAAACATATGAGAGCCATGTTTAACAGTGTATAAAAAGGTAATGCAAATTTTAAAACGAGCAAGCAAACAGCATGGCACGAGAAGCAGTATATTCTGTAATCGCCTCTGTTTACACCCTGAAAGAAACAATCTCGTTCCTTCGGTTTCCTCTATCTTGATTTTTGTATGCATGTATGAAATAAAAAGATACTGTCAATTCTAATAAGATCTCTAAGCTACTGCCAAATAAATGTTATGCTTTTGAAACTGAAAGTCTGTTTCATCACTGGTAACTCTAGGGAGAAGGTGGGTAAATTTCAAGGTATTTTAAATTTTTAGTAGAAGAGGATAGTTGAAACAAGCCATGATTAGGAAGATAGTGAACTCCCTGCACAAGCAGGTAATGATTTGAATTCCCTAAGTGACGCAGCGCTCAGGTAAATGAACAAAACACAGGCAAGGGCCACCGGCAACTCTCCTGCCTCGAAGAAGACTGAAATCACAGCGCCATCACCAACTGACCGGACCTGCCTGCATTGCCACCAAACCAGGTACATCTCCTCCCGGCACCGACCTGCAAACAGCCACCAGCATGACACCTACTCAGCTTCCCCCTGTGGCTAACCCCGCCCACCCCATCATCCAGGGGGAGGAGAGAACTCAAACGCAGGCGCGGAACTACCGGCAACTCTCCTGCCTCGAGGGAGACTGAAATTGCAGCGCCATCACCAACTCACCGGACCAGCCTCCATTCCCAGCAACCTAGGTATGTCTCCTCCCGGCACCTGACCTGCAAACGGTCCCCCAGCACGACGCCCTACTAACAACCCCCCCCCCCCCCCCCCCGCGACTAACCCTGCCCACCCCAAGGGGAGGAGGGAACTCAAATGCAGGCTTGCCCCTTAGTGTGCCCCTTTGTGCTGCCCCGACCTATTAAGGTAAAGAACTACATGGACAAAACCAATTCTCCATCTCATCTTCTTCCCTCCATCCTAGCTACCACAACACTCGGGACCTCCGTTAACTCAATCAAACACCAGTAACTTCAGAAATATCCACCCTCCAACTCAACAACCATCCACCACAGCTCCTCACATGGAACTGCACAACAAAATTCCAACACAGGCCCGAAACAGGAATGATAAAAAAGCAACAACATCAAGCTCAAACAGACCACAAAACCTCATCACAATACCTATTAACCCCAACACTCACATGACAGCCCTAACGGTCCTAACACTAATCCTACTCAATGCGCAATCAGTAGCAAAAAAATTACCAATTCTTCACGACATGCTACTCGACAACCGCCCAGAAATCTGCTGTATAACCGAATCCTGGTTAAAAGACTCGGACATAGCCCTAATAAACCAATTACTCAAATCAATATATGATATCTACTCACTGCCCAGACCAAAAAGGAAAGGAGGCAGTCTACTATTTATGGCCTTAAAAAAATACAAATTTAGATTCCACATTATTAATCTACCTCCCACATTCGAAATTGCTCTCTACAAATCTAAAAACCTACAAATCATACTACTCTATGCCCCACCTGGGCTCTTTGACCACAACCTGTCACCACTAATCAAAGCCTTAATAAACAACATTAACATGGACACCCCAGCCATAAGTTTAGGAGATTTCAACCTACACGTTATAAAACCCCCTCTCAACTGCTTGTGAACTCCTACTGGACACCATGACAGCGATTTGCTTCAAGCAAATAGTGAAAACCCCCACCAAAAGATCAGGCCATACTCTAGACCTCATTTTCATTAATGACAAAATCAAATGCAAGGACCCACCCTCAGCCACAGCTCTCCCATGGTCAGACCACAAACTCATAGAAACCAAACTATATTTGGAATATACTCACCTTGAACAAAACAATCAAACCAAACACATGAAATTTAACAAACCCTGCTCCAGTGATGAGTTAATCGAAATACTACAGGACACTTTAAAAACCTTAAACAAAGCCAACACAAATCTGCCGTAAATTCCTGGATCACCATTACCTCAGAAATAGCAGAAAACAAATGCCCAATCATCTGGAAAGAAATCAAACCAGCCACCAAATATAAAGCCCCATGGTACACCCCAGAACTCAAAAAAATCAAAAACATTTTAAGATCAGCAGAAAAAAAATGGAGAAGAAACCCGACTGACCATCTAAAAGATAAATATAAAACCATCCTCTACATCTACAAAACAGATATTGACAAAGCCAGAAGAGACTTCTACGCAAAAAAGATATACAAACTACCAATTTAACCACAGAGCACTATTTACATACAAAGATCTCACACAGCCCCTCCCCACAAAGAGATAACCTGTGAAGAATTCACCAACTTCTTACGAGACAAAATACTTAACTTAACCACAAAAAACCCAATCACAAATAAAGTAACATTAAAACTTCCAAGCAAACCTGACGCCAGATGGTCACATTTCAAAAACATAGCTTCAACTGAAATTGAAACCATCATCAGAAAAATGATCCCTGCATCACACCCCATTGATGCCATCCCAATAAAAACACTAAAACAAGTATCCAATCTCATTGCCAGGCCCATAGCTGACATAATCAACCTTTCGCTAGACGAAGGCATTTTCCCAGACAAACTAAAATGTTCTATTATTAAACCAATACTCAAAAAACCTCAACTAGATGAATCCAACCTCTCCAACTTCAGACCAATCTCCAATCTACTCTTCCTAGCCAAAAAACTTGAAAAAGTTGTTAATCAACAACTCACAGAGCATCTAGAAAACCACAACATACTATTTCCGGCACAACACGGTTTCAGGAAGTCCCTCAGCAGAGAAACCTTACTATTCTCTCTCTCTCTGACCTACTCCTCAAAGGCCTAAACAGCGGACAAACATATCTGCTCATACTACTCGATATATCTGCAGCCTTTGACACCATCAACCATTACATCCTCCTGAATAGACTAAGAGAAATTGGATTATGTGACACCACAATCAACTGGTTCACATCATATTTATCATACAGATCATACAAATTAAGAACCAATAACACAGAATCTAATCAAATACCCCTTCCATATGGTGTCCCGCAAGGTTCATCATTATCATCCACACTCTTCAACATCTATTTCTAACCTGTCTGCAAACTCCTAACTGGACTAGATCGCTCCTACTACATATATACCGAAGACGTCCAAATCCTGCTCCCCATAAGAGACACCACTGAAAACATCCTAAGATACTGGGACACCTACCTCAGTGCAATCACAAATGGCTCTCGCCCTCAACCACAACAAACTGAAACTCCACATTGTTATGGTTTTCAGGTGTTTGAGTGGATTCTTGGGTACTGTGGAGATGACCATGCCCACAGGGAGGAGCCCTGTGGGGAGCCACAGTACTGGGCTAAACTCGGAACACACAAACACTGACATTTGTCTTTTATTATACAGCTGTGTTCCACCAGAGATGGCAGTAGTGAGGTGATCCAGAGATAGCAGTTCAGGGATCCTCAGCAGAGGAGACCAGTCTCACAGAGATAGTATAGGGAGATCCGGTTGCAGGTTCCCAGCGCAAGCAGAGCTGTAGATGACAGACTGACAAAGTTAGATTACTCAATAAGTTGGTAGCTGTATAGGTGGCGATTTCAGCAGGCAGAAGTAGTTGGTTCTAGGCACCAAGGCAGGCAGAGCAGGCCCTCGAGGAGCGAGTACCTGATCCCAGTAAGGCACCTGAAAGAAAGCAAAGGGCCCCCGAGGGCCAAAGGGCAGAGAGAGCTTCCAGCGGCAGCAAGGAAGCGGCAGAGTAGCTTAGACCGGAGGCTTTCATCCATTCACGATCCAATCCAATCCAATCCTTGCTAACTCGATGAGCTAGCAAACAAGGGCAGGCTAAATACCCACATGGCGTGATGTCACTCGAGGGGGACGCCCCCGATGTTCCCGCCATGACGTGGATAAAGACGTGGGTGGCATGTGTGCGTGCACCCTAGGAGGACCTTAGGAAAAACATGGCGTGAGGCTTTGCCATAGCCATTCTGGGGACGCCGGAGAGATCGCCTTGCAGATGCGGCGGTAGCCATCTTCCCAAGGCTAGCGGGGAGAGCAGAGAATAAGGTGAGACACAAAGCTCAAAGCCATCTGAGACCAACGGACGCAACAGTACCCCCCTTCAAAGGCCCCCTCCAGACCTCCTACCTGGTCTTGGTTTCTGAGGATGTGTTCTGTGGTAATTTTTATTTATTTTATTTATTATTTAAACGGTTTTATATACCGACAGCCGTTTGCACATTGTGTCGGTTTACAGGTAACTTACAACCAATGTATATATAGGCAATGCCTTTACCAAGAACATTAAACAATGGAACACAATAAACAAAGCAAGGCTAGCTAAAGCATCTCTTTATCCATATTTGCCAAAGGTTCCCAAGAGTTTTCTTCAGGTCCGTAACCCTTCCATGACAGGAGGCATTCCCAAACTCTGCCTCTCTTTCTCACATCAAGGATGGCATCTACCTTGTACTCGATTTCTTCTTCTGTATAAATAAGTGTAGGTTCCGGTGTCTTAGAGGAAAATTTGCTGAGTATGAGCGGTTTCAGTAGCGAGACATGGAACACAGTATGAATCTTCACAGCTGGTGGAAGTTTCAGACTGTACGTGAGAGTACCCAGACGTCGGAGGATGGGAAAAGGTCCAACAAAGCGTGGAGCAAAATGAGCAGATGGTAGCTTGAGTTAAGTGTTTAGTAGACAGCCAGACTTTGTCACCAGGCTGGAATTCAGGAGCTTTGCAGTGGTGAGCATCATAGCCTTTTTCTCTTTATCCTGCTTTTAGGAGCATCTCTTTAGTCTTAGTCCAGAGTAGATGGATATCTTTGGCAGTAGACTGAGCTGCCAGGGACAACACTGAAAGTGGAAGTGGTAATGGTGGTAAAGGTAGTGGTCCCTAGACCACTTCAAATGGTGTAGATCCAGTTGATGTTGCTGGATGAGAGTTGATGGCAAATTCAGCCCAGGGCAACAGTTCAGCCCGGTCATTTTGACATGAACCAACATAGGCTTGAAGGAACTACTTGAGTGTTCTATTCATTCTCTCAGTTTGGCCATTCGACTGAGGATGGTATGCAGAGGTGAAGTTGAGAGAGATGTCAAACTTCTTACACAAAACTTTCCAGAACTTTGCTGAAAATTGAGCTCCTCTGTCGGAGACGATGTGCTTTGGCATGCTGTGTAGGCGAAAGATGTGGGTGATGAAAAGTTTTGCAAGCTCCATGGCTGACAGCAAGCCAGGGAGAGCCACTAAGTGAACAATCTTCGAGAAACGATCCACTGAAACCCAGATGGTATTGTTACCTCCAGAAAGTGGTAAGTCTACCACAAAGTCTGTAGCGATGTGAGTCCAGGGCTCGTCTGGTACTGGCAAGGGATGAAGCAGGCCCCAAGAATTTCCGGACGGAGGTTTCTATCTGGCACAATTAGAACAAGAAGACACATAGGCGAACGTGTCCTCCTGCAAGGTGGGCCACCAATAGGACTTCTGTAGTTTAGCCAGAGTTCTCCATTGACCAGGATGTCCAGCCACTTTCGAATCGTGAGCCCATGCTAACAGTTTCTTCCTTAGGTTACTGGGTACAATGGTCTTGCCCGCAGGTACTGGATGTGTAGCTGACAGGATAACGCTCTTCTGGTCAATGATATGCTGAGGTTCATAGGTACGTCTCAGAGAGAAATGAGTGAGATAGGGCATCTGCTCTGATGTTCTTATCTCCAGGACGATATTTCAGCACAAAGTCAAATCTGATAAAGAACAGTGACCATCTTGCTGTCTATGGTTTAAGCGCTGAGCGTGACGGAGGTACTCTAGATTTTTATGTTCCGTGATGAAAACAGTGATCTGATGTTGTGCACCTTTTAGCCAGGGGCGCCACTCTTCGAACACCATCTTTATAGCCAGTAGTTCTTTATCCCCCAATGCTGTAGTTCTCCGCTGGCGAGAAGCGTCGGGAGAAAAAGGAACATGAATTGCCAGATCTTAGAGTCACTGGACTGGCTAGCAAACCCCTATGCCTACATCTGAGGCATCGACCTCTACGATGAAGGGTCGTGTCAGATCGGATGGAGAAGGCACGGTTTTATTTGAGAAGGTGTCTTTCAGTTTCTGAAATGCTGTCATAGCTTCCGTAGACCAATTGGCAATGTTGGCACCTTTCTTAGTCATTGCTGTTAGCGGAACAGTTAGTGAAGAGTAGTTCTTGATGAATGTTCTGTAGTAGTGGGTAAATCCCAGAAATCGTCTAAGAGCTTTTAGACCAGTGGGCTGTGTCCATTTCTGAATTGCTCTCAAACTTCTGTGGGTCCATCTGGAAGCCTTGGTTAGAAACAATGTACCCTAAGAAATTCCTTGTGGAATTCGCATTTCGACAACTTGGCGTATAAGCAGTTCTCGCGAAGTCTTAGCAGCACTCTTTGACATCCTCCAGGTGAGTATTCAGGTCCTGGGAAAATATCAAAATGTCATCTAGATACACAATGACACATTCGTAGAGTAGATCATGCAGAATGTCGTTTCATCGTGTTTTGGAAGACAGCTGGGCATTGCACAAGCCGAAGGGCATCACCAGGTATTCAAAGTTCCCATCCCGGGTATTAAAAGCTGTCTTCCATTCAGCGCCAGAGCGGCTGCGAACTAGGTTATAGGCTCCTTTGAGATGAAGCTGGAGAATATCTTGGCTCCTTGTAGTCTATCAATAGCTCTGAGATGAGTGGTAAGGGATACCGGTCTTTCACAGTGATCTCGTTTAGACTTCTGTAATCAATACATGGACGTAGTGTTCCGTCCTTCTTCCCCACAAAGAAGAAGCCTGCACCGGCAGGAGAGTTGGAGGGTCTTTTGAAGCCTTTCTGAAGATTCTCCTGGATGTACTCTGACTGCTTTATTTTCTACTATAGAGAGAGGATAAACCCTTCCTTTGGGTGGTTCAGTGTTAGGCTTCAAATGATGGCACAGTCATAGGATCTGTGTGGAGGTAGTATGTCTGTGGCTTCTTTGGAAAATAACATCTTGAAAAGATGCATATTAAGGCGGCAACCCAGGCATCGATGGGGGTAGTTGGCATGCACGGTATTGGAGAGACCTCCATCAGACATTTACCATTGCAATCTGGACCCCAATGTGAAAGCTCCAGAGTGGCCCAGTTGAATTGAGGCATATGCTTCTGCAGCCCACGGTAGCCCCAGTATTAAAGGGTGCAAGGCCTTCTCTAACACAAGAAGGAAATAGTCTCTGTATGAAAGCAATGGTGCATAGGCTCACTGTTTCAGTGAGCATGGTTACTTCGCCCGGTAAGGGCTCCCCATGAATAGAAAATAGAAGTAGTGGAGACGTCATGGTAGTGGTGGGGATCCACAAGTGTTTCACTAGATGCTTCAAAATGAAATGTCCCCCCTGCCCCAGAATCTACTAAGGCAAGGGTCTGGTATTCTAGAGGTCAGCAGATCAAGGATACAGGAAGAGAGTGGAGGAGAGGGTGCAGTTAGACCTAAGAAGAGTCTTCCTACAGGACTTAGGTCTGCCAGTTTCCCGGACATATAGGGCATGTTTGTACAGCATGGCCTGTCTGACCACAATACATGCATAATCCTAGTCTCTTTCATGTTCTTCTCTCTTTTGAAGTTATGACTGCTGCCTAATTGCATTGGTTCTTCTTCGCCAGCAACTGGACCTGAGGAAATAGGCCTGGGTGTGGACAGCTCGAGTTTCTCCCTGAGATGGACTTCTGTGAGTCTTGGTCTCTTGAACCTTGTCACGAAGTCAGCGATCAATCCTTGTTGCCAACTTCATTAGTTCAGCCAAATTCTCAAGCATTTCACAAGCCACCAGCTCGTCTTTCAAACCGGGAGTTCAGTTCATCAAGGAAGAGGGTCTTCAGGCACTTAGGGTACCAATGTAATTCTGACGCCAACATCTTGAATTCTATGGCGATGTCTGGTAAAGGTTTATCACCTTGCTTCAGATGAACCAACGTGGATCCTGCAGTCGTGTACCTGGCAGGGTCATCTAATACTGATCTGAACAGTTCTAGGAACCCGATAAGGTCTTGCAGGAGAGGGTCATCACGCTCCCACAGTGGAGAGGCCCAAGCCAATGCTCTTCCGCCAGTTAAGACAAGATATAGGTGGTCTTGGCATATGCTGTAGGAAAATAATTAGGTTGCAGAGAAAAGTGCCTGCAACACATTTATAGATCCTCAACATTTCCAAACTTCACCTGAGAAGCGTGTTGGAGCAGATAGAGGTACAATTGTCTTGACCGTCACTTCTGGCGATGTAACTTCTTTACCCGTGGTGTTCGGTGAATTCATCTGTGCGTGCAACTGGTTAAATGCAGCAGTTAAAATATCCAGCGAGTTCTGTTGTTTGGCGATTCGCTGGGCCAGGCCTGGAATGGCCTGCAATGCAGTGAGCTGAGCCGAATCCATGGAGTTAGCAATCTGTTATGGTTTTGAGGTGTTTGAGTGGATTCTTGGGTACTGTGGAGATGACCACGCCCACAGGGAGGAGTACTAAACTTGGAACACACAAACACGGAGATGTCTTTTATTATACAGCTGATGTGTTAGGTCAGAGGTGGCAGTAGTGAGGTGATCCAGAGATAGCAGTCCAGAGATCCTCGGCAGAGAAGACCCGTCTCACAGAGATTAGTATAGGGAGATCTGGTTGCAGGTTCCCAGCGCAGCAGAGCTGTAGATGAGACAGACTGACAAAGTTAGATTACTCAATAAGTTGGTAGCTGTATAGGTGGCGATTCCAGCAGGCAGAAGTAGTTGGTTCCAGGTACCAAGGCAGGCAGAGCAGGCCCTCAAGGAGCGAGTACCTGATCCCAGTAAGGCACCCTGAAAGAAAGCAAAGGGCCCCGAAGAGCGGGTACTCAAGCTAGAGAAATACCCCGAAGGGCAGAGAGAGCTTCCAGCGGCAGCAAGGAAGCGGCAGAGTAAGTAGCTCAGACAGGAGGCTTTCATCCATTCACGATCCAATCCAATCCTTGCTAACTCGATGAGCTAGCAAACAAGGGCAGGCTAAATACCCGCATGGCGTGACGTCACTCGAGGGGGGACGCCCCCGAGGTTCCCGCCATGACGTGGATAAAGGACATGGGTGGCGTGCGTGCGCGCATCCTAGGAGAACCTAAGTAGAACATGGCGTGAGGCTTTGCCATAGCAGTTCCGGGATGCCTGAGAGAGCGGCTTGCAGACGCGCGGCAGTAGCCATCTTCCCAAGGCTAGCAGGGAGAGCAGAGAAAAAGGTGAGGCACAAAGGTCGAAGCCGTCTGAGACCGACGGACGCAACACACATATTCAATAAAATTTCACCTGTACCTGACCCCCATCTCACTACAACCAAAAGGGCAACCAAAAGGATAAAGGGATGGAACAGCTCCCTTATGAGGAAAGGCTGAAGAGGTTAGGGCTGTTCAGCTTGGAGAAGAGACGGCTGAGGGGGGATATGATAGAGGTCTTTAAGATCATGAGAGGTCTTGAACGAGTAGATGTGACTCGGTTATTTACACTTTCGAATAATAGAAGGACTAGGGGGCATTCCATGAAGTTAGCAAGTAACACATTTAAGACTAATCGGAGAAAATTTCTTTTTCACTCAACGCACAATAAAGCTCTGGAATTTGTTGCCAGAGGAGGTGGTTAGTGCAGTTAGTGTAGCTGGGTTCAAAAAAGGTTTGGATATGTTCCTGGAGGAGAAGTCCATTAATGGCTATTAATCAATTATACTTAGGGAATAGCCACTGCTATTAATTGCATCAGTAGCATGGGTTCTTCTTAGTGTTTGGGTATTTGCCAGGTTCTTGTGGCCTGGTTTTGGCCTCTGTTGGAAACAGGATGCTGGGCTTGATGGACCCTTGGTCTGACCCAGCATGGCAATTTCTTATGTTCTTACCTGACAAAAAGTCAAACTGTTCTCACCGCTAAAGACCTAGGAATCATACTAGACAGTGAACTAAACTTCAAAAAGTACATCAACACCATAATAAAAGAAGGGTTCTACAAACTCCAAGTCGTAAAAAAAATCAAACCTCTTCTACACCCTCAAGACTACAGAACGTTACAAGCTCTCCTGTTCTCAAAGCTAGATTACTGCAATGCAGTCCTCCTAGGCCTACCAGCATCCGCCCTAAGACCATTACAGCTCCTACAGAATGCAGCACCGAGAACACTGACAAGCAGCAAAAAAACAGATATCACTCCATATCACTCCAATAGACCTAAATGTTTTTCCCATTTAACTACTTCCTTGTTACAATGTAAACAACCTCACTTGTTCCCTGTAAACCGATGTGATATCTTGTGTTGAATGTCGGTATATAAAAACAAATTATTTTACTGTTAAATTAATTAATCTATTTTTTCTCTATTGTTTTCTCCTTTTATGTATTTTTTAAAGCTAAAGATTGAATATCAAGAATTAACTTGAATAAAAAAAGGGAATTTGGTGTACATATGCAACATTAAAAATTAAAGAAAAGTAAAATATTTCCACGGGATTCACCTCATAATTCACTACATAAACAAGAAAAGGAGAAATCCAATTAAGGCATGTAAGGCCTCCATAGTTGATGCAAGGTCTGAGGGTTCCATCTATTTTGGCTACGAAGAAAAAGCCTGCTCCTCAGGAAAAGGAGGAGGGACGGATAAAGCCTTATGCTACATTTTCGGTCTCGGTGGTGATAATTGGTAAACTTTTCCCCATGGAAGGACTTTATCAAGAAGAAGTTTGATGCCACAATATTTATGTGACAAGGGTGGGAAGCATCTTGACCTGTTGCTTGGAGAACACATCAAGGCAATCCGCATACTGTGGAGGAAGTCCAGGCACTGTGGCTGCACTGGCTAAGCAAGCAGGAGGCTGGATGGTTGTTAAACAGGTGATGAAGCAAGGACTCCATCGAGTTAGTTCCAGGGAGCTCCAGTCAATCACAGACTAATGCTGCTGGAACCATGGCAGGCCCAATATAATGGGATTCACAGCTCATGGGATGAAGTAAAATGAGATGATTTCAGCATGAAGCAGTCTGAAATGGAGAGACATGGGATAATCATCTCCAAAAGTTGGCAAGGAGGAGGAGATGGTCCTGGGTTGCTTCAGGAGAGTGGTAGGAATCTGGTATTTTCTGACCAGAGTTTGGTCTACAAAATATCCCCCGGCTCCGGAGTCAAGGAAGGCTTCGGAATGTAACTAGATATCACCTATGGTGATCAGGACTAGAACAGTTAATTGGGGGAAGGAAGAAGTATGACCTAAGGTTGCCTCCCAGTCAATCCTAGGCATGCCAGTTTCCCTGCTTCTCGGGGAAGCAGGGAAACCATGTGCTCTCGGCCTGCACAGTAAATGTACAGGTCCATCTGTCTTCTATAGTTTTTCCTTTGGGACAAGTTAGCTCATGCCTCTGGTGGTTGGGCTTCTAATGTGGGTGCAGGAGATAAGGGTCACCGAAAAGTTGGTGCTAGGGATATTGGGTGCCGCATTGGTTTGCTCTCTCTAGCCCTCTTTTGAAAGTGGTGGTCAATACAGCCAGCTAAAGAGATAGGGCATTCTGCAAGGTAGGAACATCTCAGTCCGCTAGCTCATCCTTGATCCTCCCAAAGAGGCAAAGTAGAAATATAGCCATAAGACTATCTTCTCACTAACATAATGTGAAGACCAAGGTGCTAAACATTATTGCATATTCATTCAGGTTCTTCAAAAACAAGCCTGAACTGTTGCAGAAAGTCTGGTAAACTGTGAAGTAAGAGGTTTCTCTCTTTCCCATATGGGGGAAGCCCAAGGCAATGCTGTACCACTGAGGAGCAAAAGAATAAAGAAGACCATGGGGTTTTCCATCAGGAACAAACTGGCCTGTAGTTTGAAATGCATTCTGTATTGCTTCAGAAAATCTCGGCACTCCTTTGGATCTCCCATGTAGTGAGGTGGTGCCAGAAGCTGGGGTACCGGTTGGGGCATCATGGCAGTGTTAGGAGGGAGAATTTCAGCAAGAGGGGCTTGGTGGTGGAGTCAGGGTGTCCATACAGATAGCCAGTTTCTCCAAAGCCGTGGTGACCTGGTTCAACACTGTCTGTTTCTCCTGGACTCGCTGGGACAGGCCCAGGATGGCCTGAAGCGAAGACATGACTGCTAGGTCTATGCTCTCAGCAACCTGTAAGGTTTGTGGTCCCTTGTTGTGGGGAGGTTGGCTCATCCGATAGAGATGGTCCTGAAGGTTCTCCCTGATAGCAAGCAGGACTAGGCTGCTGTGAGACTTCACCAGCCTCTTTCCCCTGAGGTTGAGCCCTCGGGTTCTGGGGACCAGCAGGACTTAAGCACAGTAATGTGGGAAGACCCCTTCATGGCTAGGCTCAGAGACAGGCAAAGATGGTCATGGTTCAAGTGAAGTTCAGAGGCAGGTGGCAGATGAGAATGGTCGAGGTTCAAGCTGAAGTCAAATCCGAGAGTCAGTCTGAGGGCAGGCTGAGCTGCGAAGGATGAGGCACGCAGACAGGCATGCAAGGCTGGAGATATGTGGTAGGCAGGCAGGGCTAGAGAGAACAGATAGGCAGGCAAGATGACAGGATCAGAACATGGAGTAGCATCTCACCACTGTGGAAGGTAGGTGGCATGGCCGGGGTTTAAATTCCCGATCATTTGATGTCATCTTCCTGGGACATCTGGTAGGATACCCACTGTGGGGCCTATAAAGCTAGGCACGGAAGCCTAGAGGAGAATATCAGAGTGATGATGGTGGCAGTTGCCCCGCCATGATGCTGCGTCAGTGGCGGCTTTGGGTGAGTGTGTTGGCTAGCGGTGCAACCCGCAAGCCAGCAAACGTAACTGTAGTAAACCTAGTGGTTAGGATATGAAATTCCAAAGAGGATGACTCAGGAACAAGGTCACTTCCTGGAGAACGTGGTGAAGACAAGAATGGTAATGGAATTCAAAAGGGAGTAGGACAAACACAGAGAATCCCTGCTGGCTACAGAATGGGAATGAAGAAATGGGGAAACTTTTCTATTACGCTTAAGGGTTAATTTTTAAACCTTGGCACATGCCAATGTGGGAGATACGCGCATGGCCAGGCTATGCATGCGCTGTGAGCATTTTCAAAGCAGTCCGGCCATGAGCGTATCTACTAGTACACACAGATGAGCCATGTTTCAAAAAAGGGGCGGGCCAGGGAGAGCTGGTGGAGGGGCATGGGTGGGCTAGGACAGCGCCATTAATCGCTGTTCCGGTGAAGTGCACGCCAGAAGCAGGCCAGCGCACGGAACTTACTGCTGCTCTGGAGAGCACGTAAGTTCAAATATTTTAAAAAATTAGGTTAGTTAGGGGATTTAGGGATTGGGCAGAAAGGGGAAGAGGGAGGCAGGTTAGCTAAAGGGTTAAGGAAGTTCCCTCTCAGTTCACTCCTTTATTGGAGCGGACTGGGAGGGAACTGGGGAAGGCCCGATCTCGTCGCTGCACGTTTAACTAAAATCCCCGCGCAAGACGGCACCCGGCCACACATGTACGCGCTGTTATAAAATGTGAAATCCAGAACCTTCATGATAGCATTCTCATAAATGCTTCAAGTTTAAAATGCAGGAATCCAATGGTAAGCTGAGCCACAAAGTGGATGAGATAATGGTATAAGAAGGAGGTATTTAGATATATTGATTACCAAGCAACTTTTTGGGAAAAGGGGAGCTTATTCCAATGGGTTAGGATGACTTTAACCTGCTAACATTAACAACTAAAAAACAGTTCTACAAATAGATCATGAGAAACACAGAGTTTTAATCAGGAAAATATTTTGGAGTGAAGAATCTTCAAAGGATGCTTTTAAAACAAGGATGTTATGAGTAGCCTGATACAGGAAATTTAGTAAAATCCTGGGTTTAAGTAGATTTAAATAAAGAACAGAAAAATGTGAATGATTCAAAATTACTTGAATCAACTGCTAATATTAAGAAGGTTGTGAATAGGGTTGCCAACCGGCTCTGGATTTTCAGGACAGGTTTATCCGGTCCTGGTTTTACCCCATTGCATTCCCTCAGAAAATCAAGATTAAAAGTACTTGTGTGTAGGGGAGTAAAACCAGGTCCGGACCAACCTGTCCTGATAATCTGGAGCCGGTTGGCAACCCTGGTTGTGAATAGGAAAAGATTTAGTTGCCTGTAGGCAAACGCTAGAGGTCTAAATATAAGTAAATATACACATGGGGGTAATTTTCAAAAGGATTTACATGCTTCATACTGGGTTTTACATATGTAAACATACTTAATGCATGTAAGTAGGCTTTTGAAAATTGCTACAATACAGGCCATTGAATTGTTAAAAGGTTTTACACATGATAGTGAACTTTAAGAAGTGAATTTTAGAAGAGTTGCTCATGTAAAAAGACCTATAATATATGTAAGTTTATCGGTCAAATGTGCACAACTCTTATTTTAAAGGCAGCAAATTACACATATATGTGTGTATGTGTGTGCAAGCAACAGAATGCAAGTAAATAAAAAGGGCAGATTTGGGGCAGGTCAGGGTGTTCTGAAGAGGGGGCCAACATTTATGCAAATAAATCCCGATTTTAAAATCTGCAAACACAGCACGCCTAGGGCTGTTACCTGTACATATTTACTTCTGCTCTTTATCAGGTTTAAGTCTGAGTAAAACATTTTATAGCCAAAAACTCACTGGATGAGGGTTCTGGGTAAACTTGGGTGCAGGCTGAAGAAACAGGAGCTTGATGACCAAGAGATTAAACTGGGTAAACTGATAGACTACTTGGTTAAACTGATAATTTCCTTCACATGTGCATGTTCTAAAATGTGCTCACTTGCATATATAATAGCCAAGTCCTAAGGAATCATACGCAAATAATGTTTCCTCGTGTAACTGCTTAAAATTATTTATTTATTTAAAAATTCTTATATAAAGCCTATACAATTAAGTAACTGATCTATGCAGTTTACGATTTGGTTACATACATACATAAACTAATAAACAACAAAACAAATAAAATAAAGATAAAATATAAATATGACGATCACAAAACATAAAAAGCGAAAAAAATAAATAAGCAAAGTAATAAAAAAAAGTTATTATTAACCAAAAAAAAAGGTTGTAATTTTGTGATATTATAGGCAATAGTACAGAAATAGGTTTTTAGTGCTTTTTTTAAAATTCTTTGTTGTTTGATATGAGGTGGATGTCTTCTGGTAATGAGTTCCATAAAATCAGCCCAGCAACAGAGAAAGCTCGCTTACAAGTCAGATCCATTCTTGCTGTCTTTATTGTGGGTACTTCAAGAATGCATTTATCCATAGATCATAATTATCGGGATGGTTTATAGAGTCTTAACATTGAACATAACCAGACTGATGATGGATTGTAAATTAGATTGTGTATGATCATGAGAACTTTGAATTGTATATGGTATGATATAGGCAACCAGTACAAAAGTTATAGCACTGGTGCAATATGGTCCTTACGAGGTATGTTGTATAATATGGTCCTTACAAGAATGCATTTATCCATAGATCATAATTATCGGGATGGTTTATAGAGTCTTAACATTGAACATAACCAGACATGGCTCTTCACTAAAGCCTACACATGACCTTCACATGTTCCTTCTCAGCCCTACTTACCCTTCCCTCTATACCTCCTCAATCTTTTATCCTTTAAGTTAAGACACTGAAAATATCACCCCCCTCCCCGACCCCTCACTCCTACCTCCTTCTCACAGTAGTCAATTCCAGTTCCATTCCTACCTAGCACCTTTCTTGCTATTTTATAAAACCGAAGAATCTGCTGTTTTTAACAGCCTTACATGTATATAATCCCTTCCTCCTTTACCTTATTCTCTTCTTCCCCTATTTAAACTCATACCCCCTCACTCCTTTTCCCCCCCTGCAATTCCCCCTTGAATATATAACAAATTGTAATATTACAATTAATCCATATAATATTATCACTATATATCTATTTATATCTTTATAACCTGTTTTTTGTTAATGCATTTATCTGTTTTAATGTAAAGTTTCTCAGTTGTTTTCTTACTGTTTTATGTACAACGCAATTGCGGATTTTTGTTCTATGTACACCGACGTGATATCTCTGATGAGCGGCGGTATATAAAAACCAATAAATAAATAAATAAATAAATATACGAGCGTCTGAGTTCTCAATGAGTTGGAGAGGGCAAATAGTCGAAATAGGGAGTCCTACATACGAGTTGCAGAAATTGAGGCCTGATAATATTAATTCTTGAACAACAGAATGGAAATCAGACGATAATAGCAGAGGTTTAAGTTTTTTCAATATTTGTAGTTTGAAAAATGATTTTATTTTTTTTTACAATTGCAGAGATATTGGACACTGACAATTTTGAATCTATTAATACACATTGATTTCTAGCACAGTTTGTTATAGGGAATGTATGATCTTCAAATGTAAACTTATCTGGACAGTGTGTGGAATCAGGAACAGTTGATAAAACGATCAATTCAGTTTTTGATGTCTTCAGTTTCAATTATGTGATAACCTAATATTTATTGTTTTTAAGTACAATTGTAAGAGTGATAGGATTTTGGGCCATGAATCTGAGAAAGGAATAATAAACTGCATATCATCCGCATAGATTTTAAAATTCAAATCAAGACCAGAGAGTAAATGGCAGACTGGAAGAAGGTCTATGTTGAAAAGAGTGGCGGCTAATGATGAGTCTTGAGGTACACTTGAATTAGTGTAGTACTAATTAGAATTTGCATCGCCAAGAGTGACACTTTGAGGATGGTTAGCTAGGAATGATTTGAACCATTATAGGGCATGTCCAGATACACCTATGTATTCGAGATTTGAAAGGAACATTTCATGATTTAGCATATCAGATGCTGCAAAAATGTCTAAGTGTACCATTAGATAATCAGAGTTAGAATCGAATCCTCTGAGTAATGTGTCAAAGGATGATCTGAGAAGGGATTCAGTGCTATATCCCTTTCTGAAACCGTGCTGATTTGGGTGTAAAATATTATAAATATAATCAGAGAGTTGTTTGAATATGACAGATTCAATAATTTTGGCTAAGAACAGAAGTTTAGCAATGGAACAATAATTGGAAATATCAAGTGGATCTTGGTTTTTCGTTTTGGGAATTGGCAGAATTGATGTTTGTTTCAGGATAGATGGAAAAGATCCTTGGGTGAGAGATGCATTCACTATGTTGGTTATTTATGGAGAGATGTGTTCTTTAATGCTTTTGGGTAAATGACCAGAGCATACATTCATGCATTAGGCGTATTTTATACAATATGCACACACTTGCTGGATGATTTAAAAATTCCAGCACATGAGTTCATGTCCACTTGTGCACATATACTGGTATGGTGTGTTTGTTTTAAAGTTACTGTCCCTGTAATATAAATGGTCTTTGGAAAATTCTTAAAATAGTTTATTATATTTACATGCATAATTCCTTTGAAAGTTACCTCCATGTCAGAGATCTAGTAGAAAGGATAACCAATTGGACACTGTGATATCAGGGCACAAAATAAAATTTAATTAAATTAAAAGCAGGTCAAACTGCGAGGGAGGGGGTTGATGGCAGTATGCATGAAGGATGACAGAGTCAAGTAGCATAAAAGGGCTGCAGGACAGAAATTCAATGTGTGGAAAGGAAGAAGATATCAGTTGGGGAATAATACTGTTCACCTGACCAGAATAATAGAACAGATAGTGAACAGCTATCAGAAATCAGACAGGTTAATAAAACTGTGAACACAATAATAAAAGGAGATTTCAATTTTCCCAAAACTGAGTGAATGGCTCATCAGGACATGCTAGGGAGATAGGTCTCTAGATGCCACAAATGACTACTTCATGGAATAATTGATAGGGGAACCAACAAGAGGAGGGGCTACTTTACCTAGTTCTCAATGCAAGGGATAATGGTGATGGAGCCACCTGGCAATATTGGTGGGAGAATTATATATGCAGTATCACATAACTTTAAAAAAGGGAAACTATGATAAAATGAGGAAATTAGTTAGAAGGAAGTTAAAAGCACTTGCAAGGGTTAAAAGTTTGCATGAGAACTGGAGATTGTTTAAAAATACCATCTTTGAAGCCCATATAAAATGTACTCCACAAATTATAAAGGGTAAAAAATAAAAAAAAAAAAGAACAAAGAACTACCAGCATGATATTGTGAAGGAAACTACTAAAGCTAGAAAAATGCATCCTTCAAAAATGGAAAGCAGATCAAAATAAAAAAAATATGAATGAGCATAAACTCTGGTCAGATAAATATAAAGCATTAATAAGGCAAGTCAAAAAAACTGGAGAAGAAACTTCCAACAGAGGCAAAAATTAAAAATAAAATATTTTCATGTATATTGAAAGCAAGAACCTTGAGGAAAATTCAGTTGGACCAATAGATGACCAGTAGGTATAAGAGGAACTCAGAGAAAATAAGGCCATAACAGAAAAAAGAAATAGTTTCAGTCTGTAATGAGGGTGATGATTCATATGAACTGAAGGAAATCACTGTGCAAGTAGCAGATGTACTGTGGCAACGTACTAAAGCAAATTGCTAAAGAAAAGAATGACATGGAACCAGGAACTGACAGTATTCATCCCACAGATCTCAAAGAAATAAAATATGAAATTGCAGCCTTGCTAGTGATAATCTGTAATCTATCATTAAAATCTGCTGCTGTAACTGTGAGCTGGAGTGCAGCAAATAGAAACATAGAAACAGAAATGACGGCAGAAGACCAAATGGCCCATCCAGTCTGCCCAGCAAGCTTTCACACTTCATTTTCCTCATACTTATCTGTTACTCATAGCCCTTAGTAACTTTTTGGTCCTAATTACCTTCCACCCCCGCCATTGATGTAGAGAGTAGTGCTGGAGCTGCATCAAAGTGAACTATCAAGCTTAGGCCTGCATTTATCAAAATGCACTAAATATTTCATGCGATAGGAAAAGAGGCATGTTTTATGGTAATAGGCAGTATATCACAATTTGTGAGAAGTTATCACAAATCGCAATAACATTTTCACACTATGCGATAAGTGCCAGAATTGTTGTATTTCTACATACAACCACCAGGGGAGGGGGACCACATCTACTAGATTGGAGAGCCAGTTGTCAGGGCCTTCTACAATCATGGGGGGGGGGGGGGGGGGGAAAGAGAGAGACTAGCCGTAATGCCCTCACACTAGATAGATATTTATATCTCTATGGGAGGCCCACCTAGTAACTCGAGGTGAGGTTTAGGTATTAATGTAGGGGGTTAGGGGCCACTTTGACATTCAAAGTGAGACATAAGAACAGAATAGTACTCTCTTGTGAAGATTTGAGGACCTTCAGAGTGAGGAAACTCACCCAAAGATGAGATTTGTGCTAGGTTGAGAGAACATTGCACAAATCTCATCTTTGGGTAAATTTCCTCACTCCGAAGAGGCCCCACTCCAAAGTGGTCCGTAACCCCTACACTAATACCTAAACCGTACCTCGAGTTACTAGGTGGGCCTCCCATAGAGATATACTGTATTTTTCGCTCCATAAGATGCACCTAACCATAAGATACACCTAGGATTCAGAAGGGGAAAATAAAAAAATAATAATAATAATGGTGTGCTAAACCGGCTCTGTTCCCGGGCGTCTATCCGTCTTATGGAGCAAATTAGCGGAGTGCATAAAATTTTATTTTGGCCCCATTTCGTTTTCAGGTCTGGGGAGGGCCATTTCGGTCCACTCCCCAGATCAGAAAACGTTTATCATTCTCTTTCTGAAGGGAAACCCCCCCCCCCCCCCCAAAAAAAATCCCCCCATCCCAACCCTTTAAATTTAATTAACTACAACCGACCAATAGCAGCTGTAGCCCCCTGTGACATAGTAAGGGCAAAGTGCCTTCGGCGCCATTTTGAATACTAGCAGCTGACGGCCCAAGTGCAGGAGATCGCTCCAGGACCCCCGCTGGACTACCAGGGACTTTTGGCAGTTCTTGGGGGGGGGGGGGGGGTCAGGAGGGTAGGGGGTTGTAGTTAGTTTTTTTTTTTATATTCGCTCCATAAGACGCACAGACATTTTCTCCCCACTTTTGGGGAAAAAAAACGTGCGTCTTATGGAGCGAAAAATACGGTAAATACTTATCTCCCTTTTTTCTGATTTGCATCACACCATGCATTATGGTGCTTTTGCAGGCGTTAAAGGGGCTTAACGCATGCAAAAACGCCTTATAGCAATTTGATAAATGACCCTGTTAATTGATTAGGGGTTGTAACCACAATAAGCAAGCTACTCCCATGCTTATTTGTTTACTCAGCCTGTGCAATTCAGTGCTTGTTGGTTGATGTCTGAATATAAATCCTCTTTTCTTCATTCCCCCTGCTGTTGAAGAAGTGAGCTGCGCTGGATATGTATTCCAAGTGAAGTATCAGGCTTAATTGATTCGGGGTAGTAACCACCGCAATAAGCAAGCTACTCCCATGCTTATAAGTTTACCCAGACTGTGCAATTCAGTCCTTGTTGGTTGCTGTCTGAATATAAATCCTCTTTTCTTCATTCCTCCTGCCGTTGAAGCAAAGACCTGCACTGGATATGTATTCCAAGTGAAGTATCAGGCTTATCTGGATTGGGGTAGTAACCGCCGCAACAAGCAAGCTACTCCCCCACTTATTTGTGAATGCAAATCCTTTTTTCCACATTTCCTCTTGCCGTTGAAGAATAGAGCAATGTTGGAGTCGCATTAACCGTGTGTATGTTTATTGAATAAGGGTATAAATCACCAAGTAGTAACTGTCATTCCCACAAGCCACCCCATGCCTCTTCTCTTCAATCACATCCTCTAGACTGTATGGATGCACAGTGTTTATCCCACACTCTTTTGAAATCCTTCACAGTTTTGGTCTTCACCACTTCCTCTGGAAGGGCGTTCCAGGCATCCACCACCCTCTCCGTGAAGAAATATTTCCTGACATTGGTTCTGAGTCTTCCTCCCTGGAGTTTTAAATCGTGACCCCTGGTTCTGCTGAATTTTTTTCCAACGGAAAAGGTTTGTTGTTGACTTTGGATCATTAAAACCTTTCAAATATCTGAAAGTCTGTATCATTTATTTATTTATTTATAACTTTTTCTATACCGAAGTTCAGGTAGCAGAGTTACTTATCACTCCGGTTTACATTGCAACAGATATAAATATTAAACAATGACAACAAGTGTCTTACAGAGAACAGGGAGAGACAACTTGGATAACATAACTGGGAACAAGAACATTACAAACTATTAATGCGAAACAAGTCCATGGAGAGGGAGATTAGCTATTGGTGTCTACAGTCTGTGGGAGTTGAGGAGTACTTAGTAAGTTATGGGAATGCTTGACTGAATAGCCATGTCTTGAGTCTTTTTTTGAATGTGCTGTGGCAGTGTATCAACCTTAGTTCCGGAGGAAGAAAATTCCACTGTTTAGGGCCTGCTCCTCCTTTCCTCCAGGGTATACATATTTAGATTCTTCAATCTCTCCTCATAAGTCATTTGATGAAGACCTCCACCTTTTTGGTCGTCCTTGTCTGGACCGCCTCCACTCTTCACCTCTGTCTCTTTGGAGATATGGTCTCCAGAACTGAGCACAGTACTCCAGGTGAGGCCTCACCAAGGACCTGTACAAGGGGATAATCACTTCCCTTTTTTTACTTGATATTCCTCTCTCTATGCAGCCCAGCATT
This sequence comes from Rhinatrema bivittatum, assembly GCF_901001135.1. Taxonomy (NCBI): domain Eukaryota; kingdom Metazoa; phylum Chordata; class Amphibia; order Gymnophiona; family Rhinatrematidae; genus Rhinatrema; species Rhinatrema bivittatum. Next base: position 268,022,744 of record NC_042618.1, on the reverse strand, counting down.
CTTCTGGCTTTAGCTATCACCTTATCACTTTGTTTTGCCGACTTTAGATCGTTAGACACTATCACCCCAGGGTCTCTCTCCTGCTCCGTGCACATCAGCCCTTCATCCTCCATCGAATACATTTCTTTTGGATTTCCACACCCCATATGCATGACTCTGCACTTCTTGGCATTGAATCTCAGCTGCCATATCTTCCACCACTCTTCCAGCTTCCTTAAATCCTGTCTCATTCTCTCCACTCCTTCCAGCGTGTCCACTCTGTTGCAGATCTTAGTATCATCAGCAAATAGACAAACCTTATCTTCTATTCCATCCGCGATGTCGCTCACAAAGATATTGAACAGGACCGGTCCCAACACCGACCCTTGCGGCACTCCGATCATCACCGCTCTCTCTTCCAAGTTCCATTAACCATCACACATTGTCTTCTGTCCTTCAATCAGTTTGCTATCCAGTCACCACCTTGGCACTCACTCCCAAGCTTCTCATTTTATTCACAAGCCTCCTGTGCGGGACCATAACAAAAGCTTTCCTAAAATCCAAATAGATGACATCGAGCGCTCTTCCTCGATCCAATTCCTTAGACACCCAATCAAAAAAGTCAATCAGATTAGTCTGACAGGACCTTCCCTTGGTGAAACCATGCTGCCTCTGGTCCAGCAATTCTGCTGCTTGTAGGTAGTTCACTATTCTTTACTTCAGTAGCAACACCAATACTTTTCCCACCACCGCGGTGAGGCTAACTGGCCTGTAGTTTCCAGTCTCCTCTCTGCTCCCACTCTTGTGAAGAGGAACCACCGCTGCTCTTCTCCAATCACTCGGCACCACTCCCATTTCCAGGGATCTATTGAACAGGTCACGCAGCAGAGCCGCCAGCACATCTCTGAGCTCCCTCAGTATCCTGGGATGAATCTCATCAGGCCCCATGGCTTTGTCCACTTTCTATTTTCCTAGCTCTTCCCATGCATTCTCTTCCGTAAACGGAGTTTCATCCATTCCACTCTCCTCCAGTTTCTTGTTAACCAGCAACGGTCCTTCACCGGGGTCTTCTTTATTGAACACTTGAACTGAAGTATTTATTTAATATTTCTGCCATTTCTTCATCTGTTTCCACCAATTGATCCTTTTCACCTTTCACATTAATCACAGATAAACCCACAAACAAAGCAGGACACTCACTTGATCTCACATATTTATTTTATTTTTATTTAGAAACTTTTATATACCGGTATTTGTGGGGACATCATACCGGTTCACATAGTAACTGAAAGATTGGAAAATACATTGCAACAGGGGAATGTAACTGGGCGGGGGAAGAACAGAAAGGCAGTAGGAAGGATAGGAGAACAAGAAGGTAATAACCAAAACAATTTACAATGAAAGTCTCCTTAATAAGGAGGTTACCTGAAAGGGGACTGCGAGGGGGAGTGGAAGGAGTTATTCTGTGTAAGCATGGTTGAACAGGAGAGTTTTTAATTTCTTTTTGAATTTAAATGCACAGGGTTCAAGTCGCATGTGGACAGGTAGTGTATTCCAGAGAACGGGCCCGGCAATAGAGATGGCACGGTCTCGGGTGGAGGAGAGATGTGCCTGTTTCAAGGATTGAACGTGTAGGGTGCCTTTGTTGGTAGATCTGGTGGCTCGGGTGGACAGGGGGGCAGTGAAAGGGAGGTCGAGCCAGTTGGAGTTGTGGGTGTAAATGGACTTGTGAATTATGGTCAGAGTTTTGTAGTGTATACGGGACATTATGGGGAGCCAATGTAAGTCCTTGAGGATGGGGGTAATATGGTCATGTTTGCGTGTGTTTGTAATGAGTCTTGCAGTAGCATTTTGCAGAAGTTGAAGGGGTTTGATAGAAGACAATGGGAGCCCTAAGAGGAGGGCATTACAGTAATCTAGTTTGGAGGTGAGGGTAGCTTGGATCACTGTGCGGAGGTCATGGGCGTAGAGCAGGGGTCTGAGTTTCTTTAGTACATTTAGCTTGAAGAAGCCAGTTTTGAGGATGGAGTTGATGTGAGGTTTCATACTTAGGTTGGGATCAAGAAGGACTCCGAGGTCTCTAACGGAGGGTTGAGCTGTGAGGAGGTTAAGTTTAGGGTCGTTAGGTAGGAGGTCAGTGGGGTGCGAGGAGATGTGAAGGAGTTCCGTTTTGTTGGTGTTGAGAGTAAGCTGAAGGTTGGTGAGGAGGGCGTTGATGGCTGCAAGGCACTTTTCCCAGTGCTCGAGGGCGTCAGATATGGAGTTGTGAATGGGAATGATGATCTGTACATCATCAGCATAAAGGTAGAATTTGAGTTTAAGGTCAGTGAGGAGGTGGCAGAGGGGAGTGAGGTAAATGTTGAATAGGGTAGATGAGAGTGATGAGCCTTGCGGGACTCCTTGTTGTAGGGGGTATGAGGCAGATAGGTTGTTTCCAATTTTCACAGAGAACTTTCTGTTAGAGAGATAGGATTTGAACCAAGCAAGAGCTATTCCTGAGATGCCGATGCTTTCTAGCCGTGTCAGGAGGTGGTGGTGGTTGATGGTGTCAAAGGCCGCTGAGATGTCAAGAAGGGCGAGGAGGTAACTGTGGCCTTGTCCCAGACCTCTGAGGAGATAGTCAGTGAGGGAGAGCAGTAAGGATTCGGTGTTGAAGTGCTTCCTGAATCCAAATTGGGAGACATGGAGAATATCATGGTTTTCTAGGTAGTCCATGAGTTGTGAATTTACCACCTTTTCCATAAGTTTGGAGATAAAAGGGAGATTGGAAATGGGGCGGAAGTTGGAAGGGTCTTTGGGGTCTAGAGAGGGTTTCTTGAGGAGGGGTTTGACAACAGCGTGTTTGAGGGAATCTGGGACTATCCCGTGGGTGATGGAGCAGTTGATAATCTCAGCTATGGTGCTGGATATGCTGTTGGGAATGGCTATTAGCGCTTTGGTGGGAATGGTGTCGTTGGGATGAGAGGCAGGTTTAAGTTTTCGGAGGAGGCCTGTAATTTCTTTAGAGGAGGTAAGATCCATTGTGGCCATTGAAGGTTGGGACAGGGAGGGGATCAAGGGTGGGTTAGTAGGGGGGGACGGGTTGGTGGGGGAAAATCTGGAGAGAAGGTTGGAGATTTTGTTTTTGAAATAATTGGCCAGTTCTTCACATTTGGCCACGGCCTCGGAATCTGGGATAGTGGGGAGGACAGGGGTGGTGAGGCTGGCGACGTAGGAGAAAAGAACTTTGGGGTTGAAATTATAGTCATGAATTTTTTTACCATAAAAGTCTCGCTTGAGTTTGAGAGTAGACTGCCTATATGTGTGTAAGGCTGTTTTGTAGATGGAGGAATGTTGCGGGGTTGGGTCCTTACGCCATTTTCTTTCTTTTTGTCTGAGATTGGCTTTTAGGGTTTTTAGTTCCTGGGTGTACCATGGCTTAGAGGGTTTTGCTGCGGTGTTTATGATACATTCGGTGATTGGGCATAATTTGTTGGCAATGTCTTCTGTGAGGCTATGCCAGGATGCTAGGGCTGTGTCTGGGTCTGAGCAGATAAGCCTTGGTAGGGATGAGGCTAGTGCATCGGTTAGTTCGTCGCTAGGGCAGGTTTTTCTGGAAATGATGGTGGTTTGAGCAGAATGGTTAGTTGGGAGGGGTTTCTTCAAAGTGAGACGGCTTTCAATGAGGTAGTGGTCAGACCAGGGCACTGGGGTGCAGGTGGGTGGGTTGGCGGTTTGGAAATTGGAGTTAATAAACATTAGGTCCAACGTGTGACCAGCTTTATGAGTTGGCGATGCTATAATTTGTCGGAAGCCTAAGGCAAGGAGGGATTGAATGAAATTTTCGCAGGATGCAGTAGGAGGGTGTGAGTTAACGTGGAGATTAAAATCTCCAAGGATGATGGAAGGTGTATCTGTATTTATCCATTCTATAAAAAATTCAATTAGGGGGGAGGGATTGGACTCGAGGATGGTAGGGGGGGCATAAACTAGACATAATTGGAGGGTATCTGCTTTAAAGAGGCCGATTTCAAGTTTGGGTGGGGCTGCTATACTGATGAGTTTAAGGTTAAGATGTTTCTTGGCTGCTAGGAGAATTCCTCCACCTCTTTTTTTAGGTCGGTGGATGGGGAAGATGTCATAGAGGGAGGATGGGAGTTGGTTTATGAGGACGGTATCTGATTCTTTGAGCCATGTTTCTGTAACTGCACAGATGTCTGGGGTGCAGTCTGTAAGCATGTCATTGAGGATTAGTGTCTTTTTAGATATGGATTGGGCATTCATGAGTATGATGGAGACGGTGGTGAGACCAAGGAGCTGAGTCAGGGGTGAGGTGAGGATGGGGATAAGGGATTTTCGGCGGGAGGCTGGGTGGCGGGGAAGGAGGGGAGGGGGAGGTAGTCTAGAGTGAGGGTAATGGATGCGAGGGATTGGGTAAGCAGCCATGTTGGTGCCCTTGGTAGTCAGGTAGGAGTGGTAGGCGTAGGAGGATGGTAGGTACCTTAAAAGGTACCTTAAAAGTCAGGTGGCAAGGGAGGTACAGGGGGAAAAAGGGGGGGGCCTGGTAGAAGAGTAGGTCAGCAAGTTTCGGCTGTGTGAATATCAGCAGATTACGGTTAGTAGCAATATGGTACACAATGTAACAACATGGTACACAATGTTAAACAGGATAGAGGCACAGAGTAGACAGCACTTTAAGTTGCTCACCGCAGGCGAGTGTCCGTGTGGAGTGGTAGTGGAAGAAGTGGTCGCAGAAGGGAGCTTGTGAGGATGTAGGTCCAGTTGCATGTGTTTCTGTTTGTGGCTGAGGGGAGCAAATTAGCAGGATAGCGTTTCTTAGATTCCCCCGGTTAGCAACTCTAGCGTTCTCTCTCAGGTTGTGTGTCTTTCTCTCTCTCACTCCGTCTAGTTCATCCCCAGGCTATGTGTCGCAGCAGGAGGTGGAGAGGAGAAGCCGCAGACATGAAGCAGAGGGTAGAGATGCTTCAGGACACTGCGTGTGGGGATGCCGAGATGTCGGTGGCGGTGGGTTAGGCGCGGCACTAAGGTGCGGCACGAAGGGGCGCACAAAGGGGCAAGCCCCTTTGTCGCGCTCCTTCGGCGCGCGACGCCCGGCGCGCGACGCCAGGGAGTGCAGGAGGCTTTAATCCTGCTCGTCTCGTGGCGATGACGTCACCCCTGCGCCCAGCGGGGCGGCTCTCGGCGCGGCGGGTCCGGTGGGGGTGGGGGCTCGGGGCCCGGCAGGTGAGGCAGGCCGGATCGCGGTAGAGGCAGGCCGGATCGCGGGTGGAGGCAGGCCGGAGCGAAGCGTGGTCTCAGGACCGTGAGGTAAGTCCGATCGGGTCGAAGACTGGCTGGTGGCCGGCGTGGGAGCCCGATTGGGGAAGGCGGAACAAAGAGGCCTTACCCCGACGGGCTTTCAGCGTCGGCTGCGCGGGCCCAGTTCACCGCCGATCCCGATGAGATCGGCGGTGAACTGGTCAGACCATTTCCTAATTCAGTCTAGTATTAAATGTATAAAGCCAAAGGAAGTAATAAAAAATGAACCACTAGAGTTTAAATACCGTCCACCTTTTAACATGGAAACTTTAAAGATTAAACTAGAAGAGACACTAATACGCTTTGACCACAAAGACTGTGTAACCACAACTACAGAATGGATGACGAGAACAAGTAAATTGGCTGATGACATTAACCCCATAAAAACAATGAAAATACATGAGCCTAAGCAAAAAAACCCATGGTTTAATGAGAGGATAAAGGAAATCAAACAGTCTGAGAAAAAAAGAAAAAAAATGGAAAAAAGACAAATCAGAGGAAAGCTTCCAAATTCAGGAAACAACTAGCCTATTACAAAAACGCAAAAAACGCAAAAAAAACCCCCAATTCTTTAGCTCAAAAATTGAAAAATTTACAAATAACCCCAGAGCTATATTTAACATAGTAAAAAATCTAACTACTGATAAAACAGAGGAACCCCATACCCCACAAGAGAATAAATGTAACGAAATAGCACATTATTTTTCTGATAAAATAACTAACCTTAAAGCAAAGATTCCAATATCAACAAAGCAAGAAATTAAGATGCACAAAAGAAATGTGACACCATGGTCCACATTTGACGAGGTGTCCCAGATCGAAGTGGAATCCATGATAAAAAATTTGAACCCTGCCCCTCATAAAATTGACACCATGGACATAAAAAAACTAGCTGACATAACCTCCCTCACTATAGCAAAAATAATTAACCTATCACTTAGTGAAGGCCTAATGCCGGACTCTCTTAAAGTTGCTATAATTAAACCAATACTGAAGAAAAAAAACAGTGACCCTAACATCTTGAGTAACTATAGACCTGTTTCAAACCTACCCATGCTTGCTAAATTAATAGAAAAAACGATACAAAAACAACTAGCAGAACATCTAGACAACAACAGCATACTTTACCCCTCACAACACGGCTTCAGAAAACACTATGGTACTGAAACATTACTTATCTCTCGAACAGATAATGTACTACATGGGTTTGACAGTGGGGAACACTACATTATGATATTACTAAACCTGTCAGCAGCATTTGACACAGTAAATCATAACATACTACTAAAAAGGCTAGAAGAAATAGGACTACAAAACAAAACAATTGAATGGTTCAGATCCTACCTAAACAATAGATTTTTTCTAGTACAGATAAAAAACATTATTATCAGACAAAATCAAGCTAAAAACTGGGGTCCCCAAGGGTTCAGCACTTTCGGCGACTCTATTTAATATTTACATGCTGCCCCTATGCCACCTCTTGGCCGGTCTAGGTATCATACATTACATATATGCTGATGACATTCAGATCATTTTACCAGTAGATGAAACAATTGAAAAAACGTTGAACCTAGCAATGTTGTACCTAGATATAATTAAACAACTATTATGCCAAATAGAACTAGTAATTAATATTGAAAAAACAGAATTCATACACCTTGAACGAAAAACCACTGAATTAATCCAGAATCGATCAGATAGTGGAAGTAACTGAAAAAGCTCGAAACCTAGGAGTAATAATGGACAATGAAATCATCCTCAAACAACACATATCATTGAAAGTTAGAGAGGGCTACGCCAAACTAATTGTCCTTAGAAAACTAAAACCCCTATTAACCCAAGTACACTTTCGAACTGTTCTACAAGCACTTATATTCGCTAACACAGACTATTGTAACACACACTTCCTTAGATTACCATATACAACACTAAGACCACTACAAATCTTACAGAACTCTGCAGCCAAAATTCTAACTGGAAAAAGCAGAAAGGATCACATCACTCAAACACTTGCCGAATTACACTGGCTGCCAATCGAACGAAGAGTACAATTTAAAACACTATGCACAATCCATAAGCTAATCAATGAAGAAAATACTGATTGGTTAAACACTGCATTACGACTACATGTTCCCCAAAGAAATCTCAGATCAGCAAATAAAGCTCTACTGACCATACTCTCTGTAAAGACAGCTAAACTGACACAAGTAAGGGAGAGAGTACTATCATTAGCCGGCCCAATATTATGGAACTCAAAGCCACCCGAAACAAGATTAATGAGAGATTTAAAACTCTTCAAAAAAAGCTTAAAAACATGGCTTTTCAAAAAAGCTTTTCAAAGTGAGAATGGGGAATAGGTAGTACTAAAACAAGAAAAGGACTCATACACACAGGCAAACAAAAAGTCACAGGAGAACATATATGTGTTTTTATTTTTATCATACTTAAATATTAAGTTAAAGAATTACAGTATATCGCATGTATGGATAGTACATAAAGGTAATTACAATACACATTACATATAGCATATAGTATTTGAATCATGTAACTGAACAATTTCGGCACCTAATAGTTAAATTACAATCTTTTTCAAATTTATTCATGTGCCTATTTGTAAACCGTTATGATGGTATATCATTGAACAACGGTATAGAAACGTTTTTAAATAAAATAAATAAATAAATTACACTATACCTCTTTGAACTTTTCTCCTTTCACTAATGTATCTAAAAAAGGTTTTTTTACCTCGCTTTACCCTCTTTGGTAATCCTTTCTTCCACTTGACTTTTCGCTTTCTTGATTTCTTTCTTTGTCTCCCTCAGTTTTACCAGATATTCTTCCTTGTGCTCCTCCCTTTGGAATCTTTTATATTTCTTAAACACTGTTCTTTCATCTTGTATTTTATCAGCCACCTCCTTTGTGAAAAAGATAGATTTCATTCTTTTCTTGCTTTTCTTTACTTTTCTAACATATATATCAGTCGCTTCAGTAATTGCTCCTTTAAGTTTGGCCATCTCTCATTTTCTCCCAGCCTTCTAATTCTTCCTCCAGGTACTTCCCCATTTCAACAAAGTCCATGTTTTTGAAATTCAAAACCCGGGTCTTTGTGCGACTTCTCCGTATCGTATTAGTGATATGAAACCATACCGTTTGATGATCACTGGTGCTGAGGTGGGCACCCACCCGGACATTAGAGACATTATCTCCATTAGTAAGCACTAAATCGAGTAGAGCTCCCTTCCTCGTAGGCTCCATTACCATTTGTTTGAACAGAGCCCCTTGCAGGGCATCCACTATCTCTCTACTACTGTTAGATTCCGCAGAAAAGATTCTCCAGTTTACATATGGCAGATTATAGTCTCCAACAATCACCATTTCTACCTTCTTTCCCATCTTTTGGATGTCTTCAACCAGATCTCTGTCTAGTACTTCCATTTGATTAGGAGGCCTGTAAACTACGCCAATAAAAATGGATGTCCCATCATCTGCTTTTAGGACGGCCTATAAAGCTTCTTCTTTGCCCCATCTTCCCTGCAGCTCGGATGCTTGGATATTGTTTTTGACATAAGCAGCTACTCCTCCCCCTTTTCTGTCCTTCCTTAATAAGTTATATCCCGGTATGGCAGTATCCAAATCATGTGAATCTGTGAACCACGTCTCCGTGACAGCAACAATGTCCAAGTCCACCTCCCCTATAGGGCTTGCAGGTCTGGGATTTTGTTGCCCAAACTACGAGCATTTGTCCTCATAGCTTTCCAGCTATTCTGGTACAGGTTAACGCTTTTCTTGGACTTTCTTTGTGACGTATGTAGCTGACTTTTGTTATCCACTTTGCCCTTTTTCATTGCATTTGTATTTGGGTGTGACATTCTAATGTCCTACTGTCACATCTAGTTTAAATGCCATATGACATAGGATTTGAATTTATCTCTTAGGATCCATTTTCCCTCCACAGACAGATGTACGCCATCATTGACAAAGAGCTTTTTTCTGTTCCATACATGGCCCCGATATATCCAAAACATTTTTCTTTACACCAGAATTTGAGCCATACATTGAAGACATCAATACGGCTTAGCCTCTCCTTCCCCTTTCCATGAACTGTTAACACTTCTGAAAAGGTAATGGTTGTTGCCATGTGACTAATCTGCTTCGCTAGAGACTGGAAATCTCTCTATACCGCTTGGATGCTGTTACTAGCAAGGTCGTTGGTTCCCAGATGGATGATAATATCAGCTTTAGAATCTTTGCTTTCTTCTTTGATCGTGTTGACTATCAGAATAGCATTTCTGCTGGCTGATGATCCTGGAAGGCATTTAACTTTAGGGTTTCCCTCTAGAAGAGTTCCCAAAATAGTGCCTCTGATGACTGAGTCACCCAGCACAATGAGCTTTTTCCTTTGGTTATTGATTGTATTTTTTAATTTCTGTTTGCATTGGGTTTCTTCTTTCTTTTCAGATTCCACGTCAATCTCTTTCACCAGAGCTTTAACCTTATGTGATGCAGATAAGACTTTTTACTTGTGTCACTTAAGAGAGCGTGTGTTTCCGCATCACCGGTCTTAGTCTACCAGAGCCCACAGTAATCCTGTTGATTTTTGGGTTTCTTGTCACCCTCTGTAATTGGGGGGGGGAAGACATGTGGACTGCGCAATTATGTAGAATGGGTGTCTGTGGGTCACAGGACTTATCCTACCTGAGCCCACTGTAAACTTCTTTTTTCTTGAGTTTTGTTTTTTTCTGTGGTAATGAGGAATTAATTTCAGAATAATATGAAGTGGGTGAAACTTTCTTTATTGCAGGCAATTCAGCTTTAGCCAGCTCCTTTTTGAGGGAAAAGAGTTCTGAACAAATGGGACAAGCCTTAAGTTTCCATACGATTTCCCTCAATATAAAGGCTCCACAACAGTTGCATTGGATAGTCCTCATTTTGGTAAATTTGATGGATAACACCTGAGGAATTACCATATTTCTAACTTATATTGACGACAATTATGTATTCAGGCAGACTATATCAGAAACCCACCCCCAGGGGTGGGAGGGTAGAGGGGCAGGGTGGGAGGGAGTTAAACATGCCAATATTTAAAAAATGATTAAGGGATGCTCCAAAAAACAACAGATCAGGTAAACTTGACATTAGTGCCAGGCAAAATGGTGAAAACTATTGTTGAGAAAAAAAAATTATTGGGAAATAGATAAACATTGTTTAATGGGGAAGAGTAAGCAGGATTTTAGCAAAGGAAAATCATGCCTTACTAACCTATTAGAATAATTTAAGGTGTAAATAACCATATGTTAAGGGGGAGACAATTGATACAACATGTAAAAAGTCTTGCGCAAATGTCATTTTGGAAGCTGCAGATGTTAAGAATAATGAAATCTATTTTAGAAAAAACTGATTTTAAAACTGTTTTAAAAACATTGATTATCCCTTTCCTAGATTATTATAATTCTTTATTTTTAGGCCTGTCTGCATACACAATTAAGGCATTTCAATTCATTCAGAATTCTGCAGCTCAGATCCCTACAGGGACCTTATTCCCATTCTGAATGCCCTTCATTGGCTACCTGCTGAATATAGAATTAATTAAAAAAAAAAAAAACCAATATATATATAGCGAGAGAGAAAGAATATAAGGAATTAATTTTTATTCAGAGCCATGAACCACAAATCTCTTTGCTAAATATTTACCGTCCAAACAGAAGCCTAAGATCAGAGGGTAGATACATGGTAGACATTTCCAGTTTCAAGTCTATCTAGCTCATTGATTTGAGAGAGAGAAGTTTTTTTCAGTGGCAGCTCCTTCATTCTGGAATAATTTGCCAGTCGACTTGCGCAAACAGCAGTGTACAAAAGCTTTTTTAAAACAACTGAAAACATACATTTCAGTTGGCATTTTATTAAATATTGTATTCCTTTGCCAGGGGATTTGCTTTTTCCTCTGTGGCCATAAAAATATTCGTTTTTCAGGGCTACTCTTTCCATACTATTCTCTCTTGTTTCAGTTTGGGGGGCGGGGAGGGGGGGTGTTCTTTCTGTGGGAGGAAACAGACATGCCGATTTTATAACATGCAAGTGCCAGCAGGGGGTTGAATTTCTGCAAGTTTCGCGTAGCGATGCAATGGGGCCTTCGCCAGTTCCCTAACCTTCCTTCCCCTCTCCTCCCCAACCCCTAAACCTAACCTACTTTTCACCATTTTTTAAAATTTTCTTATTTACTGCTCTTCAAGAGCAGAAGTAAGTTACACACGCCAGCCAGCTGCCAGCATGCGCTTCCCCGGGACAGCGGCTAATGGCCACTGTCCATGCCAGCCTCCGTCCCGCCCTGCCTAGACCACACCCGCCCACCCATCCCAATTTTTATGGCCCAGCACTTGTGCTCGTATCGCCACTTACGTGCGTGGCCAGGCCCTTTTGAAAATGCATGCAGCGCACACAGGGTCCAGCCACACTCATAAGTAGTGATTTTTACGCACACCGGGCTTTTAAAGTCCAGCCTCAATTGTGTGTATATCTGAAGAACGGAAATTTCCTCTTGGACAGACAGGCTGGACACAGAACGCGTGATCAAATAAAATTAACTGATTATTTCCAAAACATCTATCAAGTCCAGTATACTTCCCACAACTGAAACTGTATATCTGAACTATTTACATAGTCTCTCTGAGGATTAGCTTGATTCCATCTCTCCAAGTCCTGAGGGGGAACGTGCCACTTTTTACTCATCAGTGTATAAGCCACAAACTGTAGGGGGAATCCTATTGAGGAACTCCAAAGCCCAAAAAGAACCTATCCGAGTCCAAAGTCCTGTCTCTTGCCCACAGCTTGTCCTGTTCCCTTTGGGTGGAGATTCGTTTGGGAGTCTCCAGATCTTGATGTTTCAATCTCATACTTTTTTTCCACTCTGTGTGACTTCTTGGGAGGAGAAGTCTGATGTTTCCAGTCTTCAACAAAATTCTCTGTCTCCCAACTCCAATTCTGTGAGGATGGATGGGAAAATACCTCCACACTAACACAATGGGGGGAAAAAAATAAATTTCTCAAAATCCAAAGTCCCATGCTGAGTAGTGCTGTCACTGCTTTGCTTCCTCTAGGGCAGGGGTCGGGAACCCATGGCTCGCGAGCCAGATATGGCTCTTTTGAGGGCTGCATCTGGCTCGCAGACAAGTGTCGCCATACTTCGCGGTTCCCCGCTGACCCAGCTGCTCCCCGGTCCTCCGCCGCCCGGGCTTAAAATGCTGTCAGCCCGGGCGGAACGCGGCAGGACAGCTGGAGTCAGCGGCACCGGCGTGCTCTCTTCTCCTCCCCCCCCCCCGCGGCCCGGAAGAGGAAGTGGAGAGCATCGGGTGCCTGCGCGGGAAGAAGAGACCACACTAGCGTGGTCTCTTCTTCCGCGCAGGCACCCGATGCTCACCACTTCCTCTTCCGGGCCGCGGGGGGGAGGAGAAGAGAGCACGCCGACTGGAGTCATCCGGGTGCCTGCGCGGGAGTCATCGGGTGTCAGCTGGGTGCCAGCGCTGGAGTCATCGGGTGCCTGCGCGGGTCTTCCCGCGCAGGCACCCGATGCTCTCCACTTCCTCTTCCGGGCCGCGGGAAGAAGAGAGCACGCCGGTGCTCTCTTCTTCCCGCGGCCCGGAAGAGGAAGTGGAGAGCATCGGGTGCCTGCGCGGGAAGACCCGCGCAGGCACGCTAGTGTCTGACGGGAAGAAGACTGCAGCGCGGCTCGGAGGAAAATGAAAATCTTCAACCGCGGCCGATGGGACTCCGCCTTCGCCTCCGCGAGGGCTGAAAATGAAGGAGGTTAGCGTTGGGAGGTGGCTGCTGCTGCCGCGAGTTCCCGGGGGGGGGGGGGGGAGAGAGAGAGTGAATGAGCGAGCAAGCATGTGTGTTTGAGATCCTGTGTGTGTGAGTGAGAGATTGCATGTATGTGAATGATTGAGAGCCTGTATATGTGAAAGAGAGTATGTCTGTGATTGAGATCCTGCCTGTGAGAGAGAGAGCATGAATGTAAGTTTACCATTGGGACCCTGTATGTGTAAGTTTGTAATTGAAAACCTGTTTGTTTGAAAGAGTATGTGTGTATGATTGAGATCCTTTGTGTGTGAGAGAGATCATGTGTATGTATGATTAAGAGCCTGTGTGTATAAGTAAGAGAGAGATCATGTGTGTCTGTGTCTGATTGACAGCTGGTTTAGGTGATGGAGCATGTGAGTATGTGATTGAGAGCCTGTGTTTAAATGAGAGAGAGAGACCATGTGTGTCTGTGTGATTGAGAGCTGATTTAGGTGAGGGAGCATGTGAGTATGTGATTGAGAGCCTGTGTTTAAATGAGAGAGAGAGACCATGTGTGTCTGTGTGTGATTGAGAGCTGATTTAGGTGAGGGAGCATGTGAGTATGTGATTGAGAGCCTGTGTGTAAATGAGAGAAAGAGAGGACATGTTTGTAAGCATGTGAATGAGAGTCTGTGTGTGAGAGAAAAAGACAGCATGTATTTATGTGATTGAAAGCCTGTGTGTGTGTAAGCGTGAAAAGATAGACAGCATGTGTGTAAATGTGTAATTAAGAGCCTATATAAGTGAGAGAGAAAAAACATTTGTATATGTGAGTGACTGAGAGCATGTGTGTATAGGTGTGTCATTGAGAGCCAGTGTGAGAGAGAGCGCTGGTATGTGACTGAGTGAGGAGAAAGTTCCAAGCAAACCACCCCACCTCCTGCTAATTCAGAACAATCTCAGGACACCTGGATATCAAACGTTCCCAGGTATGCAGAGCAAAAAAATTTTTGTATCCTTATTATTTTTCATTACTGGATCTTTGTGTCTGCTATTTTGAAATATTTTGTTGGTATCTGGAAATGTTTTATATGAGTTTTTAATTATTGGATATTCCACTCATCAGCTGTTTCGAAATATGTTCTTTTTGTTAGTACAGTTTTACTGCTGATGATTTTATATTTCTTGATTTGTTTTATAAGGATGTGTGATGTTTCTTTTTTCCTTTGTTACACTGCATACAGAGACTCTGGCTTGTTGCAGTTTCCAATTCAGTTTTTGTCTGCATGCTTCTTGTTATGCGTTTTGGTCTCTTTATTCTATGTTAGGTGAGGGACAGCACGTGATTCAGGTGAGGTTTTCTGCTGGCGTGTAGTTTCTGTGTAGGACTCTATAGCAGCCTGACTTGGTCCGTTTTCCTAATAGGAGATGTATTGGTGTCTTAAGGCCTGGTGTAATATTTTCAGAGACTTATTGTACTTTAAAAGTGTGATCTTACATAAAATGCACACATTTACTTGTATTTAGTTTTAAACATATTGTATGGCTCTCATGGAATTACATTTTAAAATATGTGGCGTTTATGGCTCTCTCAGCCAAAAAGGTTCCTGACCCCTGCTCTAGGGAGTAGAGGGGTAGCTCACAGGTCTCCAGCCCCTGCCCAAGCAGAATGAGAAAATTAATCCAAAATCTGATTTAAAAAATCTGATCCAAAAAATCTTTCCTTCCAAAAGTGAGACACTTTCTCAGACAGGGAGTGTACTAATAAGAAATTTCCTCTGAATGCAGGAAAAAAAGCAAGTTGGGTTAGTAGGCCCAAATGTAGAACAGTGAAAGGAAAAATAGCTCCTAACTCTTCTAGAGTCAGATCAAAATGACCACATTTTCTATACCATTAGCTCCACCTTATGCCCTTGGAATAGCCAATCGCAGTCAGCCCATTGGAGAGACTGAAAAGGAATAGAAAATCTCACTAAGCTGTTATTAATCCTGATGATAAAAGATCTACAGCTATCTAGTGGCTAACTGAAAGCTCGGTCACAATATCTTGACAGCAGAAACATTTATATAATCCACAAAATAAAACTCATATAACAAAGCTATTATTCATTTTGGCCCGTATTTTAAAAGGGCCAATGCGCACTGGGTGAATTTTCAAAGGCCCGGTCATGCGTGTAAGTCCCGGGGCCGAAGAAAAGGGCCGGGGCGGTCCAGGGGGAGGGGCGGGTTAGAGGCTCCCGGCACAGCAGCCATTTGCCATTGTGCCAGGAGATCATGTGCCGGCATGCACTACTTGCGCCTGCCCAGAGGCAGGTGCAAAAAGGTAGGACAAGGGTTTGGAGGGGGGTTAGGATAGGGCTAGGGGGCAGGAAGGTCAGGCTAGGAGGTAGGAAAGTTCCCTCCCAGGCCGCTCCTAAATTGGAGCAGACTTGGAGGGAACTGGGGAAGGCCGCGGGCATCAGCACGTGTAAATTGCAGTAATGTGCACCCCCTTGCACGCGCTGACCCACAATTTTATAACATGCGTGCACCGGCGCACGCATGTTATAAAATTGGGTGCCCGTGTGTGCGTGCCCGGTAGCGAGCATGCACATTCTTTTAAAATTTACCCCTTTATGTTTTATTTTATATTTTTAAACCCTGCAGATATTTTAATGATAATTCTGGGTTATATGAGTTTTATTTCGTGGATTAGTACCCTATTTTACTAGCATGATTTTAAGAATGTTTGTCTCTGTAAGCCGCCTATATCTTGGGATTGTGTGGCGTACAAATATTATAAACAACAAGCAATAAACAATATATTATATTTGGTTTTTCAAAAAGTATTTGACAGGATGTGATGTCTAAATAGTAGGTGGCAGATTACTTTACTTGCTTCCACACCCACCTATATAATTTTATGCTTCTAACCCCTTTACAAATTTCCTCCAAATTGGAGGTGGCTGATAAAGGGACCAAAGAAAATCAATCCCTATGCTTTGGGGAGATCAGACACTGAGATCAACAAGATGTAGCCAGAAAACTATAGCTGATTAAGCAGCAGCCTCAAAAGATATGGTGGGAGAAGAAGAGGCCTCAAGTGTGACTATGCTGCCTAGTGAGATGATGGAGGCCATGAAAATCATAATGCAGCAGCTTGCAGACAAAATACATTCCAGCACTGATTCCAAACTTCAAAAGAGTTGAAATGGGCCAATTTTTCTCTAATATTGGGGAAACAAACACATAGCTGGATAATATGGAGAAGCACACTGAAGAAATGAAGATGTGTCTCACATCTGCTAGACAGCATATGGAAGCATTGGAATGGGTTTAAAATCGCACTAATGAAAAACTTGACAACACTGAAAATCGGGGTTGCCGCAAAAACTTACAAATCATAGGTCTCCCAGAAAAAGCTGAAGGAAATGACTAGGCTGGGTTCTTAGCAAGATGGATTCCCATAGCCCTGAACCTGGAATGCAAGCATGTCAGGCCCAAAAATATCACAGGCACAGGGCTCTGCCACCGGTCCCTACAGATATTGGCCACCATAGGATTTTGATATTGAAATTGCAAAAAATGAATTTTCGAAAACAAGCAGGAGGCTGAAAGAGGTCCTTTATTAGGGACAGAAGGTGTATTTCTATCAGGACTTTTCAGTGGAGGTCCAGAAAAGGCAACAAGGATCTGTGGCAATAAAAAAGGAACTTCAACAAAGAGGTATTTCATATGCGTTGCTGTACCTGCAAGACTGACAGTTAATCATAAGGGTACAATCTCCATTTTTAGTGATATGAAGACAGTCGAGTGATTTCTACAACAGCTCAGGATTGAAGACGGAGGAGCTGAATAACTTCAGTATCTATATTATTTTGCTTTAATGGGAATGGTGCTTTAAAATGATGGGATGAATCAGTACGTGGTTCTAATGGCTTGGGGGGGGCGGGAGGCTGCCTAGGGCCTTAGAGGGAAAAAGGGCTGTCAGCTGAGGATATTGAGGTGTACGGGCGAATAGGATTTCCCAATTTGCATGTTTTCCCTTGGCTGATTTTATAACATTGATTTTCAATAGTTTGAATGAAATTCAAAAGAATCTGGTGGCGAAGTCATGGAAATCTGCTGAACGAGATGGCAGGAATTTGTATGCTGGTACAGATAGTCTACCACACATGTGTGCTTCTAAGAGAGTCAGATGATTTCAGAAGTGGTGCTAGCGGAGAGAGAGAGCTGCTACTTCTGAAGTGCGCATTTCATGCATCGTGGATATGGACTGATGACAGACTGAGTATAGAACTATATTTGGAATTTGGCTTAGGGAATGGAGTTTTTGTTGGGAGAGGAGTATGGAAAGGGACAGAGGAAAGGGAGATGTTGGGAGAGGGGATGAGATTAGTTTTAACTAGGGTTTGTGGGGAGGGGGCTCTTTGTTTACCAGGGTGAGCCAGACTTCAGAAGCTCATCTGTTCAGACATGCTGGATGGCAGCGAGAGAGGGGGTGGGATGGGGCAGTCCTGGGAATGGGAGGGGTATAAGGGCCTTCCCCTCATTACTCTGCAGTTATTATTGTTTTGTTGGCTGGTATTGGGTTGTCATGGTAGGTGGTGGGTTTGGATGGGAATAATGTTTTCAGAAAGCAGGATTGTATGGCACTGTGGGGTCATCACTATAGCATTCTGTGGGTTTAGAGATGGCTAATATGACTGCTGACTATTTCTTTCAATGTCAGGAATACAGGTACCCAAGTCAAGTGGGAAAGAATATTCAATTTTCTCCACAGTAGGAAAACAATGGTCGTACTATTGCAGTATATGCAATTGTCAGATGCAGAGCATATTAAATTGAATAGAGACTGGGTGGGTCAGGTATTTTTTTCTTTCTTTCTAAAATGTATAAATTGCCTTATACTACAGGCGGAGGTGATGTACAATAAAACATACATAAGACTATTATATACACTCATAAAATAACAATAAAATAACCAATAACCATAGGTAAACCTTCAAAACAACAAATAAATTACTATGTTTGACACTGGCATCATTTAATTGCAGGAAATGGTCAATTAGTCAACACATTTAAAATTTTAAAAGGCCTGTTGCAAAAAAAAAAAAAAAAAAGTCTTAAGACTGGTCTTAAAAGTCTTACTGCAGGGATTCAGTCTCAATTCATACTAAGAGTAGAGAGGTTTCTATTCCAATTCACAGAGCCACCCCCCTGATTTGTACACAAATCCTTAGCAGATCCTTTGGGTAGATTTATTACCATAGAATGCTCCATATATGATCAGCAGTATGTGCTGGTTAATGTTTACGAACAGAATGAGGGTAAGCAGACTTTTCACAGAGTGTTAGTAGATATTTTTGAACGTTTTTCTGTTTTTCCTTATGTTATGGGGAAGACTGGAACACCTATTAGGACCTTATAAAGGACCAGTTTTCCCATTCAACTTCAGACAGGAAACAGGCAATGGATTTGCTTCTTTTTTTTTTAATTACTCACCTAGGTCTGGTAGATGTGTGGAGGACCCAATACCCTTTCCAGCAGAGATTATTCTTTTTTCTCTCAAAAACATAATCGGCTGAATTTTAAAACGGCCACGCGCGCAAATACCAACACTTATGTGTGTGGCCGGGCCCTGCGCACGCTGCACGCATTTTCAAAAGGGCCCAGCCATGCACATAACTGCCAGTATGCGCACAAGTGCTGGGTCTCTTCAAAGTGGCAGACCAGAGAGCAGGGTCTGGGCGGGGAAGGGTGGGCCGAGGGGTGGGCTGGGACCAAGCCATTGCACACTGTCCCGGGGTAGCGCGCGGTGGTAGCTGGCCAGTACATGTAACTTCCTTCTGCTCCCAAGGAGCAGTAAGTAAAAATATTTAAAAAATTTGGGGTAGCAAGGCAGGCATTAGGGGTCAGGGTGGAAAGGGGAAAGGGAAGGAAAGGTTAGGTAGGGAATTTCCCTCCCAGTCCACTCCTTAATTGGAGCGGACTTGGAGACAACTGGGGGAGGCACTATTACGTCGCATGTATTCATGCAAAATTTGGCCCCCCCTCCCCGGCGCACGCCACCTGCAGATACGTGCTGGATTTTAAAATTCATCAAATTTATAATGTACATACTCTGGCGCACGCATGTTATAAAATCGGCGATTCCATGTCTGCGTTCCGGGAACCGCACTCATACATAATCCTTCATCGACTTGGCTATGTTCCATTCTTCGAATATACAAACCCACAAGATTTTTGAGATCATTAAACCAAACTTACAAGATGTGCCTTTCATTCGCCTAGCAAGATTAGATATTACCAGGAAAAGAGCCTTTTCTGTTGCCGGCCCATTAATATGGAATACTTAATCAATCACCCGTCATCAAATTACAAATACAAAAGAATAAAAAAAACCCCATAAAAACATATCTCTTTTCATTAGCATTTAATATTCCCGCTACAGAACACACAACTATTTCTTTCCACTTTCCACCTTTTCAGTTATATTTATTAATGATCATTGTTTTTGTCCTTGTACTGTTATTTTCAATTTTGTTTTTAAGTCATTTGTTTATTTTAGTCTTTTAAATTCAATTTATCTCTCAAAATTAATTTTATTTATGTATTTTTATATAAACCGTTTGTTAGACTCTGCTATGCTGATGGGAGGAGCAAGCAGATGGGAGTTATGCCCAGCTCCTGAAGTGGGAGGAGTTAGCAATCTGTTATGAGTCACCAGGCGGAGTTGCAATCTGTTATGGACTGTCTCCCGTGGAAGGAGGAGTTTAGCAATCTGATATGCTCCGGAGGTGGAATTTATTTATTTATTTATTTAATGGTTTTTATATACCGCCGCTCATCAGAGATATCATGTCAGTGTACATAGAATGAAAATCCGCAATTGCGTTGTACATAAAACAGTAAGAAAACAACTGAGAAACTATACATTAAAACAGTTAAATGCATTAACAAAAAAACAGGTTATAAAGATATATATAGATATATAGCGATAATATTATATGGATTAGTTGTAATATTACAATTTATTATAGGATCAAGGGCGAATTGTAGGGGGGGAAAAGGAGTGAGGGGGTATGAGTTTAAATAGGGGAAAAAAGAGAATAAGGTAAAGGAGGAGGGGATTATATACATGTAAGGCTGTTAAATACAGCAAATTCTTCGGTTTTATAAAATAGCAAAAAAAAGGTGCTAGGGATGAAATAGGTAAGAATGAAGCTGGAGTTGACTGCTGTAAGATGGAGGAGGAGTGAGGAGTGAATTAGCAATCTTGTTATGATATAGACTGCTGTCTTGGCAATCTGTACCAGCGGAGTGCTAGAGAGGGTACTCAGTTGGAAAGGAATGTAAATAGGTGAATCCTTGGGCCGATGGCAGATGACAGCGCCCCCAGGAGGATATCCTGAGAGGGACCACAGGCTAGGCTTGGGTATGGAGACAGACACAGATAGTTCTTTTATTAGACAGGTTAGTAGAACTACCAGAGGTGGCAGTAGTGAGCTGATATGCCCGGCAAGGCTGAAGTCCCTCAGATACTGGAACTGCGATCCCAGAGTTGCTGAGCTGTAGAAAGACTTAGAGATTTGAGTAGACAGGGTATGCTATCTACATAGCCAATAGTAGAAGACAATCTTACATATGTTCTTAAAGAGGCTCAGTAGCTGGAAAGAGTTAGGCCCTCGAGGAGCGAGCTCCTGGTTCCAGGGAAAGCTCTGAGAGAGCGGTGGTAACTCACGAATGTCTGTATCTGCAATAGCTTCTAGGCAGTTCAGATTCTTCAGCGTATTCAGGAACATGGGTCCTCGAGGAGCGAGTACCGGTTCCTATCTGCAATCTGAAATAGAGAAAAGAGAGTGAGGCCCCCGAGGAGCGGGTACCTCTGGTAAATCCGAGGAGGCAGAACAGCTTGGACAATTCGTAACCGAAAACTAATCCTGGTCCGAGTCCTTGCTAACTCAAATTGTAAGCGAAGTGAAAACCTTTTATGTTGGAAGCGGATGACATCAATACAGGGGGACACCCCTGAGATTCGCGCCCTTGCTGGTACATACTTCGGAACACGTGGGCACCCTACGTCATTAGGAACATGGCGGATCCGCAGCGTCGAGCCGGTCCGGGTACGCCGGAGAGAAGCGGCAAGGAGATGCTGCGGCACCAAGCCGTCCATCAAGCCCGGAGGGAGTCGCCACAGAGGTAGAGAGGGTGGAGTGACGGCTTAGAGCAGCCACGAACGCAATACTGTTTTGATCAATATTTTATTGAAAAAGCAGTATATAAACCATTTTAAATAAATAAGGAAAAGTCCATAAACATTTATTAGCCAGGTAGACTTGGGAAAGCCAGTGCTTATCCCTGGGAGTGAGTTACAAGAACAGTTCAACTGGCCTAGATTGGCCACTGTCAGACAGGATCCTGGGTTTGATGGACCTTGATTTCATGCAATATGACATTTCTTGTGTTCTTATGACCTGAACTTAACACAATACTCATAAGAAGTGGTTTCACCATGATGTAATACAGAGGCATTAATATATTCCTAGCTTTTTCTGACCTTTCTGAATAATTCCTAACATTGCAATTGCTTTTTTGGCTGCTGTTGCCCAATGAACTGAAGATTTCAATGTATTGTCCACAATGAATGCAAGCTCCTTTTTTTGGGTAGTATTTTCTAATATTGCATCTAACGTAGTGTACAGATAGATAGGATTATTTTTCCCTATGTGTACTACTTTTTAATTGTCCAGATTAAATTTCATGTCTAATTTAATGTCCAGTTTCTCCGTCTCGCAATTCCTTACAATTAGGTTGTGTTTTAATTACTTTGTATACATTTGTGTCATCTGCAAATGTGATAACTTTATTCACTGCTCACTTTTCCAGATCATCAATAGCTATATTAAACAACTATGATCCCAGTAGAGATCCTTGGGAAGTCTGACTATTTAGTCCTATTCTCTACTTGCTGTCCTTTAACCAAATACCAAGCCACAATTGGACAGGACTTCTATCCCATGACTTTTTCATTTTTTTGAAGAATCTCTCATGAGGGACTTTGTCAAATCCCTTTTTAAAATAAAACTGTTAATATTTTAACAAGGGATGCACAGCAACAACTGAGGTACATCGATGTACCATGACATGCAACAGTACGTTTACATCAATTATGGATGATTTCTCAAAACAGGAGGCCACATAGGCAGAGCTTCCCTGAGATATGAAATTGCAACAGAAGTGCAGGTTACACTCCAACTGCTTCCTCAAGAATACAGTTATTCCTCAGTTTTGTCCAATAGAAACAGCAACATGACGTCAGAAAAAAACATATGGGCCATCTAGTCTGCCCATCTGTCCAATTAATTTAGCATTATAATTCCCATTACTTCCTTAGTGATCCGCTGTATTTATCTCATCTTTCTTGAATTCATATACTGTTTTGTCTCCACCTCCTCCACTGGGAGGCTGTTCCACACATCCTCTATCTAAAGAAATATTTCCTAAGATTACTCCTGAGTATACTCCCTTTCAGCCTCATCGCATAACCCCTCATTCTAGAGCCTCCTTTCATTGAAAAAGGCTCACCTCCTGTGTATGGAAACCTTTGAGATATTTGAATGTCTCTACCATATCTCCCTATCTCGCCTTTTCTCCAGGGCAAACATGTTTAGATCTTTAAATCTATCCCCATATGCTTTAGAATGAAGACTACAGACTATTTTAGTAGCCACCATCTGGACTGCCTCCACCCTGTTCGGAGAGGCAGGCTAAAAATATTTTTAAATAAATAAAATATATCCTTTTGAAGGTGTGGTCTCCAGAATTGTACGCAATATTGCACGCGTGGTATCGCTGGGGACCTATACAGGGCCAATATCGCCTGCCTTTTTCTGCTGTCTATTCCTCTCCCTATGCAGCTAAGATTCTCTCTAGCTTTTAGTGTCACGTTTTCTACCTGTTTGGCCATCTTCAGATAGAATTACTCCAAGATATCTCTCTTCCTTTGTACTTAGAAGAATTTCACCTGTTTCCTTCTTTTGGGTTTTTGCTTTCTAAATGCATTAGACTGCATTTTTTGGCATTGCATTTTAGATGCCAGACCTTAGACCATTTCTCAAAGTTCACTATATCTCTCCTCATATTTTCCACACCTTCCTGGCTATCCACCCTGTTACAGATTTTGGGTTCATTACCAAAAAGACAAATCTTTTTCAACAATCCTTCCATTATGTCGTTCACACAAATGTTGAAGAGAACCAGTCCAAGGAGCGATCTCTGAGGGACTCTGCTGGTAACATCTCCCTCCTCAGAGAAAACACTATTTATCACTATCCTTTGATGCATGTCACTCAGCCAGTTTCTAACCCAGTCATTCAGTCAGTTTATTTATAAGTCTTCTGTGCAGAGTCGTTTTAAAGACCTTGCTGAAATCAAAGTATGCTACATCTAGCAATCTTATTTGTTCTACCTCTTTGGTCACCTAATCAAAGAAATTGATCAAATTCGTCTGACAAGATTTATCTCCAGTGAAAACCATACTGCCTCAGATCTTGCAATCCATTAGATTTCAAAAATTGCACTTTCCTGTTTTGGCAGCAATTCCATTATTTTGCTTACCACAGAGATCAGACTAACCGGTCTGTAGTTCCCAGCCTCTTCCTTACCTCCACTTTTCCAGTCCTCCGGGACTACTCCAGACTCTAAAGAAGCATTGAAAAGGTCAGCCAGTGTTGCTGCCAGGACATCTCCTAAGTTCTTTTAATACCCTCAGATGTATCCCATCCAGCCCCATCGCCTTGTCTATTTAAAGTTTAGTTAGCTCTTCACGAACATACTGTTCTGAAAATCGATTGAGATTTACCTCGCTTCCAACCCTTATTTGTGTTAATATTATGTGGTCCTTTCCATAGTGAACACCGAACAGAAATATTTAAGAGATTTTGCTTTTTTTCTCATCAGCCTCTACATATTTCTCCCCTTCTCCTTTGAGTCTTACAATGCTACTTTACACTTCCTTCTATCACTAACATATTAAAAAAAAGTCTTGTCCCTCCATTTTCTTCTTTTTGAATTCCTGACTACCTTCCCGACTTCTCTTAAGTTTTCCAGATATTGTTGCCTATCTTTCTCTTTTTGTGATCTCTTCTATTTTGTGAATGCTAACCTTTTCTCCCATACCTTTTCAGCTACTGCTTTAGAAAACCATAGCAGTTTTTTCCCTCTTCCCTTTATTTACTTTCCTAACAAAAGGATTAGTTACCCTTATGATATCTCCTTTTAGTTTTGCCCACTACCCTTCTATTTCTCCTAGATTTTTCCAATCCTTTCAGAAAACTTTCTATATCTTAACATACTTTGTCATATTATGTTTCAATGGCAACTTTTCTATTAAAGCAATATTATGGATCTCTTTATGTCACACCTGCAAAGAGGTGGCTGATTTCCACAACACTGCAGTGGTAAATCTTCCTGCAAGTAGAATCTGGTCCATCAGAATCCTCTTAGAGGTATCCAGTCGTTGACCTCCCCACCTCCCAAGAACTCAAAGCTCCAATGTAAGGAAGATACATGGCTAGTACATTCGATATCAACTCCTCCAAGATTTTTGCAAAAAGTGGCCATCATAGGGCTAGACCACCACATATGAAGGTACGATCCCTTGAAGCCACAATCTCTCCAACATAGCCTTCAGGACATAGGGGAGAAGGTTGTATAATAGAGTGGACATTGATAAGTGTGGTATAATTTCACCTTCAATTTTGCTCTCCAACTACAGATTTAAATGTTATTTGCTAACCGCCAAATGTATTTCTAGTTTGCCTCAAAGATTTAGTTGGAGATCTGGATTTCATTGCCTAAGACAAGGAAAAAAAAAAGATCTTTGGCATATAAACTTCCAAGGATAAATTTTTTAAATTGAAAGAAACTCCTTCTAGGAATGTTATTCTGCAAAATCATTTTCTCAAATAGTAAAGGGGTAACAGGTTCCCATTCCCTCTCCTTTTGTCTCCCAAGGGCATCCAACAACCTCCTGTGGTGAGTCTCAGACTATCCCACCCTGTCTCACACATTTCCAGATCATCAATAACTATGTTAAACAACTATGACCCCAGTAAAGATCCTTGGGAAGTCTCTTTTGGGAAGACTGACTATTTAGTTCTTTTCTCTACTTGCTGTCCTTTAACCAAAAACCAAGCCACAATTGGACAGAACTTCTATCCCATGTCTTTTTCATTTTTTTGAGGAATCTCTCATGAGGGACTTTGTCAAATCCCTTTTTAAAACAGAACTGTTAATATTTTAACAAGGGATGCACAGCAACAACTGAGGTACATCGATATACCATGACATGCAACAGTACGTTTACATCAATTATGGATGATTTCTCAAAACAGGAGGCCACACAAGCGGAGCTTCCCTGAGACATAAAATTGCAACATAAGAGCAGGTTACACTCCAACTGCTTCCCCAAGAATACAGTTATTCCTCCGTTTTGTCCCATAGAAACAGCAACATGATGTCAGAAAAAAAAACGTATGGACCATCTAGTCTGCAAATCTGTCCAATTAATTTAGCATTATAATTCCCATTACTTCTTTAGTGATCTGCTGTATTTATCCCATCTTTCTTGAATTCATATACTGTGTTGTCTGAATATAAAATCATCTATTCTTCATTCTCCCCTGCTGCTGAAGCAGAGAGCTACACTGGATATGCAGTGAAAGTGAAGTATCAGGCTTGTTTGGTTTGGGGTAGTAACCACCGTAACAAGCAAGCTACTCCCGCTTTTTTGTGAATGCAAATCCTTTTATCCACATTTCCTCTTGCTGTTGAAGCATAGAGCAAAGGATTTATTCTAAATACTGATATCCTCCCAAAGCTGACTCACAAATTTCTGGCCAATCTTCCACCAATTTACGGCATCTCTGCAAAGGGTATGGATAAAGAAGGATTACCCCTCAAATGAGATAATGGGGAAATGGGCACCAGAGGGACTCCCAGGCCCGTACCCACAATCTTCCAAAGTCTTAAGTGTATGAGATACTAGAAGTCATGCCTGCCCCACCTTTTTAGTCTGCAGAGTCTTGTCCGGCTGTACCAACAAACAGGGGAAATTCATTTCCCCAACTTGATGCTTTTGCCTCGCAAATTTGAATGTTCTCTTCACCCATGGTAATCAGTAAGTCCTGAAGCTCTTCTCTACATCTCAGTAAGGCCACATAAATCCAAGGAAAACAGGTCGCTTTGTGCCTAGTTTCCAGTTGCCGGATGTGATTCTCCAGAGACTTCTTCCTTTGTCATCATGGAAGTGGTGAAGACCAAAACTGTGAAGGACTTCAAAGGGGCGTGGGATAAACACTGTGGATCCATAAAGTCTAGAGGATGTGAATGAAGAGAGGGTGGCTTGCGGGAAAGACAGCTAATACCTGAGATAATACCCTTATTTAATAAACATACACACAGTTACTGCGACTCTGACAGTGCTCTATGCTTCAACAGCAAGAGGAAATGTGGATAAAAGGATTTGCATTCACAAAAAAGCGGGGAGTAGCTTGCTTGTTACAGTGGTTACTACCCTAAACCAAACAAGCCTGATACTTAATGTTACTTCTCTACTTATCTGCAGCCTTATATCTCTCTTCTTCGTTAGCTGCTACTCTAGTTTTTTTTTTCAAGGTTATCCCAACCCCTTTCCCTGTTTAATGTAATTTCTACCTGCAGTTTGGATGTAAACCGATATGATGTACCCACTAATATCGGTATAGAAAAGCCTCTAAATAAATAAATAAATAAATAAATAAATAAATAAATAAATAGTTAGTGCAATTTTTGAAATCCAATGGATTGCAAGATCGGAGGTAAATCTTGTCAGACGAATCTGATCAATTTCTTTGATTAGGTGACCAAAGAGGTAGGACAAAGGAGATCGCTAGATGTAGCATACTTCGATTTCAGCAAGGTCTTTAACACAACTCTGCACAGAAGACTTATAAATAACTGACTGACTGGGTTAGAAACTGGCTGAGTGACAGGCAACAAAGGATAGTGATAAATAGTGTTTTCTCTGAGGAGGGGGATGATACCAGCAGAGTCCCTCAGAGATTGCTCCTTGGACTGGTTCTCTTCAACATTTGTGTGAACGACATAATGGAAGGATTGTTGAAAAAGATTTGTCTTTTTGGTAATGAACCCAAAATCTGTAACAGGGTGGATAGCCAGGAAGGTGTGGAAAATATGAGGGGAGATATAGTGAAGTTTGAGAAATGGTCTAAGGTCTGGCATCTAAAATATAATGCTAAAAAATGCAGTCTAATGCATTTAGAAAGCAAAAACCCAAAGGAAGGATGCAGTATTGGAGGTGAAATTCTTCTAAGTACAAAGGAAGAGAGATATCTTGGAGTAATTCTATCTGAAGATCTTAAGATGACCAAACAGGTGGAAAAAGTGACACTAAAAGCTGGACAAAATCTTAGCTGCACAGAGAGAGGGAATAGACAGCAGAAAAAGGCAGGAGATATTGCCCCGTATAGGTCCCCAGCGATACCACATGTGCAATACTACGTACAATTCTGTAGACCACACCTTCAAAAGGATATATTTTATTTATTTAAAAATATTTTTAGCCTGCCTCTCCGAACAGGGTGGAGGCAGTCCAGATGGTGGCTACTAAAATTGTCAGTAGTCTTCATTCTAAAGCATATGGGGATAGATTTAAAGATCTAAACATGTTTGCCCTGGAGAAAAGGCGAGATAGGGAGATATGATAGAGGCATTCAAATATCTCAAAGGTTTCCATGCACAGGAGGTGAGCCTTTTTCAATGAAAGGAGGCGCTAGATTGAGCGGTTATGTGATGAGGCTGAAAGGGAATATACTCAGGAGTAATCTTAGGAAATATTTCTTTAGATAGAGGATCAAGGATGCGTGGAACAGCCTCCCAGTGGAGGTCGTAGAGACAGAACAGTATATGAATTCAAGAAAGATGAGATAAATACAGGGGATCTCTAAGGAAGTAATGGGAATTATAGTGCTAAATTAATTGGACAGATGGGCAAACTAGATGGCCCATATGTATTTTTATGACGTCATGTTGCTGTTTCTCTGGGACAAAACGGAGGAAGTAGTTGGGGGGTAACCTGCTCTTATGTTGCAATTTTATGTCTCAGGGAAGCTCTGCCTATGTGGCCTCCTGTTTTGAGAAATGTGTTACGCGCCCCACCTACAGTCGTTCCGCACATGGAACCGCTCACCTTCAGGGTCACACAGTGGGTCCAGGTCCTATCTCCTTCGTGGCCCTTGCAAATCCAGCTAGGCCCTGGTGTCCCACTGCGGCGGTCACCGGACCTTAAATTGCACGCCGAGCCTCACGGCAGGTCTCGGCGTCTCAGCAGCTAGCCACGCCCTTACGCGCGCGTGGACCAGCCGCCCTGATATAGGTTCCAGGGCGATGCCTAGTTCCACGGAGCACCCTGATTGAACTCATGTTATAAGGAAGTTCCTGGCCTCAATTCCTTGCCTTGGCAATCGGGTCGGCTTGTTCCTGAGATTGCCCTTGCTCGTGTTCCTGCTTGCTTGTTCCTAGTCCCGTTCCAGGATCCTTCTGTTCCAGTTCCGTTCCTGCTTGTACCTGCTTCCTTGCCCTGCTTGTTTCAGTGTTCGTTGTTTGTCTCCCTGGTCTTACCCTGGACTGACTTTCTGGTAAAGACCTCAGCTTGTTCGTGACCGACCTGCCTGCCTGTCGTGTGCCAGAGACCTCAGCCTGCTCTTCGACCTTGCCTGACTTCTGCATCGTGACCCTTGCTTCGTTGACCACTCCTCGGACTTTGACCCTGTTCGCCTGACCTTGCTTGATTCTGGCTCTGTCCCTAGCCTTGTCCTCACCAATTCTATTCTGGTTCGCTCTCTTCCAATCTGTTTTCAGCTTTGAACCCGATAGCACTCTCCCAGTGTCTGTGTGCATGCCAGACTCGGACTCTCCCAGGAGACCCTGCGAGGCCCACCTAAGTCCCAGCGGCCTGGGTCCCTATGGGCTCCTCCCGGGGGGACCTCAGGCTTCCAGTGGTGAAGACCTACACTGCCTTTGTTTCCTTCCATGCTCCACCCCCTGTGGCTAGTCCCTGTACTGCCACAGGACAGGGGTCCACCCCCGAGCACAACAGGTTGCCAAGGCCATGGACTCGGAGGAGTCTCCAGCCTCCAGGGCCCTACCAGGACTGGCCGCTACCGTAAAGCAACATCACCAAGCCTTGGAGACGCTGGCCTTTTCAGTGGAGGAGCTACGCTCTCAGCTACAAGAGACTGCTGTGCCCAACCCTGTGGGCTTCCCGGCCACTATGCTTCCAAGAGCAACTCTGGCACTCCCTGCTCACCCTAGATACAATGGAGATCCACGCTCCTGTCGTGGCTTTCTTAATCAGTGCTTTATGCAATTCGCTCTCCAGCCTTCCTTGTTTTTGAAGTAGATCACGAAGGTCACCTTCAGCCTGTCCCAGTTGGAAGGGAAGGCTCTAGCATGGGCATCTCCCTTATGGGAACGTTCTGATCCCATCCTCTCCAAGATGTCTGACTTCATTACTCTCTTCAAGCAGACCTTTGGAGATCCTGCTTGGATGGCTATTGCCAGTCACAATCTACTCCATCTCCGTCAAGGGTCAAAGACCCTCTCGGAATACACGGTGGAGTTCCGAACCTTAGCCTCAGAACTTGAGTGGCAAGAGAATTGCCTATAAGCCATCTTCCTAGATGGACTCTCGTATGCTCCAAAAGATGAGCTCTCCATCCATGAGACTCCCATGTCTCTAGAGGACCTGATCTCGCTTGCCGGAAGGATCGATCATCGCCTCCAGCAAAGACGCCTAGAAGTAAAGGCTTCACGCTCTTCTCCAGTACGGCCTTGCAAGTGTACCATGAACCCCTGCAAGAAACATACCACCACCACCTTCCTCCACAGTGGAGCCCATGGAGGTGAATCGGGGACGGCTGTCTCCCACTGAACATCTCCGCCGTAGAAAAGAAGCTCTTTGCCTTTACTGTGGCACTTCTGGACATCGTCTGCGGTGCTGCCTGGTTGATCCGGGAAACTGCAACGCCTGAGCCCAGCGGGGGCCCGAGCTTGGACGCAACTGTTTCTGGCCCTCAACTCCTAGTTCCAGTATCCCTGGGCATCAACACCCACAAGTTCACCACCACTGCCGTTACTGATACCGGTGCGAGTGGCAGTTTCATTATGGACGATATCACCAAATTCTGGGAAATACCTCTTCAACCATTAGAGGTGTCTCCGTATCGCCTCCATTCAAGGAGAACATCTTCCCGGTCTCATCACCCATCGGACCGTGCCTATTCATATGTCAGTGGGCACACTCCATAAAGAAGAAACACCCTTCTATGTGTTGAAATGCTCAACACATCCGGTAATTCTGGGGTTGCCTTGGCTCCAGACTCACGAACCCCAGTTCAACTGGCAATCTAATCCCTGCAGCTGGTATGGTGGGGTCCAAAGTGCCAAGCTACCTGTCTCCAGCCGGTGTCTCCTGTGATCCCGGTTTTGAAGTCCACTATACTTCCTGGTCTGCCTCTGCAGTACGCAGAATTCAGTGATATATTCTCAAAACAGAAAGCAGACACTTTACCTCTGTTACATAAGTTCAACTGTCCCTTTGAATTGCTGCCGGGAACGATGCCTCCCAAAGGCAGAACCTATCCCTTGTCACAGCCTGAGGCGCAGGCTATGTCAGAGTACATAAAAGAAAACTTGGAAATGGGCTTTATCTGACCATCTGATTCGCCCGCAGGAGCGGGTTTCTTCTTTGTGAAGAAGAAAGATGGTGGACTCCGCCTTTGCATTGACTATCGGGGCCTTAACGCCATAATGCGCAAGGACAGTTACCCACTACCCCTTAAGAGTGAATTATTTGATCGCCTCGAGGACACTAAAGTATTTACCAAGTTAGATTTGAGAGGTGCGTAAAATTTAGTATGCATCCAACCTGATATCTGGAAAACAGCGTTTAATACGAGGGATGGTCATTATGAATACGTAGTCATGCCCTTCGGGCTATGTAATGCCCAAGCCATCATTCAGAGTCTCATGAATGAGATCTTCAGGGATCTCCTGTACAAGTTTGTCGTCATCTACCCTGACGACATTCTAATATTCTCCAAGAACATCGAAAGTCACCATGGTTCATACTGTCCTTCAACGATTACGAGAAAATCATCTCTACACTAAACTAGAAAAGTGTCTATTTAAATGCACTCATTTACCCTTCCTAGGGTACATATCTGACCGTGGTTTTTCCATGGACCCAGAGAAGGTCCAAGGAATCTGTGACTGGCCTCAGCCAGTTCGGCTTCGAGCCTTACAACGGTTCCTAGGCTTCACCAACTATTATCGAAGCTTCATTGCTAATTACTCCTCCTTAGTCGCCTCACTTACATCGATGACTAAGAAGGAGGCCAACACCCGAGTCTGGACACCAAAAGCCATCACAGCTTTCCAGAGGCTCAAAGATGCCTTCAGCTCTGGCCCATGTCTCCATCACCCGGATCCCAAACGTCCGTTTATAGTCGAAGTAGATGCCTCAGCTATCGAAGCAGGAGCCGTCTTAAGCCAATACTCGCCCACGGGACAAATCAACTCCTTGTTCCTTCTATTCGCACAAATTCAACCCCACAAAACAACGCCACACAGTTGGCGATCGTGAACTACTGGCAGTGAAGTTAGCCCTTCAAGAATGGCGCCCCTGGTTGGAAGGGGCGCAGTACAAATTCACTATATTCATGGATCACAAGAACTTAGAGAACCTCAAGGAAGCCCAGCTTCTAAATCCCCGGCAGGCCCACTGGGCCTTGTTTTTTTGAGAGATTCGACTTTAATCTCTGTTTCCGTCCTGGTTCAAAAAATCAGCGAGCTGATGCGCTGTCTCGAGCCTTTGAACCCAAAGACCTTCTAGAAGTTACGAGCTATATCATCGATTCTGCCTGTATATCGCTAGCAGCAACCACAACGGTTCCAGTTGGGAAGACTGTTGTTCCTCGCCGACTCCAAGAATGGGTCTTAAAGTGGGCCCATGACTCAAAATTAGCAGGCCACCCTGGCCGTGCCAGGACACTAGAGATGCTACGCCGGCATTATTGGTGGCCCACCATGGTACAAGACACGCGGAGTTATGTGGACTCTTGTCCCATCTGCGCACAACAAAAGCCGCCCACAGGAAAGACCTGGAGCTTGCTACAGCCACTCCCAGCGCCTACAGAACCCTGGTCCAGTATTTCAACAGATTTCATCACGGATCTTCCTCCATCACAAGGCAACATGGTGATATGGGTCGTAATCGACCACTTCTCAAAGATGGGGCACTTCATCCCATTACCGGGTCTTCCAACAGCCCTGGAACTCGCAAAACTTTTCTTGAAAAACATCTTTCGACTTCATGGGCTCCCCAAGGAGATTGTCTCCGATCGGGGACCACAGTTTGTCGCCAAGAACTGGCGCTCCCTATGTCAGAAATTCAGTATTTCCTTGAGCTACACCTCGGCCTATCACCCTCAGGCCAATGGGCAGGCCGAGAGAACGAATCGGACCTTGAAAGCGTTCCTACGCTCATATATCAATGACCAACAGAATGATTGGTCAGACCTCCTCCCTTGGGCTGAGCTGTCACATAATACTCACCTAGCAGCATGTCACATAATACTCACCTAGCAGCATGTGTCTCCCTTTTCAGTGGTCTTTGGAAGGCAGCCCCGTCTGCCCCTTCCTGTTCCTGTTTCGGTTCAGTCTCATGCAGCATAATCTATGGCTCAAACCATCCGCCAAGTATGGACCCAAGTAAGAGAACGTCTCTCGCAGGCCGCTGAGCGAGCTAAACGCACCTCGGATCTCCATCGATGACCTGCTCCACTCTTCCGACCTGGACAGAAAGTTTGGCTCAGTGCCCGCCATATTCGTCTCCGACTTCCATCTCATCGGCTGGCCTCTAAGTATATCGGTCTATTCCCAATCCTCAGAAGAATGGAGGCTGTTTCCTATCAGCTCCAGCTTCCCCGGTCCATGGGCATCCACAATACGTTCCTCGTCTCCTTGCTGAAGTCTCTTGTCCTATCATGGCCCTCTACATGATAGGACAAGAGGGTCCTATCAAAGACCCTCCAGCTCCACGCGTCTCGGCAGAACCTGATACTTCTCTGCAGGTAAGAGAGGTTCTAGACGTCCAATGACTTCGAGGCAAATGGGAGTATCTCCTCGCTTGGGAGGGCTGTGGGGCCAAGGAGAATTCGTGGGAACCCTCTCAGAATATCCTTGACAAGGACCTCCTGTAAACCTTCCATAGATAGAATCCTGAGAAACCCCAACCGCGAAGGGGAAGGCCTAGAAGGGGGGGTACTGTTACGCGCCCCACCAGCGGTCGTTCCGCGCACAGGACCGCTCACCTTCGGGGTCACACAGCGGGTCCTGGCCCTGTCTCCCTTGCAAGTCCACCTAGGCCCTGGCGTCCCGCGGCAGTGGTCGCTGGGCCTTCAGACGTACGCCAAGCCTCACGCCAGGCCTCAGCATCTCAACAGCTAGTTGCGCACACGGACCAGCTGCCCTGATGTAGGTTCCAGGGTGGGGCCTAGTTCCGCAGTACACCCTGATTGAACTCATGTTATAAGGAAGTTCCTGGCCTCACTTCCTTGCTTTGGCAATCGGGTCTGTTTGTTCCTGAGATTGCCCTTACTCGTGTTCCTGCTTGCTTGTTCCTAGTCTTGTTCCAGGATCCTTCTGTTCCAGTTCCATTCCTGCTTGTACCTGCTTCCTTGCCCTGCTTGTTCCAGTGTTCATTGTTCGTCTCACTGGTGTTGCCTCAAACTGACTTTCTGATAAAGATCTCAGCTTGTTCCTGACATGCCTGCCTGCCACCTGCCAAAGACCTCAGCTTGTTCCTGACCTGCCTGCCAAAGACCTCAGCTTGTTCCTGACCTGCCTGCCTGCTGCCTTCCAAAGATCTCAGCTTGTTCCTGACCTGCCTGCCCCCTGCCAAAGACCTCAACTTGTTCCTTACCTGCCTACCGCCTGCCAAAGACCTCAGCTTGTTCCTGACCTGCCTGCCTACCAAAGACCTCAGCCTGCTCTTCGACCTTGCCTGACTTCCTGATCATGACCCTTGCTTCGTTGACCACTCCTTGGACTGATTCTTGGACTTTGACCCTGTTCGACTGACCTTGCTTGATTCTGGCTCTGTCCATAGCCTTGTCCTCACCAACTCTATTCTGGTTCGCTCACTTTCAACCTGTTTCCAGCTTTGAACCCAATAGCGCTCTCCCAGTGTTTGTGGGCACGCCGGACTCTGACTCTCCCAGGAGACCCTGTGAGGCCCACCTAAGTCCCAGCGGCCTGGGTCCCTACGGGCTCCTCCTGGGGTGACCTTGGGCTTCCAGTGATGAAGACCT
Organism: Rhinatrema bivittatum; assembly: GCF_901001135.1. Classification (NCBI taxonomy): domain Eukaryota; kingdom Metazoa; phylum Chordata; class Amphibia; order Gymnophiona; family Rhinatrematidae; genus Rhinatrema; species Rhinatrema bivittatum. The sequence goes on along the minus strand of NC_042618.1, from coordinate 267,988,278 downwards.
ACACTGCCTCTGTCTCCTTCTGTGTTCTGCCCCCTGCAGCCAGTCCCTGTACTGCCACAGGACAGGGGTCCACCCCTGAGTGCAACAAAATAATCCATAACTGATGTAAACATACTGTTGCATATCATGATACATCGATGTACCTCAGTTGTTGCTATGCATCCCTTGTTAAAATATAAACAGTTTTATTTTAAAAAGGGATTTGACAAAGTCCCTCATGAGAGATTCCTCAAAAAAATGAAAAAGTCATGGGATAGAAGTTCTGTCCAATTGTGGCTTGGAATTTGGTTAAAGGACAGCAAGTAAAGAAAAGGACTAAACAGTCAGACTTCTCAAAAGAGACTTCCCAAGGATCGCTACTGCGGTCATAGTTTAACATAGTTATTGATGATCTGGAAAAGTGAGCAATGAATAAGTTTTTCACATTTGCAGATGACACAAATGTATTCAAAGTAGTTAAAACACAACCTAATTGTGAGGAATTGCGAGAGGGAGAAACTGGACATTAAATTATACATGAAATTTAATCTGGACAATTAAAAAGTAGTAAGCATAGGGAAAAATAATCTTATCTATCTATAGACTACATTAGACGCAATATTAGAAAATACCATCCAGAAAAAGGACCTTGCAATCATTGTGGACAATACATTGAAATCTTCAGTTCAGTAGGCAACAGCAGCCAAAAAAGCAATTAAGATGTTAGGAATTATTCAGAAAGGATCAGAGAAAGCTAGGAATATATTAATGCCTCTGTATTAAATCATGGTGCAACCACACCTTATGAGTATTGTGTTAAGTTCAGGTCATAAGAATACAAGAAATATCATATTGCATCACAACAAGGTCCATCAAACCCAGCATCCTGTCTGACAGTGGCCAATCTAGGCCAGTTGAACTGTTCTTGTAACTCACTCCTAGGGATAAGCACTGGCTTTCCCAAGTCTACCTGGCTAATAAATGTTTATGGATTTTTCCTTACTTATTTAAAATGGTTTATATACCACTTTTTCAATAAAATATTGATCAAAACTCTTTACATAAAAATACATACATAAAATAAATTAAATTTTGACAGATAAATTGAACTTAAAAGACTAAAATAAACAAATGACTTAAAAACAAAATGAAAAAAAATGAAAAAAATATCTGAAATGGAATGCTAAAAAATGTAAACCCCGCCCCACACAAAATTGACACAATACCTACAACTGAACTGAAAAAATCAGCTAATATAGTCACCCACACTACAGCACTGAGACTCTGCTCCTCTCTCTAACAGGTAACATTCTAAGAGGCTTTGATAGTGGTAAACACTACATTCTACTAATGCTTGACCGATCTCAGCCTTTGACACAGTAAACCATAAAATACTACTAAATAGACTGGAAGAAATCGGATTACATGGCCTAACTTTAAAATGGTTCAGATCATATCTAAAAAACAGGTTTTTCCAAGTTCAGATCAACAACACATTATCAGAAAAAATTAATCTCAAAACAGGAGTTCTACAGGGATCAGCCCTATCTGCGACCCTTTTTAACATATACATGCTGCCATTATGCCACTTACTTGCAGGGCTAGGAATTATCCACTACATTTATGCCGACGACATTCAACTAATCTACCCATAGAGGACAATCTAGAGAAAACATTAAACCTAGCCAACATGTACCTAAGCATTATAAAACAACTACTGACACAAATGGAACTTGTAATTAATATTGATAAAACAGAATTTCTTCACTTAGAACGAAAAAATTCTGAAATCAGTCAAACATCAATAATACTCAAAGACAACCAGAAAACTGAACTAGCAGAAAAAGTACGTAACCTGGGAATAATAATAGACCCTGAAATCAATCTGAAACAACACATATCACTAAAAGTAAGGGAAGGTTATGCAAAACTCACAGTACTCAGAAAACAAACCACTGCTAACTCAAAATGACTTCCGAACAATACTGCAGGCACTAATCTTCTCCAGCACAGATTACTGCAATGCCCTTATGCTAGGACTACCTAATACAACATTAAGAACACTGCAAATACTTCAGAACACAGCAGCTAGAATACTAACTGGAAAAACAAGGAGGGACCATATAACTCAAACCCTAGCAGAGTTACATTGGCTACCAATTGAACACAGAATTAAATACAAAACCCTATGTATCATTCACAAACTAATTTATGATGAGAAACCAGACTGGTTGAACACAGCATTACGGGTACACACTCCACACAGGAACCTCCGCTCAGCAAATAAAGCACTCCTAACCATTTCATCAGTTAAAACAGCAAGACTGACCCAAGTGAGAGAAAGAGCCCTATCACTAGTAGGACCCATAATCTGGAACACAATGCCTCCAGAGATCAGGCTACAAAGTGATCTCAAGACATTCAAGAAAAACCTAAAAACATGGCTTTTTAAACAAGCATTTTACAAAGAGACAGGTGAATAGAGAGAAATATTTCAGGAAAAGACAGAAAGGCACCGACATACAGTCCTTAGGACTATACAGTAGATTAGTCTATGAACTCCACACCACAATAAACCATAACTATAATACTATGTGTAATAAAACTATCGGTGTAAGTACCTTGGTACAATTGGTCATGAACTACTTCGCTAAATGACTATGTCTAATGATATATTGTAACCGAACCTTTGACGGCACCTGTTAGAATATACTATTGTACACTTTTACCTACATTAAATATGTGCCTATATGTAAACCGTTGCGATGGTGTTTAACTTAGCGACTGTATAGAAAAGTTTTTAAATAAATAAATAAATAAATAAATAAATATAGCTGAAAAGGTGGAAAGTTGAAAGAAAAAGTTAAGTGTGTTCTGTAGCGGGAATATTAAATGCTTATGAAAAGAGATATGTTTTTAAGGTTTTTTTAAAATTTTTTTGTATTTGAATTTGATGAAGGGTGATTGGTTAAGTATTCCATATTAATGGGCTAGCAATGGAAAAGGCTCTTTTCCTGGTGATATTTAATCTCGCTAGGCGAATGTGTTATCAAGCTGCTGCTAGGAGTTAGCGATCTGTTAGAATCTGCTCCCCAGGGGGCGGAGTTAGCAATCTGTAATAAATCACCCCGCCAAGGGGAGGAGTTGGCAATCTGTTATAAGTCCGCTAGGGAGTTGGCAACCAGTTATGGATCACTCCGTCAAAGGAGAGGAGCTAATAATTGTAATACTTCGTAGGCGGAGTTAAAGATCTGTAGTGGGTTGGCTTCCCACAGAGTGGCAGTCTATATAATACCACTCTAGTAGTGTAAGGAATGAACACAATGTAAATTGGTGAATCCCTGGGCAGATGGCAGATGACAGCGCCCCCAGGAGGATATCCTGAGAGGGACCACCGGCTAGGCTGGAGTATAGAGACAAACGCAGATAGTTCTTTATTAGACAGGAAGTAGAACCGCCAGAGGTGGCAGTAGTGAACTGATGTGCCCGGCAGGGCTGAAGTCCCTCAGATACTGGAATTGCGGTCTCTGGTTGCTGCGCTGTAGAGAGAGACTATAGGTAGTGAGTAGACAGGGTATGCTGGATACATAGCCAGTAGTAGATGATACACTCATAATTGTAGATATCTGTAATGGCTTCTATGCAACAGTCTTCAGTATATTCGGGAACAGGAGTCGTAGGCGAGTACTGGTTCCTATATGCAGTCTGGAATGAGAACTCACAATATCTGTGTATGAGATGGCTTCTAGAATAGAAGAGAGTCTTTGGAGGGTTTTAGAAACACAGGCCCTCGTGGAGCGAGTACCGGTTCCTATCTGCAATAATGACTCACGATCTCCGTACCTGCGATAACGTCTTAAGACAGAAGAGAGTCTTCGGAGATTAGGAACATAGGTCCTCGTAGAGCGAGTACCAGTTCCTATCTGTAATAGAACTCACAGTGTTTAAGTCTGCGATTGATGCCAGGTAGTAAGGAGTCTTCTGAGCATTCAGGGACGTAGGCCCTCGAGGAGCGAGTACCGAATCCCGTCTTAGCAATCTGAAATCAAGTAGAGAAAGTGGGGCCCCTGAGGAGCGGGTACCCCTGGGTAAGTTTGTAGAGGCAGAGCAGCAGAGGATGAAGCGGGTCGGAGTGATCCCCGCAATCAAATCCCTTGCTAACTCGATTTGAAGTTGCAAGCAAAGACCTTTTAAGTTGGAAGCGGATGACGTCACTATGGGGGGACGCCCCCTTGCCGGTACAAACTCTGGAGCGCGTGTGCGCGCTTAGATCATCAAGAACATGGTGGATCTGCAGCGTCAGGCCAGCCCGGGGATTTTAGGGAGAAGCAGCGAGGAGAAGCCGCGGCAGCATCTGTCCATCAGACCCGAATGGAGTCGCCACTAAGGTAGAGAGGGTGGAGCGAGGGCGAGAACAGGCATGAACACAACAGAATGGAAGGCACATCTTATAAGTTTTGGTTTAATGATCTCAAATGTCTTATGGGTATGTATATTTGAAGAATGGAACATAGCCAAGTCAATGAAGGATTATCTATGAATGAGAGGATGATAGACAGAATTTTATAATAGATTCTAAATTTAATTGGAAGCCACTGTAAAGAAAACAGTATTGGGATAATGTGATTTTTCAAGGGTAAACCAGATAAGACACATGCAGCTAAGTTTTGGATTTACTAAAGTGGTCGAATTGCCGAATCTGGAAGACCAAAGTAGAGCGCACATTGCAATTATCGAGACCAGAAAAGATCAAAGATTGGAGAACAGTACAGAAGTCTTCAAAGAAAAGAAGATGACTGCTAGGATACTGTAGTATCAGTTGGTATGTGAACTCTGGGCCGAAGTGAGAGGTGTTACCGCCCACAGGGAGAAGTCCTATGAGCTTCACTGTCGGGAGGCTAGGTCTCAGCTAAGACAGGCACAGAAGTGAATAGAGTCTTTATTAAAGGAATAGAAGCACTAATGTTGGAGCGGGGGTGCCAGAGCGAGGAGGTCACACCATCGACAGAGGGTCGATGATATAAGGAGTGCCCAGAAGGAATACCTCCATAGTGCTGGTAGTAGTCCGAGAAGCGAGTACACTGAAGAGGTCTACTGTAGAGATGGTAGTTGTGGCCCGCGAGGCAGGGTACACCGAAGAGGTCTTTGGTAGAGATATTAGTGGCCTGCAGGGCGGGGTACACCAGTGATGTCCTCGGTAGAGATGATGATAGACCGCAGAGCAGGATATGCCAGTGGGGTCCTCAGTAGAGGTGTCAGCGGTCCGCAGATCGAAGTGTCCGGTCGAGTCTCTAGGTGGAGGTGGCAATGGCCCGCAGCGTGGGGTACACAGATGAGGGTCCTCAGTCGGCCTGATAGCGGTCCACAAGGCGGGGTGCACCTGTGAGGTCCTTGACAGGGTAGCAATGGTCCGTTCAGTGGGTACCTCTGAGGGAGCTCTCTGTAGCGATGGTAATGGCCCGAAGCGCGAGGTACACCAGATAATCACTTGGTAGGCAGAAAGTGATCCGCAGGGCAGAGTACTTACGAAGAGCAATGTTGGTTCGAGGGAAGCCCTGGGGAACGGGGTTGGCAGAGTTCCAGGCATCAGGCCCTCCGAGGAGCGGATAGCCAGGATGAGAGAGGCGCCCCCGAGGAGCGGGTACCTGAGACGTCCACGTCAGAACAGGAACTGAAACGCAGGGTCCTCAGGAAGCGAGGCAGAATTAGCAAGAATGAGACTCTTTGCCAAATCGTCTTCGGATAGGGCCAGCATGTTTAAATATCCAAAGTTACTGACATCATCTGGAGGGGATGCCCCCGAGTTTCCCGCCATGACGTGGATAAGACTGACCTGTGCAAGCGTGCCTAGAGGGAACTGATGGCAAGATGGCGGTCAGCGGCGTTCGTGCCAACCTGGGACGCCTGGGAGCAGTAGGCAGGGCGCCGGTAGCTAGCGGAGGCCTGCCTACCTACCCCATTGAACATAAGATCTATGGAACGAATGACCACCTTAATTATGGCTAGAAGAGAATACACAGTCTTTTAAAAAGAACTTAAAAACTTGGCTATTTTTACAGGCTTTTACTTTATTTACTACTTTATTTATTACTACTTTATTTATTTTCTATCAATTTGTGTTTTAATTGTGTTTTATTTAAAAATTTATTATTTTAGCTTATTTTATTTTATATGGATTTGATTTTTTAAATAGTTATTTTACGATCTGTGTTATGTATGTATTTTAGTTTACGATTATGCAATTTTCTATTGCAAACTGGTGTGAAGCTACCACGAACGTCGGTACACAAAAATAAATAAATAAATAAGAACATAAGAACATGTCATACTGGGTCAGACCAAGGGTCCATCAAGCCCAGCATCCTATCTCCAACAGTGGCCTATCCAGGCCATAAGAACCTGGAAAGTTCCCAAAAACTAAGTCTATCCCATATTACTGTTGCTAGTACTAGCAGTGCCTATTTTCTAAGTCAACTTAATTAATAGGTAATGGAATTCTCCTCCAAGAACTTATCCAATCCTTTTTTAAACACAGCTACACTAAGAACATAAGAACATAAGAACATAAGAAATTGCCATGCTGGGTCAGACCAAGGGTCTATCAAGCCCAGCATCCTGTTTCCAACAGAGGCCAAAAACTAGGCCACAAGAACCTGGCAATTACCCAAACACTAAGAAGAACCCATGCTACTGATGCATTTAATAGCAGTGGCTATTCCCTAAGTATAATTGATTAATAGTCATTAATGGACTTCTCCTCCAAGAACTTATCCAAACCTTTTTTGAACCCAGCTATACTAACTGCACTAACTACCTTCTCTGGCAAAAAATTCCAGAGTTTTATTGTGCGTTGAGTGAAAAAGAATTTTCTCTGATTAGTCTTAAATGTGTTACTTGCTAACTTCATGGAATGCCCCCTAGTCCTTCTATTATTCGAAAGTGTAAATAATCGATTCACATTTACCCATCCTAGACCTCTCATGATTTTAAACACCTCTATCATATCCCCCCTCAGCCATCTCTTCTCCAGGCTGAAAAGTCCTAACCTCTTTAGTCTTTCCTCATTGTGGAGCTGTTCCATTCCCTTTATCATTTTGGTCGCCCTTCTCTGTACCTTCTCCATCGCAACTATATCTTTTTTGAGATGTGGCGACCAGAACTGTACACAGTACTCAAGGTGTGGTCTCAACATGCAGCGATTCAGAGGCATTATGACATTTTCCATTTTATTCACCATTCCCTTTCTAATAATTCCCAACATTCTGTTTGTTTTTTTGACTGCCGCAGCACACTGAACCGATGATTTCAATGTGTTATCCACTGGACGCCTAGATCTCTTTCTTGATCTCCTAATATGGAACCTGACATTGTGTAACTATAGCATGGGTTATTTTTCCCTATATGCATCACATTGCACTTATCCACATTAAATTTCATCTGCCATTTGGATTCCCAATTCTCCAGTCTTAGAAGGTCTTCCTGCAATTTATCACAATTTGCTTGTGATTTAACTACTCTGAACAATTTTGTATCATCTGCAAATTTGATTGCCTCACATGTATTATTTCTTTCCAGATCATTAATAAATATATTTAAAAGTACAGGTCCCAATACAGATCCCTGAGGCACTCCACTGCCCACTCCCTTCCACTGAGAAAATTGTCCATTTAATCCTACTCTCTATTTCCTGTCCTTTAGCCAGTTTGTAGTCCACGAAAGAACATTGCCACCTATCCCATTACTTTTTACTTTTCCTAGAAACCTCTCATGAGGAACTTTGTCAAATGCCTTCTGAAAATCCATATATACTACAAATATATATATTACAAAGGTAACGCATGAGTTCCTGAAAATTTTGTTTAAATGTAAACCGATGTGATATGTAAAATCGAACACCGGTATATAAAAATAAATAAATAAATAAATAAATAAATAAAAATAAAAAAAATCTACTGGTTCACCTTTATCCACATGTTTATTAACTCCTTCAAAAAAGTGAAGCAGATTTGTGAGGCAAGACTTGCCTTGGATAAAGCCATGCTGACTTTGTTCCATTAAACCATGTCTTTCTATATGTTCTGTGCTTTTGATATTTAGAATACTTTCCACTATTTTTCCACGCACTGAAGTCAGGCTAACGGGTCTGTAGTTTCCCGGATCGCCCCTGGAGCCCTTTTTAAATATGAGGGTTACATCAGCCACCCTCCAGTCTTCAGGTACAATGGATGATTATTTTTACTAATAGGTCTGAAATTACATGTTTTAATTCCTTCAGAACCTTGGGATGTATACCATCCGGTCCAGGTGATTTAATACTCTTCAGTTTGTCAATCAGGCCTACCGCATCTTCTAGTTTAACCATGATTTGGTTCAGTCCATCTGAATCATTACCCATGAAAACCTTCTCCGATATGGGTATCTCCCCAACATCCTCTTCAATAAACACTGAAGCAAAAAAATAATTGAATCTTTCCGTGATTGCCTTATCTTCTCTAATTGCCCCTTTAACCCCTTGATCATCTAACGCTCCAAATGACTCCCTCACAGGCTTTCTGCTTCGGATATATTTTAAAAAGTTTTTACTGTGAGTTTTTGCCTCTATGGCCAACTTCTTTTCAAATTCTCTCTTAGCCTGTCTTATCAATGTCTTACTTTTAACTTGCCAACGCTTATGCATTACCCGATTTTCTTCTGTTTGATCCTTCTTCCAATTTTTGAATGAAGATCTTTTGGCTAAAATAGCTTCTTTCACCTCCCCTTTTAACCATGCCAATGAGCATTTTGCCCTCTTTCCACTTTTCTTAACGTGTGGACTACGTCTGGACAGTGCTTCTAGGATGGTATTTTTTTTTAATAATGACCACGCCTCTTGCACACTTTTTACCTTTGTAGCTGCTCCTTTTAGTTTTTTTCTAACTATTTTTCTCATGTTATCAAAGATTCCCTTTTGAAAGTTTAGCACAAGAGCCATGGATTTACTTGCTGTCCTCCTTCCAGTCATTAATTCAAATTTGATCATATTATGATCACTATTGCCAAGCGGCCCCACCACCATTACCTCTCTCACCAAATCCTGTGGTCCACTGAGAGAGTCAGGGAATTGGAATTGGAGTCAGGGAAGTGAAGAAGGAGGTGAGCAGAAGTGGTCACAGCCATCTGCGACTGACGGTTGTAACAAGGATGGAGGTGTTTGAGCATATGCACTTTGTAAAATGATTTTTTTTTTAAACTATTGTGGAAATGTGTTGAGTTAGGGAAAGATCAGAGTTTAGTAACACGCCTAGACTACGCACTTGAGTTAAAATAGGGATTGAAATAGCATTTAATAGCAGGTGAGGCAGAGGTCCATTGGAAGGATTTGCAATTGAAAATAAATGAACTATTTCTGTTTTATAGTTTTAGTTTAAGACGGTTATATGACAGCCAAATAGTAATAGCATTTATATATAATGCAACAGTTGAGAGAGTATCTGACCAAGAAGATTTGTAAGGGACAAAAAACAATGTCTGCATAGATTTTAAACTGAATATCCAAAGCAGAAAGTAACTGACAGAGAGGAATTAGATAGATGTTAAAGAGAATAGGTGAAAGAGAAGAACCTTGAGGAACTCCAGATGAAACAGTGTAATGTTAGAAGAGTGAGGACGAATGTTAATTTGCTGAGTTCGGTTACACAGATAGGTTGTGAACCAAATGAGTACTTTACAAGTGATACCTAAAGATTGCACTCTGGATAGAAGAATGTAATGATCGAGAGTGTCAAAAGCGGCAGAAATATCTAGGAAGACTAGAATAAAGTCTGTGTTAGAGTCAAAGCTACGTAATAGTGTGTCAAAAGATGGTAAGAGTAGAATTTCGGTAGAATGCCCTTTATGAAAGCCATGTTAGCTGGGATGAAGGATATGCAGTCAGAGAGAAGTCTGTAAGCTGGTGTAGAACTTAACCAATCCTCTTTTGAACACCACTATATTAGCTGCCTTGACCACACCCCTGGGCAACAGATTCCAAAGCTCGTTTGTGTGACAAGTGAAAAAATACTTCCTATGATATTTGTTTTCCCATATCTCTTTATTGAGGAATACAAGACAACACACCACACAATTCATTATTGTCACCAATACAAAAGTACTCCTACATATTTTTCCCATTAACTCCCCACAACCATCCTCCCTCCCCTATCCCAAAACCCCTTGGAATGTTCTTACAATGTCCACATATAGCAAATGTTGCTTACCTGTAACAGGTGTTCTCACAGGACAGCAGGATGTTAGTCCTCAGATATGGGTGATACCATCAGGATGGAGCCCAGTTTTTGGGTACTTGCCAGGGTCTTATGGCCTGGATTGGCCACTGTTGGAAACAGGATGCTGGGCTTGATGGACCCTTGGTCTGACCTAGTATGGCATTTTCTTATGTTCTTATGTTCTAATCACGGAAAACTTCTGTCAAAGTTTCCAGAACTTTGACTGGCCCCTAACTGGGCATGCCCAGCATGGCACCAACCCTGCAGCGAGCAGGGGTCTCCCTTCAGTCTTATTTGAAAGCTACAGGCAGTGCCAAAAAATAAAATAACTAAACGTTACGAACCCAACACCGCGGGGAGGCGGGCGGGTTTCATGAGGAGTAACATCCTGCTGTCCTGTGAGAACACCTGTTACAGGTAAGCAACATTTGCTTTCTCACAGGACAAGCAGGATGGTAATCCTCACATATGAGTGAGTACCGAGCTGAGGATGTCCAAACATGCACCAAATGTACCCAACGGCATGCAACAGGCACAACAACTGGGGTGGAATTTGGTAGAGGGCATTCTGAACCCCACCGGGCAGGCGGAAGGGTGTAGGTACGTCACGTTGGAAATAAGTTACACAGGACAGACTGGCTGAAGATGGAATCTTGTCTTCCGGCTTTGTCCAAGCAATAGTGGGCTGTGAAAGTGTGGAGAGAACTCCAAGTGGCAGCCCTGCAAATGTCAGGAAGCGGCATCGGTCGTAGGTGTGCTACTGAAGTCGCCATGGCCCTCACAGAATGTGCTTTAACACGGTCTTGAAAAGGAATGCCTGCTTGCTGATAGCAAAAAGATATGCAGTCCGCTAACCAGGAGGAGAGAGTCTGCTTACCCACAGGTTGCCCATATTTGTTGGGATGGAAAGAGATGAATAACTGAGTGCTCTTCCTGTGGGCAACTGTACGGTCTAGGTAGAACGCTAGAGCCCGATTATAGTCAAGGGTATGCAGAGCCTGTTCCCCTGGATTGGAATGGGGCCTGGGAAAGAAGGTAGGTAGTATGATGGATTGATTAATGTGAAACTCCAAAACTACCTTAAGTAAAAATTTAGGGTGAGTGCGGAGTACCGCCCGGTCCTGCAGGAGTTTAGTGTAAGGCGGATAGGTAACTAGGGCCTGTAACTCACTAACCCTGCGAGCTGAAGTGATAGCCAGAAGGAAAATCACTTTCCATGTAAGATATTTTAGGTCACAGGAGTGAAGAGGCTCGAATGGTGGTTTCATGAGCCTGACGAAGAACCAGATTAAGGTCCCAAGAAGGGGCCGGAGAACATAAAGGTGGCTTGATATGGAGCATGCCCTTTAAAAAGCATGTTACTTCTTAAACCGTTTATTCTCTAACCTATCTCTGGTGGATTACCTTATTGTTTTAAGGTAAATACACTTGATAATTGCTACTTAATATGTTATAGTTGGAATTCATTACTGTATCGTAGTCCATTGCTCCTTATAAGTGTAAAAGCATAAATTAAAAATTAAAAAAAAAAAAAAAAAGCGTGTTACGAGGGGTTGTACTGATATAGGAACATCCCCAACACCTTTATGGAAGGCGGCTACCGCACTGACATGCATTCTAATTGAAGAGGTCTTCAAACCTGACTCAGCAAATGCCAGAGATAGTCCAAAAACCTTGGGATTGGACAGGAAAAGGGATCAAGGGACTGCGACGTGCACCATGGTGTGTACCTTTTCCATTTATAGGAGTAAGATTTTCTTGTGGAAGGCTTTCGCAAAGCAATCAGGACATGAGAAACCGAATCTGAAAGGTTAAGTGGTTGAAGGATTAACCTTTCAACATCCATGCCATCAGGGACAAGGCCCGAAGATTGGGATGGCGTAGGCATCCGTCGTTTTGAGTAATCAGATGCGGGTCCATTCCCAAGGGAATGTGCCGGCGGATGGAGAAATCCTGGAGTATAGGAAACCAAACTTGGCGTGGCCAGTGAGGTGCTATCAGGATCATGGTTCCCTTGTCCTGACGTAGTTTCACGAGAGTCTTCGAAAGAAGAGGAAGTGGAGGGAATGCATAGAGCAGACCGGTTGCCCACGAGAGGGAGAATGCATCTCTGGGCTGAGAGTGCTCGCTCTGATTGAGGGAGCAGTAATTGTCCACATTGTGGTTCAGAGGGGACGCAAAGAGGTCCATCTGGGGGTATCCCCATTGGCGAAAGACTGAGGTCGCTAATGAGGGGTTGAGAGACCACTTGTGTGGCTGGAAGACACAACTCAGTTTGTCTGCCAAGACATTGTTCACTCCCAGCAAGTAGGTGGCCCTGAGGTACATAGAGTCAGAGAGCGCTTCCGACCAAATCTGCGCTTCCGACCAAATCCCTGCTTGTTGATATACCACATGGCCATCTGGTTTGTCCATCTGAATCAGGATGACGTGATTTGATAGGTGATCCTGAAAAGCCCTGAGAGCATATCACATTGCTCGAAGTTCTAGGAAGTTTATTTGATGTTTGGCTTCCCCTGGAGACCAAGACCTGGCACTTGAAAGGGCAGTCCCTGAAGGAGATTGTTGTGATTTTTCCAACAGGCGAGAGACAGACGGAGTGAGTCGGTGATGTGGACAATGATCAACAGAGGCTGAACAGCTTGAATCTATTGTGACCTCAGAGTCCAATGCATAAGCCTCATGGCCAGGCGGGCCATTGGTGTGACATGGACTGAGGACGCCATGTGTCCTAAAAGGACGAGGAATTGGCGAGCTGTTGCTGTATGTTGAGACTGCAACCGGTGAGTGAGAGACACGAGGGTTAGCATTCGTTGTTGAGGTAGAAAGGCTTTTGCCTGCAAGGTGTCCAGGTCTGCCCCAATGAACGACAAGGTTTGAGATGGAACTAAATAGGATTTTTCGTAATTGACGAGAAATCCTAGAGAAATTAGAGTGTGTAGGGTCAAACTGAGGACCGACCGAGTGGCTTGCTGGGGTGGAGCCCTGATTAACCAGTCGTCCAGATAGGGGTAGACGTGAACACCTTCTTTCCTGAGAAAAGCTGCGACAACAACGAGACATTTGGTAAAGACTCGTGGTGCCGACGCTAGGCCGAACGGAAGCACTCGGTGTTGATAGTGCTTTGGGCCTACTAAAACCTGAGGTACTTGCGAAGAGCTGGTGTTATCGCAATGTGTGTGTATACGTCCTGAAGGTCCAGAGAGCAGAGACAGTCTCCTCTTTGAGGAAGAGGTAGAAGGGAGCCCAAGGTTACCATCTTGAATTTTTCTCGCTATAGGTACTTGTTGAGAGCACGTAGGTCCAGAATTGGACAAACTCCCCCGGATTTTTTGGGGATCAAAAAGTACCGGGAATAGAACCCTAGGCCTTGCTGTGAGAGTGGGACGGGTTCTATTGCTCTTAACTGGAGAAGAAGGGAAACCTCCTGCTCCAGAAGGACAGAATGATCGGATATTCTCCATGCTTGTAGAGGTGGTGAGTCCGGTGGAAGAGCAAGAAAGTTTAGGTGGTAACCCTGAGCAATGATTGCTAGCACCCATTGGTCGGTTGTGATTGATTGCCACATACCGTGAAAGTGGCACAATCGACCTCCCACTGGTATGCTTGCCAGAGGAATCAGGCTGCTGCTCTCCAATTGAAAGTCAAAAACCTGAAGCAGGCCCCGGCTGGGGAGCTGCTTGCGGCTTTTGCTTTCGGGCCTGGCGAGGCTGAGGTTTTTGAGAAGGCCTCGTAGTTCGGGACCTTGCTGGTGGAGGATAGTACTTCCTTGGACGGAAGAATGACTTCTTAGAGTCCTTCCTAAAGGGCTGTCTTGAAGAGAAGTCGGAAGGTATCGATGAGAGCTGTTTAAGGGTCTCATGATGGTCCTTTAATTCAGCCACTATTTGCTGGATCTGTTCACCAAACAGATTGTCTCCTACACATGGGTAGGTCAGATAGCCTGTCTTGTACTTCTGGACGAAAGTCAGAAGATTTGAGCCAAGCCCATCGTCTTGCCGAAATGGCAGCTGCAGACACTCTAGTAGAGGTGTCGAAGATATCGTAAGCTGTTCTTATCTCATGCTTTCCTGCTTCAAACCCCTTGTTGACAAGGATTTGAAGCTGTTGTTGGAATTGCTTAGGCAGGGTTTCAGAAAAGTCCTGTATCTGCTTGAAAATGACCCTATTGTATTGGGTCATGTACAGCTGATAAGAAGCAATTCTGGAGATGAGCATGGCCCCTTGGAACACTCGTCGACCAATATTGTCTAGGAACCTGTGTTCCTTGACAGGAGGGGTAGAGGAGTGTGGCTTCGTCCTTTTTGCTTTCTTTTGAGCTGATTCCACCACAACTGAGTGGTGGTCGAGCTGAGATTTTTGAAAGCCAAGGGCTGACTGTACTAAATAGGTAGTGTCAGCTTTTCTGTGGACTGGGCAATGGATCCTGGGTTTTCCCAGTTCTTTTTGAGGAGGTCAAGATGAACTTGATGAACGGGAATAGAAGTGATCGCTTTAGGGGCATCCAGGAATTGGAGGAGCTCCATCATCTGGTGCCTATCATCCTGCTCCATCTGAAGCTGAAAAGGGACCAACTTAGACATTTCCTTCACAAAATTAATTAAAGAAAGATCCTCTGGAGGAGAACGCTTTCTACTTTCAGTACAATGTTTCTCCCTACTTTCCCCTCAATTTTGAGGGGGAGTAACGGGAGTCGATGGCAGACGGTCACCGGACAGAGGACGATGCTGGTGCGACTTTGACGGTGCCGGTTCTGATGACGTTGATGCGATGGATGGCGTCGGGGTGTGAGCATGGAAGAGGAGTCCCATCTTCTCCATTCTGGCTTAGCGATCTTTTGGTGTCATGAGGGCACATTTGCGACCTTTTGGTGTCATGAGGGCACATTTGGTGCAAGTCAAGACATCATGCTCACGGCCTAAACACATTACACAGACTCCATGAGGGTCTGTGATAGACATGGTACGAGTACAGTCTGGGCACCGACGAAACACAGACGCCATGGCCATAGAAAAAAATCGAGCTGTGGTACGGTCGACGGCCAGTAGGCCGCGACGGCCAAACTCGACGGTAATCGACGAAAGACAGTGAAAAAACTTACCAGAGTACCGTGGCCTGAGAAAAGTTAGAGGAGGGACCCCTGTGGGGCAATTTAAGTTTAGGAATCTCTTCAGAGCTCCTAAACCGCGAGGCTACTGCTGCGCGGAAAAAAGAAGACTGAAGGGGGACCCCTGCTAGCTGCAGGGTTGGTGCCATGCTGGGCATGCCCAGTAGGGGCCAGTCAAAGTTCTGGAAACTTTGACAGAAGTTTTCCGTGATTGGGCTCCATCCTGATGATGTCACCCATATGTGAGGACTACCATCCTGCTTGTCCTATGAGAACCACTGGAACTTGAATATTGCAAAGGTATCCCAAAATAAACAAACACATCCTTGGGCCTTGAACACATCTTATTTACCTCAAGGTTACCTCACTCATCAAGTGGAAAGGTAGCACGTACTCCATCAGGCAATGTCCGATAAAACAAAATACATTTTAAATCTTCCAGTTGCTAGTTTCATGAGTGTCACCTAGTCCTAGAATTGTATGAAAGGTTAAATAATCATTCCATATTTACCCATTCCAACCTATTCACGATATTATAAATCTCAATCATATGCCCTCTCACGTGTCTCTTTTTCAAGCCAAAGAACCCTAATCTGTTTACCCTTTATCTATAAGGGTGTATTCCTATCCTATCCCCTTTTATCAATATTGTTGGCCTTCTTTGTACCTTTTCCATGTCCACAATATTTTTTTCAGATGGGGCAACCAGAAGTGAATACAATATTCAGAGTGGAGTTGTACCATGGATCTATACAAGGCATTATAATATTCTCAGTTTTGTTTCTTTATACCTATCCCTAACATTCTATTTGCCTTTTTGACTCCTGCCATACGCTGATCCGAAGATTTCAAAGCATTGTCCACAAGGACTCCAAGGTTTTGTTCCTGGGAAATGATCCCTAACATAAAACCCAACAAGGTGTACCTATAATTGAGATTATTATTCCCTACTTAATTTACACTTGTTCATATTAAATAGCATCTACCATTTAGATGCCCAGTCTTCTAATCTCACAAGGGCGTTCTGCAGTTATTCACAAGCCGCTGTTCTTTTAACAACCTAAAACAATTTTGTGTCATCTGTAAATTTTGTCACCTCACTCATTATTCCTTTCTCTAGACCATTTATCAATATGCTAAATAGCATAGATCCCTGGAGCACTCCATTAACCAACATTCTCCATTTGGAAAACTGATCATTTTGTCCAATTCTCCGTTTCCTGTCTTTTTTCCAGTAACAAATACATAATACAATACTGCCTCCTATCCTAAACTACCCAATTGCATGAGGAGTCTCTCATGAAGGACTTTATGAAATGCATTCTGAAAATCCAAATACACTATGGGGTAGATATTAATACATGAGCGCAGAATTTTAGAATCAACGCGCGCATGTGCATGCGGTGCACGGAGGGGGTGGGGGGTGATAATGCAATTTTCACATGGCTACGCATCCTGGGCTTCCCCAGTTCTGTACCCCGAACCCTAACTTCCCTTCCCCTTCCCCTCACCCCCTAATCCTACCCTACCTTAACTTTTTTTTTTTGTTTTTCAAGTTGCTGCTTCTCTGGAGCAATAGTAACTTGCGAGCGCCGGCAGCCTGCCAGCGCGCCCTTCCCCAGCACAGCGGTAAATGCCGCTGTACCGGTGCCTCCAGCCCCGCCCCAGCACTTCTGCGTGTAATGGGAGTTATGCGTACAAGCGGGCCCTTCTAAAATGCGCACGGCACGGCAAGACTTCCATTCTCTTTGTTGACTCTCCCCCAGTAAACCATTTTTATCTACATGGTCAGTAATTTTGTTTTTAAGAATAGCTTCTACCATTGTGCCCAACACCAATGTCAGGCTCATCATTCTATGGGTTCCCGAATCATCCTGAAGTCCTTTTTAATGAAGTGGCCTCACATTGGCCATCCTCCAGTTATCAGGCACCATGGCTATTTTAAATGATAGGTTGTTAATCAACAGAAACAGGTCTGCAATTTCATGTTTGAATTCTTTCAGAACTCTGGTGTGAATACAATCCGGTCCCAGTGATTTGTTATTTTTTAGCCTGTCAATCTAATTTAATACATCAGCCAGTTTCACAGTGATCTTTTAAATTGTTCTGAGTAATCACTATCAAAAAATGTTTCCGGTGTGGGTAGACCCCGATTTCCTCCTAAGTAAAGACAGAGGCAAAGAATTTATTTTACTTTTTCTGATAACCGCTTTTAATTCTTGGTCATCTAGCAGCCCATCCAAGGCCCTCTTTGCTTCAAATGTACTTGTAAAGATTTTTATTAAATATTTTTTCCTCTATAACAAGTTTTTATTCAAATTCTCTCTTAGCCTGCTTAATTACTTTTTTACATCTAACTTGTCAGTGCTTATGCTCTTCCCTGTTTTCTTTGTTTGAGTCTGCTTTACAGGTTTTGAATGATGATCTTTTTACTTTAATTGCTTTTTTCACCTCACTATTAAACCATGCTAGCAGACGTTTGGTTTTCCTTCGATCTTTTTTAATGACTGGAATACATTTTGTCTTAGCCTCAAGGATGGTAATTTTAAACAATGTCTATGTTTCTTGCACGTTTTTAATTTTGTAAATTCCTCCTTTTAGGTATTTTTCTAACTAATTTCTTCATTTTATCATAGTCTCCCTCTTTATAATTTAATGATCCTGCTGTAGTTTCCTTAGAATTTGCCCTCCATTTATTAAGTCAAATTTCAAATACATTATGATTGCTGTTGCCAAGCAGATCCACCAGGTTCTGTATTCCACTGAGAACTGGATCCAATATAGTTCCTGCACACGGTTCTATAACCAACTGCTACATGAAGCAATCACTGATTACATCTAAGAACTTTAACTCTCTTGTAAGCCCTGATGTGATATTTACCCAATCAACACTTGGATAACTGAAGTCTCTTATTATTGTGTGGCCCATTTTACTTGCCATTCTTATTTCTTTTAGCATTTTTCAGTCTTTTCCCTCATCTTGGCCAGATGGGTAGTAATATATTCCCACTACAATACTCTTCCTTTTTACACTTGGAATTTATATCCATAAGGATTCCAGAGTACAGCTAGTTTCTTCAGATACTTTTAACCTGCTTGACTCTATGCCAGTCTTAACATATAGTAACAACCCTTCACCAATTTTATCTTCCCTCTCATGTCAAGTTAATTTCTACCCTATTTCAGTGTCCAATTGGTTTTCCTCCTTCTAACAGGTCTCTGAGCTGCCTATTATGTCTATATCATTCTAACTCTCCAGTCTTATTTTTCAGACTTCTGGTATTTGCATACAGATATTTTAAAGTAGGTTTATTTGTATTTCTATTTTTATATGTACCCACAACCTGCTTATTATCAGGTTATACATTCAGTTTGAAGTCATTCTTGTCTGACTGCTCTGTATTTAAAAACACCTGGGTTTTTTCAGCTTTTGCAACTACCTATCGGAACATCCTAACTTACTTGGTTTGCCAGAATCCTGTGAAGATGCCTCCCTTCAAACCATGCACTGCTGAGTGATTATCAGCTTCCCCCATGTTCAAGATTAAAAGCTGCTCTATCTCCTTTTTAAAGGTTTACCAATAGCATGTTTTTACTCTGGTTAAAGTGGAGCACATTCTGTCGCAATAGGTTCTCTCCCTTCACCAATTTCCCAATTCTTAACAAATGTAAAACCCTCTTTTCTGCACCATTATCTCATCTACACATCGCTTCTGGGGTCCTGTGCGTGGAAAAGGGAGCATTTCAGATAATGCAACCCTGGAGGTTCTGGATTTAAATGGAGAAATTACTTACCTGATAATTTCGTTTTCCTTAGTGTACACAGATGGACTCAGGACCAATGGGTATAGTGTACTCCTGTTAGCAGTTGGAGATGGATCAGATTTCAATCTGACGTCAGCCCCTAGTACATATACCCCTGCAGGAAGTGCAGCTCTTCAGTATTCTCCTCGAAAAGCATTGTGGATATATGTGTGACTGACTGATTGATTAACTTAATAATATGGTTAACTTGAATAACTTCATAACTTGGTGAAACGTTCAATCTTGATTAACTTGAACTGGTTGATTGACTATAGCTGAGACCGCCAGTGTACTCAACCGGAAAGCGTCGACACCCGGCAGGGTGGATGCCCTAGGTAAATGAAAACATGGCTTACCCTTGAATTATTTGAAAGACCATGTGTAACGGCAGCTGAGGGTGGGATGCTGAGTCCATCTGTCTACACTAAGGAAAACGAAATTATCAGGTAAGTAATTTCTCCATTTCCTAGCGTGTAGCACATGGACTCAGGACCAATGGGATGTATAAAAGCTACTCCCGAACCGAGTGGGAGGCTGCCCATGACCCACTTAGTATTGCCCTTGCAAATGCCATGTCCTCCCGAGCCTGAACGTCCAGACGGTAGAATCTGGAAAAAGTATGGATGGAGGACCATATAGCCGCCTTGCAGATCTCGGCAGGTGACAGCATTCTAGTTTCTACCCAGGATACTGTCTGGGCTCTGGTAGAAGGGGCCTTCACCTGTAGAGGGGGTGGCTTGGCAGCTTCTACATAGACCGCCTTGATTACTTCCTTGATCCAGCGGGCGATGGTTGCCCGCGAGGCCGCTTCCCCTTGTCTCTTTCCGCTATGAAGGACGAAAAGGTGGTCTGTTCGTACGGGTTCCGACATTTCCAGGTATCTGGCTAGGAGTCTGCTGATGTTGAGGTAACGTAGACTACGGGCTTCTTCCAAATTCTTCAAGCCATCTGTCGTTGGTAGCGAGATGGACTGGTTGAGGTGGAAGTGTGAGACCACTTTGGGGAGGAAGGAGGGAACCGTGCGCAGTTGGATGGACCCCGGGGTGAGCCTGAGGAATGGCTCATGGCAGGACAGTGCTTGTAGTTCCGAGATGCGGCGGGCTGAACACACTGCCAGCAAGAACACCATCTAAGGTTAACAGGCGGAGGGACAGGTGGTTCCCGCTAGGAAGTCCAAAACGAGATTGAGATTCCACAGAGGTACCGGCCACTTTAGTGGTGGGCGAATGTTTGACTCCTTTCAGGAAGCGTGACACGTCCGGGTGAGAAGCTATGCTGTCGCCCTCGCTCTTGGAGCCGTAGCATGACAATGCGGCCACATGTACCTTGATGGAGTTGAGGGACAGACCCTTCTGTAATCCATTCTGTAAGAATTCCAGGATCACGGGAACTTTAAATGAGCGTGGCTTGATGTTGTGGCCTTCGCACCAGGCCTCAAATACTCTCCAGATCCTTATGTACGTTAACGATATGGAGAACTTGCGTGCTTGGAGGAGAGTGTCGATTACCACCCCCGAGTATCCCCTCTTTCTCAGGCGGGCCCTCTCAATGGCCAGATCGTAAGAGAGAATTGAGCTGGGTCCTCGTAGAGGAACGGACCTTGTTGTAGCAGGTCCCTGTGTGGGGGCAGGGGTAGAGGGTTCCCTGCCAGCAGTCTTCTCATGTCTGCATACCAGGGTCTTCTTGGCCAATCCGGAGCCACCAGAAGAACTAGTCCCTTGTGTAGTTGTATCTTGTGAATGATCGCGCCCAATAGGGGCCACGGCGGGAAGGCGTATAGTAGAGTCCCCGGTGGCCACAGGGCATCGATCCCTTGGGACTGCAGTTCCCGCCTGCAGCTGAAGTATCTGGATACTTGGGATATGGATCTGTTTGCCAGAAGGTACATGTCCGGTGTCCCCCACCGATTCACTATCAATTGGAAGGCTGCAGACGACAGCCTCCATTCTCCTGGGTCTAGACTTTCCCTGCTGAGGAAGTCTGCCGTGATATTGTCTTTCCCGGTGATGTGGACGGTGGAGATCTCCTGGAGGTTTGCTTCTACCCACGCCATCAGGGGGTCTATTTCTAGGGACACCTGTTGGCTCCTGGTTCCCCCCTACCGGTTGATGTAGCCCACTGACGTGGCATTGTCTGACATTACTCTGACCGCTTTGTTTCAGAATCTGTGAGCGAACCACCTCTTCTGCGTTCCACTGCCCTTGGGCGGTTAATTCCTCGTAGTGTGCTCCCCATCCTCGTAGACTGGCATCTGTGGTGAGTAGGGTCCAGGTTGGGGAGGATAGTCTTGATCCCCGGCTCATGTGGCTGGCCTGCAGCCACCACCGTAGTTGGGTCCGAACTCTACCCGGGAGTGATAGATGTACG
This sequence comes from Rhinatrema bivittatum, assembly GCF_901001135.1. Taxonomy (NCBI): domain Eukaryota; kingdom Metazoa; phylum Chordata; class Amphibia; order Gymnophiona; family Rhinatrematidae; genus Rhinatrema; species Rhinatrema bivittatum. The sequence continues at coordinate 267,966,777 of NC_042618.1, read as the reverse complement.
GTGTAGTTCATCCTATCACGGTGGGCTCCACCGTGATAGGAGGGAGCGCTGTAGGGGCCTCATGTGGGCTCATGCCCATCGCACAACTTCCAGGGTGGATGCCATCAGACCAAGGACTTGCAGGTAATCCCATGCTGTGGGACGAGGATGGTTCAGCAAGGTTTGCAGCTGGTTCCACAATTTTGATCTCCTTGTGGGGGTCAGGCTGACTGTCCTCTTTGGTGTCGAATCGGACTCCTAGGTATTCCAGCGACTGTCAGGGCTGTAGGGAGCTTTTGTTTGTGTTGACCACCCATCCTAGGCTCTCCAGTAGAATAATGACTCTGCTGGTTGCTTGGCGGTTCTCCTCCAGTGACTTTGCCCTGATCAGCCAGTCGTCCAGGTAAGGGTGAACGAGGATTCCTTCCTTCCTCAGTGTTGCCGCCACCACTACTATTACCTTGGTGAACGTCCGGGGTGCTGTGGCTAACCCGAAGGGTAGTGCCCGGAACTGGTAGTGACGGTTCAGGACTTTGAAGCGTAAGTAACGCTGGTTTTCCTGATGAATTGGGATGTGTAGGTAGGCCTCCGAAAGACCCAGGGATGTGAGAAACTCTCCTGGTTGTATCGCCCTTATTACGGATCGTAGGGTTTCCATGCGGAAAGCAGGGAATCCTCAGGTGGTGGGTGACCGATTTCAGGTCCAGGATGGGCCTGAATGTTCCCTCTTTCTTGGGGCCGATAAAATAAATGGAATAATGCCCAGTAATTATTTCTTGTGGAGGCATTGGGGCTATGGCCTCGAGGGTCGGTAGCCTGGACAATGTAGCTTCCACTGCCGCCCTCTTGGAGAGGTCGTGGCAGGGGGACTCCACGAACTTGTCCAGAGGGATTCGTAGAAAATCCAGGTAGTACCCCTCCCGAATGATGGCTAGGACCCACTTGTCCGAAGTTATCTCGACCCATCTGCGGTAGAATAGGGCTATTCTGCCCCCTATGGCTTCGTCCCTTGGATGGGTCGGCTGAATCTCATTGTGGGGTGTGGCTGGGACCTGTACCCGAACTGGTTCACCTCTTGTTGTGCTTGGTCCGAAAGGACTGGTTCCTCCCCGTAGGGCGGGGGGCTTGATAATTGCCCCTGTAAGGATTGAAGCACTGTGAACTTCTGCCCCTGGAGGACCTGGGGAAGGGTCGCTGGTTTCTCTTTTTCTTATCCTCCGGTAGGCGCGGCAATGGGGACTCGCCCCATTTGTCGGCCAGTTTCTCTAGTTCGCTGCCGAACAGGAGGGATCCTTTGAAGGGCATCCTCGTGAGGCGCGTTTTGGAAGATGCGGCCGACCAGCTTCGGAGCCAGAGTTGCCTCCTGACCGAAACCGCAGAGGACACTCCTCTGGCTGCGGTGCGCACTAGGTCGGAGGCAGCGTCCACGAGGAATGATACTGCTGGTTCCATGTCTTCTCCCGGGGTGTTGTTTCTGGTTTGCGATAAGCAGGCATGTGTCACCACAGTGCAGCAGGCCGCAATTTGTAGAGACATAGGGGCTACGTCAAATGACTGTTTTGAGGATGGACTCCAGCCGCCGGTCATGTGCATCCTTGAGCGCAGCTCCTCCCTCCACTGGGATGGTAGTGTGCTTGGAGACCGCACAGACCATGGCATCAACTCTTGGGCATGCAAGAAGATCTTTTGTTGCGGGTCCAGGGGGTATAGGGCTGCCAAAGCTCGTCCCCCCTTGAATGTGGACTCCGGAGCATTCCATTCCAGGTCAATCAGCTGCTGTGCTGCTTGTAACAGAGGGAAATGGCAAGAAGTCTGTCGAAGACCCTCCAGCAGGGGGTTCGGTTTAGGTTCCCCCGAAGTACCTGGGCCCGGGATAGTGAGCTCCGTCAGGCATTGGTTGACCAGGTCCGAGAGCTCGTCCTTTGTGAAGAAGCGTCTCATGGTTCGGTGAGGCTCTGTCCCTGGGGGGAGCTCCCCTTCTTCTAAGGGTTCAGCTTCCTCCTCAGAGATGTCCGAGTCCCCATAGGTGGGGCTTCTGGGTAGTGGAAGCCTGTGCCTAGGTCTTGAAGGGCCTGGGGCATGAGGGTCCTCCTGTGGAGCATGTGGCTGGTCAGCCTGAGGTTCAGTTTGCATTTGAACAAAGGCGTGAATCCCCTTGAAGAACTCCACCCATGAGATCGACGCTGGGTCAAAGCTGAGGGGCGCTGGTTCCTTGGGGGTCCCCATCTGTGGGGAGGTCCCCCTGGCTAGGTCCTGGGTACCCCCTGAGGAGCTAGAACTCAGACCTGGTTGGGACTGGCCCTGGACTGGGTCTTCCAGGGCCTCTTCGCACTGCGTGCACAGGGCGTTGGCTCCCTCAATTTGTGCGGCTCTGATGTGGTATGCTGGGCAGAGACCTTGAGCCTTTATCCCTGTTTCTGGAGGTGCCATGGCTGTCGGCGCGTAAACTCTTATGCGCTCCGGTGCGCTTAAGATGAGTGTGTAGTTGTGCGCGCAGCTGTGCGTTCAACCATAGATATGTGCCCGGCTCTGTGTGCGCAATTTATGCACGCAAGGTTTTATGTGCATGTAAGTTTATGCGCACAAGTGTTTTGTGCGCCTAGCTCGAATTGTGCGCTCTCGAACGGCATGGCAAATAGGGCCAAGATGGCGTTGGCGAGCACGCCGGCAATATGGCGACCCCCTCGGAGGGTCTCCGAGGGACCTTGGAAATAGCCGGGGCCTGGCCCTGCTAGGACGGATCAACCCGGTGGCACTGGTCTCGGCCGGTGACCTGTGCTCCTCCTCGATCCTCGGAGACTGGATTCAAGCAGAAGATTTCTACCTTACCTTGTCTTTGGCGCTTCCCGGTTTCGTCCCGGGCGGTCTCCGGCTGCGAGGGGAGAGGGCAAATACCTTCACCGCCGCGCTCGAGGTTGCACCTGCTGCCTCTCAGCTGCGCCCGAGGATCGGGGGCTAGGTCCTCGCCGCGATTCGGCCGTCAGACCAAGGCTTACCTCCGAGGGACCACGGAAATCACCTTGGGAATATCAACTGAGGGAGGGACCCGAGGGTATCACCACAGGAGAGTGGGGCTCATATTCAGGTAGGTTTCTTCTTTAAATTTGGATTTTCTTCTTTGAATTTGGTTCTAACGCTGTGAGAGTGTGCAGACAGTCCCTGCTATAGAGACGGAAAATACTGAAGAGCTGCACTTCCTGCAGGGATATATGTACTAGGGGCTGACGTCAGACTGAAATCTGATCCGTCTCCAACTGCTAACAGGAGTACACTATACCCATTGGTCCTGAGTCCATCTGCTACACGCTAGGACATTTTATTTATTCATTCATCTTGTATTCCGTGATATTCCAGACCCGCGGTATCGAGAGGGTTCTCCCATTAACTACCTGTGGCAATGCTGGAGGGCTATGCACATGAAGGAATGCAACTAAAGAGCATGCTCCTTTGAGTGTTTCTTTGTGTGTTAGAGTGCGTCTCAGTCACTGTGCCTCACATTGTTTGTCCCTTCAATGTTAATTTTGGTAAATTTGGTTTTATAACTGTTTATGTTTACATGATATTAAGATTGCAGTATCCCTGTTTCTGCTTTCCTGGGTGATTATTGCTGGTATGTGCTACTTTCATGGGTACGCCTATTCCAGTTATTTTGGTCAGTTGCAGTTTGTGCTGTCTAACCTTACCAGAAATGTTTATCAGGTTAATATTAATGCTAATTGTCAATGCATGTTTAAGTTTCCTATGCTGCAAAACTCTCGCTGCTTTTAATTTATACGCAGGCAATTCAAAAGAAAAGACTTATACTAGTTGACCTTCTTAGTGATAAATCCCCTTCTGTATTATGAATCACTAAGTTGTGGCTTCTCCAATCTGACTTAGCGTTACTTAATCAGATGCACATCTTGAATTCTGAGGTATTTTCCAACCCCGCCTAGCAAAAAAGGGTGGTGGGCTCTTGATTTTTTGCTAAAAAAATCTTTTCCCACTATCAAAACCCTGGCAGAACACATCAAAAACTGATAATAATAGTGTTTTGATGCTATGACCTGTACAAAACCCATACTGATTGGAACGTTAGTTAGAGTTTGATTTGGCTAAAGCTACTCAGAAAAGGAAGGAGGCTTTTCTAATTTTGAAACAAGAGGTCCAGGGTATTGAAGCCTCTTTTCTCTTAGGATATCCATGCAAATGTTTGATTAAGTTAAATGCTGATACTTATATATTTTTTTTTCCAGAACAACTAAGGAGCTTCCTGGACACTAGATCTGAGAATGTTTCCTCAGGAACCAAAAACATTGTGGGATCAATTTGATTTATTATATTCAGAGTGGGTTAACTTACACTATCGCCTATTTTTTCTCGTATTGTTTCTGTGCAAAGATATTCTTTGTATTTATTTTGAAAACTTAATAAATAAATTGAAGGAAAAAAACGTTCTATGCAGTGAGGATAGTGAGTTTGTTGTTAGCCTGGTTAATGCATCCTTTGATGAGGGTTATGTTCCTTCCACTTTGAAATCTGCTGAAGTCCATCCTATATTAAAGAACTTCTCGTTAAATGCATCAGAGGCTATCCAATTATTGGCCTCTCTCTACTTTGCCATAACTTGCAAACATATTGGAACATAACTTCTTGACATATGCCAATTCAGACCCACCATAATACTGAGATTCTCCTTCTGTCCTCTTTTGATTTTGTTAAGAGAGAATTTAACTTGGTGCTCCTAGATGTTTTTGCAGCATTTGACACAGTGGATCACTCCATCCTATTGGGACGTTTTGAATCTCTGGGTATCACTCCATCTGTACTTTCCTGCTTTCAATCATATCTTTCTGCTCGCTCATTTCATGTGCTGATAGACAATGCTGTTTTTGATTTACATAATCTGTCTATAGATGTACCTCAAGGTTTATTTTTTTCTACTATGCTATTCATCATCTGTCACCTCTCTGTGCTGTCCTCAGAAAGGCTAGAAGGATTATTTAGTTTACTGATGATGTATAATTCTTTTTTCCAATTAGGTCTACTCCTGATGCAGCCTTTGATAAGCTTTCAAACTGTATGACTAAGATTAATAACATTCTTTTTGAATAGGTTATCCTTGAAAGTCAAGACAACTGAGATTCTATTGACGGCTAGAACGAGATGGCTGGCTTTCATTTATCTTTGAGTAACAGATTATTCCTATTGCCTTACAGTCAGAACTTAGGTTTAACTGTTTATTCCTCTCTCACTCCAGCAACATACTAATTCTTAAATTAAATTAAATCCTCCTTTTTCAAAATGTGCATGCTTCGAACTGTGAAGCGATTCGTTTGTTCTACTGATTTTCAACTGTTGCTCAAGCTCTAATTCTTTCATCTTTAGACTATTGCAATTCTCAGTACCCAGTCTTACCCTTCTCTTCTATCAAATCTCTACAACTGATCCATAATTTGGTGGCATGTCTGGTGACTGGTACCCCTAACCGTGATCATATCTCACCTATTTTGGCCAGTCTACACTGGCTCCCTGTTACCAGTCACGTCCAGTTCTAGTTTAAGTACCTTTATAAACTTGCTCTGCAATGTATTATATCCGCTAGCCAGAAGTATCATCCTACATAGGCAGTACACCCTGCTTTCCAAAATCTTCTAGAGATTCTCTCTCATAAGTTAATTAAACTTTCCATGTCTCATAACAATGTTCACTGTGACTGCCCCTAGCCTGTGGAATAACTTGCCTGATGAGATGAGACTGATTTACTTCGTTTTAGGAAACTGTTTTCATTAACATTTAGTGGATAGCTTCAGGTCCTCTAATTTGCCACCTTGTTGATCCTTTTGCTTTTTGCTATTAATGATGTGATTTTATGTATTTTATTGATGTACTGATGATTTCTTTTGTATGCTGATTTGTATGTATGATACTCGGTCATTGCTTGTTTTTAAGTATGTATATGCTAGTGTAATCTGCTAAGAATTGTAGATCAGCGGAATACAAGTTCATTAAATAGATAAATAAAACATACATAAAAACATTCATAAAACAGAAAAATAAAATAATAAAAACAACATATACAATTAAACATAATGCACATCATAACTTTCTAATGCTGGGACTAAAGCTGTACCCTAATCTAACCAAAAGCCTGAGCAAAGAACACAGGCTTAACCTTTTTATAAAACATTAAATAATCTGTTTCACTACGAATATCTAAAGGTAAAGTGTTCCATTATGATGGTGCAGCAAACAAAAAAGCCTCACTCTCGTAGTCTGAAGAGAAATTTAGCCTCCAGAATCCCCCATTTGCACCTTCCTATTTCACTAGTTCCCACATGTACAATAACAGCCATCTCCTCCTCAGAACTCGCAAAATTTTTATCGACATTGCATGTGAGGTCTGCTACCATTGCACCAAGCATGCAAATTACCAAGCAATCCTCATGACCATCAGCCACCTAGCTATCTACTTTCCTAATGACTGAATCAGCCACTACAATGGTGGAGTTAACTTTTCCCTACTGGGAAAAATCCAACATATTCCAAGTTTCCTGCATAAGCCTTTCCAATAGCAAGCTGTGAACTGAACTCCCCAAGTCAGAGAGTATGTGAAGGGACAGTCCATGCAGGGAGAAGATATGTTAGACAAAGAGTTTAGACAGTCCGGGTACAGATGGGAGGCCTAGAAGAGGCATAAAAATAAGCCATCTTAGAAAAACTATCCACAACCACCCATATGGTAGTGTTGCTGCAATAGACAAAGTCTATTGTCAAGTGGGACCAGTGTTCCTTGGGGACTGCTGTAACAACCCCCAAGGTCTTGCTCACACACTCTTATTCATGGCACATGTGGGGCAAGACTCTACATAACCCTTCACTTCAGTTTTCATCTGAGGCTGCCAATATTGGCAGATGATTAATTCCAAGGTTTGGGTGATACCTGGGTGCCCTAACAAGCTAGAATCATGAGCCTACTGAAGAACTTTTGATCGTAGGTGCTGGGGCACCACAGTCTTCCCAGGAGGAACTGTACCTGTGGCAGCAACCACAATCTTCTTAGGGTCAATGATTTGCTATGGGGATTCCAGAAAGCCCTCAGTATTGAAGGAATGTGAGAGAGCATCAGTTTGTCGTTTCTTCTCAGTGGGGCAAAGTCAAACCAATTAATAAACCACCACCAGTGGGCTTGCTGGGGGTTCAGTCTTTGCACCTATGCTGGATGCTCTAGGTTTTTGTGATCCATATAGAAAATTACTGGGTGTTTTGCTCCTTCCAACAAGTGTCACCATTCTTCTAAGGCTAGCTTGACCACTAGTAGCTCACAATCTCAAATAGTGAAATTTTTCTCTGCAGGAGAGAATTTCTTTCAGAAGAAGGAGCAGGTCACGAGAGTACAATTATGGTAATTAGATGCATTTATCTCCACAATGAATGGCTTGGACAGATTTGGGTGGTGTAGGCACAGATCAAGGTAAACTCCTCTTTGAAACACCCAGAAGCTTGAATACCATGTTAATATTGTAACCCACTTAGACCTACATTTGAATAGGTGGTATAGAAGAACTTTTAAATCAATAAATAAAGATCCATGGACCAGTTTTTGATGTCAGAGCCCTTTTTGGTTAGGCCTGTGACTGGGGCTGCCAAGGAGGTGTAATCATGGATATATTGCCTATAGTAATTTGCAAACCCCAGGAAGCCCTGCAGTGGCCACTCCAGTATGGCTTTTAATTTCTCTGGATCCATACGGAAGCCTTGTCGAGAGATAAAAAAATCCTAAGAAAGGAAGTTCTTCCTGTTCAAAAGTACACTTCTCTAACTTGGCATAGAGGTGGTGCTCACAGAGGCTCTGGAGGGCATATTGCACATGTTGTTGGTGCTCTGACAATGATTTTTAGAAAAATAGATATCAGTCAGGTAAACTTCCACACGGGAGTAGAGCAGGCCCCTAAAGATCTCATTTACCATAAACTGGAATACATCTGGGGCTCGTTGCCCTCTCAGATTCTGATCAGGTTGTATGCCCCCCGAAGATCCAGCTTGTTAAATATTTGCACACCCAAAAGGCGTCAAAGAGCTCAGAGATTAAGAGAAGAGGATAATGAATTTTCTTGGTAATAGAGAAAAGAATATGATAATCAATGCAGGTACACAAGGACCCGTCCTTCTTCCCTAAGAAAAAGAATCCAGCCCCTGCAGGAGAGAACGAGGAGCGAATGAAGCCTCTATCTGAATTATTTTTTATATATTTGGGTATACACTACATCGGAGTTCTCTTTTATATATTTGGGTACACACTAAGTCTGGGTGGAGCATTGCCAGGGATCAAGCCTATGGCACAATCGTAAGAGTGATGAGGCAGCAGGACCGCCACCTGCTGTTTGCTAAACACATCTGCGACTTCAGAATATCGGGGTAACAGACCTACGAGCTCTGAAGTAATTGCCTGAACCAGAGGCACCACTAGCAAGGAATTGCTCATGACAGCTAGGAACCCATCTGGTATTTTGTAACATGGTCCAATCGATGTGTGCCTGATGTAGCATGAACTATGAAACCCTAATGTCGTCCTCTAACTTTTAATTTGAGAAGGGAACCAGTGTAACAGACCCTAGATATTTGCACTAATAGCCTTAGGCTATACGTAGAGGAAGATATGATTTCCATGCGGGATCCTTGTTTATATGGGCAGTGGTTTGTATGGTCAGTGGTACTAAGGCTCTTGTAACATGTGTGGGCAAGGGTTCTCCATAAATGGAGGAGATCGAGAGCGGGGGTGCCCAAGGGAACCGTAAGTATGCGGTGGTGATGGACCAGAGCCTCATGGATAAAGCTGTCCCCAGCACCGGTATCCAGAAAGGAAGGAGCATCGACAAGAATGTCCCCAAGCGAAAGACACACTGGTACTAACAGCTGTGGAGAGGTAAAGGGATAACCTAGGGTGGCCACTCCTACCAGACCTAGGTTTCTGAGTTGCTTATTCAGGCAGCGACTTGCAAAATGCCCAGATGCAGCACAGTATAAGCACAGGTTAAGGTTACGGCACCTCTGCTATATCTCTGCTGAAAGCTTTAAGCGCTCCACCTACATGGCTTATACTGATATTGGTCCCATCTCTAGGGGAGAGCAGGAAGTTATTATACACTGGAAATTTGGGGTGAGGTAGACAGGGTGGGGAGTCAAACCTCTCTCTTGGCTTGTTCCTGAAACCTCAAGTCTAGCCATACTACTAGGCTAACTAGGCCTTCTAAGGTATTCGGGAAGCCAGCTCATCTTTAATGGAGTCCTTGTCTGAAAATCACAATCAGGCTGTCACTGCCCCACTGAAGTTACAATGCTAGATTGCGGAAGTACATAGCATAATCTCACACAGACCATGAGCCTTGCCTAATCAGTAGGAGTTCAGACGCCTTCAAAGCCAGGCGACCGGGCTCATCAAATGTTTGCAGGAATTCCTGCAGGAAAAGCGTCAGGTCCTCCATAAGCAAATCATCCCTTTCCCAAAAGGGTGAGGCTCAAGCTCTAGCAGTGCCACCCAACAAGGAAAGAATTTAGGTCATGGACTCAGAGACAAGGGGGCCTGCAATTCGAACTGCATCCGACATTGCTTGAGAAAACCTCTGCATTTGAGTAACTCTCCATCATATCTCAGAGGTGGAGGCAGGTGAAACGTCGGCATAGCAGGCTGCATGATGGATGACGGAATCAGAGCCTGAGCAGGAAGGGCCGCAATGTCCTGAAAATATCCGTCCATAGTGTTAAGTTGATCCTGCTGAATGGAGCAGATGTGCTAAACCAGTGATAGAGGTGGCTGGAGATTACTCCGCCGAGCTCATGGCCTCAGCAAACTGTGAAGGGTAGCGTGTGTGTGCCCTTTGTGCTGTGGCATAGCTGATGCAGCCTTGAGGGCATATGCATGAGCGCTATGGCAGCAGCTGGCTAACGCACCCTATAGAAAGACAGTCTGGAGCTTCACCTTTACCAGCCACCTCCCACGCAGGTTAGGGGCCCTTGGGTTCTGGTGACCAGCTGGACTTAGGTGGGTTCTTAGGGCACTGAAGATAACCAAATTCCAAAAGCACACTCGGATCAGGGCAGGCAGCAGGCTAATGGAGTCAGAGATAGGCCAAAGTTGGGGAAGGCAGATAACAAGAGTGCTGACAAGCAAGGGAAAACAAGCTGATCGGTGAAAAAACAGCCGTTATTGGAAAAAGCCCGACTCTGGCCGAGTTTCGCTCCCGCAGGAGCTGCCTCAGGGGCTATTGTTAAAGGGTGTCTTCAATGTGATTGAGCATACATCAAAATCATTTGATCCAGGCTGGGCAACTTGGTGTAGTAAACATATATATTCTGCAAACTGGTGCGATGAAATCCTTATGTAGCCATGGTAAGGACTCACTGCGTGTGTGTTCAAAAATTCTGCCAGAAAATTTGCACACATTCAATACATGTTCCCATTATGTGTGTACAAGGAACATAGAGTAATTTTTGAACACACACGCAGTGAGTCCTTACCACGGCTACATAAGGATTTCATCGCACCAATTTGGCAGAATACATATGTTTACTACACCAAGTTGCCCAGCCTGGATCAAATGATTTTGATGTATGCTCAATCACATTGAAGTCACCCTTTAACAATAGCCCCTGAGGCAGCTCCTGCGGGAGCGAAACTCAGCCAGAGTCGGGCTTTTTCCAATAAAGGCTGTTTTTTCCGATCAGCTTGTTTTCCCTTGCTTGTCAGCACTTTGGATCGGCTTCCAATTTGTTTCCTAGATAACAAGAGTGGTCAGATCCAGGCAAGGGGTCAATATCTGGAGAGTCAGGCCAAGATTGGACAAAGATACACTGAAGACACTGGACAAGACAAATAAGGCGAGTCTAGATGGAATGGGCTGTACGAGGAAAGCTGGAAAAGACACGGCTAGAGGAGGCAAGGCTGGAAGGCAGGGCAAGATGAGGCACAGGAACCAGAATTGCTGACCATACACTGCAAGGCAAAATCTCATTGGTGAGACAAGGCCTATGGGTGAAGCTGGGATTCAAAGAACCAGCCATGCCGACTTCATCAGGAAGCGCCTCTGAGGTCTTTTCTGCTGCGGGGCCTGGATAAAGGGAAGAGGTGTGTGCCCTCCTATGAGAAGGTGCATAAAGACTGAGGCAGCATGGCGGTGTCCCTTGTGCAAGGGGATCCCAGCAGTGTTCTAGACCACTCTCAGCAGTGATCGATGGCAGGTGGTGTGCAGGCAGCACTGGGGTGAGTGCAGCGACTTGCAGGGCCATTCTGCAAGCTGCCAAATTTAACACTTAACTTTCTATAGTTATGATTCTGACTTTGATTTGTATAGTATTTCAGTGTTGAATATTATGACCACTATAAAATCATTTATATACCTTTATATGAATCAAATAGTAAGATTTATTAAGCATAAAGATCCAGCGACTCAGCAGTAGAGGAGCAGAGCAGGCTACAACATAAGCGAGAGGAAGAGCACCAGGAAGTCAGTGGGGAGGGGAAGAGGCTAGAGAAAGAGGGTGTAGGGGGAAAGGGATGAAGGGGAGTAGAGCAAGGGGTGGGTTAGGATTAGTCGCAGGGGATACACAAAAGGAGGTGGGTTTAGGGACTTGTGGCTGGGCTTGACCTTAAACGGCCTGGACTAGGCATGCAAACTCCTTTTCCTCAGCCATCCCAACTCTTGATTTACGACTTCTGATAAAGAAAGATCACTGTTCATATATATCCATATATTTATTTATTTATTTATTTAAAGCTTTTTTTATACCGGCATTCATGATAAAATCACATCATGCTGGTTTACAGGAAACAGGGGAGTGATAACATTGAACGAAAAACTGGTGTTTATAGGTAGATATAAAAAAGTTACAATAAAACAAGGGAAAATTGAACTTGGGTGAGAAGAAGAGTAGCTGGAATAATTTAGGCAATAAGAATGAACAGAATAAATTAACTTATTTACAAAGTGTTACAATTAATTACATAGTGTTGATGGGAAATTTACAAGTGGTTGTGGTATGTCTGGAGAGAGTTATAAGAGTCCGTTGTGATCGTCAGATGTGATCAGGAAAGGCCTGCCTAAACAGCCATGTCTTTAGTCTTTTTCTGAATGTTGGTAAGCAAGGTTCCTGTCTGAGGTCAGGGGGTATGGTATTCCATAATGATGGTCCAGCGGTGGAAAAGGCCCGTTCTCTGAATGTTTGATGGTGTGTAACTTTTGTTTGTGGAACGTGTAGGGATCCTTTGTATGCTTCTCTGATTGGTCTTGACGAGGAGTGTAGTCTGAGCGGGATTTGAAGATTGAGTGTGGCTTGTGAGTAGATAATTTTGTGGATGATGGTGATGGTCTTGTGGAGGATTCTAAAGTGAATTGGGAGCCAGTGTAATTTTTTGAGAATGGGGGAGATGTGATCTCTTTTTTTGGCGTTTGTTAAAATCCTGGCAGTAGCGTTTTGCAGCATCTGGAGTGGTTTTAAGGAAGAGGAAGGGAGACCAAGCAAGATAGAGTTACAGTAGTCTATCTTGGAGAAAATTATGGCTTGTAGGACTGTTCTGAAATCTTGAAAGTGAAGAAGTGGTTTTATTCTTTTCAATACTTGTAGTTTGTAGAAGCCGTCCTTGGTGGTACGGTTGATGAATGTTTTTAAATTTAAATGGTTATCAATTAAGACTCCTAGGTCCCTAACTTGGGAGACAAAGATGTTTGGTGGTGTGTTTAGTGTGGTGATGCTATTTTCCGGGGAAATGATGAGGAGTTCGGTTTTTGCAGAGTTTAAAATCAGGTTTAAACTGGAGAGGAGGAGGTTGATTTCTTGTCGACAGGATTCCCAGTATTTGAGGGTTTTTGTAATTGATTCTTTAATGGGGATCAATATTTGCACGTCGTCTGCATAAAGAAAGTGATTTAGTTGAAGGTTAGTTAGCAGTTGGCAAAGAGGAAGTAAGTAAATGTTGAAAAGGGTAGGGGAGAGGGAGGAGCCTTGAGGAACTCCTAGTGAAAATATATAAACACACACTCACACTTTCTTTCCCAATCTATCCTTTCTGCTTCTTAATTATTTTTGTTCATTTTCTATACAGCCAGAAGAACATAAGAAATTGCCATGCTGGGTCAGACCAAAGGTCCATCAAGCCCAGCATCCTGTTTCCAACAGAGGCCAAACCAGCCATAAGAACCTGGCAAGTACCCAAACACCAAGATGATCCCATGTTACTGATGCTAGTAATAGCAGAAGCCATTCCCTAAGTCAACTTGATTAATAGCAGTTAATGGACTTCTCCCTCCAAGAACTTATCCAAACCTTTTTTAAACCCAGCTACACTAACTGCACTAACCACATCCTCTGGCAACAAATTCCAGAGCTTAATTGTGCGTTGAGTGAAAAAGAATTTTCTCCGATTAGTCTTAAATGTGCTACATGCTAACTTCATGGAGTGCCTCCTAGTCCTTCTATTATCCGAAAGTGTAGGCCTCTCATGATTTTAAACACCTCTATCATATCCGCCCCCCCCCCCCCCTCAACCGTCTCTCCTCCAAGCTGAACAACCCTAACCTCTTCAGCATTTCCTCATAGGGGAGCTGTTCCATTCCCTTTATCATTTTGGTTGCCCTTCTTTATATCTTCTCCATCGCAACTAACAAATCTTCTCTAACATCCTAGCAACACCAAATTCAAATGAGCCAGTTTCTTCCAACTAGAGATAAAAGCAATCTAGAGTCAAAGTTCAGCCACATTCTTAAATATGGAACAAAAACATTTTCTTTACAATAAGTTTGTACAAATACACATGCAGGGAGAAAACATATATAGATAGTAAAGAGTATGACATGAATAGCTTTAAAATCTAGAATCTCCCCCTTTCTTTACCTCCCACATCAGTATTTCTACAAGGTAAGCATGATTCTTTTTATTTACTTTATGGATTTTTCCCAGTTTTCTTAGGATCAAGGAAGCATCCATATCTTGTGGCCTCAAATACCAAAAAATTATTTTAATATATCTCTACAATATATTCAATGTTTTTCATTAAAGATTACGTGAAAATAATGCACACTATCATAAAAAAAACAATTAACACTATTAGCCCACATTGAGAAATTGAGATTCTGACATTGCTTCTGCATCATGATTACATAAAATTTCTTTTGAAAAGTAAGTTTAAGACAGGCAGACATATGGATTATTACTGATACACCTAGAGGTCCATATTCAAGAGCCATTTAGATGGATAACATAATAGTTATCCATCTAAATGGCTTACCCGGCTAAATTCAGAGTCAGCAGTATGAATTAGCCGGCTAAGGGGGTTATTTTCTAAAGCTATCGCACGCGAAAAGGGCCTTTTCATGTGTGAAAAGTCCCTTTTCGTGTACGATAGCTTGCCGGGGGCGGAGTCGGGGTGGCGAGGAGACGGACGCGGCACTATCTTCGCTGGCGGCGATAAGGTAAGACACGTTATCACCGCCAGTAGCGCGCCCAATAGCACCTTTCACAGTGGTGCTAATGGGTGCGAAAGCTGGCAGCGATAACACCGTGGTGGTGCGATCGCTGCCGGCTTTCACAGGTCTGACTCCCCATCGCCTCCCCGCCCACCCCTGTTACCGCCGAGATTCACCATTTTCTGCTAGAATGGAAAATCCCGGCCCAAGTCTGGTTGAGTCAAAGAGCTTTCCTAAAGTTAGAAAGCTATAGTTTGCTAGCTAAGGGGGTCATTTTCTATCAGTATCGCACGGTGCGGAGTCAGGACTGGAAGAGGAGGAGTCGGGGCAGCGTTAGGGCGGACGCGGCAGTAACTTTGCTGGCAGCGATAAGGTAAAACCCGTTATCGCCGCCAGTATTGCGCCCAATAGCACCACCTTTCACGGTGGCGCTATTGGTTGCGCAAGCCGGCAGCGATAATACCGTGATGGTGCGATAGCTGCCGGCTTTCGCAGGCCCACTTCCCACGTTACTGCGGGATTCACAAACCTCTGCGATGTTAGCAAATCCAGACCTAAGACAGCCAGTTATATTCAATAGTGTGGCCTCACTATTGAATATGCCTCCAAAGTTAGCTGGATAATTTTATGCGGCTACCTTTGCTATCCAGACTGTGTCTGAATATAGACCTCCTGGTCTTAAATGGGATTTCACATCACTAGAACAGCTTGCTAATTTTTTTTTTGTAATAGTGTCATATAAATTTCTTTAACTACTTGGGGAACCTTATTGTAGCTGTTAAAATTGCATTCCTTGCTAATAATTGGACAGATTTCATTTGGTAACTGTCCCTCCCAATCTATTGGTATCAAAGGACATGAACAGTTCAGAAGCAACTTGACAATGAGGTTGAGTCCTCTTCAAGTAATACACTGTTGCATCCGTAGGTCTCAGACGGCTTCGACCTCTGTGCCTCACCTTTCTCTGCTCTCCCCGCTAGCCTTGGGAAGATGGCTACCGCCGCATCTGCATGCCGCTCTCTCTGGCGTCCCCGGAACGGCTATGGCAAAGCTATCCACCATGTTTCTCCAGAGGGCCTCCTAGGGTGTGCGCACGCACGCCACCCACGTGTTTATCCATGACATGGCGGGAACCTCGGGGGCATCCCCCTCGAGTGACGTCATGCCATCGTTTGCTAACAAATCGAGTTAGCAAGGATTGGATTGCCTCCGGTCTGAGCTACTCTGCTGCTTCCATGCTGCCGCTGGATGCTCTCTCTGCCCTTCGGGGTATTTCATCTAACCTGGGTACCCGCTCCTCGGGGGCCCTTTGATTTATTTCAGGTATCTCTCTGGAATCAGGTACTCGCTCCTCGAGGGCCTGCTCTCCCTGCCTTGGTGCCTGTATCCAACTACTTCTGCCTGCTGGGATTTCCAACTATACAGCTACCATCTTAGTGAGTAATCTAACTTTGTCAGTCTGTCTCATCTACAGCTCTACACTGGGAATCTGCATCCGGAACTCCCTATACTATCGAGTGCTGTTAACAACTGCCTTTGTGAGACAGGTCTCCTCAGCCGAGGATCCCTGGACTGTTCTTACTGGATCACCTCACTACTGCCATCTCTGGTACCATCCAGCTGTACAATAAAAGATATAACTTCTGCGTTTGCGTGACTCAAGTCTAGCCTAGTACTGCGGTTCCTCACGAGCCTCCTCCCCGTGGGCGTGGCCATCTCCGCAGTACCCAAGAATCCACTCCAACACCTCAAAACCATAACATACACCAAGGATCTCTTGCAGTCCAAGGAATGAAGAAACTATGAGCTCATTTGGTGATGGAAAGAATATAGATAGCACAATAGCTTGATTAATGTGGAATATGGATACTTCTTTCAGAAAGCAAGTCCTGGTCATCACTTTGGCATGAAGAATAAATCAGCTCAAACTCTGGTTTCATATTTACTATAATTTCAGTTTTTTTCACAATAGGGTGGTCTTACATACTCACTCTGTCACCCTATTGTGAAAAAACTGAAGATACAGTAAATAAGAAAAGAAAGTTTGAGCTCATTTACTCTTCATGCTGAAGTGATGACCATGAGAAACACCACTTAAATTTGAAGTCCACTGGCTTGAGAAGTTCAAAAGGAGATCCCAAGGCAGTGAAGGTTTACTGAATAGAGGACAGGAATGCCACAATCCTTTTAAGATTTTGGATCCCAAAGGATTGGGAGAGAGAACAGGGTCCTTTCCACCTGCTGGTGATATGTCGCAATGGTGCAGAGATGAACCTTGACTGAAGAGGTACTAAAACCCAAGGACGAGAGAAAGATACTAAATCAGGTCCTTTAGGCTACAGAAGAAGAGATCCAAAGTGCTGGTTCCACACCAAAATGAGAACCTCTTTCACTTGAAATTGTAGGATCTGCTGATGAGGACTACCTAGCTGAAATTATCATATCCTCCCCCTCCTAGAAAGAATTAAGAAGGAGACTACTGCATGCTCAGCAGCCATACCGTGAGAGCCAAGGATGGAAGGTCAGAATGGCCAAGCCTGCCATCAACCTATGTGATGAGAGAGGGAGTAACCCCAACGGAAGAGACTGAAGTGATAAATGGATGAGATATGGAAACCACACTTGCTGTAGCCAAGCTGGTGCAATGAGGATTATCCTTCTGGACAGTCCTGCTGATTAGAGGAATCAGTGAGCATGCATAAAGAAGCTGAATGTTCCAGTTTAGCAGAAAAGAACTGGAAGCTGATCTGTAGCTGTTTGGATGCATGGTACAGACATTTTTTACTTTCCTGCTAAATTTTGAGGCAAACAGCTTGATCCCTGGCTTTTCCCAGTGACTAAACAAGTTGTCCACAATTCTTTGATCCAAGGAACATGTGTACAGTTGTAACACTCTGCTGAGGTGGTCTGCCAACATAATCTGGATTCCTGAATGATAGGTTGCCTGGAGGTGGGCATTGTGATGTCCTGCTCATGACCAGATTTGGATGGTCTCCTAGCAGAGAATGTAAGGACCCCTACCTCCCTGCTTGTTGATGTGGAAAATGTTCACTTAGTTGTTACCTGGATTAAGATTCTCTTACCCAAGAGGACACAATAAAGCTCTCCGAGTACAGCAAATGATTGGTAGATCCAGGTAGTTGATTTGCAGATGAGTCTCCACTGGGAAGCACAATCCTTGGGTCCCTGTTATAATGATGTGCACCCCTCACCCCTTGGTGGAGCCATCAATAGACAGGGTCACTTGAAATGATGGGACTCTTAGCAAGAAACCCACTTTTACAACTTATGAATTCATCCAGCACTAAAGGGATATTCTCGTCCCGAAGATTTATTTATTTTATTTATTTAAAAACTTTTATATACCGGTATTAGTATGCATACATCATACCGGTTTACAATGTAACTTTAAAGGTAGAAATTACAATGAACAGGGAGGGCGAACAAGGAGGAGTATACAAAGAGCAGGAGGTGGAGGAATTAAAGCAATAAATAAAAACTGCAACGGACTATTTACAGGAATATACAAGGCGTAGGCAAGATACTTGCAGAAGTCGGTGTACTTAATCAGGGTAGGCTTGTCGGAAGAGCCATGTTTTAAGTTTTTTTCTGAACTTGGCGTAACATGGCTCTAGCCTGAGAGTGGTAGGGAGGGCGTTCCATTGTTTAGGGCCTGCAATGGATAGTGCACGGTCCCTAGTAGAGGAGAGGTGGGCTTTTTTCAAAGGGGGAATGGAGAGGGTGCCTTTGTTGACAGTGCGAGTGGGTCGTTCAGTGCGTATAGGACGAAAGGGTTCATCCAACCAATTGGAATTGTGCGAGTGGATGGACTTGTGCACTATGGTTAGAATTTTGAAGAGAATTCGGGATGCGATGGGGAGCCAGTGGAGTTCTTTGAGTATTGGGGTAATGTGATCAGCTTTCCTTGAGTTGGTGATGACCCTGGCGATGGCATTCTGGAGCATTTGTAAGGGCTTGGTGGTGGAGGAGGGTAGGCCAAGGAAGAGGGCATTACAGTAGTCCAGCTTTGAGGAAAGGGTGGCTTGGACGACGGTGCGGAAGTCATGATAGTGGAGGAGGGGTCTGAGTTTCTTCAGGATGTGAAGCTTGAAGAAACCTTCTTTGAGGATGGAGTTGATCTGTTTTTTGAGATTGAGTTGTTGATCTATGATAACCCCAAGGTCTCTTACTGTGGGTTGGGGTGTTATGACGTTGAAAGCTGGATCGTTGGAGATCGGTGGTTTGGGAGGGAGGTGAGGAGAGATAAGGAGCAGCTCTGTTTTGGAGGAGTTTAGAGCGAGGTGGATGTTGGTGAGGAAGTCATTGATGTTGGCAAGACATGTGTTCCAGAAGGCAAGGGCATCTGAGAGAGAGTTGTGAATGGGAATGACGATTTGAACGTCATCTGCATAGAGGTAGAATTTGAGGCCGAGGTCTGTGAGGAGCTGACATAGAGGTGTGAGATAAATGTTGAAAAGGGTGGAGGAGAGGGAGGAGCCTTGTGGGACACCTTGAGACAAGGGATAGAGTGTGGAGTTGGCGTTTCCTATCTTGACGGAGAACTTTCTGTTAGCTAAGTAGGATTTAAACCATAGTAGGGCTAGGCCTGAGATGCCTATTTCGGATAGCCGGTTGATGAGGAGGTTATGGTTGATGGTATCAAAGGCAGCTGAGATGTCGAGTAGGGCGAGGAGGTAACAGTTGCCTCGGTCCATGCCTATGAGTAAGTGGTCCGTGAGGGAGAGCAGGAGGGTTTCTGTATTGAGGTATTTACGGAAGCCGTATTGGGCTGGATGCAGAATGTTGTTGCTTTCTAGATATTCTGTAAGTTGGATGTTTACAATCTTTTCCATAATTTTGGATAGGAAGGGCAGGTTAGAGATAGGGCGGAAGTTAGCGGGGTCTTTAGGGTCTAGTGTTGGTTTTTTTAGGAGGGGCTTGACAATAGCTTGTTTAAGAGCATCTGGGACAGAGCCTGAAGAGAGGGAGGAGTTTATGATGTCTGCGATGGGTTTGGATATAGTGTTCGGGATGGAGAGGAGGGATTTTGTGGGAATGGTGTCTGAAGGGTGGGAAGCTGGTTTGAGTTTTCTGAGAATAGATTCCACTTCTTTAGCGGAAGTCAGGTCAAGGGTTTGGAGGGTGGGTGAAGTGGGGGAAGGTTGGAGGGAGGGGGAAGGGGAGGTGGATGGAGAAGGGTGTTGAAATCTGCGGAGGATGTTGGTGATTTTTGTGAGGAAATACTGGGCGATTTCTTCGCTCTTAGTGGAGGCATCATTCTCAGGGATAGTGGGCTGAGAGGATTTGGTGAGGTTGGCAACATAATTGAAAAGGGCTTTCGGGTTGTACATGTATTGGTGGATCTTAGCTGAAAAGTAGTCTCGTTTTGTTTTGAGGGTGGTTATTCTATATTGGTGAAGGGTAGTTTTGAAACTTGAGGCGAGTTGGGGTGAGGGGGCTTTACGCCAGTTTCTCTCACGCTGCCTGAGGGTATTTTTTAGGGATCTTAGTTCAGTCGTGTACCAGGGTTGATGATTTTTTGTGGGTTGGGTAATGTTACGTCTGGAGATGGGGCATAGTTTGTCAGCAATTTCAAGAGTCATGCTGAGCCAGGATTTGATGGCAGTCTCTGGACTGGAGCAGTCAAGGCTAGTGGATGTGTTGGAAATGGCAAGAGCCAGTTCATCTCCAGAGCAGGGTTTCCTGAAGGTGAAGGTGGTGTTGTTTGAGGGAGTGGGGGTAGTAGGGAAGTTAAGGGGGAGGAGGGCTTTTATGAGGAAGTGGTCGGACCAAGGTACAGGGGAGCAGGTGGGGGGGTGGGATGGTAGGAAGCAGTGGTTGATGAATATAAGGTCAAGGGAGTGACCAGCTTGGTGCGTGGGGGAGGCAACAATTTGTCTAAGGCCTAGAGCTTGGAGTGCAGTAAGGAATGCCTCACAAGAAGGGGTAAGGGGGGTGGCATCGACATGGAGGTTGAAGTCTCCTAGTATGATGGAAGGGATTTCAATGTTTATGTTGGCAGATAAGAATTCAATTAAGGGGGAGGGGTCCCGTTCGATGGATCCAGGAGGGGCATAAATGAGACAGATTTGCAGTGAGGGGGCTTTGAAGAGGCCAATTTCTAGCTTGGAGGGTGATGTGGTGTGGGAGAGTTTGAGATTAAGGTGTTTCTTGAAGGCTAGGAGGATGCCACCTCCTCTTTTCTTGGGTCTTGGAATGGATAGGAATTCGTAGGATTGTGTAGGTAGCTGGTTCAGGAAGACAATGTCTGTTTCTTTGAGCCAGGTTTCCGTGATGGCACAGATGTCTGGCTTGGTGTCAGTGAGGAGGTCATTTAGGATGGGGGTTTTTTTGGAGAGTGATTGGGCGTTGAACAGAATGATGGAGAGGGTAGTGAGTCCAAGGAATTGGTTGAGGGGGGTAGTGAGGATAGGGAGGAGGGATTTGTAGGGGGGGGTGGGACGGGGGGGATGGGAATGGGGGAGTCTGTTGTGGGGGAGGTGGATGCGGTTGATGTGTTGTGTAGTCATAGTGGGTGAGTAGGCAAAGGAGGAGGGAGGGAGAGGGGGTAGGTAAAAAGGAAACTGAGAGGATATAGGGTAGTACAAGGCGGGGATTAAGGTATCAAGGAGTTAAACTGAGAGAAGGGCACTGAGGGAAGGGCACAAAGCTGATTAGGTAGGGTAAGAGGTGTAAATAGTGTACCATGCAGGTTATACAATGCAGGTCAGACAATGCAGGTTGTCTGATCACTAAGATTGGGTGATAATGGTTGGTGTAGCTGATCCTATTGGATGTGAAGACCCATAGAAGGCCCTGCAAGAGCAGATTTATTTATTTATTTATTTTTGGTTTTATATACAGAATGTTCCTGTAAATTATACATATCACACCGGTTTACAAGGAAAAAAACTGTCGCCTCGTTGGCGGTTTACATTGAAACAGTTAACAGTTAACGATTATTTGCTGAACAATTAACAAGAACATGAAGATGCAAGGAGGAACTTAGTGTAACTTACATAGAACAAAAAGAACATGATTATTTACATTTCAATAATGAACTCTTGTGGAACTCGTGTACAAGGGGACTGGAGGATAACAACTGTGCTGATGTTGTCCTTCTTCCTGCTCCTAGCTCTCAGGGAATGCTTGTGTGAAATACCAAGTCTTAAGTTTCTTTTTGAAAGTACTATGACAGGGTTCAAGGCGAAGGTCTGGAGGTAGCGAGTTCCAGAGTGAAGGGCCCGTTGTGGATAGTGCGCGTTTCCTCAGGGAGGATTTTGCCGGCTGGGTGATTAGCCTGTTCTGGTACGCACTTCTAGTCGGTTTCTTGGAGGTGTGTAGCTGGAGTTGAAAAGATAAGTTGAGAGGAGAGATGTTATGTAGGGCCTTGTGTATCATCATTATGGTTTTAAACTGAATCCTGTATTTAACCGGTAGCCAATGGAGATGCTGGAGGATAGGGGTGATATGATCCCTTTTTTTGGCGTTTGTGAAAATTCTTGCCGTAGCGTTCAGGACCATTTGAAGTGGTTTGGTGGTGCAAGCGGGAAGGCCCAGAAGGAGAGAATTACATTAGTCCAGTTTCGGGAGTATGATGGATTGTAGCACCATGCGGAAGTCTCTGTAGAGTAGAAGTGGTTTTAATTTCTTTAATACTTGTAATTTAAAGAAACATTCTTTTGTGGTGTTATTTACGAATTTGTTGAGGCTGTGTCTGTTGTCCAGAAGTACACCCAGGTCTCTTACATAAGGCGAAGTGAGGTTCATGGAGGTATCCGGACATTGGCTAGCGGTGGGAGAGGTGGGTGGGGCATAATTTTCAGGAGCTATGAGGAGGATTTCGGTCTTGTTTGTGTTTAACACCAGGTTGAGGTTGGCGAGTAGGTTGTTGATTGCTGAGAGGCAATTATTCCAGAATGACATAGCTTTGTGTAGAGAATCCGCTATAGGGATGAGAATTTGTATGTCATCCGCATATAGGAAGTGTGTTAGCTTGAGGTTGGTAAGTAAATGACAGAGTGGGAGAAGATATATATTGAAAAGAGTGGGTGAAAGAGATGATCCTTGCGATACCCCTATCTTGGATTCAATGGGGTGAGACTCTTTGTTGTTTATCTTGACCTTGTAAGATCTGTTCTCGAGAAATGATTTGAACCAGTTGAATGCTGCTCCTGTGATGCCGATGTCAGTTAGACGCTGAAGGAGGCACGAGTGGTTCACGGTGTCGAACGCTGATGAGAGATCCAGAAGTGCGAGGAGGCAAGGTTGGCCTTTTTCCAGATTAAAGATAATAGTGTCTGATAGTGAGGCTAATAGCGATTCGGTGTTCCTGGTCTTCCGGAAACCATATTGGTTTGTGGTGAGGATGTTGTTTTCATCAAGGAATTCTGAATGTTGTCTGTTAACAACTTTCTCCATAATTTTGGCAATCATAGGAAGGTTTGCTATGGGTCTGAAGTTAGCTGGGTCTGAGGTGGGAAGGTTGGGATTTTTGAGGAGCGGCTTTAGCATTGCCAACTTGAGTTGGTTAGGGTCTTGGCCTTGGGCGAGAGAGCAGTTAATGATGTCAGCAACGGGTTTGGCAATGATGCTAGGAATTGATCTCAGCAGATTGGATGGAATGTGATCTAAAGGATGGGAGGATGGTTTTATCTTCCTAAGGATGTTCTCAATTTCTAAAGGTGGACGTGGGCTCAAAGGTGTCAAACGCTGCTGGGGTTGTGTTGGGTTGTTGAATGGTTGTGTGCGCAGATTGAGAACTGTGGATGATTGAGTCATTTGGGTGTGGAGATGGCCCCTTGAGGGGGGCTACGAGTGTGGTGATTTTATTATCAAAGAAGTCTGCCAGTTCATTAGCTTTGGTGAGAGCTTGTTCATCTGGTATGACGGGCGCGGGTGGTTTAGTGAAGGCTGATACATAAGAGAATAGGGCTCTTGAGTCAAATATGAAATGGTGTATCTTTTTGGAGAAAAATTCTTTCTTGGTTTTGTTGATGTTGTTTCTATATGAGTTGAGGCACGATTTGTAGGTGAGGAGGGTTGTTGTAGATGGGCTTTTTCGCCATTTGTGTTCCATACATCTAAGCTCCTGTTTACGTGATTTCAGCTCCGGGGTGAACCAAGGTTTCCTGTTGTCTTTGTCTGGGTTAAGAGATTTTGTTGTCATGGGGCACATTTGATCTGCAACCTTGTTGGTGATGTTGATCCATGATGACGTGGCTGAGTTGGCATCAGAGAGGTCCAGATGCACTAGTTCCTTGGCCAGCTGTTCGCTGAGGCGATCTCCTGAGCACTGTTTCCTGACGGATATTGTAATTGATTGTGTTGATTGTGGAGGAAGCTCCTTGATCTCTAACACGGAGGAAATGATTCGGTGGTCTGTCCACGGTACTGGAAGGCAGGTTGGGCTGGTGTGGGGTGAAATTCCTTCGTTAATGAAGATAAGGTCTAATGTATGACCTGCTTTGTGGGTGGGTTCTTTCACAATTTGTCTAAAGCCCATATGGCTAAGAGAGGAGAGAAAAGTTTTGCAGTTGGAAGAATGAGGTTGGACATCCACGTGAAGACTGAAGTCTCCCATCAGGATGGCTGGTTTTCCGGAATTTAGGTGTTTTGCTGTTAGTTCAATGATTGGGGATGGATCTGCTTCCAGAAGTCCAGGAGGAGCGTAAATTAATCCAATTGCCAGGTGTTTTGAGTTGAATACAGCAAATTCGATATTTGCTAGGTTATTGGAGGCCTGCAATGTCAGACCTAGCCCTTTTTTGGCTGCCAGGAGTAGCCCTCCTCCTCTTTTTTTTGAGTCTGGGAATCGAGAGGATATCGTAGGCCTGGATGGGAAGCTGATTTATTAGGACTGTGTCGGTAGGTTTTTTTTTTTTTTGTGAATAACATTTTATTATGCCATAGTCACACAAAACGCAGCCAACATTCATAATAAAACACATAGTTCAGCTATTCGCATGATAAACCAAATAGGATATGGCAACGCAACTTTGTCTTCCCAGACCCCCACCCTACCCACCCCCCTCCCCACTGCCCGTATATCAACTGTATTAGTGTCAAACCGGGGATATGTCATGTTTTGCAATCCATAATTGAAAGTCGTGCCAACTGGCAGAGAAACGTGGAAGAGTGTCCCGTCGTAAGGCCGTGAGATGTTCCATATAATGTATCCATTTTAATCGGAGTAGCACTGATGTCAAAGAAGGCGGTCGCTTCTCCTTCCACCGCTAGGCAATCTCCCCACGCACCGCCATTGCCACCGCTCCTACAAATGGCCTGTGTATCTTAGCCACTCCATCCATAGAATTATGTAACAAAGCTCCTTGTACAGTCCAGCGAACATCCATATGCAATAATTCCCCTACCCATCATTCTACTTGGCCCCAGAGTTGTGCAATTTCTGGGCAAGACCACCACATATGATAAAAATCTCCCACCTTACCACACTTTCTCCAAGAAAGGTTGTCACATAAAATGCCCATCTTCTGTAATTTAGAAGGGGTTAAGTACCATCGAAACAGCATCTTGTAACTTTGCTCTAGTAATTGAGCCGAGAGGGAGCTATGCCGCACCTCTTGATA
Source organism: Rhinatrema bivittatum (assembly GCF_901001135.1). Lineage (NCBI taxonomy): Eukaryota > Metazoa > Chordata > Amphibia > Gymnophiona > Rhinatrematidae > Rhinatrema > Rhinatrema bivittatum. The sequence continues at coordinate 267,941,771 of NC_042618.1, read as the reverse complement.
GCAGGCATCCTATTCACCCTCCAGCAATGGCCCCCCCAGATCAGCTTCCCAAGCTTTCAAATGGGCCGCTTTTTGAGTGAGAGACGCATTTAAGATGCTATAGAGTTTAGATATGAGCCCCGTTATAAGTTGTGCTTTCTCACAGTAACTCTCCACTAGTGTCTTTCCTTTATTCAGATCCACCCGCACATCTTTAGACACAAGAAAATGATGTAGTTGAAGATAGGCATAATAATCCGTTACCTTAAGATCATATTTGCCAGTGATTGTAATCCCTTCGCCCCCCACTGCAGGAACTGATTGCCCACCCGCCCAGCACTAAATTGGGCACATCCCCTGATCGGTGTGGTATACCAAAAATGGCGAGCCCCTACCATGTGCGGTCTCCAAACATACCACAGGTGTAGAGTACCTCAGTACATGGGGACAAAGAGCCGTCTGCAATATATTTTCGTCCAGCGGTCCAAAAAAGCTGCCGGACCGACCGTCCCTGATTCATAGCCATTTCAATACAAACCCATTGCTTAGGATGTATTTGGTCATGAAATTCTATTAAAGCCTTAAGTTGAGAGGCAACATAATATTTAAGGAGATGTGGTACCCCCAGACCACCGTCTACTTTGTTTTGATAGAGCACAAATCGAGAAACCCGGGGTGGTCTTCTCCTCCATATAAAGGAAAAAACCCTGACCTGCAGCTTTTTAATATAATGCTACGGAATTAAGCAGGGGAGCGCCTGGAATAAGTAAGCTAACCTCGGCAGGTAAGTCATTTTTATGGCTGCAATCCTGCCTAACCAGGATAATTCCAGTCTATCCCATTGCTGGAGATCTTTCTCCAACCTGGTAAATAAGGGCAGATAGTTCCGAGTGAACAAGTCTCCATAGACCGACCCAATTTGTACCCCTAAATATTTTACCGAGTGTGTTGCCCATTGAAATGGAAAGAGGTGCTTCAATGCAGAAACCTTGGATGGAGGCAGAAAGATGGGTAATAATTCAGATTTTTCCTTATTTACTTTAAAACCAGAAACTGTACCAAAATCCTCCAGTTCTACCAATAAAGCTTTCAGCGAGTCCTCCGGGTGTGTTAGAGTAAAGAGGACATCATCCGCATATAACGAGATTTTATAATCCCTGTCCTGAAGTCGAACTCCTCTAATGTCTCCCATGTCCCTAATTCGTATTGCTAGTGGTTCCAGATATAAGGCGAATAATAAGGGAGATAATGGACAACCTTGTCGTGTTCCCCTTTCCACCCGGAAATTATCGGAATATCCCCCATTCACCTTTATACATGCAGCTGGCTCTCTGTAAAGCTCCTGCACCCAGGTGAGGAAGCCCCCCCCTAGACCCACTTTATCCATGACCCGAAAAAGAAAGGGCCAATGTACACTGTCAAAAGCTTTTTCAGCATCGACCCCGAAGAGTAAAGACTCCTCAGCATGTGTCCGAGCATAGTGAATAAGATTAATCACCTTACGAATATTGTCTCCCGCCATCCTTTTGGGCATGAAACCAGCCTGGTCCTCATGTATTAAAGTGGTTATGACTACATTTAGTCTATTGGCTAGAATTTTTTCCAAAAGGTTTTGGTCAATATTTATAAGTGAAATTGGGCGATACGCACTACAATGTGAGGGGTCCTTACCAGGTTTAGGTATTATAGTGATACCAGCAACGTTGGCCGCCAGTAGCATGCGTCCACCACTCCCCAGCAAATTGAACATCTTAGCTAGGAGAACTACTAGTAGATCTTTGAACTTTTTGTAGAAAAGCGGGGTGTACCCATCTATTCCTGGAGCCTTCCCCGGTTTTAATCCTGAGATCGCAGCCAGCACTTCCGCGGAGGAAATTGGTTGACCAAGACCCTCCGAAACAGATGGCTCTAAACAGGGCATAGATATATCTGCCAAGTAGGAGGTGATGGCCTCCTCAGATACCCCCTCTTCTCGGGTATATAGCCCAGCGAAAAATTGATTAAACTGGTTCCGGATGCCCTCACCATCTACAATAAAAGACCCATCCTGCGCTCGAATTTTAGATATCAGGGACTGGGAGACTCTAGCTTTCAATTTGTGTGCCAATAGTCTACCCGCCTTGTTGCCATGTTCATAGTAGGTTTGCTTAACTAAATCTAAGTTATAAGCTAACTCTTCCGATTCCAACATGCGAATGCGATATCGGATGTCTCCCAATTCCTTTAAAAGCGCCCTCGAAGGGCCCCGCTTGTGGGCGGTCTCCACCTTCACTAGGCGTTCCCTGAGGAGCTGTTGTTGGCGACCCTTTTCTTTCTTTTTATATGCGGCTAGCGCAATAAGCTTTCCCCTTATAACTGCCTTCAAGCAATCCCAGAGGATAATGGGAGTTGTATCAACTGTATCATTAACTGCTAGATAGTCTTGAATGGCCTCTCTAATCTGTTGTTCCCCTTCCTTGTCTTTTAGCAGGGAATCATTGAGTTTCCAGAACCGCCGCCCTGCATCTAGTCGTAAGCTGTTAAATTCCCACCAGACAGGTGCATGGTCGGACCATACAATATTACCCATCCCAGCATGCAAGGTACTATGCGTCAAAGTGCTATCAATAAAGAGAAAATCAATGCGTGTATAAGTGTCATGGGCTGTTGAATAGAACGAGTAATCTCGCCCCTCGGGATTTCGCTCTCTCCATATGTCAACCACCCGCCATTTACTAATAAAACTCTGCAGAGATCTTCTGTCCACCTTAGAGTGGTGACCACCTCCTTTTGAACAGTCCATGGATGGATCTCGGACTAGGTTAAAATCTCCCCCAATAATCAGAATACCACTCTGCCAGGATAATAAGATCTCATCTACGCGATGAAGGATCTCCCTCTGCATGGAGCAAGGGTTGTAAATATTAACCAGTGTATATAGAGCCTTGTTGATGTATACAGAAACTATCAGAAACCGCCCGCCTTCATCTCTATGGACCTGTACAACTTGTACCAGCAAGTCTCTGGAGAATAGGATCCCCACCCCTGTGTATTTATTGTGGGGTGTGCTAGCTGCGAATACCGAGTGTGGGTAAAGAGCTGACATTATCAGCTTTTCATACTTTTTGCGCAAGTGTGTTTCCTGCAGGAAAATTACGGATGCTTTTAGAGACCATGCCTCTTTAAACAATAATTTCCGTTTAAGCGGCGTATTCAGACCCTTGACATTAAGGGTCACTACTTTAATAGACATCAGTCATAAAATGGGTATCCCCACCATGGAGCAGTCAACCTACAGACATTCCTTCCAGCTCCCCACATTATGGACACATTTCCGACCTGACTAATTCCCTGCAGAATATTGGGCTGTATATCCCCCCCTTTCTCAACTCCCATATGAAACCCCTCCCATTACCCCCCTGTCCCCCATCCCCTCCCCCCCACCCCTGCCTCACCACCACTGAAACATCAGTAGTGTGATCTGAGGAAAAGTGACAACCCCCTCCCCCCAATCAGCATAACAATTATGTATTAAACACTTACTTCAGCGAAATGAAAACTTTCAACAACATTATCAAAAACCAAACCTATACCAGATAATTAACATGGTTATGGTAACAAAAGTCTCCTCTGACGGACTACTGAGCTGCAGTCTGAGAGGCTCTCCTCTTCTCCCGAGTTAAAGCGCAATCAAGAAAGATCAATCCGTAGTCTTCACGCTGCTCCTTCCGTCTGGGTGCTGGGGTCTGTCGACTTGCGGCGCAGCCTGGATCCTGATTTCCCAGTCCTCTGCCATCGTGGCCGCTCATGGCCCCCTTGAGGCTGATTGATAGCCACATCTTCCGGTAACGAGATGCCAACCTCCGCCAAGATGGCTCTGGCATCCTCCCGTTTAAGAATGCGATGCCTGGCCCCCTCCATCGTGAACGCCAATCCGCTGGGGTAGAGCCACCTATACCGAATAGCCTCCTTATGAAGAAGGGCTGTAACTGCGTTGAAGTCTCTCCGTTTTTGGAGGGTGGCCGCGGCTAAATCATTATAAATGGCGATCTTATGCCCTTCGCATGTGATGACATTCATTTGGCGGGCTTTTTGCATGATCCTGTCCTTTTGCTGATAATAATGCAGACAAGCGATGATATCCCTCGGGGCATTATTTCTCGCCACCCCTAAGGCCCTGTGGGCCCTATCCAAAACAATATCAGTGTCCCGAATGTCAGGGTCTTCAGATCCGCTACTTAGCACCATGTGGCATATCTTCTGGACCACCAGCGCTGCGTCCATATAGGCCTCCGATTCAGGCACGCCCCGAATCCGGACGTTCGACCGTCTTGCTCTATTTTCTATGTCCTCAATTTTGAGAAGTATTTCCTCATTCTTCTTATGAAGCAGAGAAATATCAGCGCTGAATCGCGAGGTTTCCAAAGCCTGACTTTCCACCATGTGTTCCACGTCTTCCACCCTACGGCCTAGCTCACCCATTTCGGTCCTAAATTCCGCGAGCGCCGCTTTCATATCCGTCTTAATGGATTTAATATCTCTCTGTATCTCCGCAAACCAACCTCGAAAATCGTCCTTGGACGGGTCGCCCGACTGCTTGCTCGTATTAGGGAGCGGCGAAACCTCAGCCTCCTCAGCGTGCGATGGGCCTGCGGTCGCCATCTTGCCGTCCTCTGCGTCCGGGCTGTCTCTCAATGCAGCAAAGCGGAAACCTCCGGAGTCGTAGGAAAAGGTTTTTAAGTCTATGGCTTTCTTCTTTGTGGTCATATCTGTCCGTTGATAGGCGGTTTGGTTCAGTTAGATCGCCGAAAATCAGTAAATGGGGAGAGTGCGACGGGAGCTAACGCTCTAAGCGTCCATTCAGGAAGGCTGACGTCACTTCCCCCTGTGTCGGTAGGTTTTAACCAGGTTTCTGTGATGGCACAGATGTCAGGTTTTGCATCGGATAGGAAGTCGTTTAGTATATGAGTTTTCTTGGAGATGGATTGTGCGTTGACGAGAGTGAGTGAGAAGAGGGCCAGGCCGAGTAGCTGGGTGACGGGTGTCAGCAGTATGGGCCTGAGCCTCTGTTGGCGGTTGTGAGGGGGAGTGGGGGGCTTAGGTGCTCTCCACATGTGGTTGTGGATGATGGGAATTGTGAGAGAGTGCATGGTAGCAGATAGAGATGGCAGATAGCCAGATGGCAGTGAGGAATAGGTGGAGTCTCTTGGTTGTCGGTATCCTGATGGACATGGAGGTCTCGGCGCGGGCCTAACCCTGTGGAGAACTGGAGTCAAGTGTGCAGGCCTGCAGAGTGTGGAAGATATGTTGATGGACCTATGGGTCAATGATAGCGGCCGGAGATCCGGGCTCTGATTTAAATAGGCAGCTAAATGCTGTGCTGGGCCTAACTCTAGAGACCGCTCAGGATGAGATATGAAGCTTAGGGGCTGCCCTACAGGGCTGTACTAAGGGGCGCGCGGCACCTGAGAAAGAAGAAATTTAAAACCCCTCTGTGTTGCTGCTGATTGGCTGGCTGGGGGAGCTGCCGCGAATGGCTGGCTCCCGGAGGCCGGCTGAATTGCCTGCGAACGTCTCCGAGATGAGTGGCTTGATCGGAGCTGTGGGCTCGTGGTCGGCGGCAGCCCCGCTCGGGGAGGTGTGCAGAAAAGGTAGCCTTACCCCGGCGGGTCTGGGGCGCCGACTGCGCAGGCCTACCTTGCAGCAATCGAGGGAGCACAAAGGAAATGGTGCCGGAGAGAGAAGAAATTTAAAACCCCTCTGTGTTGCTGCTGATTGGCTGGCTGGCTGGGGGAGCTGCCGCGACCACGAGCCCACAGCTCCGATCAAGCCACTCACTCCGAGGTGAGTGGCTTGATCGGAGCTGTGGGCTCGTGGTCGGCGGCAGCCCCGCTGTGGGAGGTGTGCAGTAAAGGTAGCCTTACCCCTGCGGGTCTGGGGCGCCGACTGCGCAGGCCTACCTTGCAGCGATCGAGGGAGCACAAAGGATGAATCAGAGATACCACATACACTGTAGCTATAGGACCAAGAAGGACCAAGATTGTCCTTGCTGATGCTCGGTCCTGTTAAAGGAAGGCCCTTACTAGGCCTATCAGAAATGTGGCTCTTTCAACAGCAGAAACACTTTGTCCTGAAGCGAGTTCATCCAGGTATGGGACCACAAAGACTCCTTGCTTACAAAGCTGTGTCAAATTTACTACAAGGCATTTTGTGAACACTCCTGAGGCCGCTAAGAGGTCAAAAGGAAGCATCTTGTATAGGTAGTCAGCATCCTTCACCACAAACCTGAAGAATTTCTTATGGGCAGGAAGAATGGAAATGTGTGCATAAGCAACTTTCAGATCCAGCGCACATAACCAAAACCTCAATTAAATTAGAGAGATAATTATATGGAACAAGTTAATCTTAAATCTCTCCTGAACTAGCAGTTTACTCAGTCTTCATGAATCTAGTATAGGCTACAACTCTTTGGAACTTCTTGGAGATTAGGAAGTACCAGGAATAGAATCCTTAGCCACAAACCTAGGAATGTATAGGTTCGACTCCCTTCAGAAGGAGCAGCTCTACCTCTATCTGGGAAGACTGAGAAGGGTAGTAGTTGAAAACTGAAATCTTTTGAGTCAGAGGAGGGCTAGAAAACTACAAGCAGTAACCATACCCCACAATTTTCAGGACCCACTGATCTTTGGTGATTTGTAGCCACTTTGGAAAAATGGCTCCATTTTGGGGAGGTGGTTCTCAAAGTTATCAACAATTGGCTCCCAGCTTAGACTGCATCGGCTGCTGAGCCTTGGGCTGATGCCTGTCCCCCTGTTATCCTTGAGCAAGCAACTGCTGCTGCTGAAGGGCAGGAGGAACTTGATCATGCTGAAAAGAGAAGAAAATATGCCAATGGAAAAATGGGCACTTATAAGAGAAGTACTAGTGACAGGTGGGAGCCGGATGGTCCCCTGTCACAATTGATAACAAGTGAAGTGTTGACTGATGCTCCTTAATCAGAGCTATCGTCTCTAACTTTTTCATTAAATTTGGCCCCTGTACAGGGTCCATGTACAAGATGATTATGCATATCTTCTCTGAGGCCACTAGCTCATAACCTCATGATCGTTTAAGCCCTGTAGAAGCCACCCATGTCCTGGTTGAAGTATCAAAAGCTTTGTATCAGGAATCGATAAAGCAAATGTTGCTTACCTGATGTAACAGGTGTTCTCACAGGACAGCAGGATGTTAGTCCTCACAAATGGGTGACATCGAGGATGGAGCCCAACCACGGAAAACGTCTGTCAAAGTTTCAGGAACTTTGACTGGCCCCTACTGGGCATGCCCAGCATGGCACCAACCCTGCAGCCAGCAGGGGTCTCCCTTCAGTCTTGTTTCAAAGCTACAGGCAGTGCCAAAAAATAAAATAAAAACGAACCCAACACCGCGGGGTGGCGGGCGGGTTTCGGGAGGACTAACATCCTGCTGTCCTGTGAGAACACCTGTTACATCAGGTAAGCAACATTTGCTTTCTCACAGGACAAGCAGGATGGTTGTCCTCACAAATGGGTGAGTACCGAGCTGAGGATGTCCTAACGTGCATCAAATGTACCCAATGGCGTGCAACAGGCACAACAACTGGGGTGGAATTTGGGAGAGGGCATCCGCACCCTACCGGGAAGGTGGAAGGGTGTTGGTACATCATGTTGGAAAAAGGTTACGCAAGACAGATTGGCCGAAGATGGAATCTTGTCTTCCAACTTTGTCCAAACAATAGTGGGCTGCAAATGTATGGAGGGAACTCCAGGTTGCAGCCTTGCAGATGTCAGGAAGCGGCACCGATCGAAGGTGTGCTACTGAAGTCGCCATGGCCCTCACAGAGTGTGCTTTCACACGGTCTTGAAAAGGAATGCCAGCTTGCTGATAGCAGAAGGAGATGCAGTCTGCCAACCAGAAGGAAAGGGCCTGCTTACCCACAGGTTGTTCTAACTTGTTAGGATGGAAAGAGACGAATAATTGAGTGCTCTTCCTGTGGGCAACTGTACGGTCTAGATAAAAAGCTAGAGCCCGTTTACAGTCTAGGGTATGCAGAGTCTGTTCCCCGGAGTTGGAGTGGGGCCTGGGAAAGAAGATAGGTAGTATGATGGATTGATTAATATGAAACTCCGAAACTACCTTAGGCAAAAATTTAGGGTGAGTGCGGAGTACCGCCCGGTCCTGCAGGAGTTTAGTGTAAGGCGGATAGGTAACTAGGGCCTGTAATTCACTAACCCTGCGAGCTGAAGTGATAGCCAAAAGGAATAACACTTTCCATGTGAGATATTTTAAGTCACAGGAGTGAAGAGCTTCGAAAGGTGGTTTCATAAGGCGACCAAGAACCAGATTAAGGTCCCAAGATGGGGCCGGAGGACGTAAAGGTGGCTTCAAATGGAGCAAGCCTTTAAGAAAGCGTGTTACAAGGGGTTGTACTGAAATAGGGACACCCCCGATACCTTTATGGAAGGCGGCTACCGCACTGACATGCATTCTAATGGAAGAGGTCTTTAGACCTGATTCTGAGAGATGCCAGAGATTGTCCAAGAATTTAGAGATTGGACAGGAAAGGGGATCAAAGGACTGAGAAGTGCACCATGATGTATACCTTTTCCATTTGTAGGAATAAGATTTTCTTGTGGAAGGCTTTCGTGAAGCGATCAGGACACGAGAAACGGAATCCGAAAGGTTAAATGGCTGAAGGACTAACCTTTCAACATCCATGCAGTCAGGGACAAGGCTTGGAGGTTGGGATGGAGGAGGCATCCGTCGTTTTGAGTGAGCAGATGCAGGTCCTGTCCCAGAGGAATGTGGCTGCGGATGGAGAGATCCTGGAGAATGGGAAACCACACTTGGCGTGGCCAGTGCGGTGCTATCAGGATCATAGTTCCCTTGTCCTGACGCAGCTTCACGAGAGTCCTCGACAGAAGAGGAAGTGGAGGGAATGCATAGAGCAGACCGGTTGTCCACGTGCGGGAGAACGCATCCCTCGGTCGAGAGTGCTGACTCCGAATGAGGGAGCAGTAATTGTCCACTTTGTGGTTCTGAGGGGACGCAAAGAGGTCTATGTGGGGATAACCCCACTTGTGAAATAGAGAGGTCGCTACCAAAGGATTGAGTGACCACTCGTGTGGTTGGAAGACACGGCTCAGCTGGTCTGCCAATACATTGTCTACTCCCGGGAGGTAGGTGGCCCTGAGGTACATGGAGCGGGAGAGGGCTTCCGCCCAAATCTGCGCAGCTTCCTGACACAGAAGGAAGGAGCCTGTGCCTCCCTGCTTGTTTATGTACCACATGGCCACCTGGTTGTCTGTTTGAATTAAGATTGTGTGGTTCGATAGGCAATCTTGAAAGGTCCTGAGAGCATAGCGAATTGCTCGCAGTTCCAGGAAATTTATCTGGTGTTTGGCTTCCTCTAGTGACCAGTATCCTTGAGTTTGTAGATTGTTTACATGGGCTCCCCACCCGATGTTGGAAGCATCGGTGGTGAGGATTACCTGGGGATCTGGTGGAAGAAAGGACAAGCCCTGTAGGAGGTTGCATTGATTTGTCCACCAGGCAAGAGACAGACGGAGTGCGTCGGTGATTGTAACAATGGAGGACAGAGGCTGAAGAGCTTGAGTCCATTGTAGTCTTAGAGTCCACTGTGTGACTCTCATGGCCAGACGGGCCATGGGAGTTACTTGAACTGAGGAGGCCATGTGTCCCAGTAGAATGAGGAATTGGCGAGCTGTGGCTGTGTGTTGAGACTGCAGCTGCGAGCTAGGGACACCAGAGTTTTGGCCCGTTGATGAGGGAGGAAGGCTTTTGTTTGTAAGGTGTCCAAGTCTGCCCCAATGAAGGATAAGGTCTGAGATGGGACTAAGTAGGATTTCTCGTAATTGACAAGAAATCCTAGAGAAAGCAAGGTTTGAATTGTTAGGGTCAGGGAGGACCGAGCCATTTGTTGGGTTGGGGCCCTGATTAACCAATCGTCCAGGTAGGGGTAGACGTGGACACCTTCCTTCCTGAGGAATGCTGCTACCACCACGAGGCATTTGGTAAAGACCCGTGGTGTGGATGCCAGGCCGAAAGGTAGTACTCTGTATTGGTAGTGGTTTCGGCCTACTAGAAAACGCAGGTATTTGCGATGAGATTGTGTGATCGCAATGTGGGTATATGCGTCTTTCAGATCTAGAGAGCATAGCCAATCCCCTCTTTGCAGCAGAGGGAGCAGCGAGCCCAGGGTTACCATCTTGAATTTCTCCTTGGAAAGGTACTTGTTGAGAGCCCGTAGGTCTAGGATTGGACGAAGTCCCCCTGACTTTTTTGGGATCAGGAAGTACCTGGAGTAGAACCCTAGTCCTCGTTGTAAGGGAGGAACGGGTTCTATAGCGTTTGATTGTAGGAGAAGAGAAACTTCCTGCTCTAAAAGAGCAGAGTGATTGGTAATTCTCCACGCCTGCAGAGGTGGGGAGTCGGCAGGGAGGGATAGGAAGTTGAGGTGGTAACCCTGTGCAATGATTGCTATCACCCATTGATCTGTGGTGATTTGATGCCACCTTTCTAGGAAGTGGCACAGCCGTCCCCCTACTGGTATAGCTGGAAGAGGGGTTTGGCAACTGCTCTCTAAGTGAAAGTCAAAAACCCACCTCAGGGCCAGGTTGTGGAGCTGCTGCAGGCTTTTGTTTACGAGTCTGGAGAGGCTGAGTCTTATGGTAAGACCGTGCAGGCCTAGGCTTGGTTGATGGGGGATAATACTTTCGTGGCCGAAAGAAAGACTTTTTGGAGTCCTTCCTAAATGGCTGTTTAGAAGGCAAGTCAGGAGGAATGGATGAGAGCTGTTTAAGTGTCTCATGATGATCCTTTAATTCAACAACAATTTGTTGAATTTGCTCACCAAACAAATTATCCCCTAGGCAGGGTAAATCAGAGAGCCTGTCCTGAACTTCTGGACGAAGGTCAGATGATTTAAGCCAAGCCCAACGTCTGGCTTAGATGGCCGTGGCAGAAATTCTAGTGGAAGCATCAAAGATGTCATAAGCTGTTCTTATTTCATGCTTCCCAGCTTCAAATCCTTTATTTAGGAGGGATTGAAGCTGTGGCTGGAACTGTTCAGGTAAGGCCTCTGAGTATTCCTGCATCTGTTTCAGGATGACCCTATTATATTGAGTCATATAAAGCTGATAAGAAGCTATTCTGGAAATCAGCATAGCTCCTTGATATACCTTCCTACCTATACCATCTAGGAATTTGTTTTCCTTAGGAGGTATGGAAGAGTGTGGCTTTAGTCGTTTAGCTTTCTTTTGAGCTGATTCTACGACTACAGAATGATGGTCTAATTGAGGTTTTTGAAAACCAGGTGCTGACTGTACAAGATATGTAGAGTCAGCTTTTTTGTTGACCGGGGAAAAAGATCCAGGAGATTCCCAATTCTTTTTAAGAAGGTCTAGAAAAACCTGATGAATGGGAATAGAAGTGATGACTTTAGGGGCATCCAGAAATTGGAGCAATTCCATCATCTGGTGCCTGTCATCTTGTTCAGATTGAAGTTGGAAGGGGACCAACTCTGACATTTCCTTCACAAAATTTATGAAAGAGAGGTCCTCAGGGGGAGAACGCTTTCTACTTTCTGCAGGAGAGGGTGGTGAAGGCAAATTATCGGTGTCAGTAGAGGTATCATTACCCCAAGTATCATAAGGATCTGGATGATGACCTGCAGGACCTCGAGGGGGCTGAATACCTGAAGGCCCCGGTTGAGGTTCCGAAAAATCGGGTGGAATCACCGGGGGCATCGAGAAAATCCTCGATGGAATCGGTGCCGGTATCGGTGCTGGTGTGGGCATCGAGGGAACCGGTGTCGGTCTCGATGGAATCGGTGTCGGCATCGGAAACCTCGGTGGAGCAGAGGTGCGTATCGCCCCCGAAGAATAAATCGGTGGAGAGGGACAACCTGGCATCGATGGAACAATTCCCGAAGGGGGAATTCGATACGGTGTTTCTCCACCCGATGATAAACCTGTCAGTGACAGCGGTCTTGCCGGTGTCGGTGACACAGGTATCGCCGGTGGAAGGGCTGACATGAGCGCTTCCATCCGGTTTAGCAGCAGTGCCAGTGCTGCTGCAATCGGCTCGGTGACCGGTTCCACTCTCGGTGCCGGAGGAGTCTGGAACCGTAGCATCGCCTTGTCGATGGCCTCCTGGACCAGTCGGTCCAGTTCTGCCCGGAGACCAGGGGTAACGAGACCCGGCTCGACGGGAGAGGGAGGCTGAGGCTGAGCCGGAGGGACCACGGTCACCGGTGGAGTCGCGGCTCCCAAACCCCAAGGGGGTGAGGGTTGCCTCGGTGCCTGCGAAACAGTAGTGGACGGTGCCACTTCTGATCGAGACTTTTTTGGCGGAGGCTCGGTCGGTACTGAGGTCAATGATGTCGATTCCTCGACAGGCCGAGACTTATGACGTCGATGGCAATGTTTCTCTTTCCGATTCCCTCGATCATCAGGGGAAGGAACGGGAGTCGACGGCCGTGAAGTCATTGATGGCGGACGGTCACCGAAGGGTTGTCGATGATGATGAGACCTCGACGGTGCCGGTTCTGATGACGTCGATGCAATCGATGGCGTTGGGGTACGAGCTTGGAAGAGAAGCCCCATCTTCTCCATTCTGGCTTTGCGACCTTTTGGTGTCATTAAGGCACATTTGGTGCAAGTCAGAACATCATGCTCACTCCCTAAACACAAAACACAGACTCTATGAGGGTCTGTGATTGACATAGTTCGGGTACAGTCCGGACACCGACAAAACCCCGACGCCATGACGATAGGCCAAAAAATTTAGCCGCGGGACTGTTGACTGCCAACGGGCCTCGAGGGCCAAACTCGACGGTAGTCGACCAAACGACGGCAAAAACTTACCGAAGTTCCGCGGACCGAAAAATTTATCGAAGGGAGACCCCTGAGGGGCAAATTTTTCTTCAGAAGAAATAATTCTAAATTCCTGTCAGGAACGTGGTTAAGAGCTCTTCTACCGCGTGGCTACTGCTGCGCGGAAAAAAGAAGACTGAAGGGAGACCCCTGCTGGCTGCAGGGTTGGTGCCGTGCTAGGCATGCCCAGTAGGGGCCAGTCAAAGTTCCTGAAACTTTGACAGAAGTTTTCCGTGGTTGGGCTCCATCCTCGATGTCACCCATTTGTGAGGACAACCATCCTGCTTGTCCTGTGAGAAAGTGCTTCTCACATTCCTCCAAGACATCTACTGCTCAACAGAAGTCTGCCTGTTCTGGGTTTGATGATTCCATCAAGGGTTTTATTTTCTGGACATATCTTTACAAGTACTTCACCAGGCAAAGTTGGTGAGCCTCAATCTGGGTGCGGACCCCTGAAAGACCTTCTTCACAGCCACATCCCATACCTTCGTGTCTTCCCATGGGGGTATGTTAGAGTGATCATGAGTGCACTTAACAAATTTCAATGCATAATTAAGCTCTGGGTTTCACTGCCCGAGGATGTGGTGAAAGCTATTAGTGTAGCTGCATTTAAAAAAGGATTGGACAAGTTCCTGGAGGAAAAGTCCAAAAACAATTAAGGTGGACTTGGGGAAATCTACTTCTTATCCCTGAGATAAGCAGCATGGAACCTATTCTCTTGGGATCCTGTCAGTGCTTGTGACCTGGAATGGCCACTGTTGGAAACAGGATACTTGGTTGGATGGACCTTTGGTCCAACCCAGTATGGCAAGTCTTATGTTCTTAATGATTCCACATTACAGAGTGGTGTGGTAATTGGACCACCCCAAATCCCAGGGCAGCCTGCACTATATATTTCAAGTTCAGCTTTCATACTACCAGAAGGCACATCCTCATCTGAAGGTTCTGGAGAAGTTTGTGAACTGGGATAGCCACAGAGTCTGTTGGAGGTTGAACAAACAAGGAGCCGTAAAACATCTGCTCTTGGCTCCTTTTCTTTCCTGATGTTGACAGAGACAGTTTTTTCCAGTTTATCCAAGAAACTGATGTAGCAGAGATCCTCCAGTGGGAAGGTATTCCACATCAAGTCTGGAAGGGGATCAAATGGAATTCTTGTAGAATTTTCTTTATCTCTTGACCATGGGGGAACACTAAGCCATGATCCCAATAACAAAGAAAGCAACCAAGGCGGAGGTCTCCTCTGGTGTGAAGAAGAAAAATCTGGAAGGAACTCAGAGCAGACTAAGCCCTCCCTCAGATTCATGAAGGGACTTGGAATAGGAAAGTTCATCATATTATGATGAAAACTTACTCCCAATGCTAGACGCTCTTGCAGAGAAGTGTGCACCAGCATGAAACATGGAGCAGCCCCACTATATGGGAAAATTTCTTCCATCTTGGACAGGAGAGGCTCTAATCTCCTTCAGTCTTCAAGGAGGCAAAGAAATTCACTAGCTCCTATAACTGTTGGGGGACCATCTGAGCCAGAGGAGACACATCCTCTTCAGAAATCCAAATTGGCTCATCCTCATTCAAGGCTACCAGTAAATTTAAAGCGGAACTTACTGCCACTGATGCTCCTTCTGGCTGGCTCAGGGGTACTACATGCCAGTTGTGTCTACAACTCCCGTTGTCCAGTACCTGTTACAATGCTGCTTGCGGGCATGTAGCCTCCAAGCCTTGCGGCTTGGAGGCTACAGCTAACTACCTCTCTCTCTGCAGTCTGGAGGCCACCGCCGACGTTCTTCCTCTGCGGCCTGGAGGCCACTGCCATCACCACTGCCTCCTATGCGGTTTCCAGACCACAAAAGTCAGGGCCCCTGGATGCTGTTTGAATCCAATCTGGCTCCCACGACCACACGGCTCTGTGGAAAAAAAGAGACAGAGACTCTGCCTAGGGGGCAGGGTGATAGCTAGAGCTGCACATGCTCAGTAGGCCTTTTCTGAAAGTTCTAGAATCTTTGAAATCAAAGTTCCAGACTGGACTTATACAATGATGTCACCCATGTGTGAGGATTGCTATCCTGCTTGTCCTTGAAGAACAGGATATCCTCATGAGTACTCATGAGAGATACTTTCATGCACTGCCTCCATTGTATGCAAATCTATTGCATGGATATTATGGATATCCTTAAAAAAGTTGGCCACCCCCGATATACAATGTCAAATCACTGTAGCCTACTGCGCTGTGATGTGATCTATAAATTATAATAAAATTCTTTCTAAATAAAAGAAACAATTGGGTTCATGTAATTGCTACTTGAGATTTTGTGATGTGTCACTTTCTGAAAGTTCACAAGCTTCTCTAGGCATGTGAAAAGAGTAAAATAATGACTGAAACAGGTGCAATAGCACCAGTACCAAAAGGTAAATAACACCAAGCTAGTGACTGCAGGACCACATATGCTGGTGTTTTTCTGTAATCACTTTGTTTCAGGAACAGTTTCCAAGTGCTAGAAGTTTCATCAATATTCTCTCTTTTAGTAGTCAATGTGAATTATACAAAAGGAGGAATACAAACTGCTATTTCCTAATGTTAATTTAATAGTTTTGCAAGCTTGATAGTGTATGCAGCAGAAAAAGTTTCAAAAGCAACCAAATTAATCCATAATATCTAAACTGAATAAAATTTGTTAGCAAGTATTTAATTTACTATATCAAACGTCTTTGATAGTTAGATAAAATGTTAATTCGGTATCTACTGTTTAAAATATATTTTTTTATTTAGCTCTCACCTTTTCATTGGTAGCTCAAGGCGAGTTACATTCAGGCATCTGCTCTGAATATATTTACATAAATCAAATGTAAATCTCAAAAACAGAAATTAAGGCCACCTTGATACTGATGTGTTTGCTAAACCAAAACTATCCTGAATCATACCGGGATTGTGGATGCGATCCAAAAGCTTCACAGATCGGGCACTGACAACACCACCGACATGGACAAGAAAGCCTTGAGGAAAAGCTGTCAGAGTGAAAAATGGAAATTCCTAAATGGGGAAGGATAGAAAGAAAAATCAAATTTGGTTTTTTTTTGTGCATTTGGCCCATGCAATTTAAAAATAATTTTGTCACAGAATTTTCAGGTTTTGTAAATAAAAACATTAACAAGCCATTTTTAAAATTAAGTTTTCAGAATGCATTTACAGTACTGAGAACCCCACATACAATGATAATTACAAGTTGTTACCATGATATCCTTTTAATTGAAATCAGTGTTTAATACAATAAAAAGGTATAAATTAATTCCATGTTTCTTGACATACAGCAGTCAATATTCAAAGCCATTTAGATGGATAGAACACATTTTCCAACTAAATAGCAACTTATCCATCTAACTCCATGTTATCCATCTAATGCCAATTTAGCCATTTAATTCTAAGTTATCCATTTAGATGTTTAGTTTTGAATACTGACCTCACAAAGTACAAAGTAAAACAAAAAACACTAAATTAGAATCAGTAAGACATAAAATAAATTAATCCTTAATTTCCTCACAAAAATTAAGTGGCTAATTAGAATCAGGTACTTAAATAATTAGGTAACAAGTAAATCACTCGGCAGAGTAAATTTGCACAACTGAGTTTGTGCATGCTGTTGTATAATAAAGGCAAAAAGATTTTGAGCTTGGTCTTCACAATAAAAGACTGGAAGAATTCATCATGCCACAAGCAAAAGTAAATTTTAGAGAACATATGAAAAAGAGTAGTTGTTGCTTATCTATCTGGACAGGGTTATAAGACCATTTCTAAACATTTAGGGCTATATCCATCAATGTCATACAATCTACAACTAGAAAATACTGAAGACTACAGTGGCCCTCCCAGAAGCAGTAGTCTTGCCAAGACCACCCCAAAACCAAACCAGAAAATAATCCACAAAGTCACAAAAAACCCCAGATTAACATCTAAAGATGTGCAGGTCCTTCTCGCACCAGCCAATGAGAGGATTCATTTGTCAACCATAAGGAAAAGTCTGAATGGGAATACAACTATGCTGCCTGTCTCTTGTGGGTTAGCATTTGGCTAACCCACAAGATTTCTGGAATAATGTTCTCTGAATAGATGAGGCAAAAATTGAACTTTTTGGTCTCAATGTTTTCTTTGGTGAAATCCAAATACAGCCTTCCTAAGTAAGAACCCCATTCCCACTATAAAGTAAGGTGATAGAGGTATCATGGCTGGTTTGCTGCATCAGGACCTGGATGGCTTGCTATCATTAATGGGACAATGAATTCTGCTTTATATAAGAAAATTATCGAGGAGAATGTATGGCCATGTGTCTGTGAACTGAGCCAAAAGTGTTTCATGTAACAAGACAACGACCCTAAACATTAAAATAAATCTACTATAGAATGACTGAAGAAGAGATTTCATGTTTTGGACAGACCAAGTCAAAACCCAGATATAAACCCTATTGAAATGTTGTGGCAAGATCTGAAGCGAGCTGTTCATTCAAAGAACCCCTCAAATATTACAGAGTTGAAATAGTCCTGTATGGAAGAATGAGCCAAAATTCTTCCAGGATGCTATAAGAGGCTGATCCACAGTTACAGAAAAGTGCAGTTGAAGTTATTGCTGCTTAAGGAGGTACCACCAGTTACTGAATGAACAGTTCACACATACATACATACAAGATCTAATTATGTTTTGAGTATAAACTGTGCTAAAATACAGACCACCCCAGGGGTTCACAAACGTTTTCTCAGTACTGTAAGAGCTGCAAGTAATTCTCTTTGAAAGGTGTTTAGTTCAAGAGGTAGAGAAAAATACTGCAATCTCTGACTACAATCTTAAAACCTGCCAACAATCTGGATATCACCTTTGGGCAGGATTTATTAGAGTATATAGCAAGTTTGGTTACCTGTACACAGGGTTCTCCATAGACAGTAGGATGAAATAGCTGTTCTCACAGGACAAGCAGGATGGTTGTCCTCACAAATGGGTGACATCGAGGATGGAGCCCACCACGGAAAACTTCTGTCAAAGTTTAAACAGAACTTTGACTGGCCCCTACTGGGCATGCCCAGCAAGGCACTGACCCTGCAGCCAGCAGGGGTCTCCCTTCAGTCTTCTTTTTTCCGCGCAGCAGTTGCCACGCGGTGAAAGGAGCTCTCTAACCACGTTCCTGACAGGAATTTGGAAGTTAATTTCCTAAGAAAATTTGCCCCTCAGGGGTCTCCCTTCGACAAATTTTTAGTCATCTTACGGAACCCGGTAAGTTTTTTGCCTTTTTCCATCGACTACCGTCGATTTTGGCCCTTGAGGCCTGTTGGCACTTACCGATCCCCAGCCTAAATTTTGGCTTCAGGCCATGGCAATGGGGTTCCGCCGTTGTCCGGATTGTACCCGGACTATGTCCATCACAGACCCCCACAGGGTTTGTGTAATGTGTTTGGGTAGTGAGCATGATGTCCTGACTTGCACCAAATGTGCCTTAATGACACCCAAGGGTCGCAAAGCCAGGATGGAGAAGATGGGGCTCCTCTTCCATGCACCTACTCCAACGCCATCGATAGCATCGACGTCATCGGAACCGGCACCGTCGAAGTTGTACCATTATTGTCAACCCTCCGGTGACCGTCCGCCATCGATCGCTTCTCGGCCGTCGACTCCCGTCCCTTCCCCGGATGGGCGAGGGGATCGGAAGGAAAAGCACCGCCATCGACGGCACAAGTCTCGGCCTGTCGAGGATCCACAGCCATCGACCTCTGCTCAAGCCGAGCCACCGACAAAGAAGCCGCGAACAGACCGGACACCCTCCACGTCTCGTTCGCCGGCATCGAGGAAACCCTCACCCTCCCGGGGTGCGGGGGCCGTGATCCCACCGGTTACGGTGGTCCCTCCGGCCCTGCCTCAGCCTCCCTCTCCCGTCGAGCCGGGTATGGTTACCCCTGGTCTCCGGGCAGAACTGGACCGGCTGGTCCAGGAGGCCATCGAGAAAGCGATGAAGAAATTGCAACCTCCATCAGCACCGTCTCCGGCACCGGTTCCAGTGCCGCCCCCGACACCGGCACCGGCTTCGCCACCGAGGAGGGAACCGACCACCGAGCCGTTGATACAAGCGCTAGCACCGCTACTGAGCCGCATGGAGGCGCTCCTGACGGCCCTTCCATCGGTGATTCCAGTACCATCGACAACACCACCGTCTCCGACTGGATTTTCATCGGCAGGAGAAACACCGTTCCGGATTCCCCCTTCCGGGGTGGTTCCATCGGTGCCTTCTGGTATATCTCCACCGATATATCCTTCGGTTCCATCCATTCCACGCCAGGCACCGATTCCATCGGCAGCACCGAAGCCATCGATGCCATTTCTGGTTCCACCTACGGCACCGATTCCACCTCGGTTTCCATCGATGCCTTCAGAGCCTCAGCCAGGTCCATCAGGACTACAAGCCCCGCTTGATCCCTACAATACCTGGGGTGATGATGATGATACATCTTCTGACACAGATTTGCCTTCACCACCATCTCCTACAGAGAGTAGAAAAAGATCTCCTCCTGAGGATCTATCTTTCATTAATTTTGTGAAAGAGATGTCAGAAGTTGTACCTTTTCAACTACAATCTGAAGCTGATGACAGACACCAGATGATGGAACTCCTTCAATTTCTGGATGCTCCAAAAATCATCGCTTCCATCCCTATACACCAGGTGTTTTTGGATCTGCTCAAGAAAAACTGGGAATCTCCTTCATCGGTGTCACCAGTTAACAAGAAAGCTGACTCCACATACCTTGTCCAGTCAGCACCAGGTTTCCAAAAACCTCAACTGGATCATCGCTCTGTTGTGGTTGAGTCCGCGCAGAAGAAGGCCAAGCGTCTTAAGCCACACTCTTCTACCCCACCTACCAGGGACAACAAGTTCCTCGATAGTGTTGGACGGAAAGTCTATCATGGAGCTATGTTGATTTCACGCATAGCTTCATATCAACTTTACATGACTCAGTACAACAGAGCCATCCTTAAGCAGATGCAAGACTATGCTGACACGTTGCCAGACCAATACCAACCGCAGCTTCAAGCCCTTCTTCACAAGGGATTTGAGGCAGGGAAGCACGAGATTAGGACTGCCTACGACATATTCGATGCTTCCACAAAAGTTTCAGCCACAGCCATCTCAGCCAGACGTTGGGCTTGGTTAAAATCATCCAACCTTCGCCCAGAAGTTCAAGATCGTCTTGCTGATTTACCCTGCTTAGGCGATAATTTGTTTGGAGAGCAAATTCAGCAGATTGTGGCGGAGTTAAAAGACCACCATGAGACGTTAAAACAACTCTCATCTGTCCCACCTGAGCTGACCTCCAAGCAACCACAAAAGAAAGACTCTAAGAAGTCATTCTTTCGACCACGCCGTTATTACCCTCCATCGGCGAGGCCTCGTCCAGCTCGATCCTCTACTAGGCCTCAACCGCGTCAGCCTAGGAAGCAAAGGCCTACTGTAGCCCCTCCTCCTGGGCCTGCGGCTGGCCTTTGACTCCCCTGTAGGGAACACATGCCAAACCCCTCTTCCGGACATCCCTGTAGGAGGTCGGCTGTACCATTTTCTACAACCTTGGTTGCAGATCACCTCAGATCAGTGGGTGCTAACAATTATCGCACAAGGTTACCACCTCAACTTCATAACTCTTCCGGCAGACTCCCCGCCTCTTCAAGCGTGGAGTCTATCCACCCATTTGGCTCAATTACAACAGGAAGTATCCCTTCTTCTGCAATCAAATGCTATAGAACCCGTTCCTCCCTCTCAACGAGGCAAGGGATTCTATTCCAGATACTTCCTAATACCAAAGAAATCAGGGGGACTACGTCCCATTTTGGACCTTCGAGCCCTCAACAAATACCTTCAAAAAGAGAAGTTCAAAATGGTAACCCTAGGCGCGCTGCTCCCTCTGCTACAAAGAGGGGATTGGTTGTGCTCTCTCGACCTCAAGGACGCTTATACCCACATTGCGATCACACAATCCCATCGCAAATATCTGCGGTTTCTAGTAGGCCACGACCATTATCAATACCGTGTCCTCCCTTTCGGTCTAGCTTCTGCCCCACGAGTCTTTACCAAATGTCTCGTAGTGGTAGCAGCATTCCTAAGGAAGGAAAGTGTCCACGTCTACCCATACCTGGACGATTGGCTAATCAGGGCCTCCAGCCAACAGATAGCTCAATCCTCCCTAAAATTGACTATTCAAACACTCCTTTCCTTAGGGTTTCTCGTCAATTACGAGAAATCTTGCTTAGTCCCGTCTCAAACCTTATCCTTCATTGGGGCAGACTTGGACACCTTACAGGCAAAGGCTTACCTTCCCCTTCAGAGGGTCCACACCCTAATATCCCTGGCTCGCCAGCTCCAGTCTCAGAACACTGCCACGGCTCGCCAGTTCCTCATTCTCCTAGGGCACATGGCACATGGCACATGGCACATGGCATCCTCGGTTCAAGTCACTCCCATGAGAGTAACACAATGGACTCTACGACACCAATGGATTCAAGCTTTTCAGCCTCTGTCCTCCATAGTCACAGTCACACAAGCGCTGCGCCTATCCTTAACCTGGTGGACGACTCAGGTCAACCTCCTTCAGGGCTTACCCTTTCTTCCACCGGATCCGCAAGTAATCCTAACCACCGACGCTTCTCACATCGGTTGGGGAGCCCATGTGGACGCCTTTCAAACCCAAGGGTTATGGTCCAAAGAGGAAGCCGAACACCAGATCAATTTCCTGGAACTTCGAGCAATCCGCTATGCGCTCCGCACTTTCAAAGATCATCTCTTTCATCAGATAATCTTAATCCAGACGGACAACCAAGTGGCCATGTGGTACATAAACAAGCAGGGAGGCACAGGCTCCTTCCTTCTGTGTCAGGAAGCTGCGCAGATCTGGGCGGAAGCCCTCTCCCACTCCATGTACCTCAGGGCCACTTACCTGCCGGGAGTAGACAATGTATTGGCAGACCGGCTGAGCCGTGTCTTCCAACCACACGAGTGGTCACTCGATCCTCTGGTAGCGACCTCTCTGTTTCACAAGTGGGGTTCTCCCCGCATAGACCTCTTTGCGTCCCCTCAGAACCACAAAGTGGACGATTACTGCTCTCTCATTCGGAGCCAGCACTCTCGGCCGAGGGATGCATTCTCCCTCCAGTGGACAACCGGTCTGCTCTATGCATTCCCTCCACTCCCTCTTGTGTCAAAGACTCTCGTGAAGCTACGCCAGGACGGAGGAACCATGATCCTGATAGCACCTTACTGGCCACGCCAAGTATGGTTTCCAATACTCCAGGATCTCTCCATCCGCAGGCACATTCCTCTGGGAAAGGACCCGCATCTGCTCACTCAAAACGACGGATGCCTCCTCCATCCCAACCTCCAAGCTTTGTCCCTGACGGCATGGATGTTGAAAGGTTAGTCCTTCAGCCTTTCAACCTTTCAGATTCCGTTTCTCGGGTCCTGATAGCTTCACGAAAGCCTTCCACAAGAAAGTCTTACTCATACAAATGGAAAAGGTACACATCATGGTGCACTTCTCAGTCCCTTGATCCCCTTTCCTGTCCAATCTCCAAATTCTTGGACTATTTATGGCATCTCTCTGAATCAGGTCTTAAAACCTTTTCTATCAGAATGCATGTCAGTGCGGTAGCCGCCTTCCATAAGGGTATTGGGGGTAATCCTATTTCAGTACAACCCCTAGTAACACGCTTTCTTAAGGGCTTGCTCCATCTAAAGCCACCCTTGCGTCCTCCGGCCCCATCCTGGGACCTTAACCTGGTTCTTGGTCGTCTTATGAAACCTCCTTTCGAACCTCTGCGCTCCTGTGACTTTAAATATCTCACTTGGAAAGTGTTATTCCTTTTGGCTATTACTTCAGCTCGCAGGGTTAGTGAATTACAGGCCCTAGTTACCTATCCGCCTTACACTAAGCTCCTGCAGGACTGGGCGGTACTCCGCACTCACCCTAAATTTTTACCTAAGGTAGTTTCTGAGTTTCATATCAATCAATCCATCATACTACCTATCTTTTTTCCCAGGCCCCACTCCAACTCTGGAGAGCAGACCCTGCATACCCTAGACTGTAAACGAGCTCTAGCTTTTTACCTAGACCGTACAGTTTCCCATAGGAAGAGCACTCAATTATTCGTCTCTTTCCATCCTAATAAGTTGGGACAACCTGTGGGTAAGCAGGCTCTTTCTTCCTGGTTGGCGGACTGCATTTCTTTTTGCTATGAGCAAGCTGGCATTCCTTTTCAAGACCGTGTTAAAGCACACTCTGTGAGGGCCATGGCGACGTCAGTGGCACACCTTCGATCGGTGCCGCTTCCTGACATCTGCAAGGCTGCAACCTGGAGTTCTCTCCATACCTTTGCAGCCCATTATTGTTTGGACAAGGCTGGAAGACAGGACTCCATCTTCGGCTAGTCTGTCTTGCGTAACCTTTTTCCAACCTGATGTACCAACACCCTTCCACCTGCCCGGTAGGGTGCGGATGCCCTTTCCCAAATTTCTCCTCACTTATTGTGCCTGCTGCACACCGTTGGGTACATTTGGTGCAAGTCGGGACATCCTCAGCTCGGTACTCACCCATTTGTGAGGACAACCATCCTGCTTGTCCTGTGAGAAAGCAAATGTTGCTTACCTGATGTAACAGGTGTTCTCACAGGACAGCAGGATGTTAGTCCTCACGAAACCCGCCCGCCACCCCGCGGTGTTGGGTTTGTTTTGTTTTTACTTTCTAGGCACTGCCTGTAGCTTTGAAAATCAGACTGAAGGGAGACCCCTGCTGGCTGCAGGGTCAGTGCCTTGCTGGGCATGCCCAGTAGGGGCCAGTCAAAGTTCTGTTTAAACTTTGACAGAAGTTTTCCGTGGTGGGCTCCATCCTCGATGTCACCCATTTGTGAGGACTAACATCCTGCTGTCCTGTGAGAACACCTGTTACATCAGGTAAGCAACATTTGCTTTATGCGTCGATGATGTTATCCAATAGTACAGACACAGTCCTAACTCTTAGAACTCAATAAAGGTGTTTAGAACACATGCAAGAGTTACCATGCGCACGCTGCCCCTCTTGAGGCCCCCAGTCTCTTCCAGAATTTAAGATTTAGTGAGGCAGATGACTCTCCAGGGAGGTGGATAGGTATCAAGTATGGTTAATTTATCCTGTGACTACAAATAACTCTATTTATAGGTAAGAAAACTTTTCTTCTTCGACAAGCAGGCATAAAATAGCTATTATGCATGTGGAGTCCCAAGCTGAGGGTTACTTAAAGATGGGTGAACAGGATTAATAGAAATGCTTGTCCAAAATTACTGTCTCCTTGGGACATGCTGTTCTGAGAGTGATGGGACATGAAGGTACCCACAGATGACCAAGTAGCAGCTTTGCCAATGTCTTCAGTTAAAGAGGTCCTGAGATGAGCCACTGAAGCCACTATTACTCTCACTTGATGAGCCTTGATAGAGTCTGTAATATGTAAGCCAACCAGCACATAACAATGAACTACACAGTCTGCTAGCCAACTGGATATTTTGCTTAGCAACTGCCCTTCCCAATCTATTTGGATCAAAGGACATGAACAACTGAGAAGCTCAACAGTGAAGATAAGTGCTCTTTAGGTGATTCATCAGGGCTCTCTTACAATTCAAGGAATGAAGAGCCTGTTGTCCTCTATATGCATGTGAACTTGGAAAGAACACAGCTTTATTAATGTGGAAAGCAGATACCACTTTCAAAAGGAACGAGATGAGTACATAACAGCAGGGCCGGATTAAGATTATAGTGCCCATAGGCAGATGATTAGCAACAGGACATTTTGCCCATGGAAATCAGAGAGCAGGAGTCTCAAGTTCTGGTTGCCTTCAGAATTTGGCATCCTAGGTACTTGCCTATGCCTAAATCCAGCCTTGCATCCACCCTATTGTGAAAAAACAAAAGGTATGGTGAATTTGAAGAATATGGAACACCCCTTTGTTATCTGACTAAATTTTAGCCAGATAATGAGATATCCATAGGGATTTTCATTTTCAATTTTTATCTTATTTTACACAGAAACATAGAAATGATGGCAGAAAAAGACCAAATGGCCCATCTAGTCTGCCCAGCAAGTTCCCACACTTATTTTCCCATACTTATCTGTTTCACCGACCCCCAAGTTTAGGTCCCTTGTTGGTAACTGATTTGAATTTCTTGCCACCCTCTGCCGTTGATGCAGAGAGTAATGTTGAAGTTGCATCAAAAGTGAAGCATAAGGCTTAACGGTTAAGGGAAGCAACCGCCGCATAAAGCTTGTTTACCCAAACTGCACAGATCAATGCCTTGTTGGATGTTGTCTGAATGTAAACCCTCTTTTCCATATTTACCCCTGCCGTTGAAGCAGAGAGCAATGCTGGATATGCATTCAAAGTGAAGTATCAGGCTTAATTGGTTTAGGGTAGGAACCGCCGCAATAAGCAAGCTACCCCCATGCTTATTTGTTTACCCAGACTGTGTAGTTCAGTCCTTGTTGGTTGTTGTCTGAATGCAAATCCTCTTTTCCACATTTCCCCTTGCGTTGAAACAGAGAGCAATGTTGGAATTGCATTAACCATGTGAAGGCTTATTGATTAAGGGTAGAAATCACCAGGTAGTAGCCACCATTCCAGCAAGCCACCCCCCATGGCTCTTCTCTTCATTCCCATCCTCTAGCCTTTATGGATCCACCGTGTTTATCCCATGCCCCATTGAAATCCTTCACAGTTTTAGTCTTCACCACTTCCTCCGGAAGGGCATTCCAGGCATCCTCCACCCTCTCCGTAAAGAAATATTTCCTGATATTAGTTCTGAGTCTTCCTCCCTGGAGTTTCAAATCGTGATCCCTAGTTCTACTGATTTTTTTCCATTGGAAAAGGTTTGTTGTTGACCATGGATCATTAAAACCTTTCAAGTCTATCATATCACCCCTGCTCCTCCTCCCCTCCAGCGAATACATATTTAGGTTCTTCAATCTCTCCTCATAAGTCATTTTATGAAGACCATCCACCTTTCTGGTCACCCTTCTCTGGACCACCTCCATCCTGTCTCTGTCCCTTTGGAGATACGGTCTCCAGAACTGAGCAAAGTACTCCAGGTGAGGCCTCACCAAGGCCCTGTACAAGGGGATCATCACTTCTTTTCTCTTACTAGATATTCCTCTCTCTATGCAGCCCAGCATTCTTCTGGCTTTAGCTATCGCCTTGTCCTGGGAATTTGCTAGTGTTTATTACAAGAATAAAACAGGAGAAATCAGTAGAAAAAAATGATGTCATTTTTCTACATAAATATTATTTTTGTTTTTGTTGTAAGAAACATCAATAAATGACTGGAAAAAAATAAATAAAATGAAAATGCCCATCCCTAGATATCTGGCTAAAATGTAGCTGGATAAGTTCCCCAAAATTTCAAAAGTCAGCATTTAGCCAGATTTAGCAGCTAAATGCTGTTGAATATAGATCCCAATATGTCTACTGCAGCATAAGCAACTCAATAAAATATCTCAAAAAACAACTCAAAAAAGCTGCATTTCTTTTAAAGCCTACTTATAGGGACAAATGAACTTACTAGTGGTTACACATGTAGTTTTCTTTGAACCTCTTATATACTGGGATGAAAATAAATTAACCAAATCTAAGCAAGCCAGGTTTAAAAGTATTTTTTTTTACCTCAGAGTTTCAGCATTCTGTAAACTACACTATAGGAGCTCTCTTACAAAACTGTTATCTCTGGTGCCCAAAACAGTGTAAAAACACTAATCACGGAAGTGGGCATTGGCTCTCTTTTTGAACTGACAGTTAAATAGGGGTGTATCTAAAATGATGGCAAACAACAAAAAACAGTAAAAGTGGTTTAAATGCCTGTAGTGGAGAGGTTTACCTTTAATTTCCTAACCAAAAACATTTTAAAAATAATTATTAAAAAGGAATAAGTATAAAAATAAGGTGAATTTTCAAAATGTTGTGCCTGTAAAAATTAGCATATACATGTATAAAAAGCATGTACTCACATATGCTATTTTATAAACCTTAAAAATACACACATAAATAAGGGTTTGTGTTTAAATTTACACATTAAAAAAGGGGTAGTCTAGGGGTGTCTTGGGCAGGGCCAACAAGAACATATGTAAGTTGCTATTTTATAAGGGACTTACGTGTGTAGATTTTGCAATTTAATTATATATATTTAGACCTGCATACTATCTGGCGTAAGTGATATTAAACTTCTTTATTGTGAAGTACTGACTGGGTGGGAAGTCCGGGTGAACTGAAGAACCAGGAGGGTCTCGATAACCTGAAAGACTGAAGAAACTGGTGGACTAATTGCATAAAAAGCGATTTACCCAGAGTAAGTAATCTTTAAATTTCACGAGTAAAATCTCCCCATGTATATTTTTAAAATACAAAGTGAAAAAAACCTTGGGTACAGCAAATCAGCCCCACATAACCGTGTAAATTACAACTTAGCCAGATAAGACTTAAAAAGTACTACTTATCTGAATAAGTTTTTTAAAAAGCTACTTATCCAGTATATAAGTCACAAATAATTACTTATCCAGATAATTCTTAATTGAGCTACTTATCTGGCTATCTTACTTGTCCGGATAAGCAGCTCCATTTAAGGCTTATCTGGGTATCTTACTTATCTGGATAAACAGATCTATTTAAGACTTATTTGGATAAGTGGCGGCTTTCCCAGAACTTATCCGCTTGCTTATTTATATGTTCGCACATATTTTTACATATGCACACATGTTCCAAGGTAGATATATGCATATTTTATAATCCATGTGTGTATGATACACATGGATTATAAAATACTAGGGTACATCTATGTGCAGCCATATGCACATGCATATGGACTTGCATACAGGGGCGGATTGGCCTATCGGGGGATCGGGCTTCCCCCAGTGGGCCGGTCTAGCTGGTCACATGGTCTCGACCGCGAGGCTCTTCCTCAGCCCAGCCTCAGCGCCTTCCAGCCAGCCCCCGCCGGAGAAATAAAAATCGAGGCCGGCGGGGGCCGAAGAAATGAAGATGGGAGCCTCCCAGCCAGCCCCCGCCGAGGACCGAATAAATTAAAATCGAGTCCGGCAGCGGAGACCGAAGAAAAGAAGATGGGCACCTCCCAGCCAGCCTCAAGTGGGGGCTGGCTGGGCGGCGCCCATCTTCTTTTCTTCGGCCTCCGCCGGCCTCTATTTAAATTTCTTCGGCCCCCGCCGGAGACTACGCTGGGGGGCCCGAAGAAATTAAAATTGAGGCCAGCGGGGGCCGAAGAAATTAAAATAGAGTCCCCCACTGAACAGTTGGTCTCTGGCGGTGGTTAGCAGCACCAGAGTTCACTTCTTCAGCCCCCGCCGACCTCGATTTTAATTTCTTCAGCCCCCGCCAGCCTCAATTTTAATTTCTTTGGCCCTCGCCAGAGACCAAGCCGGGGGAGCCGAAGAAATTAAAATCGAGGCCGGCAGGGTCCGAAGAAGTGAACACCGGTGCTGCTAACCGCCGCCGGAGACCAGCTGTTCAGCTGGGGGCCTTAGATTGGAAGGGTGCTTCTGTATGTATGTGAGAAAGGAACGGTGCTTGTGTGTGTGCGTGAGTACCACCTTTACGCAAAGCTTGAGAAGTGCAAATTTCACAAAGAAGTTGTACCCTTCCTGGGATACATTGTTTCTAAGAATGGTTTTCAAATGGACCTCATGAAACTTGAGAGTATCCAGGACTGGCCTCAACCCACAGGCCTGAAGGCATTGCGTCGCTTCTTGGGATTCACCAATTACTACTGATCCTTTATTAAAAACTACTCATCATTGACAGTCCCTCTAACTGCTATGACCAAAAAGGGAGCCAACCCTGCCAATTGGTCTCCAGAAGCCATCTCAGCCTTCCTGACGCTCAAAGAGGCTTTTCTAAGGAAGCCGTGTCTCTGCAACCCTGACCCACACCGTCCTTTCATCGTGGAGGTTGACGCATCAGACGTTGGTGAGGGGGCGGTTCTAAGTCAGTAGAGCGAATCCAATGTGCTCCATGCTTGCTCCTTCTTTTCTAGGCGATTCTCGCCTGCTGAGAGAAACTATGGGATAGGAGACAAGGAGCTTCTCGCGATCAAGCTGGTTGTTGAAGAGTGGCGTCCCTGGCTAGAAGGCGCACAACACCAAATAGTAGTATACACCGATCACAAGAATCTAGAGTGCCTTTGACATGCTCAACGACTCAACCACCGTCAAGCAAGACGGTCTCTGTTTTTCAACAGGTTCGACTTCCTTCTGAAATACCATCCAGGAGAGAACACCCGGGCTAATGCCCTATCATGCTCCTTCTCACCACAGGACATGCCAGATGAACCCCGTCATATCATAGATCCCAAAAGAGTGGTTCTCGCAGCCACCCACACGGTACCTGCCGGGAAGACGGTGGTGGCCAGAGCTTTAAGAAAAAGACTGTTGAAATAGGCACATGATTCCCATCTGGCAGGCCATCTAGGACAGAGTCGTACCTTAGCAATGTTGCAAAGATACTATTGGTGGCCAACCATGAAGAAGGACGTGCAAGCGTACATGGGTTCCTGCACTGTCTGTGCCAAGCAAAAGCCACCACCCGGGCGTCCTTGGGGCTTATTACAGCCTCTACCATCACCGGATGACCCATGAACCCATATCGCTACCGATTTCGTAGTGGACCTGTCATCATCCAACGGCAATAACACCATATGGACTACGGTCAACCGTTTCTCTAAAATGGCACACACACTCTGTAGAATTACCAGGATTACCCTCTGTTACTGAGTTAGCAAAACTCTTCATTAAACACATCTTCCATCTTCATGGGATGCCTAAACATATTCTATCCAACAGAGGAGTGCAATTTACTGCAAAGTTTTGGAGAGCATTATGTCTAAAATTTGACATCGCCTTGGACCTCTGCCTACCATCCTCAGTCTAACGGTCAGACTGCGAGGATGAATAGGGCGCTGAAACAATTTCTGCGATCTCATATCAACTCTAGACAGAACGACTGGGCTGAATTACTGCCTTGGGCAGAATTTGCCATCAATTCACATCCTGATTCTTCAATGGGGTCTTCCCCTTTCCAGCTTGTCTACGGGAGACAACCATTACCTCCGCTGCCAACTCCATTGTCAGTAGCCTCTCCTGCTGCGCAGTCTACCGCAGCAGAATTATCCCAACTTTGGAGACAGACGAAGGAGCTCCTCCTTAAAGCAGGACAAAAGACAAAGAGAACCTATGATGCTCAACACAAAAAGGCACCCCAGTTTCAGCCTAGAGACAAGGTTTGGTTAAGCAGCAAGTACCTCGGACTTATGCTTCCTTCTGCAAGATTTGCTCCTTGCTTTGTGGGACCTTTCGCCATCCTTCGGTGATTAGGAAATCTAACATACAGTCTCAAACTGCCTCCATCAATGAAGATACACAATGCATTTCATGCATCTCTACTAAAGCCAGTGATACTCTCCGAGTTCTCCAAGAAAGAACCAGAGCCTATCACCCTGGACACAGAAGATTTATTTATTTATTTAAGGGTATCTTATATACCGAGGCACGTTTGCAAAACATCACCTCGGTTCACAATGTAACATAACTTAGCAACAAGCTTTACAATAATAATAATAATAATAATAACTTAGCAACAAGCTTTACAATAATAACATTAACAGGTAGCGGTTAATAGGGCAGGGGATGATAATACGAGAAATATATACAAATGTACATGTTTGCTTTATATAACTTTATTGTCAAAACTATCAGGATAATTAGCAGGGTGAAGTAATAGATGGAAGGGGAAGACGAGGAGAAGACCTATAGAGGTTGGGAGGAGGGGAGAGGAGATAGAGGGGCGAGGGTCAATTGGGTAGGGAGAGAAAAGAGAAAGGGCGAGGGTCAGGTGGGCGGTCGGTTGGGCGGTCATGTCATATCTTAGGGGAAAGTCAGTTCGTTAGTCAGGGTATGCTAGTTTGAACAGCCATGTTTTAAGATTGTGCTTGAATTTTTTGTGGCAAGGTTCCTGGCGTAATTGGGAAGGCATTTTATTCCAGTGGGCGGTTCCTGCGATGATGAAAGATCGCTCTCTAAAGATGACATTGAATATACCGTAAACGAAATCCTTGATGTAAGTAAAAGAGGCAAGACATGGGAGTACCTCATCTTTTGGGAAAACTATGGCCCAGAGGAAAACTCCTGGGAACCACTGGCCAATATAACAGCAAAGGAGATTGTACATCAATTCCACCTGGCACATCCACACAAGCCCAGACTACCTGGAAGAGGTTATGGAGGGGGCCCTTTGAAGGGGGGGGGCTACTGTTGTGTCTGTCAGTCGCAGATGGCTGCAACCGCTCTGCCTTACCTCTTTTTCTCCCCTTTCACTCTCTTTGGGCAAGATGGCTGCCTCCGGTGCCGAGGGCCTCGCCATGCTCACTCCCATGGCCTCCTAGGGTGCGAGCACGCACATCTCGTACGCTCAAATATACATCATGGCAGGAACCTCGGGGGCGGCCCCACCACATGACGTCAGTACCTCCAGGTATATCTAGTCTCCACCTCCACTACCACATTGAGTTAGCAAAGACTTCACTTCGCTACTCTGACTGCTCTAAGCTGTACGGTTAGACGCCGCTTTCACGCTAAGGGCCTCGCTCCAGTAAGAAGCTCTAGACACCCACTCCTCGTGGGTCTCTCACTTCCAACTTCCCTTCGGGGTTCCTCACTAAGACAACCGCCCTTGGGTAGTCTCTCTCTCTATTCTACTTTCAGGATATTGGACCATTGGGAACTCGCTCCTCGAGGGCCTACCACCTTTATATCCTGCACCATGGACCTTGAGTCCCACCATTCTGTGAGTACCTCTATGATCCGGTGCTCCAACTCTACCCACCAGCCGCGGCGTTACCCGCACTGTGGGCTCCTGCCTATCGTGAACATCTGAGTGAGACTACACTTCTGAGCCTGTTGAGCGTACTGGCACTTCATGGATCAGTGCCTTACCTTCCTGCTTTCACCATCTATCTACAGCAGTACAATAAAGGCTCTATCCATTCTGTGTCTGCTATCTGTGTCAGCCTATCGCAGTGGTTCCCCACGGTGCTGGTCCCCGTGGGCGGAGTCATCTCCATTGCGACCAAGGGTCCACAATGCCTCAAACACAACATCATGAGAGGCTACTAAATAAGAAACACAAAGAGACTGCCTCTAAGATTAATAAATCTCAATACCGTTACTATCCTCCTTCCCTTACTTTACAATTCTTCCCTTGTTTTCCCCCCTCCCTCTCACGCCATCCCTCCCATTGTTATTTTTCAATGATCAGCAAATGTTTAATTATCTGTATACTGTTTGAATCTTGTAAACCATTGTGATAGCCGCACCGAATGACGGTATATAAAACTCAACAAATAAATAAATAAACTAAAAAGTCATGGGATAGGAGGCGATGTCCTTTCCTGGATTACAAACTGGTTAAAAGACTGGAAACAGTGTAGAATTAAATGGTCAATTTTCTCAGTGGAAATGGGTAAAGAGTAGAGTGCCTCAGGGATCTGTACTTGGACTGGTGCTTTTCAATATATTTATAAATGATCTGAAAAGGAATACGATGAGTGAGGTTATCAAATTTGCGGATGATACAAAATTATTCAGAGTAGTTAAATCACAAGTGGATTACGATACATTACAGGAGGACCTTGCAAGACTGGAAGATTGGGCATCCAAATGGCAGATGAAATTTAATGTGGACAAGTGCAAGGTGTTGCATATAGGGAAAAAATAACCCTTGCTGTAGTTTCACGATGTAAGGTTCCATATTAGGAGCTACCACCCAGGAAAAAGATCTAGGCCTCATAGAGGATAATACTTTGAAATCGTTAGCTCAGTGTGCTGCAGCAGTCAAAAAAGCAAACAGAATGTTAGGAATTATTAGGAAGGGAATAGTTAATAAAACAGAAAATGTCATAAAGCCTCTGTATCGCTCCATGGTGAGACCGCACCTTGAATACTGTGTACAATTCTGGTCGCCGCATCTCAAAAAAGATATAGTTGCGATAGAGATGGAAGAGAAGGGCAACCCAAATGATAAAGGCCATGGAACAGCTCCCCTATGAGGAAAGGCTGAAGAGATTAGGGCTGTTCAGCTTGGAGAAGAGACGGCTGAGGGGGGATATGATAGAGGTCTTTAAGATCATGAGAGGTCTTGAACGAGTAGATGTAAAGCGGTTATTTACACTTTTGGATAGGGGGCATTCCATGAATTTAGCAAGTAGCACATTTAAGACTAATCGGAGAAAATTCTTTTTCACTCAATGCACAATTAAGCTCTGGAATTTGTTGCCAGAGGATGTGGTTATTGCAGATAGTTTAGCTGGTTTCATAAAAGGTTTGGATAAATTCTTGGAGAAGTCCATTAACTGCTATTAATCAAATTTCTTAGGGAATAGCCACTGCTATTAATTGCATCAGTAGCATGGGATCTTCTTGGTGTTTGGGTACTTCCCAGGTTCTTGTGGCCTGGTTTGGCCTGTGTTGGAAACAGGATGCTGGGCTTGATAGACCCTTGGTCTGACCCAGCATGGCAATTTCTTATATTCTTAAGAGAAATTAGGGAAGCTAAGCTTTTGCAGCACAGTAATAATGGGAGATTTCAATTACCCCTATACTGACTGGGTAAATGTATCATCAGTATATGCTAGAGGTAGTATTCCTAGATGGAATAATTGACTGCTTCGTGGAGCAATTGGTTCAGGAGCCAATGAAAGAGGGAGTCATTTTGAAACTAATTCTTAGTGGTATGCAGGATGTGGTACAAGATGTAATGGTGGAGCAACTTGTCAATAGTGATTATAACATGATCAAATCTGACATAATGACTGGAAGGGGAACAATAAATTTAAAAATACCATCTTAGAAGCGCAGTCGAGATGTATTCCATGCATTAAAATGGAAGGAAGGCGAAACAATTGCCGGCATGATTAAAAGGTGAAATGAGAGAGGCTATTTTAGCCAAAACAGCTTCCTTAAAAAATTGGAAGAAGGATTCATCTGAAGAAAATAGGAAAAAGCATAAGCATTGGCAAGTTAAATGTAAAACATTGATAAGACAAGCTAAGAGAGAATTTGAAAAAAGCTGGCAGTAGAAGCAAAAACTAATAAAAACATTTTCAAATATATCAGAAGCAGGAAGTCTGCAAAAGAGTCAGTTGGATAGTTAGATGATCGAGGAGTTAAACAGGTACTTAGGGAAGAAAGGCCTTGCAGAAAAACTATATGAATTCTTTGCTTTGATGCTTACTAATGATGATTTGGGAAGATGTTTGCTCTGATAACACTTTTCATGGGGATGGTTCAGATGAACTGAATCAAATCATGGTGAACCTGGAAGATGTAGTAGGCCAGACTGACTCACTGAATATAGCAAACCGCCCGGACCATATAGTATACACCCCAAGGTTCTGAAAGAACTCAAAAATGAAATTTCAGATCTATTGCTAGATCTATCAGTAAAATCATCCAATGTAAATCCAATATTTAAAAAGGGCTCTGAGTGATCTGGGAAACTATAAACCGGTGAGCCTGACTTCAGTGCCAGGAAAAATTGTAGAAATTATTCTAAAGAACAAAATCACAGAACATATGGATAGACATGATCTAATGGGTCACAGCCAGCATGGATTTACTTAAGGGAGTCTTGCCTCACAAACATATATTTTTTTGAATGGGTTAGTAAACATGGAAAGGTGAACTGGTAGATGGTATTTGGATTTTCAGATGGCATTTGACAAAGTTCCCCATGAGAGACTCCTAAGAAAATTTAAAAAATTATGAGATAAGAGGCAATGTCCTGTTGTGCACTGCAAACTAGTTAAAAGACAGGAAATATAGAATAGGGTTAAATGGTTAGTTTTCTCAGTGGAAAAAAATAAACAATGGGGTACCTCAGGGATCTGTACTAGCACCAGTGCTTTTTAAAATATTTATAAATGATCACCTCACCCATTTTCTCCCAGTCTTCTATTTCTTCTTCCAGGTACATCCCAATTTTGACAAAGTCCGTATTTGTGAAATTCAAAATTTGAGTCTTCTGTGACTTCTCTGTATCCTGTTCGGGATATCAAACCATACTGTCTGATGAGCACTGGTACTCAGGTTGGCACCTACCTAGACATTAGAAACACTGTCTCCATTAGTGAGCACTAGGTTGAGTATCACACCCTTCCTCGCAGGTTACATTACCATTTGTTTGAGCAGAGCCCCTTAAAGGACATCCACTATTTCTCTACTTCTTATAGATTCCACAGAAGGGATACGCCAATCCACATCCAGCAGATTAAAATCTCCAAAGAGCAATACTTCTCCCTTCTTTCCCACCATTTGGATGTCTTCGGATCTCTGTCCAGGTCTCCTGTTTGAAAAAGAGGTCTGTAGATCGCACCAGTAAAAATGGGATCATCATCTTCTCTTTTCAGGATGGTCCCTAATGTTTCTTCTCTACCCCATGTTCCTTATAATTCAGTTTCTTGGATAATGTTTCTGCATAAAGAGCTACTCCCCCCCTCCAATTTCTGTCTTCTCTGTTCTAGCTAAACAAATTATAGCCTGGGATGGTTGTATCCCAATCATGACAATCAGTGAACCATGTCTCTGTAAAAGCAACAAAGTCCAAGTCTGCCTCCACAATTAGGGCCTGCAGGTCTGGGAATTTTATTGCCCAGACTACGAGCATTTGAGTCATAGCTTTCCAGCTGTTCTTCCTAGTCACATTTTCTGCTTTTTGAATGGATTGAATTTATTATTCTCTCTTCCCACTTCCTGTATTTTTTTGGGTGACCTGCCACTTTCACTGCTCACTTCCTGCTACCCCTACTCTCTAGTTTAAATTCCTGACAATTTCTCACTTAGCATCCTCTTTCCTGCCACAGACAAATGGCCCCAGCTTCCAATGTATCCAAATCCACTTTCTTTACATCAGGTTTTGAGTAAGAATTCAAATTATCTATATGGCATAGCCGTTCCTTTCCTTTTTCATTAACAGATAATACTTCTGAAAAGGCAATAGCTTTTATCTAATCTTCTTCACTAGATTTTGGAAATCATTCTGTACTTTATGGATACGATTTCTAGCAAGGTCAACGGTCCCCAGATGGATGATAACATTGATATCAGAGTCCATTCTTTCTTCCATAATTGTTTTGACTATCTGGTTGGTATTTCTACTGACTGAGGATCTTGGAAGGCAAGATTGGTTCCTCTGAATACTGAGTGTCCCAGCATAAGCGGCTTTCATTTATGACATTTGATCCTGTTTATTTAATTTATTTATTTAATTCTTTTATATACCGACCTTCATGACGGGTGTCATATCAAATTGGTTTACATGGAACAAGGGGTAAAACATTCTTATCAACCATTTAACAGTAAAATAATCAGAGGAGGTAAAAAAAGTTACATATAACAAGGAGATCAAACTTGGGAATAGAAGAAAGAGAAGGACAGAGGGATAACCATTATGATTAAAGGGTATCGCTATGTAAGTTGTCCGGTAGGCTTGAGAAGTGGAGATCCGAAAGTGAATAGATTAAGGGAAAGCTTGGCTAAATAGCCAGGTTTTAAGTTTTTTTCGAAATGTTTGTAGGCAGGGTTCCTGTCTGAGGTCCGGAGGTAAATTGTTCCAATTAGTGGGTCCTGCTATCGAGAATGCTCTTTCTTTGGTTGCGGTGTGGCATGAAGTTTTGTTAGGAGGCACATGGAGAGATCCTTTGTATGATTCTCTGATGGGTCTGGATGAGGAATGAAGTTTGAGGGGGAACTGGAGGTCCAACGGGTGTTGTTTGTGGATCGTTTTGTGGATTATGGTAAGGGATTTGTGTAAGATTCGATAGTTTATTGGCAGCCAATGTAGGTTCTTTAAGATGGGGGAGATGTGATCTCTGCGGTTTGTATTGGACAAGACTCTAGCTGCTGCATTCTGGAGCAATGGTTTTGTGGATGAGAGTGGAAGCCCCAGAAGAAGTGTGTTGCAGTAGTCAATCTTGGCAAAGAGTGTGGCTTGGAGGACAGTCCTGAAGTCATGGAAAAACAGGAGGGGTTTAAGCCTTTTTAGGACTTGCAGTTTGTAGAAGCCGTCCTTTGTTGTGTTGTTAATGGATTTCTTTAAATTTAAGCGATTTTCAAGGATTACTCCGAGGTCTCTAGCATGAGAGATTTGGGCTGTATGAGGGGGCTGAAGCGAGGAGTCCGGATGGTCGGTTGAAATGATGAGTAGTTCGGTTTTGGACGTATTTAGGATTAGATTCAGATTGTTGAGGAGTTGGTTGATGGATTGAAGGCAATTTTCCCAGTATAGGAGAGTCTTTGATAGTGATTCTTTTATAAGGATTAAAATCTGCACATCGTCTGCGTAGAGATAATGCGTTAATCTTAGGTTAGTAAGCAGTTGACAGAGGGGGAGGAGGTAGATGTTAAAAAGGGTGGGGGATAAGGAGGATCTTTGAGGAACACCTACTGAAGATTTAATACTGGATGATTCTTTGTTGTTAATTTTGACTTTGTAGGTTCTGTTGCTTAGGAATGAATTGAACCATCTGTGTACAGAGCCTGAAATACCAATGTCTGAGAGACGGCTTAGCAAAGTGGAGTGATTCACCGTGTCAAATGCTGCCGAGATGTCAAGAAGAGCTGACAGAAATGCTTGACCTTTGTCTAGGCCTAAGATGATGTGATCTGTAAGGGAGAGGAGGAGGGTTTCTGTGCTGTAGGATTTGCGAAACCCGTATTGATTAGGATAGAGAATATTGTGATCGTCTAGGAAATCCGATAGTTGGGAATTGACCAATTTTTCATTGATTTTTGCAACAAAAGGAAGGTTGGAGATTGGGCGGAAATTAGAGAGATCTTGTGTGTCTAAGTTGGATTTCTTCAGAAGAGGTTTGAGTGATGCAGATTTTAGAGAGTCAGGATATATTCCTTGAGATAAGGTGCAGTTTATGATGTCTGCCAAGGGACTGGCTATGTTGTCAGGGATACAAAGGAGGAGTTTTGTAGGTATATTGTCTGAAGGATGGCTTGATGGTTTCAGTTTCTTTAGGAGGGATTCGATCTCCTTGGATGAGATGGGTTCAAAGGTATCAAATTTGGCTCCTATGATGGTCTGTTTTTCGGCGGTAGTCTGTTGTGTGGAGGTGTTAGGGGGGAGCAGTGCTAAGGTGTTTGTTATTTTTTTATGAAAGAAAAGAGCAAGTTCTTCTGCTTTGTTTTGTGCCTCATCCTCTGGTATAGCCGGAGCATTGGTTTTCGTGAGTTGTGAGACGTATGTGAAGAGAGCCTTTGCGTCGAATTGGAAATCATGGATTCTGCTAGCGAAGAAGATTTTTTTTGATCGTAGTATGAGGTTTCTATATCGGTGGAGCTGGTCTTTGTAGATGGATAAGGTAGTGGGGCTGGGTGCTTTGCGCCATTGGCGTTCCTTAAGTCTAAGGTCTTGTTTAGACTTTTTAAGATCTGGTGAAAACCAAGGTTGTTTTGCTTTCTGATCCGGGTTGATTGTTCTTACAACTGCTGGGCATAGTTTATTGGCTATACCCTCCGTGATGTTCTGCCAAGAGAGTATAGCTGCATTGGGGTTGGTTGTGTCCAAGTTTGAAAATTCTTTAGATAAGTGTTCAATAAGGGTGTCAGAAGGGCATGATTTCCGGAAGTGGATAGTAGAATGGGGTTGCGGTTGTTTAGAGCGTGTATTAATTGTCAGAGAGGTGGATATAAAAGCATGGTCTGACC
This sequence comes from Rhinatrema bivittatum, assembly GCF_901001135.1. NCBI lineage: Eukaryota > Metazoa > Chordata > Amphibia > Gymnophiona > Rhinatrematidae > Rhinatrema > Rhinatrema bivittatum. The sequence goes on along the minus strand of NC_042618.1, from coordinate 267,903,095 downwards.
ATGGGACTGGGGTGCAGTCAGGGGGGGAAGAATATGAGATACCAGAGTTAATGAAGAGGAGGTCCAGTGTGTGTCCAGCTTTGTGTGTAGGTTTGTCTATGATTTGTTCAAAACCCATGGCTCTTAGGGTGGTAAGAAAGGCTTCGCAGTTGGCTGAGGGAAGAGTAGCATCTACATGGAGGTTGAGGATATCTGGGTACGTTGAGTGACCACGTCCCTTTCAGATATCACTTAATATTCTGTTGCTGGGGCTTCTTCATTTTTCAATGCAGAAAAGATATTATTTAATAGTAACAGCGGGGAGAGAGGGTGTCTCTTCATCACAGACCTTCTTCTGCCAGAGCCCACTGTTATCCAATTATTCCAGGGTTTCTAAATCCTAGATGGTTGACTTCTCTGTGGAAGAATATATACAAAATGCTTCAAAGATGGGGAAATTGGGTGACTCAGAGTCACAGGTGTTGTTCTACCAGAGCCCACTGTAAACCATTTATGCCTGGGTTTTTGATTCCTCTGTAGGAAAGTAGATAGATATTCTGGATGCTGCAAGGAAAGGGAGGGTTTTTCAAACCTGGATAATTTTTCTTTCAGGTGAATTAGTTCCTTTTTCATGGCAGATAGCTGAAGGCAAACTGGAATATTCATAATTGTCCAAATGATAGGTCTTAGGACATAAGCACCACAATTGTTGCACTGAATAAAAGATATTTTATTAATAGTGACTAATAAACAAGTTTTGAGATTGGTACTTAGGTCCTATATTATTCATTTAACCTTAAGTCCTTCTAAGAACTATTTAAGAAGGAAATACCATAGGGGTGGGAGGGATAAGGGAGGGTGGGAGGGAATAAGCCTCTCTTTTGATTTGCAATTCTACCTAGATGTTAGTATTTCTTTGTTTCAATACTCCTTGTTGTGCAACTGATTACACACCACATTTACAAGTCTGGTAGGTACAGCCCTGTGCTTCTCTTAAAAAAAAAAAAACCAGGGAATTTAAAATAACCAGCGAAGGTAAAAACACAGAGAATAAATGTAAAAATCCAGCAACACAAAAGACAAAATAAGCAGCAGCAGAAATAAAGCATTATGTATTGGAGAAGAGTTTGTGTGTGTGTGTGTGGGGGGGGGGGGGGGGGGGGGGGGAGAGTTAGTTAAGCAGCCCAGACCAGAAAAAAAAGTAACAGCATAATAAAGCAATATCTATTGGCAAAACAATAATCCATCCACACACAAGAATAGAATCAAAATAGAAATAAAGCAATATATATTGGGGAAAAAATAAAGAAAATAGTTATATTAAATTAGAGTTTTCAAACTCTGCTTCAGCTTTGGCTAAGGTGGAACCCATCCTTTCAGAAAAGGCCCCCCACCTTCCCCAAAATGATGCCCAGTTCCTAACAAACCTAAAACCCTCTTTTCTACACCATCATCTCGTCCATGCGATGAGACTCTGGAACTCTACCTGCCTCTGGGGTCCTGTATGTGGAATAGGGAGCATTTCTGAAAATACTACCCTGGAGGTTCTAGATTTCAACTTTCTACCTAAAACCTAAATTTGGTTTCCAAAACCTCCCCTCCTGCACTTTTCCTATGCCATTAGTTCCCACATATACCAAGACAGCCAGCTCCTCCCCAGCACTATCTAAAATTCTATGTGATGCATGAGGTCTGTCACCTTCGCACCAGGCAAGCAGTTAACAAGCAGTTCTCACGTCCACCATCCATCCAGCTATTTACTTTCCTAATAATCAAATCACCAACTACAATGGCCATCCTAACCCTTCCCTCCTGGACACATGCCCCTGGAGACAACCTCAGTGCGAGAGGATACTACATCACCTTGAGGGCAGGTCCTACCTACAGGATTGCTTCCTGCCTCACCAAGGTGATGCTCTCCTTCCAGGTGATAGGACAATTAGATTACTGTAAGAGCAAATGGGGAGATTTACCTGAAAAATTACTGCCTCAGATCATGCAGCATTCAGCGGCTAGATTTATAAACGTTAGGGCATATTGCAATCAAATATCCCCAATTTTAAAATAACTGCAATAGCTCTAAATAAGGAGTCGCTCACATTTTAAATTGTTGGTCATTATGCATAAATTATTCATTCAGGGAACTTATGTTCAGTGACAAATTTCAAAGATATGAATCTGCTCATTCATTGTGATCGGAAGGGTCTGGTCAATTAAACCTCTCATCAAGTCAGGAATATAGATCTGAATTCATAAGGAAGAGAGTAATGACATATTGAGCTCCAGTACTGTGGAATGCTCTGCCTAAAGCATTGAGATTGAATAAAGAATAATCAAAATTTAGAAAAGGTTTAAAAACTGTTTTATTCCAAAAGGCATATGTTTAGATGATATGTAATATGGAACTCTATCCCAGGATACCTAAGCTCCATCAGAGATCCCAAAACATTCAAAAAAGAACTAAAAACATGGTTGTTTAGACAATCATTCACAGACTGATATGACAAATCCTGAGTTATCCCACTTCTTGATTTCTGTAACAAAACTTTCCCACTTACTTAAGTTATATATTGCCTAATGATAACTTGTTCTAATCTGCTTTTTGCCGATTCTTTATATTTATTATCTATAATTATCCTTAATTTAAAACTCGTACTAGTTCTCTGTACGAAGCTGTATAAATCGTTCTCTGTATGAAGTTGTATAACTCGTTCTCTGTATGATGTTGTTGTTGTTGTTTCGCTGTAAACCAGGGTGAAGGCACTAAGCTATACTTCGGTATATAAAAGAATATAAATAAATAAATAAATAAATATGTGGGTGCTGATGTTTTCAGAATATTTATTTTTGTTATGTTTTCTATATATAAGAATATGACCATTTTTGGGGGTGGCTTCTTAGCCACAGGAAGATGGCTGCATAATTCGTGTGCGCCTTTGGATCTCAAGAAAAGCAGACTAATTTACGATTCTTTACTCTGTTTCTTTTTCTCAAGCCCTGTCAGCACCCAAAAGCGGCAAAATCGAGGCTGTGTTTGTTATGGCATCGGGTACAAATGAAAAAGTACAAACCCACCCGTGCCTGGAAAAATGCCACTGGCCATATCAAGCACTACGGTGCAAAAAGATGCAGTGATGGCCTAATTATTGCAGTCAAAAATGGCAGCCCTATGAGGAAAGGCTAAAAAAGTTAGGGCTGTTCAGTTTGGAGAAGAGATGACTAAGGGGGGATATGATAGAAGACTACAAAATCATGAAAGGACTTGAACAAGTTAATGTAAATTGGTTATTTACTCTCTCAGATAACAGAAGGACCAGGGGGCACTCGAAGTTAGCAAGTAGCTCATTTAAAATAAAACGAAGAAAATACTTTTTCACTCAGTGCATAGTTAAGCTCTGGAATTCATTGCCAGAGGACGTGGTTAGCAGTTGTGTAATTGGATTTATAAAAGGCTGGATAAGTTCCTAAAGGATAAATCCATAAACCGCTATGATGGTAATTAATAAACAATAGTAGCTTGTGATCTATGTAGTGTTTGAGTACTTGCCAGGTACTTCAATTAATGACTGGAATTAATGACTGGAAGGGGGGCAGTATGTAATCCATGGCTCCAGCGCTAAATTTTCATAGGAGAAACTTTGACAAATGAGAAAAAATAGAAAAAAAACTGAAAGGTTATGCTACATAGGTAAAAAGTATGCAACAGGTGTGAACACTGTTAAAAAATACCATCCTAGAAGCAGAGATAAGATGTATTCCATGCATTAAGAAAGGTGGAAGGAAGGCAAAACGATTACCGGCATGGTTAAAAGGTGAGGTGATAGAGGCTATTTTAGCCAAAAGATCTTCATTCAAAATTGGAAGAAGGGTCCTTCAGAAGAAACAGGATAAAGCACAAGCATAGGTAAGTTAAATGTAAGACATTGATAAGACAGGCTAAGAGAAAATTTGAGAAGAAGTTGGCCAAAGGCAAAAACTCACAATAAAAACATCTTTAAATATATCCGAAGCAGAAAGCCTACAAGGGAGTCGGTTGGACCGTTGGATGATCAAAGGGTTAAATGGGCATTAGAGAAAATAAGGCTATCGAGGAAAGATTAAACAATTTCTTTGCTTATTGTTTACTGAAGAGGATGTGAAGAGATACCCATTCTGGAGAAGGTTTTCATGGGTGATGATTCTGATCAACTGAACCAAATCACAGTGAACCTAGAAGACATAGTAGGCCTGATTGACAAACTGAAGAGTAGTAAATCATCTGGACTGGATGTAATACACCCCAGGATTCTGAAAGAACTAAAAAATGAAATTTAAGAACTATTAGTAACAATTTGTAACCTATTATTAAAATCATGCAATGTACCTGAAGATTGGAAGATGGCCAATGTAATCACTATATTTAAAAAGGGATCCAGGGGTTATCTGGGAAACTATAGACTGGTGAGAGCCTGACTTCAATGCCGGAAACATTCATGGAAACTATTATAAAGTATAAAATCACAAAACATTTAGATAGACATGCTTTGATGGGACACAGCCAACATGGATTTACACCCAAGGGAAGTCTTGCCTCAGAAATCTCCTATATTTCTTTGAAGGGGTGAATAAACATGTGGATAAAGGTGAACCGGTAGATGTGGTATATTTGGATTTCCAGAAGGCATTCGACAAAGTCCCGCATGAGAAGCTTCTAAAAAAAACTAAAAAGTCATGAGACAGGAGGCAATGTCCTTTTGTGGATTGCAAGTTGGTTATAAGACAGGAAACAGAGAGTAGGATTAAATAATCAGTTTTCACTATGGAAAAGGTAAACAGTGCACTGCCTCAGGGATCTGTATTGGACTGGTGCTTTTTAATATATTATAAATGATCTGGAAAGGGGTACGATGAGTGAGGGGATCAAATTTGCGGACAACAAAATTATGCAGAGTAGTTAAACCTCAAGTGGATTGTGATGAATTGCAGGAGGAGATTGTGAGGCTGGAAGATTGTGCTTCCAAATGGCAGATGAAGTTTAATGGGAACAAGTGCAAAGTGAAGCATATAGGGAAAAATAACCCTTGCTGAGTTACACAATGTTAGGTTCTATCTTAGGAGTTACCATTCAGGAAAGAGATTTAGGCGTCATAGTGGATAATACATTGAAATCATAGGCCCAGTGTGCTGTGGCGATCAAAAAAGCAAACAGAACGTTAGCAATTAGTAGGAAGGGAATAGAAAATAAAACGATGGATGTCATAAGAACATAAGAAAATGCCATACTGGGTCAGACCAAGGGTCCATCAAGCCCAGCATCCTGTTTCCAACAGTGGCCAATCCAGGCCACAGGAACCTGGCAAGTACCCAAAAACTAATGTTACCATTACTAAAAATATGTTACCATTGCTAATGGCAATGGCTATTCTCTAAGTGAAATTAATAGCAGGTAATGGACTTCTCCTCCAAGAACTTATCCAATCCTTTTTTAAACACAGCTATACTAACTGCACTAACCACATCCTCTGGCACCAAATTCCAGAGTTTAATTGTGCGTTGAGTAAAAAAGAACTTTCTCCGATTAGTTTTAAATGTGCCCCATGCTAACTTCATGGAGTGCCCCCTAGTCTTTCTATTATCCGAAAGAGTAAATAACCGATTCACATCTACCCATTCTAGACCTCTCATAATTTTAAACATCTCTATCATATCCCCCCCTCAGCCGTCTCTTCTCCAAGCTGAAAATTCCTAACCTCTTTAGTCTTTCCTCATAGGGGAGCTGTTCCATTCCCCTTATCATTTGGTAGCCCTTCTCTGTACCTTCTCCATCGCAATTATATCTTTTTTGAGATGCGGCGACCAGAAATGTACACAGTATTCAAGGTGCGGTCTCACCATGGAGCGATACAGAGGCATTATGACATTTTCCATTTTATTCACCATTCCCTTTCTAATAATTCCCAGCATTCTGTTGCCTTTTTTGACTGCCGCAGCACACTGAACCGACGATTTCAATGTGTTATCCACTATGACACCTAGATCTCTTTCTTGGGTTGTAGCACCTAATATGGAACCCAACATTGTGTAATTATAGCATGGGTTATTTTTCCCTATATGCATCACCTTGCACTTATCCACATTAAATTTCATCTGCCATTTGGATGCCCAATTTTCCAGTCTCACAAGGTCTTCCTGCAATTTAACACAATCTGCTTGTGATTTAACTACTCTGAACAATTTTGTGTCATCTGAAAATTTGATTATCTCACTCGACGTATTTCTTTCCAGATCATTTATAAATATATTGAAAAGTAAGGGTCCCAATACAGATCCCTGAGGCACTCCACTGTCCATTCCCTTCCACTGAGAAAATTATCCATTTAATCCTACTCTCTGTTTCCTGTCTTTTAGCCAGTTTGCAATCCACGAAAGGACATCGCCACCTATCCAATGACTTTTTACTTTTCCTAGAAGCTTCTCATGAGGAACTTTGTCAAACGCCTTCTGAAAATCCAAGTAAACTACATCTACCGGTTCACCTTTATTCACATGTTTATTAACTCCTTCAAAAAAGTGAACCATATGTGTGAAGCAAGACTTGCCTTGGGTAAAGCCATGCTGACTTTGTTCCATTAAACCATGTCTTTCTATATGTTCTGTGATTTTGATGTTTAGAACACTTTCCACTAATTTCCCTGGCACTGAAGTCAGGCTAACCGGTCTGTAGTTTCCCGGATCGCCCCTGGAGCCCTTTTTAAATATTGGGGTTACATTTGCTATCCTCCAATCTTCAGGAACAAAGGATGATTTTAATGATAGGTTACAAATTTTTACTAATAGGGCTGAAATTTCATTTTTTAGTTCCTTCAGAACTCTGGGGTGTATACCATCCGATCCAGGTGATTTACTACTCTTGTCTCTTGTTCCTTGTCTCTTGTTCCTTGTCTCATTCACACAACACCCCTTACACAGGCTCCCTCCCTCTCTCTAACACCATTGCTGTCTCACACACACACAATCCTTCTCACACACACACACACACACACACACACACACAAACAGAGGTGCTGCTCGAGGCCCGCTGAGTTTCTGCTTCTCTCTGCCGTGAGTGGGGTGGGCTCCACTCGCTGCCCCACGTGGCTGCTCTTTGCCACTCCCTAATGGCTAGCACCCTAGGTGACCACCTAGTTCACCTATTGGGACGCACTGGCCCTATGTATATGTATCGTACAACTCTAAAGCACAGGGGCCAGCCTTGTGGCTTTTGTCAGTGATTTGCCTAGTGTAGGAGCACAAAAAAGTAAGGTGACTAGTCCCTAGAACCTAGTTTTGGGACAATGCAGCTATTTTTAAAATATAAGGAAAATTAAAAAGAAGTAGCTGACACTGGCAATTTCAAGGCTGAGAGTGACAGTTCAGAGGAAAGTAAAGATTTTTAAAAGTGGCACTACTATGGAGTGACATCAGTGGAGATTTTCCACGTGAGGACAGGACTGCTAGTAGTCAGCTCTGCCAAACCCAAAAAGTATTTGTAGTGAAGCTAGCCTGCACCCTAAGGGGAACATCCAGAAACCAGTAACCCTGCTGTTACTCAGTTTCTGGGACCCTGGGAGATTTTAAAGAAAGAAAGAAAAAGAAGGTCTGATTCCAGATAAGAACATAAGAACATGCCATACTGGGTCAGACCAAGGGTCCATCAAGCCCAGCATCCTGTTTCCAACAGTGGCCAATCCAGGTCATAAGAACCCAGCAAGTTTCCAAAAACTAAGTCTATTCCATGTTACCGTTGCTAGTAATAGCAGTAGCTAATTTCTAAGGTCAACTTAATTAATAGCATGTAATGGACTTCTCCTCCAAGAACTTATCCAATCCTTTTTTAAATACAGCTACACTAACCTCACTAACCACATCCTCTAGCAACAAATTCCAAAGTTTAATTGTGCGTTGAATGAAAAAGAACTTTCTCAGATTAGTTTTAAATGTGCCACATGCTAACTTCATAGAGTGCCCCCTAGTCTTTCTATTATCCGAAAGCGTAAATAACCGATTCACATCTACCTGTTCTAGACCTCTCATGATTTTAAATAAATATTCTGTGATTTTGATGTTTAGAACACTTTCCACTATTTTTCCTGGCACTGAAGTCAGGCTAACCGGTCTGTAGTTTCCTGGATCGCCTCTGGAGCCCTTTTTAAATATTGGGGTTACATTAGCTATCCTCCATTCTTCAGGTACAATGGATAATTTTAATGATAGGTTACAAATTTTTACTAATAGGTCTGAAATTTCATTTTTTTAGTTCCTTCAATTGGAAGAAGGATCCAACAGAAGAAAATAGGATAAAGCATAAATATTGGCAAGTTAAATGTAAAACATTGATAAGACAGGCTAAGAGAGAATTTGAAAAGAAGTTGGCTGTAGAGGCAAAAACTCACAGTAAAAACTTTTTTAAATATATCCGAAGCAGAAAGCCTGTGAGGGAGTCAGTTGGACCGTTAGATGATCGAGGGGTTAAAGGGGCACTTAGAGAAGATAAGGCCATTGTGGAAAGATTAAATGATTTCTTTGCTTCGGTGTTTACTGAAGAGGATGTTGGGGAGGTACCCGTAATGGAGAAGGTTTTCATGGGTAAAGATTCAGATGGACTGAATCAAATCACGGTGAACCTAGAAGATGTGGTAGGCCTGATTGACAAACTGAAGAGTAGTAAATCACCCGGACCGGATGGTATACACCCCAGAGTTCTGAAGGAACTAAAAAATGAAATTTCAGACCTATTAGTAAAAATTTGTAACTTATCATTAAAATCATCCATTGTACCTGAAGACTGGAGGATAGCAAATGTAACCACAATATTTAAAAAGGGCTCCAGGGGCGATCCGGGAAACTACAGACCAGTTAGCCTGACTTCAGTGCCAGGAAAAATAGTGGAAAGTGTTCTAAACATCAAAATCGTAGAACATATAGAAAGACATGGTTTAATGGAACAAAGTCAGCATGGCTTTACCCAGGGCAAGTCTTGCCTCACAAATCTGCTTCACTTTTTTGAAGGAGTTAATAAACATGTGGATAAAGGTGAACCGGTAGACATAGTATACTTGGATTTTCAGAAGGCGTTTGACAAAGGTGGCGATGTCCTTTCATGGATTGCAAACTGGCTAAAAGACAGGAAACAGAGAGTAGGATTAAATGGACAATTTTCTCAGTGGAAGGGAGTGGACAGTGGAGTGCCTCAGGGATCTGTATTGGGATCCTTACTTTTCAATATATTTATAAATGATCTGGAAAAAAATACGAGTGAGATAATCAAATTTGCAGATGACACAAAATTGTTCAGAGTAGTTAAATCACAAGCAGATTGTGATAAATTGCAGGAAGACCTTGTGAGACTGGAAAATTGGGCATCCAAATGGCAGATGAAATTTAATGTGGATAAGTGCAAGGTGATGCATATAGGGAAAAATAACCCATGCTATAATTACACAATGTTGGTTCCATTGTTGCTATCCCGGTCGCCAGACTAGCGACCGGGCTCTTATATCCGTGCCGAGGCCCCCGGATTCGCCGCGCTCCGCTGGAGTTTCAGGCCTGCTCGGCCGCATGGCAGCGGCGTCTCCCTCGTGGAGACGCCGTCGAGGCCAATCCTGGCTCCTCCCCCTGCCGGGGTATGTGCGCACGCGAGGGGACGGCTCTTGTAGGTCCAGCACCCGGAAGTGCTGAACCGCCCCTTTCCTGACGTCGGAGGCCGGCTGGGTATATAAGACAGCTTCAGTCTCTTCTACCTTGCCTTGCAACGAGGTCGCTCCTGTGAGTACTTAGTTGCTTCCCCGGATCCTGCTTGCTCTGTTCCTGTGATTCCTGCCGTGCCTTGTTCCTGCTTGTTCCTGTGCCTGTACCTGTGATTCCTGCAGCGCTCCGTTCTTCCCTGTTCCGGTTCTTGCTTCAGGGGTTCCGCTCCGGCCTTTCCAGCTTCTGGTCTTCAGCCAGCCTTGACCCTCGGACTCCTGCTCGACTCTTCTCGTCTTCAGCCAGCCTTGACCCTCGGACTCCTGCTCGACTCTTCCAAGGGTCACTTGCTGGCTCAGTGCCCCGTGAGGCCGGAAAACGCTTGAGCCTAGGGAAGAGGGAGGAGATCTCTCTAGGTTGCCTTAATCCTGCTCCTCATTGTACGGTACCTGTCACCCTGGAGTACCCGGGAGGGACCTTCCAGACCTTAGCCTTTATCGACTCCGGGGCTGGGGGAAATTTTATTTTGAAAGAACTGGTATGTCAACTAGGACTTCCTACACTACCCCGGAAGCCTTCGCTCCGAATCACCTCTATCCAAGGAACTCCATTATCGGGAGACATCTCGGAGATCACAGAACCTATCACCTTCGGACCGGGATACTCCATACCGAAAGACTTTCTTTTATGCTTCTGGAGAAATCGGTGCACCCTATAGTATTAGGTCTTCCTTGGTTGCAACAGCATGCTCCAATTATTCACTGGGACTCTCTTCAAATCGCTAAGTGGAGTTCCTATTGCTTTCAAAACTGTTTGAACTTGCCTTTGAATCCAACTCTTCCACTCTGTCAGACTGGCTTGGAACTTCCAGCCCATTACCAGAGCTTTGCAGATGTATTCTCTAAACAGAAAGCTGAACTTCTTCCTGCTCATCGCCCGTTCGATTGTGCCATCGACCTGCTTCCAGATTCCATCCCTCCGCGAGGCAGGGTCTACCCATTGTCTATACCTGAGACTCGGGCCATGTCGGACTATGTCTCTGAGAATCTGGCCAAGGGCTTTATTCGGCCATCTCACTCGCCAGCTGGGGCAGGTTTCTTCTTCTAGTTCGTATCCGTCCCGGGGACGAGTGGAAGACTGCTTTCAACACCCTGGACGGTCATTATGAATACCTTGTAATGCCTTTCGGATTATGTAACGTCCCAGCTGTCTTCCAAAATTTAATGAATGAGGTACTGCGAGAAATGCTCCACTCATTTGTCATCATATATCTCGACGATGTTTTGATATACGCTCCAGATCTCGTCTCTCATCGCTGTCACGTCAAACGCGTCTTGCAAGCATTAATCTATACGCCAAACTAGAGAAGTGCCAGTTTGAGTGCGAAACACTTCCTTTCCTGGGATACATCATTTCTTCTTCTGGCTTCCAAATGGACCCGGAGAAGGTTGCAGCTATCTCTACTTGGCCCCGTCCAGTAGGTTTAAAGGCTCTTCAACGATTTCTTGGTTTTGCCAACTTTTACAGACACTTTATACCACACTACTCCCAAAAGGTGGCTCCTCTCACTGCGCTCACTCGCAAGGGCGCCAACACTCATGACTGGTCTACTTCAGCTTATCTCGCCTTTGAAGAATTTAAAAAAGCGCCATCCAGATCCACAGCGCCCTTTCATTGTTGAGGTTGACGCTTCTACTTTGGCGGTCAGGGCCGTCCTCAGTCAGCACGATGCTTCAGGCAAGCTGATGCCTTGCTCATATTTTTCAAAGAAATTCTCACCGGCCGAGTGCAATTATGGCATCGGTGACAAGGAACTCCTTGCTATCAAGCTCGCCTTTGAAGAATGGAGACAGTGGCTTGAGGGGGCCAATCATCCGGTGACCGTGTATACTGATCATAAAAATTTACAGTACTTGGCTCAGGCTCAACGCTTGAACCCTCGTCAAGCAAGGTGGTCACTGTTCTTCAGTCGCTTCAATTTCATTCTTAAGTATCGCCCCGCAGAAAAGAATGTTCGAGCAGACGCTCTATCTCGTACTACTCAACCTGAGGAGGAGGAGGCTTTGCAGCACATTTTGGATCCTGCAAGCATTCAATTAAGTCTCACCCCGCTAGATCCTAATACTAAGACTCCGGTGCCTATAAGACTTCGTAAGAAGGTCTTATGTTGGGGGCATGATTCCTTTACTGGAGGGCACGCAGGAGTGCAAAGGACACTAGATCTTATAGGTCGCTTCTATTGGTGGCCTGGACTACGCAGGGATGTTTCTCTTTACGTTAGCTCCTGTCCTACCTGCGCTCTACAGAAACCCTTAACTGGTCCCCAAAGGGGGTTGTTGCAACCGTTACCAGTTCCTGCGGAACCATGGACGCATATTGCTACGGACTTTGTAGTAGAACTTCCACCTTCTCAAGGCAAGACTGTGGTTTGGGTCACTGTGGACCGGTTTTCTAAAATGGCCCACTTCGTCCCATTACCCAAACTTCCATCCGCTACAGAACTAGCTTTATTGTTTGTTCATCATATATTCCGCATTCATGGTCTACCTCTTGATATAGTCTCTGACCGGGGACCCCAGTTCACCGCCAGATACTGGAGAGCCTTATGCAAGAAATTCAAAATACAGTTAAGTTTCTCCACTGCATTCCACCCACAGAGCAATGGCCAAACAGAACGCATGAACCGTTCATTGAAGTTGTTCTTAAGAACTTTCATCAACCACAAGCAAGACAATTGGGTAGATCTGCTACCTTGGGCAGAATTCGCCTACAACAATCAAGTGCACGCCGCAACCGGAAGATCTCCCTTCCAAATTGTATACGGCAAACAGCTTAAACCACCATTACCACTACCAATACCGGTCTCCTCGCCTGCCGCCCAGTCAACCGCGGACCAACTGGGTAGACTTTGGGCTTCTACGCAACACTGACTCCAAAGAGTAGCGCTTTCTTCTAAGCGATATGCCGACCGGCATCGAAAGGCAGCACCACTGTTCCTCCCAGGGGACAAGGTCTGGCTCAGCACTAAACACATTCATCTCAGACAACCCTCGAAAAAGTTGGCACCCAAGTTCTGCGGACCTTTCTGCGTTGCAGAGAGAGTGGACATGGTATCTTACCGGTTACGACTACCCACTTCCCTGCGCATCCACAACGTTTTTCACGTTTCTCTACTGAAGCCAGTCATACTTTCTAAATTTCATCCTAGGCCACCTGATTCTTCTCCGGCACCCACAGCAGAAGATCCCACTTTTCAAGTACGTGAGGTACTGGACACTCGCTTTGTTAACAGACATTGGGAATATTTGCTAGCATGGGAGGGGTGTGGGGACGAAGACAATACTTGGGAGCCAGCTCATAACATCTTAGACAAGTCTCTCCTGCGACAGTTCCACCTGGACCACCCTGACAAGCCCGGTCCTTAGAAGAGGGGGCGTAAGAGGGGGGGTACTGTTGCTATCCCGGTCGCCAGACTAGCGACCGGGCTCTTACCTCCGTGCCGAGGCCCCCGGATTCGCCGCGCTCCGCTGGAGTTTCAGGCCTGCTCGGCCGCATCACAGCGGCGTCTCCCTCGTGGAGATGCCGTCGAGGCCAATCCTGGCTCCTCCCCCTGCCGGGGTACACGCGCGCACGAGGGGACGGCTCTTGTAGGTCCAGCACCCGGAAGTGCTGAACCGCCCCTTTCCTGACGTCGGAGGCCGGCTGGGTATATAAGACAGCTTCAGTCTCTCCTACCTTGCCTTGCAACGAGGTCGCTCCTGTGAGTACTTAGTTGCTTCCCCGGATCCTGCTTGCTCTGTTCCTGTGATTCCTGCCATGCCTTGTTCCTGCTTGTTCCTGTGCCTGTTCCTGTGATTCCTGCCGTGCCTTGTTCCTGCTTGTTCCTGTGCCTGTACCTGTGATTCCTGCAGCGCTCCGTTCTTGCCTGTTCCGGTTCTTGCTTCAGGGGTTCCGCTCCGGCCTTTCCAGCTTCTCGTCTTCAGCCAGCCTTGACCCTCGGACTCCTGCTCGCCTCTTCTCGTCTTCAGCCAGCCTTGACCCTCGGACTCCTGCTCGACTCTTCTCGTCTTCAGCCAGCCTTGACCCTCGGACTCCTGCTCGACTCTTCTCGTCTTCAGCCAGCCTTCACCCTCGGACTTCTGCTCGACTCTTCTCGTCTTCAGCCAGCCTTGACCCTCGGACTCCTGCTCGACTCTTCTCGTCTTCCGCCAGCCTAGATCACCGGATCTGCTAAATCCCAGCGACCCGCACCCCTACGGGCTCCTCCTGGGGGGGTCTCGGGTTTCCAGGGCGAACACTCCTTCCTTCACGCCAGATCCATACCGCCTCCCGGCTCCTTTTCCAACGTCTGGACTCCACTGTCCAGACAGCCGGGCCAAGGGTTCACTAAACAGACTTTCTCATAACATCCATATTAGGTGCTACAACCCAAGAAAGAGATCTAGGTGTCATAGTGGATAACACATTGAAATCATCGGTTCAGTGTGCTGCGGCAGTCAAAAAAGCAAACAGAATGTTGGGAATTATTAGAAAGGGAATGGTGAATAAAACGGAAAATGTCATAATGCCTCTGTATCGCTCCATGGTGAGACCGCACCTTGAATACAGTGTACAATTCTGGTCGCCGCATCTCAAAAAAGATATAATTGCGATGGAGAAGGTACAGAGAAGGGCTACCAAAATGATAAGGGGAATGGAACAACTTCCCTACGAGGAAAGACTAAAAAGGTTAGGACTTTTCAGCTTGGAGAAGAGACGACTGAGGGGGGATATGATAGAAATGTTTAAAATCATGAGAGGTCTAGAACGGGTAGATGTGAATCGGTTATTTACTCTTTCGGATAGTAGAAAGACTAGGGGGCACTCCATGAAGTTAGCATGGGGCACATTTAAAACTAATCGGAGAAAGTTCTTTTTTACTCAACGCACAATTAAACTCTGGAATTTGTTACCAGAGGATATGGTCAGTTCAGTTAGTATAGCTGTGTTTAAAAAAGGATTGGATAAGTTCTTGGAGGAGAAGCCCATTACCTGCTATTAAGTTCACTTAGAGAATAGCCACTGCCATTAGCAATGGTAACTTGGAATAGACTTAGTTTTTGGCTACTTGCCAGGTTCTTATGGCCTGGATTGGCCACTGTTGGAAACAGGATGCTGGGCTTGATGGACCCTTGGTCTGACCCAGTATGGCATTTTCTTATGTTCTTAAGAAGTAAAGAACATAGTTGGAGAAAAAACCCATGCACCACAACTCTAGCCACATACAAATCCCACCTCAATGCCTACAGGAATGCTATACTCAGAATAAAGAAAGATTTCTTCTAAAAAAAAAATCCACCATTTCATGGTCGATTCGAAAGCACTATTCTCTTATGTCTCAGCACTCACTAAACCATCCCCTCCTACTATTCCGGATGACCAAGCTCTTAACAAAGCCATAGATTTAGCAGTCTATTTCATGGAAAAAATCACCAACTTGACCGACCCCCCTCTTGACATCCAATCCCCTGCCCCCTCTCCCTCTCTCTACCCTACCTCAACAAAACACGATTTTTGAATCCATCGAGACCACATCAGCTTTTGAGATAGAAAATATTCTCAAGAAACTGAAACCCTCCTCTCATCCGTCAGATACAATTCCGACCAACCTTCTCATTTCCATAAGGAATACCATCTCAAAGTCAATTACAGACATCATTAATTGCTCTCTAACTCAAGGTCTAGTCCCTGACCAGCTTAAGCTAGCAATTCTAAAACCCTTACTAAAAAAAAACCTAATCTGTCGCCAACGGACCCAGCTAACTTCCGCCCAATAGCTAACCTGCTTCTGATTGCCAAACTTATGGAAAAGATAGTCAACAAGCCTGGAATACCTGGAAGAAAATACCATTCTCACACCTTCTCAGTTCGGCTTTCGCAAGTCGTTAAGCACAGAATCCCTCCTTATATCTCTTACGGACACCATTCTAAAAAACCTGGAAAAAAAACAACCCTATCTCCTGGTTCTACTAGATCTCTCCGCGGCTTTCAACACGGTAAACCATTCAACACTATTAGAGCGTCTTGCAGACATATGCATCAAGGGAACGGTCCTCAGCTGGTTCAAGTCCTTCCTGTCTAACAGACACTTCAAGGTAAAGATAAACAATAAAGAATCACATCCAGTCCTCTCCAACCAGGGAGTCCCCCAAGGTTCCTTCCTCTCACCGACCCTTTTCAACATTTACCTTCTCCCGCTCTGCCATCTACCTCATTACCTCTACGCGGACTACATACAAATTCTCATCCCGATCACAGAATCCCTATACAAAACTATGACACACTGGAACAATTGCCTGCAATCGATCAATCATCTGCTCTCCAGCCTCAACCTAGTCCTTAACAACAACAAGACGGAGAATCCTAATCATCTCACAAGATGACAACAACTGGCTTCTTTCAACCATCCCAAAATTAAATCAATCTCCTTATGTGAGAGATCTAGGAGTCTTTCTTGACAACCAGCTAAACTTAAAAAAATTGTTAACACCACCACTAAGGACTGTTTCTACAAACTGCAAGTCCTTAGAAAGCTGAAGCCACTACTTCACTTCAACGATTTCCGTATGGTACTACAATCCAACATCCTATCCAAAATAGACTATTGGAACTCCCTCCTGCTTGGGCTCCCGGCCAGCACCATCAAAACCCCCCCAGATGGTTCAGAATTCCACAGCCAGAATTCTTACAAACACCAACAAAAGAGAACACATCACCCCCGTCCTTAAGAACCTCCACTGGCTGCCTATTAAATTCCAGGATCCTCTTTAAAGTTCTCACAACTATCCATAAAGCCACTCACATTTCCCCGATCCACCTAAGCTCCCAACTGCGTCCCCATATATCATCTAGACCTATCAGAGGAGCATACAAAGGCACACTCTATGCCCCCCCCCCCCTCCCCCCCCAGCAAAATCTTCCCTAAGGAAACGCGCCTTATCGACAGCAGGCCCTACACAGTGTAACGCGCTCCCTCCAGACATCCGACAAGAACCTTGCCACTCGACTTTCAGAAAGAAACTCAAAACTTGGCTTTTCTGCCAAGCTTTTACAGGAACATAAGTCCCTGGTTCGCATCCAGCTTGCTCATTCCTCTGCTTATTCTCACTTTCACTTACTGAACTATTTAAGGTCTTTCAGAGGATGATGTTACCTACTAGCATTCACAGTTGTAGGTTACTGATTGTTACCTACACAAGCTGTATTTCTCATCTACTCCCCATCATTATTGTACAGATTACTTTTTATAGTTAACTGCTTGTTTGGTTTTCCGGACCAATCCATATCTAAGCTAAAATAGTTTCCCCTATCCCAGTTTCTTGTACTCCTTGTTCCATGTACCGCTTCTGGGCGAATCTCTTTGTTCTTTGTTTCAATTGTTTCAATGTAAACCGATGTGATTTGTATGTCATACAGGAACACCGGTATATAAAAATTAAAAATAAATAAATACATGTATGTGACTTGGCATTGCACACGCCGCAGGGATTTAAAAACCCATGTGGGTACATGCATATCTCCTAGTATGTACATAAAAATATTTCTCACCAAAAGGGGCGAGGCGTGGTCATGGTCGGGGGGGGGGGTGGCATGGGCAGACTGGAACTGCACCATGAAGTCTGCGTGTAAGTGTTTACGCTCTCAAGTGCACTGGAGTCCCCATACTGCGTAACTTTACTTCTACTATGGACAGCATGTAAGTCATTTATTTTTATTTATTTATTTAAAAACTTTTCTATACTGTCCACTAAGTTATATACCATCGCAACAGTTTACAAATAGGCACACAGACTAAGGTAAGTAAATGTAGGATATCGTACATTCTAACAGGTGCCAATAAAGTTCGGTTACAATTTCATAAATAAAATCATTATTTGAGAAATGTTGGTCAAGTCCAGGTATATTACTGAGTTACTATCTCTTTGAGATATTACTTCTTAAATGTAGGATTGGGTAAATTCATTCTCACCTGCATTACCCTGTACTTTCATTCTTTATGAATGAAAGTCATGTAACAAAAAAAATTAGGCTAGTCAGTGAGGTTTTAAGGCTCAGGGCTAATAGGGTAAAAGGGAGGCAAGTTAGCTAGGGAGTTTAGGAAGTCCTCTCCTTTTCTGGGCCAAACTGGAAACAAACTGGGAAAACAGGTAATTACGTTGGCACACATAGCTACTAAAATTCATCACACTTATGTGTTCGAGTTGTCATATACGTGTATTAATATAAAATCGTGCGCATATGAACGCGTGTATAGCCGATTTTATTACACGCGCACATATATGCACGTTATAAAATTGTTGTGTCCATTTGCGCACGCTGGCAAAGTAAAATTTACTTCCTAATGCTGACATTACTGAATTTTTTCATTTAATCTCAGACATTCTACTGGAATTTCCTGATGCAGAGATTCTGTTGCCAAGGGAATTCAACCAACCCATGGACATAATACTGGATAGACAATCTACTTGTAAAGGTTAGGAAAGCAAAGCTCGCCAAGCAATTTTGTCTCTGCAATCGCAATATGGACTAGTTGAACCCTGGCATTTCTTGCATCCGACCGAGATTATACATTATTTATTTTTTTTAAATCATCACACCATACTGTCACGTAGTCTAATTCCTATTATTTGGTACTCTTTTACCATTTATCACAGAAGCGCACATTTCCTAATATCATCTCTGATCACCCTGCAATCTCCATCTCACTCTCCCGGACAGAGGACACCCTATAAATAAGGGGTGGAGCTTTAATACCAGTTTTCTGGAAGACCAACACTTTATTAGTTCTTTGAAAAAGGAACTAATAGAATACTTCGTAATCAGCAGCACAGCAGAAAGTTTGTCAAACTATCTGGAATGCTTTTAAACCTGTAATCAGAGATTTGATCATCAGTTATAGTGCCCATAAAAATAAAGAACGACATCTGAATCTTGACAGACTGGAGAGTGAAATTTCTTCATTACAGTCTAGGCATATTCTCAGTGGAGTGAAGTCTTGCTATCCTCTCTTCTTAAGTTTAAATATACCTACAACAAAGTGCTGAGTGAAAGGGCAGGTCATTCCATCATTTTGAGCCATGCTCACTACTACTCTGAAAATAACAAAAGTAGCAGATTGCTTGCTAATTATCTGAAACATCGAGTTTGATAACTGAGAACTCAAAAATTGTTTGCAAGGATACTGACATCTTAGATCAGTTTAAATCTTTTTTTTCTTCTTTCCTCTATAGCTCAGAAGTGTCATCTTCAGCTACATCTTTCTCAACCTTTATTTTTTTTATTAACATTTTGGGAACGTTGGGGCAGCCTCAACTGGAAGCCATGGGTTGAGATGGGGGTCAACACTGACCCAACCCACTCTACCTTCCCGTTTCGAGGTGACTTTTTTTTTCGGGCCAGCGTCTCTTTAAGGCAATGGTGAGGTTGAGGTTGCCATTGCATTAAAGGATCACTCGTCACATTCTTTTGTCCCGTGGTGTTTGGCCGCAAGGCAAAAGAACGCACCATACATCCTCAATGCTTTATCAGGAGAGGGTCCACACTATCTCGTGACATCCTTCTACGATAGTGTGACCCCCCCTCCTGCAAAAAAAACATTACGGCTTAGTGCATCCAGTAGTATGTTTGTTACCTCCTAAAATATATGTATAAAATCATTTATTGTTGTTTTTATTGTCCTTTGTGTATTTTTTTTTTATTGTAAGTTTATTGGTGAATAACTCATCTAAACAGTATCATTCAGCTGGAAATACACCACCAAACATTTCTTAATAAACCCCCAATGCAACCCTCCACCCTCCCAATTCCAACCAGGATACAGTCAGGTATAAAGTCAGGTATAAGGCTGAGATATTCAAGAGCTGTTAAGCTTAGGCTAACACAGAACATCAAGGATGTGTGGCAGTTTAACCATGTCCGGAGGCTCGCCACTTTCACGTATGAATCCCATGTTCGATGAAAAGATTGTAATTTTTGCCTTTTCATTGCTGTAAGTTTGTACATTGTACACACAGTATCCAGTCTGCGCAGTACATTGGATAGTGTTGGGCTTTAAGGCAATTTCCACGCACTGGCAATCTCCATTCGCGTAGCTATACAAGCTTGTAAACCAAACTGATGAGATGCCTTCTTATCTTAGTCCTCTGTATTATGCAATAATGCGAAATCCATAGATAGCTCAATTTGTCCTCCATTATTGCTGAGATCAAGTTCTGCAGATGCTGCCACAATGGAACAATACACTCTCCAGTCCACCACATATGTATAAATGTCCCTGCCGCCCCACACCCCCTGCCAACATTTATCAGACTTAAGAACTGACATTTTATTACAGTCTCTCAGGAGTATAATACCACCGGTATAACATCTTGTAACCATTCTCAACTAATGTTGAGGAGACTGATGCCTTGCTAATGTTAAGAAAGATAGTGGACCAAGTCTCCGGCTCCGTTGCAAAGGGTAAATCATGCAACCACTGTGTTATAAAGGAAGCTCGGGTGGGTGGTGGCGCATTAAGTATTTTATATATTTTGGAAATCAACTGTTTAGTCACATGCGGTGCAGAGCAGAACCCCTCAAACAGGGTTTTTCCAAGAGACAGCATAGGAGATATTTGTAAGCTCCTATAGAAGTGGGTCACTTGGTTATAGGCCAGAAGCTCACGATTAGTGAAACCATATTCCCTACACAAGGATGTGAAAGGGATGAATTTATTTTCGACCCAAATGTGTCCCAGACAAGTCAGTCCACTAGCCTTCCACATTGAAAATGAACGCGAAAAGATACCAGGTGTAAAGGTCTTATTATGAAAGAGGTGAGTGAGATGAAAATATTCCTTATTACCCACAATTCTAGTCTTCCATCTAACCCAAATTCTGCATAGTAATTATGGTGGTGGGCATCATGTTAGGCAATCCCTCCATGTTGTCTTTGGTTGCCATGGTAATGCTGCCAAGGGCATACCTCCCATATAATGTTGTTCCATCTGGGCCCAGTGTTTAGGCTCTTCGAATCATGCCACACTACAAGAGGCCTCAATTGAGAGGCTGCATAATACCAATGGAGGTTAGGAACCCCCAAGCCCACCTTCTAGTTTAGACATATATAATACTTGTCGTTTAACCCTTGGTGGCCTGCGCTTCCAAATGAAACTGAATATTTCCATTCCAGCATTGAAGTAGGTTGTTAGATATCATTATAGGGAGAGATTGGAACAAGTAAAGCAATTTTGGCAGTACATTCATTTTAATAGTGGCTATGCGCCCCAACCATGAGAAGGGCAATCCCGTCCATATATCCAGGTCCGTATATAGTTTGTGTATTAAAAGTAAGTAATTCAATTTTAATAGGTCTCTAGGGTGGCTTGAGAACTGGATTCCCAGATATTTAATTTTTTGAGTAGTCCATCTAAAAGGATGAGCACCACGCAAGGAATCCACCATACCCTGGGTGCACGTAATATTGAGAATCTCAGATTTCTCCCAGTTCACTTTAAAGCCAGATGCATCACTAAACTTCTTGAGTTCCCTCTCGATTTCTATCAGCGAGGTGTGTGGGGATTTTATTGTAAACATGATGTCATCAGCAAAGAGACAAAGTTTACACGTGTTGTCTCCCACTTCGAAGCCCTGTATCCCTGTATTCCTGCGGATGCTGATAGCCAGTGGCTCTAAAAAAGGAGCAAAAAGAACTGGAGACAATGGACACCCTTGACGGGTCCCTCTCCCAACAACAAAGGGATTAGAGTACCCCCCGTTTATTTTTAAACAGGCTTTAGGGTTTATCATATAGCTTAGTTAGCCAGCTACAAAATCCCTGCCCAAATCCCATCCTTTGTAAAACTCCAAATAGAAATGGCCAATGCACCATATCAAACGCCTTTTCAGCATCTATGGATAGGAAGAGAGCTTCCATTTTACTAGAGTGTGCCTCCCACATCAAATTTAAGAGTTTACGTATAAAGTCCCCTGCAAGACGGCCGGGTATGAACCCAGCTTGGTCCTGGTGAATAAGCTGGGTAATATACTTGTTTATGTGCCCTGCTAGAATTTTTGCCAGGATTTTTAGGTCAATGTTTATCAATGAGATTGGTTAGTACGAGCCACAAATAGTGGGGTCTCGCCCTGGTTTTGGTAACAATGTGATACCGGCTAAATTGTCATCGCCGACCAGACACCCTTCCTCTCTCAGAGAATTAAAGACCTTCTGCAAATGTGCAACCAGATAGGGGCCAAATTGTTTATAAAATTTAGCAGTGCGACCATCAGGTCCCGGAGATTTACCTGATTTAAGAGATTTAATGGTAAACAGGATTTCTGGAATCGTGATTTCCGCTTCTAGCTCCAATCTTGCCTCTGTACTCAGAGTCGGAACATTAAGGGAATCCAAATATTCCTTTACATTATGTTGTTGAATAGTATCATTAGAGTTGTATAAGGTAGCATATAACTCTAAAAATATATTCCTGATGTCAGTATTATTAGATAAAATACTATCCCCTGTCCCTTTAATTTTTGAGATGGTATTTTGATATTGAATTTTCTTTAATTTCTTAGCTAAAATCTTCCCAGCTTTATTACCCCCCTCGTAGTAGGTTTGCTTTGTCAGTTGCAGCCAATGTGCCATTTTTGTGGTTTCCAGTCGCATAAGGTCTTCCCTTGCCCGTGAAAGTTGAGACAGTGCTTTGATGCTACCCGTGGCTTGATGTTTGTGCCCCAAAGTGATAATAGCATCCCGTAGGATTTGGGCTTCCCGACTGTTCTGTTTTTTAACAAAAGAACCCCTTGATATTAGAAGCCCTCTGAGGTAGGCTTTAAATGCTTCCCATATCATGGATGGGGAAGTTCTCCAGTATCATTCCTGTTGAAAAAAATCTTTAATGTTGGAGATTAGGGTCTGGTTAAATTCTTTATCATTTAATAGGGGCTCATTAAGCCGCCAATATCGTATACCTTTGTCAAAGCTATCAAAATTAATATCCAGGGTAATAAGAGCATGATCTGTCCATGCAATAGGGATAATATCAGCTTTGTTAACCTGATTAAAAAGTCCCTTATCCACCAAGAAATAGTCTATTCGTGAATGGGAGTCATGTGCAGCAGAGTAAAAAGTGTAGGATCTGGTGTGTGGATAGCGCAACCTCCAAGCATCCAGCAAATTCCAAGAATCAATGAGCCTCTGCAGACTAATTCGATATGCCTGAGGTGCCGAGACATATCCTTTAGAAGCATCCACCGCAGGCACCTTAACTAAATTAAAATCACCCCAACCAGTAGCAACCCATTGCCATGTGTCAGGAGTAGATTAGATATCTGGTCATAAAATGCACCCTGATCTACAATGGGAGCATATAAGTTGAGTATTGTATATTCTTTGCCATCCACCATAATTCCCACTAGCAACTATCTACCTGCTGGATCTTTGATACACCTTTTGAATTCAAATACAAATGAAGAAGCAAATAATATCCCCACACCTGTATGTTTGGCTCCCTTTGAACCGGAGCAAAAAATTGATTAGGGAAAGCCCGTGATGCCATGAGAGCTTCATGTTGCACCTTCAGATGGGTTTCTTACATGAGAATGATATCTAATTTTTGGTGGGCTAACTCTTTATAAAATAATCGCCTTTTAAATGGAATGTTGAGCCCTTTTACATTAAGAGAGCCTATGCGAATAGATACCATGGTGAACTAGTAATTCCCGTCCCACCAAGCTCCGTGAAATATAATCTAAACCAAATGGAACTAGTGATCAACATAGAGAAAACCGAATTCCTACATCTAGAACGAAAAAACTTAACGATAATTCAGAACCCAATCACACTAAAAAACAACCAAAAAATACAACTAGCAGAGAAAGTACGAAACCTAGGAGTGATAATCGATTCAGAATTAAGTATGAAACAACATGTATCTCTAAAAGTAAGAGAAGGATATGCCAAACTTATGACTCTGAGAAGACTAAACCACTACTGACACCCACCAACTTCCGCTCAGTATTACAAGCCTTAATCTTTGCCAGTACTGACTACTGTAACGCCCCTACTACTGGGCCTACCATACACCACAATAAGACCACTACAGATACTTCAAACACAGCGGCAAGAATTTTAAACTGGAAAAAGCAAAATCATATCACCGAAACCTTAATAGAAACTACACTGGTTACCCGTTGAACAAAGATACAATTCAAGACTTTATGCACCATACATAAATTAATACATGACGAAAAAAGCAGAGTGGCTGAACACAGCCCTACGTGTACATACCCCTCACAGAAATCTGAGATCAGCCAAACAAAGCACTGCTAACTATTCCCTCAGACTAACCCAGGTAAGGGATAGGGCCCTATCTCTAGCAGGACCCACAATATGGAACCAATATGCCATTAGAAATCAGACTACAAAGTAACATCAAAACCTTCAAAAAAAGTTTAAAAACATGTGGCTATTAAGCAAGCATACCCAAAAGAGAAACTGAGAGCAGAAAACAGGCAAATTTTGGTTGCAGGCAGTCTAACCTCACACTCACATACCTTGGTTTCTGTAAATGGTGTGCATCTCCAGTACTTTATCCTAAAACTATTCTTTCTTTTTAAACACAAAGAACCAAAATAAAGTAGTATGATATCTCATAACCGAGTAAGAGGAACCGGACATAACTTATAACACTCACCAAATTATATTTTTTTATGAAACTATGTTACAGTAATTAACGGCACCTGTTTAAGAGTTTAGAATTCCAGTACTGGATTTTACACATAGTTTTTGGTGCCCTATTGTGAACCGTTTGATGGCACTCGCTTAACGACGGTATAGAAAAAGACTTTAAATACATAAATAAAAGATATCATTGAAAAGTCCAGTTAATCCCAGACAATATGCCATTCAGAATAACCCCGCCATCCTGATGGGAACCATTGCCCCCAAGCAAAGAATCCCCTTCCCCCCCTGACCCATGACGATCTGCTATTACCGTCCCTGCAGATCCAGTCTCCTAACATTCTGGAGGAAGATTATAGCTATCAGTACACTCCCCCTTACCCATATCGGAGATGCTTTAATGTAACACCCACTTCACAATCAATAAACACAGTGCACCAGAAAGTTAACCTTTGAACAGATAAGTATTTGAAAAGAACATGTTAACTGTTGAGAAAAAAAATAGCACACCCACAAAGTGCAACAATCCTTTGCCACAAAAGAGCAAAACCGCTGCTATTGAAACTATTTGGTGGTGAGAGTCACGATTCCACCACAGCTCTTGCTTTAGAGTCTGAACTTCTTGAGTCCTGTTACGTGAACCGACTCTCTGCCACCGAGGGTGCTGATCTTTAATGCTAGGTTTTCTAATGCCTTGACCCTGGGTTATTCGAAGGTTTGAATCCTTTTCCATCACAATGGCCACCACTTCGTGTATGGAGCGGATCTGTGCTGAGACTCCATCCCACGTGTATGTAAGCCCGAACAGGTGCATCCATCTATACTTCACATTTTCCTTCCCTTAGAAATTGGGTAACTTCACGAAGTTCAGATCAGTTTTTAAGAGTTGCTTGTGAGAGATCAGCATAAACTGAGACCTCCTTGATTTTCCCACTACCAGCGTGCCTGCTTGCGGGCTGCGTTCGCAACTTTCTCTTTCTGGGCATACTCATGGAAGCATACAATTACATCCCAAGGCGCATTAGCTCCAGCTGAGCGTAAGGCCCAATGTTGCTCTATCTATTTTTATAGCCTGGGTTGGTTGAGATTCGTCACTCCCCTCGGGATTCAGTAAAAAATGACAAAAACGTCTCACCGTGTCTTCACAATCTGCATTCGCTGTGTTCTCTAGCAGCCCGCGGAAACGGAGGTTCCCCCGCCTAGCCCGGTTTTCCAAATCTGCAAGTTTAGCACGCATGACTGCATTATCTTCTGAAGCTCATGATATGCATCATTCAATCCTTTTGTTAGTTCGACTTGACCTTCGAGTCGGGTGTCTATTTCATCCACTCTGGTTCCCACTGTAGCGAGTTCTTCACGAAGTCCTCCAACATCCCATGAATTTCCTTTTTTTTATAACTTTTGAGGTCCTGCCGAAGGGAGCAAAACCAGTTTCGAAATTCAGCTCGTGTCGGAGCTTCCTCCACGGTAAGGTTAAACTCATCTGCGTCCTCACTCTGCTCACCAGCATGGTCAGTTCCCGCCACGGCTCCTTCTTCCCTCGGGCCCGATTCGGGCAGCTTGTGATACACAAAATGTTGGAAATCCACCAATTTTTTCTTTTCCTGCCATTGTCGCGGTTGTGCTGTGCTCTTATACACTTTTAAAAGTGTAAACCAAGGCCTGATTGAGCGTTTTTAAGCTATATATTAAATGGGTATTAGAGAGCTTGAGAGCTAGGCTGCCATCCGTGAAGATGACGTCACTTCCTCCCCGTCCTTTGTGTATTTAAACATGTATGTTGGTCATGTACCTTGCTCTGAACTATGGAGGAGCGGGGTAATAAATATTTTAAATAAAGAAATACTGTAACATGTTCCAATAACAAAAATAAAATAAAGATATGTTTCTATTAATATGACTAATTGTATCACCCTTTATAGCATCTATTTTTCTTTTTATCATCAATATTGCAGGTGTGTATATTTATATTTTCACAAAAAGCATTGTTGATTACCAATATAAATTAAAATGAAAAAATTTATCTTAACAAAGTCAGCATGGCTTTACCCAAGGCAAGTCTTGCCTCACAATCTGCTTCACTTTTTTGAAAGAGTTAATAAACATGTGGATAAAGGTGAACCTGTAGATGTAGTGTACTTGGATTTTTCAGAAGGCATTTGACAAGCTCCTCATGAGAGGCTTCTAGAAAAAAATAAAAAGTCATGGGATAGGTAGCGATGTCCTTTCGTGGATTACAAACTGGCTAAAAGACAGGAAACAGAGAGTAGGATTAAATGGACAATTTTCTCAGTGGAAGAGAGTGGGCAGTGGAGTGCCTTCAGGGATCTGTATTGGGGACCCTTACTTTTCAATATTTATAAATGATCTGGAAAGAAATAAGACAAGTGAGGTAAGTACAATTGCTTACCTTGTAATAGGTGTTATCCCAGGACAGTAGGATGTAGTCCTCACATATGGGTGACATCGGGTAATGGAGCCCTATGACAGAAAACTTTCTGTCAAAGTTTCTAAAAAGCTTTGACGGACACTGGCACACTGAGTGCACTGAGCATGCTCAGTATGCTATGATCCCTGCGTCCACAGGGTTCTCCCTTCAGTCTCGTTTGTAGCATTATGCGTAAGCGAAAATATAAAAGAAAATAATAAAATGTATTGGACCCAACTCCGCGGGGTGGCGGGTGGGTTCTGTGAGGACTACATCCTGCTGTCCTGGGAAAACACCTATTACAAGGTAAGCAATTTTGTTTATCCCAGGACAAGCAGGATGCTAGTCCTCACATATGGGTGATTAGAAAGCTAGAGGCTGAGTCATTTTGTAGTGAATCAAACATTGCAGTATTGTTGGTAAAAAAGAGGAAGCCAAAATCACAGCAGGTTGGATGTAGAAGGAGTTGGGAATATATTGGAAACAAGTTCTGTAAGACAGATTGTCTAAAGGCCAAATCTTGTCATTCTTCTTTGCCCAAGCAATAATGAGCTGCAAAACATGTGAAGGGAACTCCATGTTGCAGCTTTACATATGGTAATAATGGGCACTGAACGATAGTGTACTACTGATGTAGACATAGCCGTTATTACGTGTGCCTGTTACTTGCCCTTGGAGAGGAACTTTTGCTTTTTCACAACAGATTTCGATACCGTCTGTTAGTCAGTCAGAGAAAGTCCGTTTTAATACCACAACTCTAGGTTCTTTTTTTTTTTTTTTTTTATGAAAAGAAACAAAGAGTTGGTTGGATGTCCTATGGACCGCCGTGCGGTTCAGGTAAAAAGTTAGTGCACGCTCCCAGTCTAAGGTGTATAAGACTCTCTCTCCTGGCTAGAGATGTCTTGAAAAGAAAGTAAGCAAGAGTATTGACTGATTAAGTGAAAATCTGGTACTACTTTTGGTAGGAATTTGGGGTAAGAGCAAAGGATTACTCTGTCATGCAGGAACCTTATGTAGGGTGAGTATGTGACGAGAGGTTGCAACTCACTGACCCTCCTAGCCGATGTAATGGCTACTAAGAAAAATACTGTTTTATGTAAGAAATTTCTTGTCGCAGGAAAGTATTACAATTTAATGATCAATGGTCGAATGGGAGGCTTAAGGTGAAGTAAGCCTCTGATAACCCGACATACTAGGAGTTACGCTGTTAATGGCGTATACCCTTTTCCCTTGTGGTATGCCACTATGGCATTTAGGTGTACCCTTACAGAGGATGACTGGAGCCCAGAATCCGAAAGGTGATATAGGTAATCTAGTACCGAAGGAGGTGGGGCAAGAAAAAAGGTGAAAACCTGTTTGTGTGTACCACTTGGTAAATCTAGTCCACTAAAAGTGGTAAGGCCCATCCCCCGACCGACGCTGCCGACGCCGGAAGCACGTCGGGAGGGTCATTTAAAGGGACCCCCGGACCGGAGGCGCCGCGCGCCAAAGGGGCGCGCCAAAGGGGCATGCCCCTTTGTACGCCCAAGATAAAATCATAGAAGAAAATGCCTGGAGAAACACACCAGAATCAAGACAGAATGGACCCATTGAAAGGTGGGAATGGATTAGCAGCCCAACCCATACAAACATGCACCCACAAGGTAAGTACAGCAACAAACACATCTACTTACATAAACTGAAAGGAAGTGACAAACCCCCTACTAACAAAAAGCCAAACCGAAATAATCTCATTAAAGTAAAAACAATAATCCAACCACACTAAGCCTAAATAGACTATTAACCTTAACTTTCATGTTAGTAAATGCCCAATCTATAACAAAAAAATTCCCAATACAGACCTACTATATGATATAAAACCAAACTTCATGGCCATCACTGAAACATGGTTAAAAAAATCTGACATTATCATCAAAAATCACATAGCACACAGAAATTATGACATTTTCAATCCCAAGGATAAATAAACATGGAGGCGGTATAGCCCTAATAATTGAAAAAAAATTCAACTGTAAAGTAATTCCAACAACACCCCCTCAAAACCATGAAATTGTACTATTTGATACCGATTACACTCAAATATGCGTTATCTATTGCCCGCCCAGTTTACTTGAACTAAACGAATCCCCATTAATAGAATATCTAACAACAAACCTAAACACATCAAAACCAACCATCATATTGGGAGATTTTAACCTACACATGGAAGTGCTTCCATTAGCAAATACATGTCAAACACTAAACGATATGATGGAAGCATTAGGTTTCACTCTAATTACAGATAGACCCACACACAAAGCAGGTCACTCACTTGACCTAACATACATCAATCACAGCTTCCTCGAACACATAAATACTAGCTATAGTCAAATTCCACGGTCAGATCACCTCCTAATCCAATCCAACATTAAATTCACAAAACCAAAAGAAATACAGAAAAAAGAGCCTTTAGAATTTAAATATCGTCCACCCTTTAACCATGACACACTAAAAACAAACTAGAAAAATTTCTAATAAACCCTAATCATAATAACTGTACAGACGCAACATCAGAGTGGCTAACAAATACAAGTAAACTGGCAGATGACATTAACCCCATAAAAACTATACAAATACATGAGACCAAACAAAAAAACCCATGGTTTAATGAAAAAGTAAGGGAAATCAAACAAAAACTGAGGAAAAAAGAAAAAAGATGGAAAAAAGACAAATCAGCAGATAACTTAACCAAATTTAGGAAACAACTAGCCTATTATAAAAAAAGTAATTCTCGATGCCAAGAAACAATTCTTTAGTTCAAAAATTGAAAAATTTTCAAATAATTCAAGAACACTATTCAGCATAGTTAAAAATTTGACCAACACACTGCAGAGTTGCCCCAAACCCCACATGAAAGCAAATGCAACGATATAGCACACTACTTCTCAGACAAAATCTCAAACCTTAGAGCCAAGATTCCAATATTAACCAAACAGGAAATCAAAATGCATAAAAGAGACGTGACACAATTCTCCGCATTTGACGAAATATCACAAGCCAAAGTAGAATCCATGTTAAAAAACTTGAACCCTGCACCACATATAATTGACGCCATTCCCACCATAAATATAAAAAAACTAGCTGATATTACCTCCTACACACTATCCAAAATAATTAATCTATCACTCAGCGAAGGAGTAATGCCAGACTCTCTGAAAAATGCAATAATTAAAACCAATTCTGAAAAAGAAAAACAATGACCCAAACATTTTAAGTAACTGTAGACCTGTCTCAAACTTGCCTATGCTCGCAAAATTAATAGAAAAGCAGTACAAAAGCAACTAGCAGATCATCTAGACGACAATAACATACTCTACCCGTCACAACATGGGTTCTGAAAAACACTATAGCACCGAAACATTACTAATCTCTCTTACAGATAATGTATTACGCGGATTTGATAGCGGAAAACACTACAATCTTGATATTTCTAGACCTGTCCGCAGCATTTGACACTGTAAACCACAACATACTATTAAAAAGACTAGAAGAAATAGGATTACAAAAAACAACACTTGATTGGTTCAGATCCTACCTGACAAATAGATCCTATCAGATACAAATAAAAACACAACAGACAAAATCGACCTAAAAACAGGAGTCCCACAGGGATCAGCACTCTCAGCAACCCTGTTTAACATCTACATGCTCCCCCTGTGTCACCTTCTGGCAGGGCTAGGTATCATACACTTCATATATGCCGTTGACATTCAACTGATTCTACCAGTAGAGGAATCAATTGAGAAAACACTGAATTTTGCAATGATGTACATAGACATAATAAAACAGCTTTTAAACCAAATGGAACTAGTAATAAACATAGAAAAACACGAATTTATACACCTTGCACGAAAAAACATTGTAAGAATCGAAAATCCCATCAAAATGAAAAATGACAAGGCAATCGAGCTAACTAATAAAGCTAGAAACCTAGGAGTAATTATAGACACCGAACTCAGCCTTAAACAACTCATATCAATAAAAGTGAGAGAAGGATATGCCAAACTAATGATCCTTAGAAGACTAAAACCCTTATTAACTCAAGATCACTTTCGCACAGTACTACAGGCACTAATATTTGCTAGCACAGACTACTGTAATACACTTTTCCTAGGTTTACCATACACCACAATCAGGCCACTACAAATACTACAGAACTCAGCTGCAAAAATACTAACTGGAAAAGGAAGAAGAGATCACATCACCCAAACACTTGCTGATTTGCATTGGCTCCTAACAGAACAAAGAGTCCAATTCAAAACACTTTGCACAGTTCATAAACTAATACACGACGAAAATGCCGACTGGCTAAACACTGCCCTACGATTACATGTCCCTCAAAGAAATCTCAGATCAGCGAATAAAGCACTAACCGTTCCATCAGTCAAAACAGCAAAACTGACCCAAGTTAGAGAGAGAGCACTATCCTTGGCAGGACCGTTATTATGGAACACATTACCACTTGAGCTTAGACTTATGAAAGAACTAAAACTCTTCAAAAAGAGCTTAAAAACATGGCTATTCAAAAAAGCATTTCAAAGTGAGGTCGTTAAATAACAACAAATACCTACAGCTGAAAGTCACATACAAAAAGCAGAATGTTACTTTATTGTTTTAATCATAACTAAATTGTAAACTAAAACAGTTATCACATATGATTACCACAGAATCATATCAA
Organism: Rhinatrema bivittatum; assembly: GCF_901001135.1. Lineage (NCBI taxonomy): Eukaryota > Metazoa > Chordata > Amphibia > Gymnophiona > Rhinatrematidae > Rhinatrema > Rhinatrema bivittatum. Next base: position 267,871,569 of record NC_042618.1, on the reverse strand, counting down.
CAGTAGCTCCAACACACTTCTCATTTAGAGTATATTTGACCTATGTAACCGTAAAATATTGGCACCCCCATGGATAACTTAAAAGCAAACCAAACCTATTTGTGCCTAATTGTAAACCGATGTGATGGTGCATCACTAAACGACGGTATAGAAAAGTTTTTAAAATAAATAAATAAATAAATAAATAATGTTTACGTGCGGAAGGCCTTCATGAAGCTACGAGAACTTTAGAGACTTGTGTTGAAAGATTAAGTGGTTGGAGAATTACAACACTCAAGCTGTCAGGGCAAGAGTTGTTAAGTTGGGATGACGCAACTTGTCCTGATTCCGAGTTACGAGAGTGGGCGCTGTGCCCAGACGAATTGGTCTCGGATCGAGAGGTCGAAGAATATGGGAAACCATACTTGTCGAGGCCAGTATAGGGCTAAGAGAACTATTGTTCCTCTGTCCTGTTGTAGGTTCACGAGAGTTTTGGGTATGAAGTATGGGAAACATACTGGTCTCGGGCAGGGCGTGGGCCTGAGGAACAGTGAACTCCGTCCCGGTTGAGCATTATAAGAGTGCTGGCTATGAGAAGTAGTGGAAGATACACATTTAGGAGGCCCTTGATGGAAGAAAGGCGTCTATTGAAATGCAGTGGAACCATGTGTAGATAGTAGAATCTGTGCGTCGTATGGTTCGATTCGGAAGCAGAGGGCAAGTTTGGTTGACCTCCGCGCTAGAAGATTTCTCTCGCTACACATGTCCAATACCATTCGAGAGGATGGACCTATCTGGAGATGGTCTGCTAGTGCATTCAGTAAGTGTCTGAGATCAGTGGACCGAGGATGCATAAAGTGAGTAAGGGCTAAGGATAAAGCTGTGCAGCTTCATTGCAGAGCAGCTAAGATGTTGTGCATGCTTGTATGTTGGAAAGCACATTGTCCCTATGCTGTCTGTATGCACAAGGAATTGTTGCAGAGGCAGTATTAGAAGGTATAAGGGTATAACTCATGGTACAAGATCCAGGAAGTTTAAGTGGAACTGCTTGGAGCAGAATAGATGCATATTGGGTTGAGAAGATTTGTGGTCAAACTTACAACCTGAAGTAAATGCGAGCATGAGAAGGATCAGACTAGGATTTTGGTTCTAAATCCGTGATATAGAGAGGGACGAAAGCAGTTGAATAGCTTAGACCCAACTGATAATGGAATTTCACTGAATCTAACTCATAGCAGTTTTGGTCTATGAGGAAAGTGCATAGTGAAAAAAACCTCAGAGCCCAATAATGTAAATTTTTGGGGGGCTAAGGTTATGGAATATGCGCACAGGAACATGTAGGAATGTATTAAAATGTCTGCACGGATGCTGGACAGGAAGGTCATTGTGACTATGGTGTCCAGAAGTGTATAAGGGAATTATAGCAGTGACAGTAATCCCAGATAGTGAACTGCCTTTGGTTATGCAGCTGTCCATGTAAGGAAAGCGTGAATGATGTTGGACTCCGTAGAGAAACAACAGTCACCGATATTGATTCAATGAAATACCCCAGTTGTCAAAGCTGGTGCCACCAGCAGAGCTTGGAATTGTAATATTGTTGACTCACCATGAGGCACATAGAAAGAAAAGAGGGAATGTACTTACTGCGTTTTGGAAACATGGTAACAAGAGATACCATTTTACCTGTGCCTTCCGAAGAAAGTTGGTATTTCTGAGGTCCAGGATGGGCGGAGAGTAAGCAAAATTGCTTATCTTGTAATAGGTGTTATCCCAGGACAGCAGGATGTAGTCCTCACATATGGGTGACGTCAGTAACGGAACCCTAGTGCGGGAAAACTTCTGTCAAAGTTTCTAGAAACTTTTGACTGGCCCTGTCAGGCCACTGAGCATGCCCAGCATGCTATGATATTCTCTGTCACAGGTGTCTCATTTCAGTCTCGTATATAGCAATAAGCTTTAGCAAAAATAAAATAATAAAAAGTATGAGGCCCAACTCCGCGGGGTGGCGGGTGGGTTTCGTGAGGACTACATCCTGCTGTCCTGGGATAACACCTATTACAAGGTAAGCAATTTTGCTTTATCCCAGGACAAGCAGGATGATAGTCCTCACATATGGGTGATTAGCAAGCTAGAGGCTGAGTCATTTGTAGTGACGCAAATTTGCAGTCCTGTTGATGGAAATGAGTCAGCCGAAGATCACAGCAGGATGGATGTAGAAGGAGTTGGGTTTAAACTGGAAACAAGTTCTTTAAGACAGATTGTCCATAGGCTGAATCTTGTCGTCCTTGCTTGTCCAAACAGTAATGAGCTGCAAATGTGTGAAGAGAAGTCCATGTTGCTGCTTTACATATGTCGAGAATAGGTACTGAACGATAGTGTGCAACTGAGGTTGACAATGCTCGTACAGAGTGTGCTTTCACTCATCCTTGCAGAGGAAGGCCTGCTCTTTCGTAGCAAAACTGTATGCAATCTGCTAGCCAGTTGGATAGAGTATGTTTACCCACTGCTTTACCCGGTTTGTTTGGGTCAAAGGACACAAAAAGTTGAGAGGATTTTCTGTCTGTTGAAGTGCGGTGTAAGTAAAAGGATAACGCACATTTACAGTCTAAGGTATGTAGGGCTGCTTCTCCCGGATGAGAGGGAGGCCTTGGAAAGAATGTGGGTAAAAACTATGGATTGGTTCAGTGGAATTCCGTGACTACCTTGGGAAGGAATTTTGGATGTGTACGGAGAACCACTTTGTCATGTAGGAGCTTTGTATAAGGTGGATACGTGACGAGTGCTTGCAATTCACTAACTCTTCTAGCTGAAGTAATGGCTATGAGGAAATAGTTTTCCATGTGAGAAATTTAAGATCACAGGAGTCTATGGGTTCGAAAGGAGAACGCATGAGTCTTGTTAATACCCAGATTCAAGTCGCATTCTGTGATTGGAGGACGAATCGGTGGTTTGAGTTGAGTTAAACCTCTCATAAACCTGCTGACAAGAAGTTGTGGTGGGAAATTGGTGCATCTCCCATCTTGTTATGGTAAGCAGAGATTGCACTTAAATGTACCCTTACAGACGAAGTCTGGAGACCAGAGGTTTGAAAGATGGTATAAGTAGTCTAGTAGAGAAGTAGTAGTGCAAGTGAAAGGATCAATTTTGTTTTGCTTGCACCAGAAGGTGAATCTCTTCCATTTAGATGCGTAGTTCTTTCGTGTGGAAGGTTTACGTGAAGCTATAAGCACTTGAGATATATGGGTGGAAAGATTGAGTGGTTGTAAAATCAAGCTTTCAGCATCCATGCTGTCAGGGATAGGGGATTGGAGGTTTGGATGGGTGCAAGCGACCCTGATCCTGAGTGATGAGATTGGGAGCTACTCCCAGATGTATTGGATACCTGACTGAGAGGTCTAGAAGCGTGGGAAACCACACTTGTCGAAGCCAATACGGGGCTATGAGTATAATGGACCCCTTGTCCTGTTGTAGTTTCACAAGAGTTTTGGTTATGAGCTGTATTGGAGGATACGCGTAGAGAAGGCCTGAGTTCCAAGGGCGAGCAAAGGTGTCCTTGGTTGGTTGATTCCTCTGTTTGTGTAGGGAACAGAACTTGTCCACTTTGTGATTCATATGTGATGCAAAGAGGTCTATTGTCAGTTGACCCCCAACGTTGAAAAATCCTGGTCGCTACTGAGGGATACAGGGACCATTCGTGTGGATGGAATTGACGACTGAGTCGATCCGCTAGTACATTTTGAATGCCTGCCAGATAAGTGACCTGGAGAAACATTGAATGTGTGAGGGCCCAGGCCCAAACCTATGCAGCTTCTTGACAAAGGAGATACGAGCCCGTACCTCCCTGTTTGTTGATGTACCACATGGCTACTGTGTTGTCAGTCTGGATAAGAACAGTCTTGTGTGAAAGGCAGTCCTTGAACGCATGCAGCGCATAACGTATAGCTCGAAGCTCCAGGAAATTGATTTGAAATGTTGCCTCAAGTTTTGTCCAAGTACCTTGGGTCTGGAGAGTGTCTATGTGAGCTCCCCAGCCCAAGGTGGATGCATCTGTAGTTAAAGTTATCTGTGGAACTGGTTGTTGAAAAGGTAGGCCCTTGCGCAAATTGTGTTTGTTCATCAACCATAGTAGGGATGAATGTAGTTGGTGAGTCACTTGAATTGAAGAAGAATGGAGTGGTTGAATGGCTTGGATCCATTGTGAGCGTAATGTCCATTGGGTTACTCTCATGGCGAGCCTTGCCATAGGAGTTACATGAACTGTGGAGGCCATGTGCCTAGTAAGGTTAGAAACTGATGAGCTGTTGCTTGTCTCTTGAGTGGATCGATTTTGCTAGCAAGGATAGTGTTTCTGCTCGATCTTCGGTAGAAAGGCTTTTGCAAGTGTGGTGTCCAGGTCTGCTCCTATGAATTGGAGCAGAGGAGACGGTGTGAGATGGGATTTTTGATAATTGATGAGGAATCCCGTGGAGTGAAGTAGAGCAATTGTCTGTTTGAGAGAAGTTATTGCCCCTTGTTGAGATTGACTCCTGATGAGCCAGTCGTCTAGTTATGGGAAGACATGGACACCTTGCTTGTGCAAGTGTGCTGATATTACTGCTAGACATTTTGTGAATACTCTGGGAGCAGAGGCGAGTCCGAATGGCAGCACTCTGTATTGGAAGTGTTGATGACCCACCATGAAGCGCAGATATTTGCGGTGAGGAGGAAATATTGGGATGTGAGCATAAGCGTCTTGGAGGTCCAGAGAAAAGAGCCAATCTTCTTTTTGGAGAAGTGGAAGCATGGTGCCTAGAGAGACCATCCTGAACTTTTCTTTTTTGAGAAATTTGTTGAGATTTCTGAGGTCGAGGATGGGACGTAGGCCTCCTGTTTTCTTTGGAATGAGAAAATATCGGGAGTAGAATCCTCTCCCCTGCTTAGATCGGGGGCACCGGTTCTATGGCCCTGGATTTCAGAAGGGTGGATAATTCTATTTGAAGTTGAGAAATGTGATTTTCGTTGGGATGAATGTGACTCGGTGGAAAATCTGTTGGAATTGAGAGGAAGTTGAGTTGATATCCTCGAGATATTATGGACAGAACCCACTGATCTGTTACTGTTATCCAGGTGTTGTGAAAGTTGGATAATCTGCCTCCTACAGGGAGATCTGGTCGAGGATTTTGTGAGTGGCTGAGTTCCCTGGAAATACCTTCAAAAGCCCGCCGCAGGACCTGTTGAGTAGCAGGTTGGGGCCTGGGCGCTCTCTGCTGTCGAGGTTGAGATCTGTGCTGAGGCCTTGATTGTCTGGGCCTGCTTGCAGGAGGGTAGAATCGTTTTTGACGGTAATAGGGTTTTCCTCATTTCCCTCCTCTGGGTTCGACGAACAGCATGGGAATTAGATTCATAAGGTAGGGAGGAGAGCTGTCTTAAGGTCTCATTATGTTCTTTCAGTTGGGAGACTGCTTCTTGGACTTTTGTGCCAAATAAATTGTCTCCTGCGCATGGAAGGTCCACCAATTTCTCTTGGACCTCTGGTCTTAGGTCTGATGCCTTAAGCCAGGCCCACCTTCTGGCACTTATCCCTGAAGCTGCAATTCTGGATGATGTCTGAAAGAATCGTACGCAGCTCGTACCCTCATGTTTCCCAGCTTCAAAAGCCTTGTGGATGAGGTTTTGTGCTGAGTCTCTGTATTCTTGGGGAAGAGATGGAATAAAATCCTCCATCTGCTTCCAAAGGTTTCGTTGGTATTGGGTGATATACAGCTGATAAGCTGCTATTCTGGAATTTAACATAGCACCCTGGAATACCTTACGACCTAGATTATCCAGAAAACGGTTGTCCTTCCCAGGAGGATTAGAAGAATGCACCCTCGTTCTCTTTGCTTTCTTCTGAGCGGACTCAACCACTACTGAAGTATGTGGTAATTGAGATTTTTGATATCCTGGTGCAGATTGGACTAAGTATGTTGAGTCCATTCTTTTATTGATGGGAAGAACTGTACATGGATGTTCCCACATTCTATGTTGAAGTTGAAGGAGAACATCATGTATAGGTATTGCCATAATTTGCTTGGGAGGATCAACAAATTGTAATACCTCAAGGGGCTGATGACGTAGATCCTGCTCAGACTCTAACTTAAAAGGGATAGAGTCAGCCATATCCTGAACAAAGGCAGAAAAGGTAAGCTCTTGGTGGGGACTGCTTTCTTGTATCATAATCTGGAGTGTGTGGTCGTGTTTTCTGAGGAGCAGAAGGAGGAGCCACACCAGATGGTCCTGGAATAGGTTCTGGAGGAGAAGAGTCCTCTTCTACTGGATTTGTCGGTAAAATATCGTGCTGATCAACCAAACATCGAACGCACTCTAAGTGCAGATCGGTAACCGACATTGTTCGATTGCAAGTCGGGCATGTCTTAAAGCCCAACGCCATGGTATCATCGACGGCCGTCGATGACTGAAAAATGAGATAGCGTATATCTTAAAAATTAACGCTAAGTTACTTCACCAACTAGTGAGGTGAGACAAAGTGACATCCCGTGAGGGAGAATTTGTGAAAATAATTATGTTATTATAGAAAAAACTGAGAGTACTCTCAGGGGGCTCCGGTGTCCGTGCTGCTATCCAGCGGCGCGGAAAAACGAAGACTGAAGTGAGACACCTGTGGCAGAGAATATCATAGCATGCTGGGCATGCTCAGTGGCCTCACAGGGCCAGTCAAAAGTTTCTAGAAACTTTGACAGAAGTTTTCCTGCACTAGGGCTCCGTTACTGACGTCACCCATATGTGAGGACTATCATCCTGCTTGTCCTGGGATAAACTACTTTCTGCTGAAAGAAAGAATAAGGTAATTAAAACTCCCCAACCCCCCTCTTCCCCCCCCGTGCGCTTTGAAGCGTGTAGAGGAGTGTACCGGGAACCTTGGTACAAGGTGGGGGTGGCTGCTCTGATATCCAGCCAGTTGGAAAACCGGGAGGTGTCCAACTGGAGGGGTTGATGTAATTTGGATATCAGGTAACCTCCCACGGGAGTGAGAGCGGTAAAGTCTTACCCGCATTTCTGAGTGCTGTACAAGGAGACATCGAGACCTGTATCAGGCTTCGAGGTGGACTTGTAGTTGAGGCAGCATGTGCTGGATCTCGTGTTTAGCAGAACAGCGAATGCACCTGGAACTTTGGTACTGAAACAGGAACCAAAAGCTAGAGCATTAATTAGTACAGAGCCACGTTGCTGAAAAGGGAGAAAGCCCTGATGCAATCCAAAAGAAAAGAAAGATAGCTTCTCCTGGTATTGTGGCTGACATAGCTGGCATAGCAATATGTGACACTAATACAATTCTTGGAAACTTTTCTAACCATGTGGCTAGAATTAGAGAACACATCTCAATGGAAATGCCGCAGAAGCGGGTACTTACCATCCGACGTGAACCGCCGAAGGACGAGCCGGTGAAGATTGCTCGAGGGGTAGCCTGTGGATGTCAACATCCGTCTCAACTCTGATTCCTGGTATGGTGGCACAGGTATAGAGGAGACAAGGCTGGGCGTGGCTGGCGCTTAGACCGGAATGAGCGGAGGGCCAAAATCCCGCACCGATATCGATGGGGCACGCCTGGGAACAGGGGAGCCGATTAACGAACTCATGAACCCAACCATTGTCGCAGCGGCTCGATGTCTCTTGACGCCAGTGCAGAATTCTGCGGATCTCGATCCGGTATTTCTGGAGCAGGAAGGACTGCCAAAACTGTGAGGAACAGTGCCGATGGCAGTGGTGATGTTGCTCGGCCCGAGCATCGTTCAGCATTGAGAAGGATAGCAGCAATGTGGCAGACGGTCATCGTGTCTGTGACAATGAATGCCACGGTGCTCGACCTGGTCATTCCCCAGCGCTTAGATGGAAGCCCTCGCTGTCCTGGATGACGATCGATGATGGACTGTCAGCATGCCTGCTCTGCTCCTGATACGGGGCTTTAATAAGGACCCAAAGCATGGAGCCCTGTGTTCAGGCGAGGGCATTATGTGGCGGTGTTATGTCGGCATTGACGGTAATCGAAAACATCGCTGGTTTCGGAAAAAATGATATGGGCATTGACGGAATCAATGACCACATCCATAAAAACGTAGAAGATGCCAATGGGAACGACGTGGGTGTCGAGATCATCGATGTATGGAGGCAGGCGCCGACAATATCTGCAGTATGGCCACTGGCATAGACGGTATCGAGTGGATCGACTCGGGCAACAATGACGTCCATGGCATTTATGCCACGGACATGGGCAGCGATGGAATCAATGTTGACATGGATTTCATCGATGGATTTGGCATTGGCATGGATGCCATGCATGGAAATCGCATTGGCATGGATGCCCATCGATGGAAAATAGCCTGGCATCAATGGAAACAGCCTGGCATGGATGCCCATCGATGGAAAACAGCCTGGCATCGATGCCATGCATGGAAAACAGCCTGGCATCGATGGCATCCATAATAAAAGGATGGCATCGTTGGAAATGATCCCAACAGCGATTGAAGTGCCTCGGGTAGCAGTGGCATCGACCCGATTATGGATGCCAGCGACGAGACAAGGTGTCCGTCGATGGCATCCACCCGGGCAACGATAGCACAGATAAAAATTAAGGAATAAATCAATGCCATGGATAAAACATAGATGGCACTGATAGAAACTATGTAGGGAGGATGGCATCAGGGTATCGCAGGGGGAGGGGTACCTGTGGCATCTAAAAACATAGGGTGGCCTGAAGGGGGTACTGACGGTAGCGATGGGATATCTACTGCGCGAAGGTAGCGAGGAAAATAAAGGACCTGAAACTACCAGGACAATGACGGCACCGGCAATCGTGGAAGTCCCTGTCCCACTAGCGCTAATTGCCAAGCACAGTGTCACAGAGGGACACTTGCAGGCTATGTGTGACTAACTGAAAAATAGGGGGAGAGGAGACCGCAGTCGGTTAGCAGCCAGAAAGGTGACAGGAACCGACCGAAAAAATATGGCATAGTACTCACCGAACGTCGAATTAAGCCAACGTGGAGGGAGACCCGTGCAGGGAACCGTGTTTGTGAAGTAAAAATGTAAATCTTTTATGAAGAAAAAAGTGTTAGGATTTCTCACAGAGGTCCAAGGGAGACCCTGTGGACGCAGGGATCATAGCATGCTGAGCATGCTCAGTGCACTCAGTGTGCCAGTGTCAGTCAAAGCTTTTTAGAAACGTAACAGAAAGTTCTCCGTCATAGGGCTCCATTACCGATGTCACCCATATGTGAGGACTAGCATCCTGCTTGTCCTGGGATAATCAAATTTGCAGATGATACAAATTGTTCAAAGTAGTTAAATCACAAGCAGATTGCGATAAATTGCAGGAAGACCTTGTGAGGCTGGAAAATTGGGCAACAAAATGGCAGATGAAATTTAATGTGGACAAGTGCAAGGTGATGCATATAGGGAAAAATAACCCATGCTATAGTTACACAATGTTAGGTTCCATATTAGGTGCTACTACCCAAGAAAGAGATCTAGGCATCATAGTGGATAACACATTGAAATAGTTGGTTCAATGTGCTGCAGCAGTCAAAAAAAGCAAACAATGTTGGGAATTATTAGAAAGGGAATGGTGAATAAAACAGAAAATGTCATAATGCCTCTGTATCGCTCCATGGTGAGACCACACCTTGAGTACTGTGTACAGTTCTGGTCGCCACATCTCAAAAAAGATATAGTTGCGATGGAGAAGGTACAGAGAAGGGTGACCAAAATGATAAGGGGAATGGAACAGCTCCCCTATGAGGAAAGACTAAAGAGGTTAGAACTTTTCAGCTTGGAGAAGAGACGGCTGAGGGGGGATATGATAGAAGTGTTTAAAATCATGAGAGGTCTAGAACGGGTAGATGTGAATCGGTTATTTACTCTTTCGGATAATAGAAAGACTAGGGGGCACTCCATGAAGACAGCATGGGGCACATTTAAAACTAATCGGAGAAAGTTCTTTTTCACTCAACGCACAATTAAACACTGTAATTTGTTGCCAGAAGATGTGATTAGTGCAGTTAGTATAGCTGTGTTTAAAAAAGGATTGGATAAGTTCTTGGAGGAGAAGTCCATTATCTGCTATTAATTAAGTTGACTTAGATAATAACCACTGCTATTACTAGCAACAACCGTTGCTAGTAATAGCGGTGGTTATTATCTAAGTCAATGAAATAGACAGTTTTTGGGTACTTGCCAGGTTCTTATGGCCTGGATTGGCCACTGTTGGAAACAGGATGCTGGGCTTGATGGACCCTTGGTCTGACCCAGTATGGCATGTTCTTATGTTCTTAAGAATTCAGGTCAGGGTCACGTGATGTGGTGAGCGAGACCGGTCGCACCGTTTCTCGCTCCGGGCGGCACATCTCCTACCCGCCACCATCCGCCAGATAGAGACCTACTAAGCTATTTAAACTTGATTATTCTTGAACCGCCTATGTCGATAACCTCATTTATGTCAAAATCGCCCTCCGTGATGCCTCCGAAATTAGCGAAAAAGGACAAAGAAAAATCTCGCGGCCCGGACCCCAAAATGGCGGTCGCTTCCCCTGAAGCAGGGATTGGAAGAAAGGAGCAGCAGGGGCTGGCGGTGCACCCGATGACGGCGGAGATCAAGGAGGCCGTGAGTGCAGTGTTAGACACAAAATTGGAGGGGATATCGGCGCAACTTTCCTCCTTGCAAGAGGCCCTGCGGGACTATGCTCCGCGTATTGCCCAGATAGAAGACAGAACCTCTTCTTTAGAAGATGGCGTCACCGCTTTACAAGGGAAGGTGTTAACATTGGAAAACACGGTGAAAGCACAAGAGGACAAATTAGAGGACCTTGAAAACAGGGCTAGACGGGCCAATATACGTTTTATTGGCATCCCTGAGTCTCTTGAGGATCACCTCCTTCGGCCCGCGCTTTTAAAATGGCTGCCAGAGGTGCTGGAGCTCTCCGAATTACAAGATACCCTGGAGATCGAACGGATTCATCGCATCGGGGCACGGAGGGAGGGGATGACTCGCCCTCGCACGGTGATTGCTAAAATTTTAAACTTTCACCACAAACACCTGATCTTACAAGCGGCAAGGAAGCACCCAGCGCTGAGCTTTCAGGGGGCTGCGATTCGTTTGGCTCCAGATTACTCGGTCAAGGTGGCGGCTATGCGGCGCGCTTACGGGCCGATATGTAGTAAGCTAATTGACCTGAATATGCGGTTTTCGGTCCAATTCCCAGTGAAATTGAGGATTAACCATGGAGGAACATGGACGGCCTATGAATCGGCTGAAGAGGCGAAAAAGTTTCTGGACTCGCTTAATAAGTAGCATATCTTGATGTGATGCTATGTTTTCTTTTTCTCTGTGGCTAGCAGTATACCAGCTCCTTAGGGTGGCGGGTGGGAGCGCTGTGCTTCCTGATCACGCACACGACTCTGACCTCCTTGTGGGACCTGATGTGTCCTGTTCTTTTGAGGGGTTTCCTATGGGGTAATGGGGAAAGGGTGGGGAGGGGGAATCTACTGGTACTGATTCTGTTTTTTGCTTTGGGTGGCCTTGTTGCTCTGTACTACTCCTTGGGGCTAGGCTGCGCCCTGCGGGCCCGTGAGTTGACTATGCAGTTGTTTTGGCAGGAGGGCGGGTTAGGCTGGGAGCCTGCTCTCTACAAGTATCTTTTCCCCTGTATTAGTCCATCTTACTTTCAATGGGATCCCGGTTAGATGGGGAACAAATACCGCTTAATTTCTTGGAATGTTAACGGGCTCGGCTCCCCAATCAAGAGGAAAAAGGTTTTTCAACATTTACAGCGTTTGCACGTAAATATTGCATGCCTCCAGGAAACTCACCAGGGCCCCGTGGAGAGTGCAAAGCTTTGTAGGGAATGGGCTATAGCACGTCATTATTCCGCAGCTAAAGGAAAGAAGGGAGGTGTAGCGATACTAATCCACAAAAACACTCTCTTTTCCATTTCGCATGAAATTAAGGATGAAGAGGGTAGATATATTATTCTTATAGGCAGGCTGGTGGGACAGCTTGTTACCATATGTAATTTATACGCACCTAACAAACCTGATAGTGCTTTTGTTAATCAGCTTACTACTGTCCTGTTAACTAACATGCAGGGGATCTCTTTCTTGCTGGGGATTTTAACAGTGTATTGGACCCAACTTTGGATAAGTCGCAGCTGCCAGTCCGGCATAGGTTGGCAGATGAACCAGGGGTCTCCACTTACTGTAAGTCTCTGGGGCTGTTGGATGTCTGGCGGGTGCTGCACCCTGAAATGCGGGAATATACTCACGTGTCTAAGGCCCACAATACACTCTCCCGGATTGATTATATTCTCATCCCGGCACCTCTCTTTGCCCGGGTGGAAGGGGCGGAGATAGGGGATATAGTGGTGGCCGACCATGCCCCCCATCTGGGTGGAATTTTGGCTTTCTGGGCCTCGGCAGAGTCAGAGAATATGGCGATTCCCGGGAAATTTAACAGCGGATAAGACGTTTCATCAGTTCCTGCGGCAAAAATGGGAGGACTATACAACAAACAACAGCCAACACCTGGGGGACCCTCTTTTGTTTTGGGAAACGAGTAAGGTGGTCCTGAGAGGGGAAATCATTGCTTACTCCATAGCACACAGGAAAAAGCTCAATGCCGACATTCTGGAATTAGAATCACAGCTGTCGCGAGCTAAACAAGATTTAGCTGAGTACCCAACTACCCCCCATAAGGAGGCCTATAAGGCGTGCTTGACGGCGTTAAATGCGCACCTACATTTAAGAGCCCAACGGTCCCTAAAGACCTTGGAACATAATTTTTTTCGTTATGGGGACAAATCTGGGAAGTTATTGGCGCGCTTGGTGGCTATTAAACGGAAAAAGACTTTTATCGGGTGTCTGAAGTCCCCGCTGGGGTCTCCAGCCACGTCCAGTCCCGAGATTTGTGAAATCCTTCGCCAGTTCTATGAGGGCCTTTATAGAGAGGACAGGCCAGGGGGGAGGTTGGAAGAGGCAGCTTTCTTTCAGGGATTAAAGTTACCCCAGGTGCCCTTAGACTAGCAGGCCCTCCTCAGTAGGCCTATCATGGAGGGGGAGCTTCGGGCCGTCATTCATACTAGTAAGCTTCATAAATCCCCAGGGCCGGACGGCCTCACGGCCGAATATTATAAGATCTTAACCCCTTGCTTACTAGGGCCTCTGACAGCCTTCTTTAATGGTGCCCGAGAGAATGGGGGTTTCCCGGCGCATTTCACGGATGCCCATATTGTGGTGTTACCCAAACCGGGGAAAGACCCTTGTCAGGCGGCGTCTTATCGCCCTATCTCCCTTTTAAATTGCGACCTTAAGCTTTATGCTAGGATCCTTGCGGGGCGCATGACCTCCCTGTTACAGGAAATTATATCCCCTTATCAAGCAGGGTTTGTGAAAGGCAGAAACGCGGGTGCTCATGTCTTACGGTTAATCTCGGCGATAGAACGGGCCCATGCCTCTCATATTGAAGCTTTAGCCGTAGGATTCGACTCAGAAAAAGCATTTGATCGAGTATCCTGGGACTATATGTTCTCTGTGTTGCACCGTTTTGGGTTTCCAGTACCTTTTATTGATGCTATTTCTCTTCTGTATCAGTCTCCTGTTTCATATATCAGGGCTAATGATGTAACCTCTCAAGCGATCCCACTGCAGAGGGGAGTCCGTCAGGGTTGCCCTCTGTCCCCTATTTTGTACATCCTGATTTTGGACCCCTTATTACGGAAAATTGCTGAAGCTCCAGGTATCAGAGGGCTCGTCTACAAGCAGAGCCAATTTAAAGTAGCTGCCTTTGCAGATGATATGCTGGTTTTTTTAACTGATCCAGTGGCATCATTGCCACAGGTATTACAGCTTCAATCTGACTTTGGGCAGTTTGCCGGGCTAAAGATCAATATTGAAAAATCTGAGGCCCTGGATGTCTTGGGATCGTTGCACGCTTCCTGGCCGGGGTGTTTCCCTCTGCGGTGGGTCCAAACTGCTCTCAAGTACTTGGGGGTTTATATACCAGCCAAGCCATATCAACTGTATGACTTAAATATAGGCCCTTTAAAACAAAAACTGCTTACTCGCCTGGACAGTTGGCGTGGACTGCCTCTCTCCCTCTCGGGGAAAATACTGCTATTGAAAATGATGGAAATTTCAAAATGGCTCTATCTCTTCAGTATGCTCCCTGTGTGGCTTAAAAGAAGGATATCCTGGACGTTCGTAAGAGCCTCCGCCGCTTTTTGTGGAATGGTAAGCGAGCGCGTATTCCAGGCGGGAAGGAGGTCTCCAATGCCCAGACCTGGAAAGATATAACCAAGCGAGTTTACTTCAACATGTGCGGGACTGGATACTGGATACAAACTTTCATTCCCCACTGGACTTGTATAAAGACTGGCTGGCCCCGTATGCTCCTGGGGCTGTCTTACATATGGACAGCCGGGATTTGCCGGATTATATTGCACGGAGTGTGATTATTAAGCCGCTACGTTTGCAGTGGCGGGCTCTCTGTAAACAGCTCAAGCAAGATGCGCGTTCCACGGCATATCTGCCCATACGAGGATACCCACGATTTGTGCCGGGCATGTCTCAACCCCTTTTTAAAACATGGGCGAGTTTGGGCCTCAGATGCATGTGGCAGGTCCTTGGGGCGGATGCTGGCACGTCTCAACTTTTAAGCTTCCAAGAGTTGCGGGACCGTCATCAGCTTCCTAAGGAGGGTTTCTATGGCTACCTGCAACTAAGGCATTTCCTCCTGCATGACTTGCAGCTTCAACCTAACTTTTCTCAGTATGCTGTATTGGGCAAGCTGCTGGCTGGAGAAGATGGCAAACGCCACACTTGCTCTCAATATTATGCCGCTATGCAGGACCTTGTTGAGCACCAGGGCTTGTTGGCCGTTACCGCAAAATGGAATTTCTTTCTCCCAAATGCAATCTCGGTGGCGGACGTGAGAGCGTGCTTTCTAAAAATTCCGACCACAGTTGAAAATGTGCCCTTGAGGGAAAAGCTGTTCAGATTTCTGCATCAAGCCTATTACTCTCAAACCCAAGCCTTCCACATGGGGCTGGTTGCCGGCAGTCAGTGCATACATTGTGGTGATCCTTCTCCAAACTTTTATCATGGTTTCTGGACCTGCCCAGCGGTGCAGACGCTTTGGGTTTTTCTACAACATCTCGTGGCCCAGTTGTGGGGCTGGACTCCGCCCATGGATCCTGGGCAGTGGCTCATTGGAGTGCCTGAACGTCCAAGGGGTGCGTTGACAAAATGCCAGCAAAATTATTGGACAAGTTCATTCTCATTGCAAAAACTGCGATTTTGGCACAGTGGACGGAGCACAGACCTCAGTATATACCTGTGTGGAAAAAGAAGACGACATGG
Source organism: Rhinatrema bivittatum (assembly GCF_901001135.1). Taxonomy (NCBI): domain Eukaryota; kingdom Metazoa; phylum Chordata; class Amphibia; order Gymnophiona; family Rhinatrematidae; genus Rhinatrema; species Rhinatrema bivittatum. The sequence continues at coordinate 267,856,206 of NC_042618.1, read as the reverse complement.
CTTCTGCATATGGAATTGCTGACTGCCAGGCAAATATCTGTTTCCAAGTTTGCCTCTACTAAGCAACTTTGGGCTGCCTACATTTCTAGGCTTCCAGAGGGCGAGAGAGATCTATTGCCTCGCTAACTCCGGGGTGAACTCTGAGCTGGCTCCGTTGGGATGGGAAGTGGGTGCCTCGCCTAGATAGACATAGGACACTGCGGTAACTAACAGTACCTAGGGCGATGTTTTTTGTGGTTGTGCCACTTATGTATTTTTCTTCTGTATTTTTCTTCTGTGTTGTCCCCATTTGCAGTTTAACAGTCATTCTTCCACTGTCGGTACCAGTAGAAACAGGTGGAAGGGAGGAGGGGAGGGGGGGGTGGGAGGGCAAGGTTTTGAGGTTTTGACTTTTGAGTTTGAGTTCTAGTGGAAAATATAAAAATGAGAGAGGGGGGTTTTTCACTAATGTCATACAAACAGGTGATAGCGTGGTTCCTCCGCATGTGGGACTCCTGGTTTCACCGGGTGAAGTTCCCTGCCTCGATATGTCCCTTCTCTGTTAAAGTACATTGCATGTTCCTGGTTGTTATGCATTCTGAGCTTTCTGTTCTTTCGAGCCATGTTTTTCTGTTTACTGGTTTGGCATTTTTGGCTGTTACGAGTCATACTGTATAACCCTGCTCCTCATATTAATAAAAATGATTTACACAAAAAAGAATTCAGGTCAAATGTAAATAACAACTCTTAGCAGACTTGCATGTCAATATTCCTTTTAGTGAAATATAATTACTAAGTACAGGAAATACTTCCACTAGTATTATATCTGAAGCAAGATAGAAATACAAAAACAGTTGATGCTTACCCTATGCTCCAGTGCTGACTGGGTCTGTTGTCGTAATAGGGCCTTCAATGGTCCCCCATCCTTTCCAGCACTCCCACTGCCCATTCCTAAAGAATATCAGCATATAAATAACATCCAATATAATATACAATATATGCTTATTACATAAAATGTCCTGAGAGATGTTTCTGTGTATGTTTATAACTAATGCAAAGAAATGTAATATTACTTAACTGATAAAAGGGCAGCTTAATAGGTGATGCAAGCAGAGCAAGTCACAGTTTCTGGATGCCAAACACTAACCTCGTTTCATTAAAAAAGTTAACTAATTCTTTGCAAAAGAAAATCCAGATTTGAACTATGTAAGTGGTGTCAACGATTATCTTTTTCTGCCTGACAAAGTGTATTATTATAATGACTGAAGGGGTGATCATGCGAACAACAGATATATTTGAATGCGAGTCAAAGGTGAAAATATCTCCATAAGGCAGAGTTGCTTCTCTGTAACAGGTGTTCTCCTAGGAAGGTTTCTAGAAACTTTGACTTGCACACTGAGCATGCCCAGCATGCCACTATCCACACATCCATGCAGGATCCCTCTTCAGTCTCATATCATAGAATAATGAAAAAATAAAACAACAAACATAGGAGAAACTCAACTCCACAGGGTGGCGGGCTGGTTTCTTGAGGACTAACATCCTGCAAACTGGAGGACCTCCAGTATCTTATGTCTGACATTCTCCTCCATAACAAGCTGGAACAGAATGGTTCAGCCATGGCCTGCATGAAACCAGCAAAGGTTAAGTCCTCAGGTGAGGACCAGAGACACTCCTCCAGAGGAGACGAGTCTGAGGGCAGGTCACCTAAGGATTGTAAGAGGCGTCATCATCACTAAGATCACTTGGAGATGCCCGTGGAGGGGGGGGCCTTCACACCCAGGAAGAACCCGGAGCCCGACTGGACAACACTAGCTGTGGAACAGAGGGCCTTGATGCCTTGATGTCCCTTCTAGCTTCTAAGGCTCCCTCCTCCTCAGAGGACTCCACAATAGGGATAGAATCGGGGGAGAAGGCAACTGTGGCCGCTGGGGCATCGATGACACCTTGGCCACTGGCATTGGCTGCATGAGGAGAACATCAAGCAGAATGTCGAGGCACTCCAGCTGTGCTGCCAACATCGAGGGTGCAGGCTCCAGTGGTGGTGGAGGCACCAGCAGGGCCAGTGGCTCAATGCCCTGCAGGGCTTGAACAACCACCAACTGCACCCTGCATTCAAGCTCCTCCTCAAAGGCCACAGACAGTGCATCCTGAGGTGGAGGAGGCATAACGAGAACCATCTCGGGTGGGATTGGAATCAATGGTGAACACCTCTGATCCCCAGCCTTGATGCCCTCCTTACCACAGGGGTGCTTCAGGGGCATCAAAGCAGAAGCCAGTACCAACCTAAGCCCAGCATCATGTGAAAATGGAGACCGGTGGCGATGTTTCCAGGACTTTCCACGATGCTTGGCCCGGTCTTTCCCCAACCCCAAGGACAAAGGAGATGAGCCAGAAGTTCTTGAGCAAGAGGAGACTGATGAAAATCGATCTCTGGCATCTCTCTCTACCGGAGGCCCTGGAGGAGGCGGTGGACACCAAGGGATCAGTGTCCATCAGTTCCCACTCACCCCTTCCATGTCGATGTCTTTTTGCGGATGACACTAAGATCTGCAACAGAGTGGACACGCCGGAAGGAGTGGAGAGAATGAGACAGGATTTAAGGAAACTGGAAGAGTGGTCGAAGATATGGCAGCTGAGATTCAATGCCAAGAAGTGCAAAGTCATGCATATGGTGAGTGGAAATCCGAATGAACTATATTCGATGGGGGGGGGAAAGGCTGATGTGCACGGAGCAGGAGAGAGACCTTGGGGTGATAGTGTCTAATGATATGAAGTCTGCGAAACAATGCGACAAGGCGATAGCAAAAGCCAGAAGAATGCTGGGATGCATAGAGAGAGGAATATTGAGTAAGAAAAGGGAAGTGATTATCCCCTTGTACAGGTCCTTGGTGGGGCCTCACCTGGAGTACTGTGTTCAGTTCTGGAGACCGTATCTACAAAGAGACAAGGACAAGATGGAAGCGGTACAGAGAAGGGCGACCAGGAAGGTGGAGGGTCTTCATAGGATGACATACGAGGAGAGATTGAAGAATCTAAATATGTACTCCCTGGAGGAAAGGAGGAGCAGGGGTGATATGATTCAGAGTTTCAGATACTTGAAAAACTTTAATGATCCAAAGACAACGACAAACCTTTTCCGTCAGAAAAAAATCAGCAGAACCAGAGGTCACGAGCTGAGGCTCCAGGGAGGAAGACTAAGAACCAATGTCAGGAAGTATTTCTTCATGGAAAGGGTGGTGGATGCCTGGAATGCCCTTCCGGAGGAAGTGGTGAAGTCTAAAACTGTGAACGACTTCAAAGGGGCGTGGGATAAACACTGTGGATCCATCAAGTCTAGAGGGCGTGAATAAAGTGGAGGCATTCAAACACTGCACGGAGCGGCAGTAGCCACAGCGGCATTCAAACACTGCATGGAGCGGCAGTAGCCACAGCAGCATTCAAACACTGCACGAAGCGGCAGTAGCCACAGAGGCATTCACGGAGCGGGATGCCAGTGGCCAGTAGTTGGTGTTCCACCTTCATGGAGCGGAAGGATGGAGGGCTGCTATTTCCAAAAAAAAAAATAAAACAAAACAAAAAAATAAAAACAGGGGTGGGTAAGAGTATGGGGCAAGGGGGTGGCCTGCTTGTTACAGCGGTCGCTACCCCTAATTGAGCTGGATGCAGATACAGAGCTGATCTCTAAATTGGGTGCAGGGGAATTAGGGTTGGAGGGTACTGGAAGCCAATAGTAACAGGTGGGAGAGAGAAAAAGGGAAAAAAAAATGGATAAAGTGCATAGCTTGCTGGGCAGACTTGATGGGCCGTTTGGTCTTCTTCTGCCGTCATTTCTGTTTCTATGTTTCTATAATGTTCCTGATGCTGGTGTCAAGGGTTCAGACTTCCTGGACCCGAACATGTTCTCCACTTTGTTCAGGCGGGTGCTCTGGCCCTTTGCGGTCATCTGGTCGCAGAAACAACAGCTCCGAACATCGTGCAACACCCCCAGGCAAAGGATACACACTTCGTACGGATTCGTGAGGGACACAGTCCGAGTGCACTGGGACCATCGATGAAAACCCGACGCTATGATGAAAAATGGCTGGCAAACAGTCTATGACTGATGGACACCAAGGTATGGCATTACCGGGAATCGAGCACACAGAAGGCAAAAACTTAGCTGCCTGCTAACTAAAGCTGGGAGGAATGGAGAGGGACCCAGCACAGGGAAAAAAAAAGGTTTTCCGAAGGAGAAAAGAGCACAAGCTCCACAACAACGAGATGACGGCTCCATGGAAAAGAAGAAACTGAAGAGGGACCCTGCATGGACACGTGGATAGTGGCATGCTGGGCATACTCAGTGTGCCAGTCAAAATTTCTAGAAACTCTGACACAAGTTTTCCGTGCTGGGCTCCATCGGATGATGTCACTCATGTTTGAGGACTACAATCTTGCTTGTCCTAGGAGAAACTGACAATTTAAAAAGAATATTTGTCAAATAATTAAAAGTAATAAGTTTAACTGTTGATGTTTTTTAAACAAAGAACTTTCATATTATTCTCTCAAGAATTTTAAAGCACTAGGAAAATTCTCAACCATGCTTTAGATTAGAAAACACACCACAATCATATTTTTGCAAAATGTTATCCCCTAAAGTATATGTCTATTGTGAGAGGTGGAGAAATGTTTCCCAAAGTTAATTTCTTAACCTAAAACTTTATAAATAGGATATGTACATGACCTTCATAGTAAATTAAGTACTCTGAATGTGTTATATGGTTACAGAATAAGGTAATTTTCTCTACCAGAAAGTTACTATAATTTGCAGATCTCTCATCAATCATTTTAAGACATTCTACTGAATTCTATTGAATAAGGCAGCTTATTCACAGCATCTCATAACTTTTATCTTGCTAAGAAAAGAAGGAAACAACTTTTTGTGATCATCATAAGAAATAGTTACAACTGAGGAATATGAGTTGTCCTGTTACATTTCATGAATCATTTTCTAATGGTTCACTAAGACTCCTGTAATGCTATTTCAGTAACTTGGGATCATGGACACAAAGTAATTATCCTCAAAGCTGAATTTAAGGAAGTAGAGAGTCTTGTAAAGGATATCTTGCTTCTCATCTTACTATTTACAACTCCTGCTCCATAACAGAATATTAATAAATTGGATAGTTATATGTATCACTATGGACAGCTGAAAGTTATGCCAATAAAAATGTTTTAGCTGCTCTTGGATAAGGAAACAATTGATATTAGCATCTGTATAGTCCCAGTATATATTTTGGAAATTTTTTAGTAATTTTGAACTATTAGTATCTGTTTTGGATTAAAATGAAAAATATGTTTGAAAGGACTATACAATACTAAACAACATGAACTTAAGACATCTGTACACAATACAAATGGAAAACAAAGCACAAAACAATTTTAAAATAAAGCCATCTGCAGGTATGACAATCAGCAATATATATTGAAACCCAGATGTAGCAATGATGGGACGAAACAAAAGGGACACAAGTTGAAACTATGGCAGCGGGCATCGATGGCCTGCAGGCACCAAGGCGAGAATCGACCACAAAAGGAAACTTACCTGAAACGCGAAAACCCTGACTAGGGGCACCATGGGGAGGCATAGAGACCCAGCGATGGACCAACGGAAAAACTGAAAAAACGCGAAGAGCAAAATGTTTTCCACAAGGCAAAAAACAGCCAATGTGAGCTCAACCACACTGCAAGGCATACAGCTCTGCAGAAAAGAAGAGACTGAAGAGGGACCCTCGCATGCTTAGCATGCTCAGTGTGTCTAGTCAAAGTTCTAGAAACTTTGACATAAGTTTTCTGCATCAGGGCTCCATCTGATGCCACCCATGTGTGAGGACTACCATCCTGTTTGTCGCCTCATGTAGGACCATATATCTCATCTCATATGGCTTATGGTTTAGATCTAAAATACCGCAACTGGAGCTGGTACTACACTCAACAGTATAAGTGTACACACGACAAATGCAGAAAAGTATTTGTTGGTCAGCTAAATATATTTATTGTGTTATTCAAATATGGCAACTCCACATATATATCAATAATGTTAGCTGACCAACAAAGACTTTTCTGCACTTTTATGGTTTAGAACTGCAATATTTTTTGGAAGCCTCTCTCTTGACCACTTCCATCCCAGTCTATGTGCTTTGGAAGTAAGGCCTGCAGGACTGGACACATATTCTAGGTGAGGTATCAACAATGATCTGTAAAGAAGCATTAATGATGCCTTTTTTTTCTACTGACATGTCTTTCCCTATGTACTCTAGCATCCTTCTGACTTTTTCCACCACGTTAACATACTGTTTCGCTATCTTGAAATCATCAGACAGAATCACTTCAACGTCTCTTTCCTGGCTGCTGTACATCAATATCTCACTCTCCAAGGTATACCACTCCTTCCCCCAAAAAATACATGATTTTGCATTTTTTGCCTTGAATCTTAATTGCCAACATTTAATTACTCTTCTAGCTTTATTAAATTGCTTCTCATTTTATAAAAGAGAATCAAAGCAAAAAAGTACAGACTCATGCTGTTAGGATGCAGAAATCAAGGGAACAGTGTACATCATAGGGAGTAAAATACTGATATGAATCAATCAGTAAAAAAACAAACCTCAAAAAGATCATGTCTGATAAATTCAGGTTAGCAAAATAGTGTGGTAAAGCAGTGGTCAGATCCAGAAAGATGCTAGGCTGCAAAGGGAGAGACATGGTCAGTAGAAAAAGAGTCAATAATACCTCTGTACAGGTCAATGTTGAGACCTCATCTAGAATATTGTGTCCAGTTCTGGAGGTCAAACTTCCTAAGGGATATAAACAGGGCAGAAGTAGTCAAGAGAAAGGCAACCAAAATGGTATGGAGTCTATACCAAAAGTTCAAACCAGATGAAAGTTAAGGACCTAAATTTGTACACCTTAGAGAGGAAATTAGAAACCAGGGGGATAAGATAGGGACTTTTTTTAAATATCTGAAATGTATAAATATACAAGAAGCAAACCTTTTTCAGAATAAAGACTGTTATAGAACAAATGGTCAAAGTAAAGGGGTAGCAGACTCACAAGCAACATTCATAAATATTTCTTCACAGGAAGGATCGTGGATAAATGGAATGACCGCCCAATGGAGATGATGAAGAAAAACACAGAAACACAATTTAAGACGGCATGAAATTAGTATGGAAAAGCAGGATGAAGTATGCTGAAGCTCAGTGTCATATTTTGTCTCTATTTTCGAATGGATTAAGAGGATTTTCTTAGATAATCAGTACATTTTTCTCCTACATACAGGCTCGCACATTTCAATCAGCAGTTATAAGCAATTATTTCATAACCCAGATAAGTAGATTCATTTTTATTCAAAAAGCTATCAATAAAAGGAATTATCTTTATAGTGAAAAACTGTTTAGGTTTAAATATTTATCACCTGAAACCAAGATGGCTGCCGTCTAGAGTGCACGCTTAGAAGCTCTCTCTGGGATTACTATAATTTTTCTTAAAATTCACTAAAATGCCGCATACAAAATGAAAGGCAAGGCTAAGAGAAGCCTCAACATCTTCTCCGTTACCTGATCTTCGCCAGCAACGGATTGAGCCATTCTTCACGTCTCCACTATAGTCTACACCGGAGAGAGGGGCTGCTTTGGAACCTGGCGGGGAGTGAACGCCGGCTCCTTTGACCAAAGAAATATCTTTGAGTCCCGGTGCACAGACGATCTCCCAGTTGCCATCAACAGCATTTGAATTTCAGCCAATGGATCTATCAGCGCCCTGGAAAAATGATCCAGGTGGTGAAGGGAAATCTGCTGCCCTGAGAAGAGATGCCATTTTGACGCCGTCTTCGGAGAATTCTCTTTCACGAGACTCCACAGGTCCCTTGGATATTATCCAAACTCCGGAGGCTGTGATGAGGAATGGGAACCCCATGGAAGAAGGAGAATGTGACTCCAAAGTACTTTTGATCCTACAATCACCCTTGACCCGACCACCAGTAATAACCTTGGATTCAATAATGAACACTTTGACTTCATTGGAAAAAGCTATTATTTCCTTTGTGAAAGATTCCAATATTAAGTCATTGATAATGGAATCTCAAATTACATCTTTAGATTCTAAAGTGACAGAAATGGATTCAAAATTATCTTCAGTTGAAGCAATACAGAATAAATTGGTACAGTCGGATATTGTTTATTCTAAAAAGTTGGAAAACATCGAAAACTCGTTAAGAATTCAGAATTTAAGGGTCCTAAATTTGCCCTATTTGCAATTAATCCCACCTTGGGATTTGTTTAATAATTACCTTACACAGATCCTTACATTCCCTAAAGAAGCTGTTCCAGCAGTAATAGATTTATTTATCTTCCTTCATCTTTACAAACAACTTCTGGTAATCAAATGTTTCTTTAAATGTCTCAGATATTTTAAAACTCTCACAAGAAACATCAATACAGACAAGAAAGACATTACTAGTAACTTTTACATTTCCATCAGAAAGAAATTCAGCTTTAAAAATGTTTCTTTTGGAACCAGGCATAGTTATTTCATGGACAGAAAATCTGGGTTTATCCAGACCTAACAAGGACTACTCAAGAAAGACGCAAGAAAAATTTTTATTAAAGAAACCAGAAGCAGGGGGCTCAAGATGGCGGCCTAGGCAGACGCATAAGTGTTGAGCTCAGTTACTTGCAACTTTTTTCAGCAAATATGCCAGTTAAACAAAAAGGCAAACTTCGTATTTACCCTTCTGATGTGGAGCTTATGGCCACTCAATGGCTGATAACATCCTATGCGTCTGCTAAGGTATTTGAATCGGGTGGTGCGAACTCCGCTGAGGTTGCCATCGAGGAAGTAATGGTGTCTCCTGGAGAAGTCACCTTGAGCCCCCCCGGTACCTCGAAAGCCCGAAATTGCAACACCTCCAGACTGCCCGATGGCAGCGGAGTCGCTGGCCCATGACGTGGCCGAGACGAGCTCAACAGAAGGAGGTCAGAGGGCGGAAGACGCTGAAGCGCTGAATCAAGACTCTGTGATCCCCGGATCAACTAGAGTAGAAAATATGATCTTCGTAACCCCCGTATCTACCCTGATTCGGGAAGAGGACAGAGTTATTGAGAGGAGCGACTTCCAAAACCAGAGAGGGATGTTCAACTGGCCGGAATATCGCCAGTGTTGAAAACGGGTGAGTTACTTGTAAGACCCCGTTTTCAAACGCCTACTAAGCCAAATACAATAACTTTAGAAGCAATATGGGACATAATGGCAGCGTTGGTGAAATCGACTGGGAACTTTCAGGATAATTTGGAGAGCGCAGAGCAGAAACTGGTAATCTGTGAAAATCAACTGGAAGAAATAAAGCCAAGGTTGGGAACAGTTGAGGTTGAGATGAAGAAAAACCAAGAATGTAATGTGAAGATGATAAAGGATATTAAAACTGTATCAAGGAGACTGGAGTACTTGGAAAACTTTTCCAGACATTTAAATCTAAGATTCCTAAATTTCCCTAAAATGGTTGGCGAGCTCCCGTTTATTACACTTAAGAAGTATTTTGTTGAAATTTTGAAGTTTCAACAGGGAGAAATCCCCCTTGTTAATAAATTGTATTATCTTCCTGTGTTTAACAGGAATAGAAATTTACCGCAAATAGATATAAACAAAGGGAACTTGACCAATTTTTTTATAAGATTCCGCTATGGAATATTATGAGACTGCCACTTTAATGGTATCCTTAATATCTGGAAAAGATCTGACAGAGATTATGAAAAGTTATTTTAGAAATATAGAAGTTCAGTTTCAGGGGGCACAAATATGAGTATTCCCAGATTATGCTCCTGTTACTCAAAATAGGAGACGTGAGTTTCTTACAATGAGAGCTCAAGTACTTGCATTGAGTTTTTCTTATGTCTTAAAATATCCATGCAAATGCATTGTAAAATCTACAAAAGATATGTTTGCTTTTCATTATCCTGAGCAGTTAAAATCTTTCTTAAACGCAAGGAGGGTGATAATCCCCTCCAATGTATAATTCGAGGATGATAAATGGATAAATACCTTTATCTACGTTAAGCTTTAATACATGCAAGAATGTTTCCTTATATTCTTCCTTTAATTCAGCCCCTACACCAAGGTTTCTTTTAGGTGAAATGCAATATGTAAAGTTTAAGATGGGAGAAATTGTTTCTTGTTTCTTATTTCTTAGTTTGATTGAAATTTGATGTTAACATATTGTATTTCCTTTTTCTTTAAGTAAGTATTGGCTTGCTGTGAAGTTTGAAAATTATAAAAAGAAAATTAAAAAAAAAAAAGAAACCAGAAGCTGTATCACGAGGTGCTAGATTTTATCTGTGGTATCCGTGCAAATGTTTACTTAGTTATCAAAGTTCTAAATGGAGAAATTACTTACCTGATAATTTTGTTTTCCTTAGTGTAGACAGATGGACTCGGGACGGACTCGAGACGGATCAGATTTCAATCTGACGTCAGCCCTAGTACATATACTCCTGCAGGAAGTGCAGAACTTCAGTATTCGCCTCAAAAAGCATTGTGGATATATGCATGACTGAATAATTTGAATAACTTGATTAACTTTATAACTTGGATAACTTAATTAATTTGAGCCGGTTGAACTGGCTATAGCTGGAGAACGCCAGTGCCCTCAACCGAGAAACGTCGACACCTGGTAGGATGGGTGCCCTAGATGAAGGAAAGCATGGCTTACCAGTGAATCACTCACTCCCGGGGATATCCCTGGAGAATTCCATGAGTAACGGCAGCCGTGGGTGGGATGCTGAGTCCATCTGTCTTCACTAAGGAAAACAAAATTAACAGGTAAGTAATTTCTCCATTTCTAGCGTGTAGCAGATGGACTCAGGACCAATGGGATGTATAAAAGCTACTCCCGAACCGGGTGGAAGGCTGCCCATGACCTATTTAGTACTGCCCTTGCAAATGCTGTGTCCTCCCGAGACTGAACATCCAGGTGGTAAAACCTGGAGAAGGTGTGAATGGAGGACCATGTCGCTGCCCGGCAGATCTCGGCGGGTGACAGCATCTTGGTTTCCGCCCAGGACACTGCCTGGGCTCTAGTGGAATGAGCCTTGACTTGTAAAGGTGGAGGCTTGCCTGCTTCTATGTAGGCCGCCTTGATGACTTCTTTGATCCAGCGGGCTATGGCCACTCACTAGGTAGCTTCCCCTTGCTTCTTCCCGCTGTGAAGGTCGAATAGATGGTCAATCTTTGGTACGGATTCCGACCTTTCCAGGTATCGGACTAGGAGCCTGCAGACGCTGAGATGGCGTAGACTTCGAGCCTCTTCCGAATTCTTACGCTTCTCTGGCAATGTTAGCGAGATGGTTTGGTTGAGATGGAAGTGAGACACCACTTTGGGGAGGAACGACGGAACTGTGCGTAACTGGATGGTTCCCAGGGTGAGTTTGAGGAACGGCTCTCGGCAGGACAGTGCTTGTAGCTCGGATATACGAAAAGCCGAACAGACTGCCAGCAGGAAGGCTGTCTTCAGTGTTAACAGTCGGAGAGACAGGCCACGGAGAGGTCTGAAGGAGGTTCCTGCTAGGAAATCTAGAACCAGGTTGAGGTTCCAAAGAGGCACTGGCCACTTCAGGGGTGGTCGGATCTGCTTGACTCCTTTCAGAAAGTGGGAGACATCCGGGTGAAAAGCTATGCTGCCGCTCTCGCTCTTGGTTCTGTAGCATGACAATGCAGCCACCTGTACCTTGATGGAGTTGAGAGACAATCCCTTCTGTAGGCCGTTCTGCAGGAATTCCAAAATCGCAGGAATTTTGACTGAGCGTGGTATGATGTCGCGGTCCTCGCACCAGGATTCGAATACTCTCCAAATCCTTATGTATGTTAGGGATGTGGGGAACTTGCGTGCTTGGAGTAAGGTGTCAATTACTGCCCCCGAGTATCCGCTCTTTCATAAGCGAGTCCTCTCAATGGCCAGACTGTAAGAGAGAATCAAGCTGGATCCTCGTGGAGGATCGGTCCCTGCTGGAGCAGGTCTCTGTGTGGAGGTAGCGGAAGGGTGCTCCCTGTCAGCAGTCTTCGCATGTTTTCGTACCACGGTCTTCTTGGCCAGTCCAGGGCCACTAAAAGTACTGGTCCCCTGTGGTGTTCTATCTTGTGGATGATTGCGCCCAATAGGGGCCACGGTGGGAAGGCGTATAACAGAGTCTCCTGTGGCCAGGTCTGTACCAGGGTATCGATTCCCTGGGACTGGGGTTCCCACCTGCGGCTGAAGAAACTGGGTACTTGGGCGTTGGACCAGTTTGCCATGAGGTCCATGGTTGGTGTTCCCCAACGGTTTACTATCAATTGGAATGCTGTGGTCGATAGCCTCCATTCTCCTGGATCTAGACTTTCTCTGCTGAGGTAGTCCGCAGCGACATTGTCTTTCCCAGCGATGTGGACGGCCGAGATCTCTTGAAGATTCACTTCCGCCCATGACATTAGGAGGTCTATTTCCAGAGACACCTGTTGGCTTCTGGTTCCTCCTTGACGGTTGATGTAGGCCACTGTTGTGGCGTTGTCTGACATTACTCTGACCACTTTGTCTCGGAGTCTGTGACCAAACCTTAGGCAGGCTAGTCTGACTGCCCGGGCTTCTAGGCGATTGATGTTCCATCCCGACTCTTCTTCATTCCATTGCCCTTGGGCGGTTAGCTCCTGGCAGTGCGCTCCCCATCCTTGTAGGCTGCCATCCGTGGTGAGTAGGATCCAGGTTGGTGAGGATAGTCTCGTTCCCTGGCTGAGATGGGCTTCTTGTAGCCACCATCCTAGTTGGGCCCGAATTCTGTCAAGGAGCTGAAACGTACGGTGTAGTTCTGGGACAGTGGATTCCATCGTGATAGTAGTGAGCAGTGTAAGGGTCTCATGTGAGCTCGTGCCCATGGCACTACTTCCAGTGTGGATGCCATGAGGCAGAGGACTTGTAGGTAATCCCATGCTGTGGGGCGAAGTTCGCTCAACAGGTTTCGTAACTGGGTCATCAGTTTTGATCTCCTTGTCTGTGTCAGGATGACCTTGTCTTGTTTGGTGTCAAACTGAACTCCCAAGTATTCTAGAGATTGGGAGGGCTGCAGGCAGCTCTTGTTTGTGTTGACCACCCACCTGAGGCTCTCCAGTAGAGTTTTGACTCTGTTGGTTGCCTGGTGGCTTTCCTCTGGGGATTTCGCCCTAATCATCCAATCGTCTGGATAAGGGTGTACGCGGATTCCTTCCTTCCTCAGTGTTGCTGCCACCACCACTATGATCTTGGTGAACGTCCGGGGTACAGTGGCTAACCCAAAAGGTAGTGCCCGGAACTGGTAGTGATGGTCCAGGATCGAGAAGCGTAGAAAATGCTGATGCTCTTGATGGATCGGAATGTGTAGGTAGGCTTCTGACAGATCCAGGGATGTAAGGAACTCTCCCGGTTGTATCGCCCTTATTACCAAGCGTAGGGTTTCCATGCGGAAGCAAGGAATCTTCAGGTGACGGTTGACTGCCTTGAGGTCCAGGATGGGTCTGAAAGTTCCTTCCTTCTTGGGAACAATAAAATAGATGGAATAATGTCCAGTATTTATTTGTTGTAGAGGCACTGGTGTTATAGCCTCTAAGGCTAGCAATCTGGTCAGTGTAGCTTCCACTGTCATCCTCTTGGAAGGGTTGTGGCAGGGAGATTCCACAAACTTGTCCGGAGGGAAGTGGTGGAAATCCAGGTAATATCCCTTTCGAATGATGGATAGGACCCACTTGTCCAAAGTTATCTCGACTCATCTTTGGTAGAATAGGGCAAGTCTGCCTACTATGGCTTCTTCCTTTGGACAGATCGGCTGATTTTCATTGTGGGGTTCGGCTGGGGCCTGAGCCCAAGCTGGCTCTCCTTTTGTTGTGTTTGTTCCAAAAGGACTGGCTGCGGCCTGCAGGGCGGGCCGCTTGATATGTGCTTCTATATGGGTTGAAGCGCTGTGATCCTCTGCCCCTGGAGGTTCGGGGAATGGATCACTGGTTTCTCTTATTCCTGTCCTCCGGTAGCCACAGCAGTGGGGACTCGCCCCATTTGTTGGCTAGTTTCTCTAGTTTGCTTCCGAACAGGAGTGTTCCCTTGAAAGGCATCCTTGTGAATCTCGTTTTGGAGAATGCGTCGGCCGACCAGTTTCGGAGCCAGATTTGTCTTCTGGCTGCCACGGTGGATGACACTCCTCTAGCTGCGGTGCATACCAGATCAGAAGCGGCGTCCGCGAGGAATGATACTGCTGGTTCCAGGGCCTCCCCAGGAGTGTTGTTCCTGGTCTGTGCTAAGCAGGCGCGTATCACCACAGCACAGCGGGCTGCGATCTGTAAAGACATAGCAGAGACATCAAAGGACTGTTTGAGTATAGATTCCAGACATCTGTCTTGTGCATCCTTGAGTGCTGCTCCTCCCCCTCCACCAGGACAGTAGTGCACTTCGAGACTGCGCAGACCATGGCATCCATTTTCAGACATGCCAGGAGTTCTTTGGCAGCTGGGTCCAGAGGGTACATGGCTGCCAGAGCCCGGCTCCCTTTGAACGTAGTTTCTGGGGCATCCCATTCCAGGTCAATTATTTGCTGGATGGCTTGCAATAGTGGGAAATGGCGGAAGGTCTGACGGAGTCCCTCTAGTTGGGTTCGTCTTAGGTTCCCCCGAGGCACTTGTGCCCAGGATAGCAAGCTCTTTTAAGCTATGTGTGACCAGGTCTGGAAGCTTGTCCTTGGTGAAGAAGCGCCTCATGGTTCGGTGGGGCTCTGTCCCCGGAGGGAGGTCCCCTTCCTCTTGGGGCTCTGAATCCTCATCTGAGTTGCCTGTGTCCCCGAAGGTGGAGATTCTGGGCGGTGGGATCACTTCCCTGGGCATAGAGGATCCCGGGATGTTGAGGTCCTCTGGTGGAGCCTGTGGCCATATTATAGGAAGCCCCGGTTGCATGTGAATGAAGGTATGCAGACCTTTGAAGAATTCCACCCAGGAGAGAGATGCCAGGTCTAGACTTAGGGGCCCTGTGTCCCTGGGAAACCCCGTTTGAGGGGGGTTCCTGCTGTGCAATGCTACTGCTAGAGAGGCTAGAACCTGGTACCGGCTGTGGAGAGCCATGAGTTGGATCCCCTAGGGTCTCTTCACACTGTATACACAGGGATGTGGCCTCCTCATGCTGTGCAGCTCTAATGTGGCATGCTGGGCAAAGGTCCTGAGCCTTGAGTTTCTTTTCCAGTGGTGCCATGGCTAGTGTGCGTAAGATACAGTTGTGCACTCTGGTGCGTCGAAGTTGTACGCTTAGGTTTGGTGCACGCTCAGGGAGATATGCGTGCTGTTATGCACACAGATTGAAGTTATGCGCTTGGCACAGTAAGCATGTGGCTATGCGTGTTGCTTGTGTGCACGGTACTTGGGCGCAGAACATTGTGCACACGGCTCGCCTCTGTATGCACTGATCGGAACGGAAGACAGGGCGGCGAACAGATCAAAATGGTGACGGCGATCATGCGGACAATATGGCGACCACCTCGGAGGGTCTCTACGTAGGAGGACCCTCGGATCTGACCGGGGTCTAGCTCTGCTAGGGCAGATCAACCCGGTGGCACTGGTGCCTGCTGGCGACCTGTGCGATTCCTCGAGCTTCGGAGACTGGAGACTTTTAAATAGATTTCTACCTTACCTTGTCTCGGCGCTTCCCGGTCTCGTTCCGGGCAGTCTCTGGCTGTGGGGGGGAGAGGGAAAATACCTTCACCGCCACGCTCGAAGTTGCACCCGCTGCCTTCTCAGCCTCACCCGATGTTGGGGGCTAGGTCCTCGCCGAGGGTCGACCGCCGGTCCAAGGCTTACCTCCGAAGGATCGCGGAAATCACCTCGGGAATTCTCAACTGGGGAAGGGACCCAATGGGTGTCACCGCAGGAGAGCGGTAGAGGTAAGATTTCTTATTTTGGTTTACTTTGGTAAAATTACTCTAACGCTGTGTGAGCGTGCATAGAGTCCCTAAGTGCTATGGAGACAGAAAATACTGAAGAGCTGCACTTCCTGCAGGGGTATATGTACTAGGGCTGACGTCAGATTGAAATCTAATCCATCTCCAACTACTATCAGGAGTATACTATACCCATTGGTCCTGAGTCCATCTGCTACACGCTAGGAAATATTTGTTTTTTGAACCTTCTCAGATAACGAGCGTTCTTGGATTCACACTCCTAATATTGTCTTCCATGGGTTTCTCGGCAATTTAAATTTAATGTAGTGGATATCTAGAAAGCAATTATTTTGCAATATTTCTTCTGATTTCGCTCTATATATTCCCCCCTCGTTATGCTTGTTCAATTATAATGCTATTCTTGTACAATTTTGTTAAATTATGTTCATATTGTTTGCTGTACAATTTTTGTTAAATTATGTTCATATTGTTTTCTGTAATTTCCAACTGTTGGTTCGCTGTAAACCGAAGCGATATGTACTTGTACATGATCTTCGGTATAAAAAAGTATTTAAATAAATAAATAAAATAAATAAATATAATCCTTGGTCTCCCCCTTTTTCTTATTATAATAGAGATACTATTATTTTTGTTTAAATTTTGCTTAATATATGTGATTGGTAATCCATATTGTATAGTATCTCTTTTCTGGAACAAGTCATACTTGTGTTTATTTGAAAAAGCAGTGAAAAAAAAATTATTAAAAAAATGTTTGTCACCTTAAACAAGTATAAATTGTTTAACTAATAAATACATATATGGTTAATGAATGTTACATAGACAGTTTAATAAATTTTTTAAAATAATTTTAATTCTGACTGAAACTTCTTCAGTCACACAATAAATGCCCCAAAATACTTTTACTCCAGAACCTCCAAACTTGTGCAACACACATCAAAATATACAAAGGTAACTGGTATCATCAATCATCAATCACAATGTGGAACCACATGAACAAATCACCAATTATGTTATCTCTATATCTGTAGGACCTCTAGACTACGTGAGTTTGTTAAGCATACAGACTCATTTTTGTAGTATACAGGTCCAAATTGCTTTTATTAATCAGGAGGTCAATTTTTAGAATTTTTTTAGTTTTTGTTTTTCTTAAAATATTTATAGACCCAAACCGTCGTTGGTCAATGCATACATCTCACAAATGATTGCATCATTTCTTGAAACGGAGCCAAACTCTCTAAATATAGGCCACTTTATAACACTTAAAATGCTTTACTATTGTAGATGTCCCAATACGGGACATTGTATAGATGAGTACACCTTTGGAACATCTACAATAGTAAAGCATTTTAAGTGTTATAAAGAGGCCTATATTTAGAGAGTTTGGCTCAGTTTCAAGAAATGATGCAATTTGCGCGATGTATGCATTGACCAACGACGGTTTGGGTCTATAAATATTTTAAGAAAAACAAAAACTGATTTGTTCATGTGGTTCCACAGTGTGATTGATGATTGATGATACCAGTTACCTTTGTATATTTTGAAACTTCTTCAGTACATGAGAAACTTTACTTATACACACTGTTTACAGGTAACTAGTGCAATTACAACTCAAGAGGAAATGTGCAACACCTAGGGAATAAAGAGAGAAATCTCTACAAGGTTTACCAAACAGCAAATATGGTTCAAGGTGAAAAGTTGCATGAAGATGTGGTAACAGGCCCAAGTAAATTCGAGGGGGTACATATTGAAAAGCCATTTAGACGGATCATGGGAAAATTATCCATCTAAATGGCATAGCCACATTTTTAAAATGCTTACCCAGCTAAATTCTAGCCGGATAATGAATTATCTGGCTAGAATTTAGCCAGGTAAGTCGGGGGCATTACTGGGGCAGGAGTTAGGCGCTCTGGGGAGGAGCTGAGTTAGCCGGTTAAGTTAACTGGCTATCTTCGATATTTTTACACCACTGAATATCCCAGTTAAGTTAGCCAGATATGGGTATCCGGCTAACTTAACTAGCCACTTAGCAGCTGAATATTTACCCCTATGTGTCTTAAGGTGCATTAAACAGATTCTTCCTTTCACTCAGAAGAAATTTTTTTTTTAATTTGATTTGCATCCCGCTTTTCAGGTGCTTCAAAGTGGGATTCATTCAGACACTGTAGGTATTTTCCATATAGTAAAAGAACTTAAATAAATAAATGTTTCCACTGGGTTCAAAATCTAAGTTGGTACGTGAGGGAAAGGAGAGTGAAATGACTTGCCCAAGGTCAGATGAAGCATAATTTTTTTTTTTTTTTTTTTTTTTTAAATCTTTATTTATCATCTTTTCAAAACAAAATACAAAGTAATTTGCATAGAATCACAAGAGATTGAGAAATTGTTCTTTACATGAAATTCTTATTTGAAATTTAAAAATTAAATATTGAAACATGACAAAATTTCACAATCTCTACCTTTCGTAGGTAACTGAGGAGGAAAAGAATAAAAGGAGAACATAAGAAACAATTTAGAAGTAAGGCTGGGTTTAAACATCAGATTCATTTACTGGATCCAGCTCTATGGGCTGCGGGGTCTGCTCTCGTGCCTCTAGAAAGGCTTGAAGTTGTTCCGGACTAAAGAACACATAAGTATTCCCCAAAAGTTTAACTATGCACCTGCAGGGGTACCTTAAAATATAGGTACCTCCTAGTGCAAGCACTTTTGGGCGCAATGAAATAAACTTTTTCCTTCGCATTTGCGTTGGTTTTGCCAAATCTGGAAAGATACGAACTTGACCACCCATAAAAGAAACATTTAAATTTTTGAAATAATTCTTCATAATTATTCCAACATCAATTTCTGAATAAAGAGTCACAAACAAGGCAGACCTTTCTGTAATTTCTTCTGTTGTTGTTTCCAGAAAATTGGTTAGATTTTCCATATCTATCCCCATACCAGGCGATATTAAGGCTCCTCTCTGTCTTAAAAAGAATATTTTTTTAACAGGCGGAACATTCTCTGGTGGTATCTTTAGAATTTCAATAGCAAATTTCTTGAAAGTCTGCAAAGGCAACTCACCCATAACTTTGGGGAAATTCAAGAGTCTTATATTTAAGTGCCTTAAGTAATTCTCTACTGACTCCAATCTTCTCAAAGACGATAGTCTTTCATTAACAGAAACTGCACTTAAATCGGATGAAGCATAATTTGAACTTTGTATCTCTGGTTTGCAGCCCACTGCTCTAACCATACCGAAAATTGGAGTGGAGTGGTTGGCAGATGAGGTGGGGGTGGGGGCGTAAGGGGGAGAGTGATTTTTAAAATAGCAGTATTAGACAGACTCCTGAAAACACCAGCTTACCCATTTTGGGGATAATCTGGTAATTATCTGCATTGGTGTAAAGTCTGCAGTTACTTTTTATACCCAGACTTCATGCCAACTTTCAAAGAGAAAGTATACACATAATTTCCCTTTGAAACCTATCCCACCAAAACTACCTGCACACATATAGATCTGCCAATTTGAGTGCAGATTTTTTTTCATGGAAAAAAAGGTACATTTCTTTTGCAAACACAAAAGCAGTTAAGCTGCTAAACCATGCCCTAAAACCATTCACAGAATGCCTCTTCAAAATGTAGAAAACATATTTATTTATTATTTTTATATACCGGTGTTCGATTTTACACATCACATCGGTTTACACTCCAACAAAAAAGGCAGGAAATCAAGCGTTTCCTTTGTCAATACATTGAACAAAAATAAACATGGAAATTGTTAACAAAGGAGATAAAAACATGAGAAAGGATAACACTAAGGGTTGCACGAAGGGGTGCACAAAGGGGAGTGCCCCTTTGTTGCGCCCCTTCGGCGCCTGCTGGCTTGGTACCTTTCAAGGGTCCAGCTCAGTTTGTGATGACGTCAGGGGAGGGGGCAGTTCTCTCAATCATGGCTTTCCCCACAGCATTCTCCTCTCAGCTTCAAAGGTAGGTTTTTTTTTTCAATTTTTTTCACCTTAGATGTTACAAGGTGTTCAGCACTGGTGGGTAGCCCTCCCCTTCATTAGCGCCTGCTGGCTTGGTGCCTTTCAACTGTCCAGCTTCGTTTGCGATGATGTCGGGGGAGGGGGCGGGTCTCTCAATCATGGCTTTCCCCACGGCATTCTCCTCTCAGCTTCAAAGGTAGTTTTTTTCAATTTTTTTGTCTTTTTTTTACCCATGCTTCTGCTCATACAAGCTCTTTGCCCAAATATCAGGTGGGCAATTTTGTAAAAGCCTATTCTTTATCTTCCTGCTAGACAAGTCTATATTTATGGGATTTCCTCTCCCCTTTGCAGCTGATAGTAACAGAGAACATATCTCTTTAATCACCTCATGCTGAGTTTATACAGGAGGTGTGGTCCTGATCTAATCTCCAATAGTTATGATGGATAGAGAGGGTTAAGCTCCCAGAGTCTTTGGTTCAGCTAGGCCTGGTTGAGCCCTTTTGACTCCTAGGCTTCCAGTCCATTTGGGTTGCTAACCCCTGGTGATAGTCCACTCCTGGGGAAAAAAATAGAAAGAGAGGTCTTCTTCATACAGAGTTCCTAGTTGAACCACCAACATGTCACTCATAGCTCCGTTTGGTACCTGAAGAGTATCCTGGAAGGGAGGTTCACCATCTCTATCCCAGAGAAGTGTGAACTGTGGGGTAAGACAGGGCTGTGGGTTGCTCCCCTCCTGCTGGTTCCGTTCTTCGCCTGCTCTCTCTCACTCTCGCTCCTACCTCTTCCTCCTTTCTCGTCTGCCTTCTCTTGGCAGCAGCTCCACTCTGGTAACAAAGCTCGATAACATTTGCAAAAAAATGAGTTAAGAGGTAAAGAAAAAAAGCAGTTCCATGGAGCTAGGCTTGATTGTCGCCGTTGGATCCTCAGCGAATAAGTGAAGAGCTTGTGCAGCAAGCACCACAGGGAAGGGGTTGAAAGGAGTCTTTGCAAAGCTAGCCACGAATTGGCATTGACTCCCTTACTGAAAATTTGGGGCAGACCTACCATCGGGGAAGGCCCCGGCTCACATAGCCTAACCATGGGAAGGCCCAGGTAAGATGCGATTGTAAGCAACACCTATTCCAGGTGTTGTTCAGAGTGGAGCACATTAAAACAAAAAACAATAAAAAGAGTGTGCCTGTAGAGAGTAGGGATAGAATGGCTTCGGGATAAGCTTGGAATCCCCTGCTCCACCTCTCTCTCTCTCATTTGTTCTTATTTAAAAAAAAACAAACAAAAAGAGAGCATATAAGGGGAAAGGAAAGCAAGCGGACATGATGAAAGGTCGTAAATGTGCTGCCTGTAGCACCAAAGTGTTACGCTTGGGCTCCGGTCAGGAGTCGTGAACACCACCCAGCAGGGTGGCTCCAGGTGGAGAGAGACAGGAATGGCTAGAAACAGTGTCTGGTTCCAGGCTGGGTCAGGGCAGGCAGCAAGTAGCAGTGTCTCGGTTCAGGCTGGGTCAGGGCAGGCGGCAAGTAGCAGTGTCTGGGTTCAGGCTGGGTCAGGGCAAGGCAGGTCAGAAGGCCCGTAGGCCACACACACACAGAAGGCCCGTAGGCCACACACAGTAAGCAAGGCAAGGCGGAGAAGGCCCGTAGGCCACACACACACAGAAGGCCCGTAGGCCACACACCGTAAGCAGGGCAAGGCAGGTCAGAAGGCCCGTAGGCCACACACCGAAAGCAGAGCAGGCAGGTCAGAAGGCCCGTAGGCCACACATACACACGGAAGGCCCGTAGGCCACACACCGTAGTCAGGGCAAGCAGGTCAGAAGGCCCGTAGGCCACACATACACAGAAGGCCCGTAGGCCACACACCGTAAGCAGAGCAGGCAGGTCAGAAGGCCCGTAGGCCAGGTAAGAAAAGCGAGGAAGAAGGCCCGAAGGCCGCGCAAGGCAAGGCAAGGAAAGGCCCGAAGGCCACGCAGGGCAAGGCAAGGAAAGGCCCGAAGGCCGCGCAGGGCAAGGCAAGGAAAGGCCCGAAGGCCGCGCAGGGCTAGAGCAGGGAGCCCAGGTGAGCTCGATGCCGAAGCACCGAGGGAACTGTCAGGCAGGGTTATAAGGGCCAACCCAGAACATAGAGTGGACAGGGGAGATGGCATGGGCCTGTCAGGAGAGCCAGCACTAGAGGGACCCCTGGTGGTGAGGCGGTTGCACTGCAGCCAAAACTGTAACAGTACCCCCTCCGCAAGGCCTCCCCCTCCTCCTGGGTCCCATCTTAGCAGGGGGTACTCAAAAATGAAATCAGACCCCTCCGAGGGCAGCAACAGCTGGAGCAATTCAACAGGCTCAGATGGCTGAGTCAGAAAGTCTGTTAGTGGTACCGGTTTGAGCCCCTCCGGGGGTGGCAGCAGGACCGGTTTAGCAGGCTCGTCTCGGGGTAGTGTAGCAGGCTCGGGCCCCTCTCGGGATGAAACAGCAGGCTGGAACACCTCTCCGGGCATTGTAGCAGGTTCGGACCCCTCTCGGGGCGATGAAGCAGGCTTGGACCCCTCTCGGGGCGATGAAGCAGGCTCGGACCCCTCTCGGGGCGATGAAGCAGGCTCGAACACCTCTCGGGGTGTTGTAGCAGGTTCGGACCCCTCTCGGGGCGATGAAGCAGGCTCGAACACCTCTCCGGGCGTTGTAGCCGGTTCGGACCCCTCTCGGGGCGATGAAGCAGGCTCGAACACCTCTCCGGGCGTTGTAGCAGGTTCGGACCCCTCTCGGGGCGATGAAGCAGGCTCAGACCCTTCTCAGGGCGATGAAGCAGGTTCGGACCCCTCTCGGGGCGATGAAGCAGGCTCGAACACCTCTCCGGGCGTTGTAGCAGGTTCGGACCCCTCTCGGGGCGATGAAGCAGGCTCGAACACCTCTCCGGGCGTTGTAGCCGGTTCGGACCCCTCTCGGGGCGATGAAGCAGGCTCGAACACCTCTCCGGGCGCTGTAGCAGGTTCGGACCCCTCTCGGGGCGATGAAGCAGGCTCGAACACCTCTCCGGGCGTTGTAGCAGGTTCGGACCCCTCTCGGGGCGATGAAGCAGGCTCGAACACCTCTCCGGGCATTGTAGCAGGTTCGGACCCCTCTCGGGGCGATGAAGCAGGCTCAGACCCTTCTCGGGGCGATGAAGCAGGCTCGGACCCCTCTCGGGGCGATGAAGCAGGCTCGAACACCTCTCCGGGCGTTGTAGCAGGTTCGGACCCCTCTCGGGGCGATGAAGCAGGCTCGAACACCTCTCCGGGCGTTGTAGCAGGTTTCGGACCCCTCTCGGGGCGATGAAGCAGGCTCGGACCCTTCTCGGGGCGATGAAGCAGGCTCGAACACCTCTCCGGGCGTTGTAGCAGGTTCGGACCCCTCTCGGGGCGATGAAGCAGGCTCGAACACCTCTCCGGGCGTTGTAGCAGGTTCGGACCCCTCTCGGGGCGATGAAGCAGGCTCGAACACCTCTACGGGCATTGTAGCAGGTTCGGACCCCTCTCGGGGCGATGAAGCAGGCTCAGACCCTTCTCGGGGCGATGAAGCAGGCTCGGACCCCTCTCGGGGCGATGAAGCAGGCTCGAACACCTCTCCGGGCGTTGTAGCAGGTTCGGACCCCTCTCGGGGCGATGAAGCAGGCTCGAACACCTCTCCGGGCGTTGTAGCCGGTTCGGACCCCTCTCGGGGCGATGAAGCAGGCTCGAACACCTCTCCGGGCGTTGTAGCAGGTTCGGACCCCTCTCGGGGCGATGAAGCAGGCTCGAACACCTCTCCGGCGTTGTAGCAGGTTCGGACCCCTCTCGGGGCGATGAAGCAGGCTCGAAACACCTCTCCGGGCATTGTAGCAGGTTCGGACCCCTCTCGGGGTGATGAAGCAGGCTCAGACCCTTCTCGGGGCGATGAAGCAGGCTCGGACCCCTCTCGGGGCGATGAAGCAGGCTCGAACACCTCTCCGGGCGTTGTAGCAGGTTCGGACCCCTCTCGGGGCGATGAAGCAGGCTCGAACACCTCTCCGGGCGTTGTAGCAGGTTCGGACCCCTCTCGGGGCGATGAAGCAAGCTCGGACCCTTCTCGGGGCGATGAAGCAGGCTCGAACACCTCTCCGGGCGTTGTAGCAGGTTCGGACCCCTCTCGGGGCGATGAAGCAGGCTCGAACACCTCTCCGGGTGTTGTAGCAGGTTCGGTCCCCTCTCGGGGCGATGAAGCAGGCTCGGACCCTTCTCGGGGCGATGAAGCAGGCTCGAACACCTCTCGGGGCGTTGTAGCAGGTTCGGACCCCTCTCGGGGCGATGAAGCAGGCTTGGCCCCCTCTCGGGGGGATGCAGCAGGCTTGGATCCCTCTTGGGGCGATGCAGCAGGCTCGGACCCCTCTTGGGCGATGCAGCAGGCTTGGCCCCCTCTTGGGGTGATGCAGCAGGCGTGGATCCTCCTCGGGGCGATGCAGCAGGCTTGGCCCCCTCTTGGGGTGATGCAGCAGGCTTGGCCCCCTCTTGGGGTGATGTAGCAGGCTCGGCCCCCTCTTGGGGCGATGCAGCAGGCTTGGCCCCCTCTTGGGGCGATGCAGCAGGCTTGGATCCCTCTTGGGGTGATGCAGCAGGCTTGGACCCTCTTGGGGTGATGTAGCAGGCTCGGCCCCCTCTTGGGGTGATGCAGCAGGCTTGGATCCCTCTTGGGGCGATGCAGCAGGCTCGGACCCCTCTTGGGGTGATGTAGCAGGCTCAGCCCCCTCTTGGGGTGATCCAGCAGGCTTGGATCCCTCTTGGGGCGATGCAGCAGGCTCGGCCCCCTCTTGGGGCGATGTAGCAGGCTCAGCCCCCTCTTGGGGTGATGTAGCAGGCTCTGCCCCCTCTTGGGGTGATGCAGCAGGCTTGGATCCCTCTTGGGGCGATGCAGCAGGCTCGGACCCCTCTTGGGGCGATGCAGCAGGCTTGTCCCCCTCTTGGGGTGATGCAGCAGGCTTGGATCCTCCTCGGGGCGATGCAGCAGGCTTGGCCCCTTCTTGGGGTGATGCAGCAGGCTTGGCCCCCTCTTGGGGTGATGTAGCAGGCTCGGCCCCCTCTTGGGGCGATGCAGCAGGCTCGGATCCCTCTTGGGGCGATGCAGCAGGCTCGGACCCCTCTTGGGGCGATGCAGCAGGCTCGGCCCCCTCTTGGGGCGATGCAGCAGGCTCGGCCCCCTCTTGGGGTGATGCAGCAGGCTTGGATCCTCCCCGGGGCGATGCAGCAGGCTTGGCCCCCTCTTGGGGTGATGCAGCAGGCTTGGCCCCCTCTTGGGGTGACGCAGCAGGCTTGGCCCCCTCTTGGGGTGATGAAACAGGCTCAGATGGCAGAGCAGCAAGGTTAGAAGCAGTGCACATAGAAGACACAGATTGCACTGCTGTGGGCTTGATACCCCGAGCCAAACTCTGAGGCTCCTTATTTTGTTTCTGGAGGAGCAGTTTAGAGAAGGCACAGGCAGTTCTAGGACGTCTAGGGAATGTGCTCATTAGTGTCTCAACAGCAGCTGTGGGAAGCAGAGCCCTGCTAGAGTTAATCAACTCTCTCCGTTTGAGAGAAACCTGTTCCTGAGGCTCTAGCACTGGTGTCACAGAAACCTTCTTGGCCAGGTAAGTCCTGGGTTTTTCTATCCACAAACTGCCAGCTAAAATGTCTGTTTTAGTGGAGCCAGAAGCAGAATACTGGTTAGGAGAGCTGATTGTTTTTCTAATGGAACAGCTGATCCTAAAGCAGAACAACGGGGGCAGGGTTTGCCTGGAGGTAACAGACACAGAAGACAGGAGCATTTCCACCACCCTGGTTTAGGATTTAAACATTCCTGATAGACTGAGACGTTCCTCTTATGACAACCACTGCATACCCAGTGTTCTTGGTCTGAGAGTTGACAGGCAAGACAGTTCTTGTAACTGGGATAATTCAAAGTCTGGCAACAAGCACAGACATAAAAACTTGGAGGCTGAGACATAATGTGAGTAGAAGGAAAAAGAAAAAATTGGCTCACCGGTAGTACCAAGACCTATGTCTTCACCTGGAAATTTGATGGCTTCGGCATACTGTTACGCTTGGGCTCCGGTCAGGAGTCGTGAACACCACCCAGCAGGGTGGCTCCAGGTGGAGAGAGACAGGAATGGCTAGAAACAGTGTCTGGTTCCAGGCTGGGTCAGGGCAGGCAGCAAGTAGCAGTGTCTCGGTTCAGGCTGGGTCAGGGCAGGCGGCAAGTAGCAGTGTCTGGGTTCAGGCTGGGTCAGGGCAAGGCAGGTCAGAAGGCCCGTAGGCCACACACACACAGAAGGCCCGTAGGCCACACACAGTAAGCAAGGCAAGGCGGAGAAGGCCCGTAGGCCACACACCGTAAGCAGGGCAAGGCAGGTCAGAAGGCCCGTAGGCCACACACACACACACATAAGGCCCGTAGGCCACACACCGAAAGCAGAGCAGGCAGGTCAGAAGGCCCGTAGGCCACACATACACACGGAAGGCCCGTAGGCCACACACCGTAGTCAGGGCAAGCAGGTCAGAAGGCCCGTAGGCCACACATACACAGAAGGCCCGTAGGCCACACACCGTAAGCAGAGCAGGCAGGTCAGAAGGCCCGTAGGTCAGGTAAGAAAAGCGAGGAAGAAGGCCCGAAGGCCGCGCAAGGCAAGGCAAGGAAAGGCCCGAAGGCCGCGCAGGGCAAGGCAAGGAAAGGCCCGAAGGCCGCGCAGGGCTAGGCAAGGAAAGGCCCGAAGGCCGCGCAGGGCTAGAGCAGGGAGCCCAGGTGAGCTCAATGCCGAAGCACCGAGGGAACTGTCAGGCAGGGTTATAAGGGCCAACCCAGAACATAGAGTGGACAGGGGAGATGGCCTGGGCCTGTCAGGAGAGCCAGCACTAGAGGGACCCCTGGTGGTAAGGCGGTTGCACTGCAGCCAAAACTGTAACACAAAGAGGTGCTTATTGTGGCATGTTCCCTATGCTCAGTGTGAGATTGTGAGGCACAACAGAACCCCCCAAGAACCTCCAGCCTCTCCTATCCAAAAGTAACATAGTAATGATAACAGAAAAGGACCAAATGTTCCATACAATCTGCCCAGCAAGCTTCTTATGGTAATATCTGTCACGATGTGTAGGTTATCCACATGTTTCATTTTTAATGGGTGAAGACCCTTCTTGAAAATTCAAACAGTGCCGCTTGATTGCTTATGAACTTGGCTGTGCTTTTTCCTGTGCTTTTTCCCCTTATGTCTGCATGGCATCACCCCAAACCGTAAATGTTAGGGCCTGTGCTGGTTGTAGTTTGAATCCAATTCCTCTCCTCCCCTGCCATCAAAGTGGAGAGCAATGTTGCAGTTACAACAAAGTTAACAAGGCTTATTACTTAAGGGTAGTAATCCCATGCCTTCTGTTAAGTTTAGTAACTGCAGCTCCGTGCAAGTTATCCTCATGCTTATCAGTTCTACAGACCATAAAAGTCAGGGCCCTCGTTGGGGCCCTCGTTGGTTTTTATCTGAATTAAATTCCCTTTTCCCCCTTCCACTGAAGCGGAGAGCAATGTTGTAGTTGCATCAAAGCTTATTGGTTAAGGGTAGTAATTGCCACAACAGCAAGTTACCCCATGCTCATTTCCTCATTTCCATTCTTTAGCCTTTAGGGATCCACAGTGTTTAACTCATGCCCCATTGCATTCTTTGACTGTTTTTGTCTTCACCAGCTCCTCCAGAGGGGGATTCCTGGCATCCACCACCCTCTCTGTGAACAAATATTTCCTGATGTTGGTTCTGAGTCGACCCCCCTGGAGTTTCACTTCATAACCCCATAGTTCTACCGATTTCTATCCAATGGAAAAGGTTTGAAGTTCATGATATCTGAAGGTCTGTATCATGTCTCCCATGCACCTTTCTTGCAGGGTATATATATTTGGATCCTTCAGCCTCTCTTCCGATGGAGACCCCACACACCATTTTGGTCACTCTATCCTATGTCTATCCTTTTTGAGATACGATCTCCAGAACTGAACACAGTACTCCAGGTGAAGCCTCACCAAGGGCATTATCACCTCAATTCTCTTACTGGTTATTCCTATGGCGCCCAGCATTCTTCCGGCTTTGGTTATGATCTTGTCACATTGCTTTGCCATCTTCAAATTGCCAGAAATTATTGTCCTAAGATCCCTCTTGGTCCGTGCATAACAATCTTGCATCCCCCATCACATATGGCTCTTTTGGATTACCGCACCCCAGATGCACGACGCTGCATTTCTTGGCAAATCTTCATCCACTCTTTAAGCTTCCTTAATCACTTTTCATTCTCTCCTTCAGGCGTGTCTACTCTGTTGCAGATCTTAGTATCAACCAGAAATAGACAAAGTTAACCTTCTATCCCTTCCTTAATTTCGCTCACAAGGATATTGAACAGAACCAGTCTGAATACCAATCCTGTAGAAATCCACTTAATATGGTTCTCTCTTCAGAGTAGGTTCCAATTACCATTAAATGCTGTCTCCTATCAGTCACCAGTTTGTAATCCACTCCACCACCTTGGCGCTCACTCCCAAGCTTCTCATTCTATTCACAAGTCTCCTATACAGAACCATACCCAAAGCTTTGCTGAAATCCAAGTAGATCACATTGAGCGCTCTTTCCTTGATCCAATTTTCTAGTCACCCAATCAAAATAATCAGATTTGTCTGACATCTTCCCCTGGTGAATCCATGCTACCTTATGTCAGGCAATCCACCCAATTGTAGATAGTTCACTATCCTTTTCTTCAGCAGAGTGTCCATTAATTTTCCCACCAATGAGGTGAGGCTAACCGGCCTGTAGTTTCCAGTCTCTTTGGTGCTATCACTCTTGTAAAGCGGGACCACCAATGCTCTTCTCCAATTCATGGCACAACTCCCGTTTCCAGAGATCTATTGAACAGGTCCTTCAGCAGATCTGCCAGCACATCTCTGAGCTCCCTCAGTATCCTTGGATGTGTCTCATCTGGCCCCATGGTCTTGTCTACTTTCAGTTTGCCTAGCTCTTCCCATACATTCTGTTCTGTAAATGGAGTATTGTCTACCTCATCCCCATCTACAGTATTGTTTAATGAGCAATGGCTCTTCTACAGGGTCTTTTTTAGTGAACACTGAACTTAAGTATTTAATATTTCCATCATTACTTCTCTCTCAACATTTCTCCTCGCCACCTTTCAATTTCACTATACCACTTCTGGCATCCCATCTTTCTCAGACATTTCTGAAAAATGTAGTAATGAACAGCTAAGTGGCCCTTCAGGTACCGCAGCAGATGCCAGGGAGGGGGTCCGCATGGGATCCAGATAGACTTTGGATCCCTCGGACCCTTGGGGGAATGGACCCTGCCCAGGAAGGGTCCCAAAAGAACAGAATTGGGAGACTCCCACGGATAGAAGATAAAGCCTCAGGGCCCTCGGAGGAGGATTCAATTGCAGGAGTTGGCAGAATCCCTCAAGATTTTGTATGTCTGCTGTATCAGGCTTTCTCCACCTTACAAAATCAAGAAGTAGGCCTCTCTCCTTCTCAGCTTAACCCCTCTCTCATAGGGGAAGAAGCCTCCTACCCCCTAGCCTCCTACCCCCACCCCCCAAATTAGGGAGGCTGGGGGTAGGAGGCTAGGGGTAGGAGACTCAGGCTCATCAGTCCTCTCAGGGCTCCAGGGAGGATACCCAGTCTAACCCGATACGGTTAATCATAATATCATGATCCATAGATTAAAAGAGATAGGACTAACGGAAAAGACAATAGAGTGGTTTATATCATTCATTAATAATAGAACATATTTAATTATTTATTTGGAACTTTTTTATACCGACATTCATGTGCAAAAGAACATATCAGATCGGTTTACATCGAAACGAGGAACAGCATAACAATGACTGCATTACATCGAACAAGGGGTACAGGTAACAGGGATCCAATGGGTACAGATAAATATAGAGCTCCTCCAGAGAGCGATAACTGTTCTAAACTGTTATAATACACCAAACATAGAGTAAATGTTATAGGACTGTTATAATACATCAAATAATAGAACAACTGTTAAAAGTACATCAAACAACGAAACAATGATCACATTTCTCTGATATCTAAGATGTGGAAACCAAAGCTAACTTCGCTAGAACGTTAAGTCTGCACAAACAAAGGCCAAAGAAGTGGGTGGTAATGGATCATGCGCAAGGTTAGGGGGGGAAAGAGGAGGGGGGGAAAGAGGAGGGGGGCAAAACATCAAGGTGGAGGTAAAACTAAAAGAAAGAAATTAAGATTAGAGCTTAAAATAAAATTGAGAATTAAAGAAAAAAATTACAAATAAACTAGACTTGAACTATGACGTTATGTCTGGTTTAGGAGATCGAGACGTAACAACTGGTGGATGGTCTTGAGGATTGGTGAGTCTAGAAAGGAAGGAGGGGTCATCTGAGATTACGGAAAGACTTGACCGAAAAGCCAGGTTTTGAGTCTTTTTTTGAAGGTTGTCGTGCATCGTTCTAGTCGGAGATCCGGCAGGAGTGCATTCCATTGCAGAGGACCAGCTGTAGAAAGGGCTCGTTTCCTGAGCCCTTTCTACATATCAAGTACAGTTGAACAACTCATTATGTAATATCGTCAAGCTTGAAACCGGTGTACCGCAGGGGTCTGCATTGTCCGCGACAATGTTTAATATTTATATGACACCTTTGTGTCATTTATCAGGATTGGGATTGGTTTATTATGCAGGTCCATCCTTCTGGAACTCGCTACCTTCTTCTCTCAGGACAGAACATTGCCCAATTTCAAAAAAAGACTTAAAACCTGGCTTTTCGAACAAGCGTTCAAATCATGATAATAAGTCACATCAACATCCACACACTAGCAAATAATCCATCCAAAGACTCTCAACCTAGCCTGAAACATAACACTTCACAATCAAAGATAATTTTCAGTTTCTCATTCGTCAATTATGTTATAAGTTACTTTACCCATGTATTCTGTTCCAAGTTTTAAGTCCCTGTTCTATGTAACTTGCATTCTTCATGCATGTCTTTTTCAGTTACAATGTAAACCGAGCTGATATGCAATTCTGCATGAAGCCCGGTATATAAAAATGTTAAATAAATAAATAAATATATGCAGATGACATACAGATTTTGATACCTGTAAAAGATACATTAGAAAATGCGTTTAAAATGACCGAAATGTATCTAAATATAATAAAGCAATTACTGTCCCAGATGAAATTAAGTATAAACCTTTAGAAAAAGTTTAAAAACCTGGCTATTTAAACAAGCTTTCCAAAAAGAGAAGGGAGAATAGAAGCCAGGGATGGGCAAAGCACGAACAATTAAACAACCATACACACTGCAGAAATTCACTAAGTGTGTAGTTTTTAATATATAGCGCACCATCACTAATGGATAAGTTACATTTGTAAAATTAGTTCTGTACTTAAAACTGAGAAGGAAAGACATGGACATGATTAATCACATTTAACAACGAACATTGATAAACTATGTTACCGAACCTTATGGCACCTATGTAAATGGACAAATTGTAGTATCATTACTTTTATGTGCCTTAATGTAAACTGTTGTGACGGTTCCCACCAAAACAACAGTATAGAAAAGACTTTAATTAAATAAATAAATAAATAAATAAATAAATAAATAAATAAATAAATAAACAAACAAACAAACATTGAAAAAACAGAGATAATGCTTCTAGAAAGAAAAACTGCAATGAGTACAGAGGATCATCAGTTTAAAAATGATAATAATCAAATCATAATAGCGAATGAAATAAGAGATCTGGGAGTGGTTATAGACCCTGAATTAAACTTTAAAAAATATGTTAGTTCAAAAACTAAAGATGGGTTTTATAAACTACAATTATTAAGAAGACTGAAAACTTTACTACGTATACAAGATTTTAGAACAGTTCTACAAGCCTTAATCTTTAGTGGAATTGATTACTGTAATACCTTGCTACTTGGCCTACTGTACACTACAATAAGACCATTGCAGATTCTGCATAATTCTGCGGCACGAATATTGACCGGAACTCATAAACATGAGCACATAACAACAATAATGGCAGACCTACACTGACTATTCTACATAAGGCAATACATGCAGAACATCTAGAATGGCTAACGGCTTCAATAAGATTCCATATGCCGCAGCGTAATCTGAGATCTTCAGACAAAGGATTATTGGCAATTCCTTTATTAACATCTGCTAGATTAACATCAGTGAGAGAAAGGGCATTATCTCTTGCAGCACCTAAAATTTGGAACACCTTGCCGACTGAACTAAGGCTAGAATCAAGACAGCATGAATTTAAAAAAATTGTTAAAAACATCGCTTTTGAAACAGGCTTTCCATGAGAATGAGAACAACATCTGAAAAAGGCAGACTTAGGTTGAGAGAAATCATGCAGGATTTAGATTTAAGGAATATTTTAGCTATTTTAGTTGTAATAAGTCTTTTAGAGTTTATATATTGAAGTATTGATTATTTTAATTGTTTCCTGATAGTTTATACTAATTGCTATGTGAATGTTGTTTTATTAGATATTGTAAAGATTGTGAACCGATGTGAAGGCTTGGGCGGTACACTGGTATAGAAAAACTTGAAAAATAAATAAAAAGAAAGAAAAAAAGGGAATGTTCTTCAGGGGAACAGGAGGTGGTGTTGTACCTATTTTATAGGGAGGAGTTGGCGTCCCTCAATTCTAGCGTGAATGCCATGAAGATAGTGATTCTCCAAGAGGATGAACAGATGGAAGAGGATCCCATATTAAAGGGAACCCGCAAGCCATCAAAATCCTTCACACTGCACCCTGCCCTGAAAGCAATGGTGCTGTGGGAATGGGACTCTCCTCAGAGAATATTAAAGGGCGAGAAGCTGCTGGATAAGGTCTATCCTCTGGCTGCAAAAGATAGAGAGGCCCCCTTGAGAATACCCAAACTGGAAAACTTGGTCTTGACTATTGCCCGTAGGACATCCACTCTTGTTGAAGCAATGTCTTCCCTATGAGATGCCCAGGATAGGAAGATTGAGGCATTCCTTAAACAGGCCTTTTCTGCCAATGCCTTGGCCCTGCAAGCCTCAGTCTGCAGAGGCTATGTGCCCCGAGCAGTGACCATGTAGCCTGGTTCCAGCAGCTCCTAGAATCAGAAAAAATGGCTAGAGTTGAGTTGGGGGTCTCATACTTAGCTAATATCCCATACGATCTAATTAGAATGACAGCACACGCAGTGGCCTCAGACATGGCAGCCAGAAGCTCCCTATAACTCTGAAGTTGGGCAATGCCCTTCAGAGGGGGCCCTGCTCTTTGGGGAAGATCTAGAGAAGCTCGTGAAAAGTTTAGGCAACGTCAAACCCCAGACACCTCCTGAAAATAGACCTAGGACAAGCAGGCAAAGCCAAGACGCTAATGCTTTTGAGACTTCCGGGGGTCCATGGCAGCAAGGTTTAACTCACAGCAAATTAGGATCCAAGGCTCAATATTTTTTAGGTGCCAGGAAGGCACAAATCATGCCAAACCATTTGGTCCTAGATGTCTTCTGACAAGGCTATGCCCCTGAACTAGGAAAGCAGGTACCAAAAGTGTTTCTAGGCACCCCCCCCCCCCCCCCACGCTTGCACATCACCTCTCAAATGAAAAGCCATAAAAGGAACACTGTGCAAGTTAAAACTTTTACGAGCTATTGTGCCAGTACTCCTCAAGAGAGGGGGCAGCAAACTTATTCAATTTACTTTGTGATACCAAAAAAGGGATGGGTCCTTTCATCCAGTGCTAGACTCAGGGTGGTCAATAGGTGCTTAAATGTGCCACACTTCTGTATGGAGACATTAATATCAAATATTCTCCTTGCCTCAGTGAGGCAAGGAGAATATTTGGCCTCCCTCAACTTAGTGGAGGCATACTTCCATATCCCCATCTGAGTCACCCATCAAGGCCTTCTCAGGTTCGGTGTGTTACGGTTGCACTTCCAGTTCCAAGCACTGCTCTTTGGCATAGCAACTGCTCCCAGGACCTTTATCAAGATCATGATAGTAGGGGGTGCAGCACCGTGCAGACAGGGAATCATGGTCCATCCCTAACTGGATGACTGGCTCATAAGGGCCAAGATGGAGCTGAAGTGTCACAGGCATGCAGAGAGGTGGTCTAGAACTTTCTGAAATTAGGATGTTATTCCTGGGAGCACACATTGACATGAGCACAGGGAGAGTCAAGCTAACCCCCAAAAGGGTCTCCAGTCTGATATAGGTGGTGCAGGCCTTCCACGGATAAGAGACACCAAGAAAATGGGATTACCTCCAGGTGCTTGGCCTCATGGCAGCAATTCTGGATCTAGTCCCCTGGGCCAGAACCTACAAGACCATTGCAGCAGGCCCTGCTATCACACTGGTTACCTTCAGGTCAGGATTACCAGCGCTGGCTACAGTTACCCTCAGAAGTAAAGAGGAATCTGGACTGATGAACCCAGCTCATCAAACTGTTGAAAGAGGTAGCGCTAGAGTTTACCAACTGAATCGTAGTCATTACAGATACCAGTCTGGAAGGATGGGAGGCCCTCTGTCAAGGGCAGGTAGTCCAAGGTCAATAGACAAGAGAAGAGATTCAGTGGACAATAAACAGATTAGAAACAAGAGGCATCAGTCTAGCTTCCCAATGCTTTCTCCCTTTTTTGAAGTTAGAGTTGTGTCAGATGATGCCACCACAATGGCATATTTAAACAAACAAGGGAGTGCCTTGAACCACATTGCGAATAAAGGTGGACTAGAAATGATTGTAAATAAATAAAGGGGGTACCCTCCACGGCTGCACTGTAGCTTAAGAAGCAGCCCAGATGTACGAATGGGTGGAGGACAACTTGCATTTGCTCCCAGTGGTGCAAAAAGCAGAAAACGACAATTGTCAATCCAATTTCCTCAGCAAGAACAGGCTAAACCCAAGGGAAAGGGAACAGAGTCTGGAAGCATTCCAGATGATAAAATAGATAGGTGGGGGCTCCCGGCCATAGACCTAATGGCAATGAGGCAGAATGCTCAAGGGCAACATTTACTTCAGTTGTGGAATACAGCAGGTCTCCTATCCCGATTGCCATAAGTAAGTCTGCCACTAGTTGGCAAGTCAATAACAATAACAGAAAAGGCGGCATCCCTTTTAATTCTAGTAGCACCAGATTGGCCAAGCAGCCCATGGTACGCACATCTGATGAGACTGTTCATAGAGCTCCATTATCCTTCCCCAAAGGGAGGGTCTTCTCAGGTAAGGACCTGTCCTTATGGAGGACCCAGCTCCATTCTCTCTTATGGCTTGGCCCTTGAGAGGTGCACCTCTGTAAGAGGGGATATTCCACAGCTATGTTCTCAACCATGCTAAAAGCTCATAACTGGCTTACATCAGGATATAATGGCTGTTTTGAGGAGTTCTGCAGCAAGCAAGAAATCTCCCCATGGAAATCTGGTATACCACACATTTTAGACTTCCTTCAGGTGAGCCTAACTAAAGGCATGTCTTTTAAGTCCCTGAAGTTTCAGACAGCAAAAACTGCATGTTACAGGGGTGAGATTAAGGGTGCCTAGGTAGTGGCACACCCAGATGTTGTACGATTCTTGAAGGGGGTGAAGTGGTGTGCCCACTCTTTAAGGCTATGAACCCTCAATGGGATGCCAACTTGGTCCTGAGGGAACTAATCAAGATAATCTTTGAACAAATAAAACATGCATCCTTAAGGGACCTAACCTGTCTTTTTAGTTGTAATATGCTCACAAGGCGCAAATTAGAACTGCAGGCTCCATCATGTTGGGACCCTAACCTAGTCTCACCAGACTCAGTCATCTTTAGACCAGTTTCTTTCTTCTACCAAAGGTAGTTTCTACCTTCCATAACCAATTAGTTTTGCTTCCAGCTTTCAGGAAAATAGAAGGGGAGGAGGAGGAGGGCCTACAGCAGTTAGATGTACGTCGTATAATCTTGAGTTACCTCAAGGAGACAAGCATCTTTAGGAAGTCAAAGCTTTTTTTGTTTCCTATTTACAAGACCCCATAAAGGGGAAGCAGCATCAAAGGCCACTATAACTAGGTGGATAAAGAAAGCGATAATCTCAGCATATATGTTCGCAGATAGACAAGCCCCAGCAGGCCTACGAGCTCATTCAATTAGGGCTCAAGCAGAGACTTGGGCCGAAGCATCCACGATTTCCCTGGAGGACATCTGTAAGGGCACCACTTGATCATCCCTGCATACCTTCTACAGGCTGGACATGCAGGTTAGGACAGATTCTGCTTTGGAGGAGGAGTGTTGAGAATAGCCTTGTTTTCCACCTGCCCTAGCAAGGAGAAGCTTTGTTAACTTCCATAAGAGTGTGACTAGAACGGGACCTTCCTAGCTATACATCCTCCCGTCTGCCTACTCCTCCCGCTCCCACCCTAACCTTTTCTACCCCTTACCTCCTTTTCCCCCCGGAATAGGTTTCCACCTCTTCCCACCTTTACCTCCGCTACCAGACACCTGCCTCACCCCCTCGCATTTTGCACCCAACTGTAAGTCTCATAAATATCATGTATGCTATTCTAAATTATATATGCTGAATCTGTTTACCGTTTTATATTGCTCATGCTGCACTGTACTCCTGCTATCAGTTTGGACAGACTGAAATATATTCTGTATAACCTGCACCATATAGCTGGCAATATAAGCTGCATTGTATACCCTGCATTACAATACCTTTCATTGTTCATCTGCTCCTTCTCCTAAATTACTGCTCCCAAGCAATTGCTCTGTACCACTTAATTGCCCTGTATTACTTAACTCTGCTTGTGCCTTGCCCACCTGCTACCCAACCCTCAGTCTCACGTATCCAGACCTATCCAAATTATATCCTCCTCCTCCCACTCAATCTCCTACTCACCATGACCACCCACCAGATCCACCGCATTCATCTTCCTCATAACAGACGCCCCCGCCTCCCCTTCCTCACACCATCCTCCACGTACAAGTCCCTCCTCCCCATCCTCACCACCCCCTTGAACCAAATTCTAGGACTTACAACCCTCTCAATTATCCTATTCAATGCCCAGTCCCTCTCTAAGAAAACCCCCATCCTGAATGATCTCCTCAATGACTGCAAACCAGATATCTGTGCCATCACAGAAACCTGGCTCAAGGAAACTGATATAGTCCTCCTCAATCAGCTACCGTCACACTCCTATGAAATCCTATCTATCCCAAGACCAAAGAAAAGAGGAGGAGGTATCCTCCTAGCCTTCAAGAAGCACCTAAATCTCAAGCTCGCTCACACCACCTCACCCCCCAAATTAGAAATTGGCCTTTTCAATTCCCCTACACTACAGATCTGCCTCATATACGCCCCCCCCCCCCCCCCACCCCCGGGTCCATCGACCAAGATCCGTCCCCCTTTATTGAATTCATATCCGCCAACATCAACATTGAAATCCCCTCCATCATACTAGGAGATTTCAATCTTCATGTCGATGCCACTCCTCTCTCCCCTTCCTGTGAAGCATTCCTCACCGCCCTCCAAGCTCTTGGCTTCCGACAAATTGTTTCCTCCCCCACCCATCAAGCCGGACACTCCCTCGACCTCATCTTCATCAACCACTGCTTTCTATCTCCCCACCCCCCCCCCCCCCACCTGCTCCCCAGTACCCTGGTCTGACCACTTCCTCATAGAAGCCTCTCTACCACTCACTACCCCTGCCAACCCCGCCCCCCCCGAGCAACATTACCATTACCTACAGGAAACCCTGTCCAGGAGAAGAACTTGCTCTGGCAATCTCTAATGCTGTCACAAACCTTGACTGCTCCAACCCGGAAGCTGCCATCACATCCTGGTCCAACATTACCCTTGAAATTGCTGACAAGCTATGCCCCATGTCCAGACGAGAAATACGACCATCCGCAAAAAACCATCAACCATGGTACTCAGCAGAGCTAAGAGTCTTAAAAAACAACCTTAGGCAGCGCGAGAGAATCTGGCGTAAAGCTCCCTCTCCCCAACTTGCCTCAAGCTATAAAACTGCCCTCCATCACTATAGAACTACAACACTCAAAATCAAGCGAGACTTCTACTCTACTAAGATCCACCAATACATGTACAATCCGAAAGCCCTCTTCGCCTATGTATCCGACCTCACCAAGCCCTCCCAACCCCCAATCCCTGACAATGAAGCCCCCACTAGGAGTGAAGAAATCGCCCAACACTTCCTCTCAAAAATCTCTAACATCCTCCTCAGATTCCAACACCCCTCCCCATTAACCCCTCCCCCTTCCCCCCCGCAGCCCACCCCTGCCAACAGTACCCTTCACACCCTTGACCTGACTTCTACCAAAGAGGTGGAATCCATCCTCAGAAAACTTAGACCAGCAACCCATCCCTCAGACACCATACCCACTAAAACCCTCCTCTTAATCCCAAACTCTATCGCCAAACCCATTGTTGACATTATCAACTCCTCTCTCTCCTCAGGCTCCGTCCCAGATGTCCTCAAACAAGCGATAGTAAAACCCCTCCTTAAAAAACCCTCACTAGACCCTAAAGACCCCTCCAACTTCCGTCCGATCTCAAACTTACCCTTCATCTCCAAAATCATGGAAAAGATCGTTAATACCCAACTCACTGAATACCTTGACAATAACAATATTCTGCATTCTACCCAATTCGGTTTCCGCAAATCCCTTAACACTGAAACACTCCTACTTTCTCTCACAGACCACATACTCAGAGGCATGGATCAGGGCAACTGCTATCTCCTTGCTCTTCTTGACATCTCAGCTGCCTTTGATACCATCAATCACAATTACCTCATCAACCGCTTGGCTGAAATAGGTATCTCTGGCCTAGCCCTGCTCTGGTTCAAATCCTACTTATCTAACAGAAAATTTGCTGTCAAAATAGGAAATGCCAAATCTGCTCTCTACCCCTTATCCCAAGGTGTCCCCCAAGGCTCCTCCCTCTCCTCTACCTTATTCAATATTTACCTCACACCCCTCTGTCAGTTCCTCACAAATCTTGGCCTTAAATTCTACCTCTACGCAGACGATGTGCAAATCCTTATCCCCATCCACAACTCGCTATCTGATGCCCTTGCTTTTTGGAACACCACCCTTGCCTCTATAAATGACTTTCTCTCGAACATCCACCTTGCATTAAACTCCTCCAAAACAGAATTGCTTCTACTCTCTCAACACCAACCCCCCAAGCCCCTGATTTCCAACGACCCAGCATTCAGCGCCACATCATCCCAATCCTTTGTTAAGGATCTCGGAGTAATTTTAGACCAACAACTTAATCTAAAGAAACAGATCAACTCCATCCTCAAAGAAGGTTTTTTCAAGCTCCATGTTATAAAGAAACTCAAACCCCTCCTACACTATCATGACTTTTGCACTGTTATCCAATCTACCCTCTCCTCTAAACTTGATTACTGCAACGCCCTCCTCCTCGGACTACCCGCCTCCACTACTAAACCCCTACAAATGTTCCAAAACGCCATCGCCAGGATTATTGCTAACTCACGGAAATCGGACCACATCACTCCCATACTTAAAGACCTCCACTGGCTCCCCATAACACCTAGGATTCAGAGGGGGGAAATTAAAAAAAAAAAAATTTGTGCTAAACCGGCTCTGTCCCCGGGCGTCTGTGCATCTTATGGAGCAAATCAGGGGAGTGCATAACATTTTTTTTTCTCCCCATTTTGTTTTCGGGTATGGGAAGAGCCATTTCGGTCCACTCCCCAGATCAGAAAACTTTTATCTTTCTCTGGGAACCCCCCCCCCAAAAAAAACAACCCACCCCAACCCTTTAAATTAACAACCCCCCACCCTCCTGACCTGGTGGTCCAGCGGGGGTCCAGGAGCGGTCCGGGAGCGATCTCCTGGACTTGGGCCGTCGGCTGCCAGTAATGAAAATGCCGCCGACGGCCCTTTGCCCTTACTATGTCACAGGGGCTACCGCTGCCATTGGTTGGCCCCATTGACATAGTAAGGGCAAAGGGCCGTCGGCGCCATTTTGATTACTGGCAGCAGACGGCCCAAGTCCAGGAGATCGCTCCCAGACGGCTCCTGGACCCCCGCTGAACCACCAGGGACTTTTGGCAGGTCTTGGGGTAGTCAGGAGGGTGGGGGGGGGTTTGTTAGATTTTTAGGATTTTTTTTATATTCGCTCCATAAGACGCACATACATTCCCCCCCCCCCCACTTTTGGGGGGGAAAAAGTGTGTCTTATGGAGCGAAAAATACGGTATATGTTGTACACTGGCAGAGAGTGACTTTGACCGTGACAGCTAACTGTCATGGGTATATGTGTTATAGGTAAAATAATCTTCTGTGGAGAAGCCCTCAGAATATCTGTATTAACAATCTTAACACTTTCATACCAGGCTTACATGGAAGTGGAGGAGTTAGTTTTTCATATTCCTCATCAAGAAAACATGATCAAGCTGGTACAAAGAATGTTAGAATATATTGCCCTGGAAGTATGAGAACAGCACTAATGCTTGTGATGAGACATGGCACATGACAAGGAAATTTTATGGTTTTCTCCTTTGGAAACATATCCTAAAGGCATACTATGTCTCTTTGCATATAAGCTATTAGAACAGGTTGTTGAAAAACCTGAAATAGATAATAAGCTGGGCTTCTGTAACAGGAGGTTGCTCCACTAAACGTGAGGCTTGGTAACAGGGATGGTTCTAGCATGCTGGGGACAGCTAAGAAGTGTACCCCCAAACATTCCTGTAGAAGCTGCCTCACCTTGCTGCAGAAATGGTGCAGGGCCTCATTTCTGCAACTGGAAGTGAGGTCCAACAGGCCTAAAGAGTGGTGTGGCCATGGCGGAATACATCCTGCCAGTCAGAAGTGAGGCCCTGGGGGACCTAAAGAGCAGAGTGTCATGGCCAGAAGAGTAGACCCAGTGGGCCTAAAAAGCAGCATGGCCACAGTGCAGCCCATTCTGCCACGGCCCGAAGACTAGGCCCAGTGATGCCTGAAGAGTGGTGTGGCAGCAGAGCCCAT
The DNA here is from genome assembly GCF_901001135.1 of Rhinatrema bivittatum. Classification (NCBI taxonomy): domain Eukaryota; kingdom Metazoa; phylum Chordata; class Amphibia; order Gymnophiona; family Rhinatrematidae; genus Rhinatrema; species Rhinatrema bivittatum. Next base: position 267,815,277 of record NC_042618.1, on the reverse strand, counting down.
CTCACCGCAGCTGGAAGAGAGGCTTGGTGGCACCTGATCAGTAGCATTACAATGGCAAAGCCCATTTTGCCACAAGCGGAAGAGTAAGCACTGTGGAGACTGAAAAGCAGTGTGGCCACACCGTAGACCATCCTGTTATGGCCAGAAGAGTAGGCCTGGCAGAGACTGAACAGTGGTGTGACCGCAGTGGAGCCCATCCCACTGCAGCCAGAGGAAGAGAGGGGAAGGCCCTGAATGCATACATGCATGTGTAAGACAAACTGTGTTGTGTAGGTGTGAGAGTGACAGCCTGTGTGTATGTGTGTTTAAATATAAGTGAGCTTGTGTGCAAGGCTGTGTTAGAGTAAGACAGAGTCTATGTGGGTGTGTGAGAGAGCATGTGTGTGTGTACATGATCCTGTCTGACTGTGGAGTGTGAGAGAGAAAAGGTGTGTATGAGAGTCTGTATGCATGTACAAGTGTATGTGAGAGAGAAGGGATTGGTTTTAAGAGCCTGTATGCAGGTATGAGTGCATGAGACTGTAAATGTGTGTGTGTGTGTGAGAGAGCTTGTATGCATGTGTGAGTGTCTGTATTCATATGTGAGTGTATGTGAGAGCCCATATGCAGGTGTGAATTGTCTGTGATAGAGCCTGTATACATGTGTGAGTGAGAGAGAGGGTATACATGAGAGCCTGTGTATGAGAGCCTATGTGCATGTGTGTTTGACAGCCTGTATATATGTGTGTGTGAGAAAAGATTTGTGCGAGAGTCCATATGCATGTGAGAACCTGTATGCATATATATGTGTGTGTGAGAGAAAAATGTGAGAATGCATGATGACCTGTATGCATGTGCAAGTATGTGTGAGAGCCTATATGCATGTGTGAGTGCCTGTGACAGATAATGTGTGTGAGAAAGCCTGTATGCATGTGGAGTGCATGTGAGGAAGGGGGTGTCAGATTTTCTCTGCTGGGGGTACATCACCCCAGGAGCAGTACAGGTGTGCAAGACAGGATGCTGGGCAGGACTAGGGCTCATCTTCTGCCTAGCCAGCTCCCCCACCCCCTGCAAGTTGAGCCCTTAGGTTATGGGGGCCAGTAGGTCTCTGCAGCAGCAGTACATAATAGTGAGTCAGTATTACAGAACAAGGCTGGATACAGACATTGGCTGGAAGCTTGGGCACAATATGCAGGCACGGCTTGGCAAGGCTTAGTGCAGGACCTGGACGAGGCAAGGCTTGGTACAGAAGCTGGACGTAGCACAAGGGCTAGGGCTGCAATCACAGAGACAAGGCAAGGCAATGAGCATGGCAAGGGAGAGATATAAGCACAGCAAGGTACTGAACCGGACACTAAGCAGGAACTGGGATAAGGAATGCATGCAAGGTCAAGACTGGGTACTGGAATAGACAAGGAGTCGAGGACAGGATACTGAAACAGAGAGCAGTGGACAGGATACTGGAACAGCAGTGAGCTGTGGACAGGATACTAAAACAGACAGGATTAGGTGGAGAATGACAAGACCAGACAAAGACAGGACTAAACAAGGCAGAACAGGGAAGGACTTAGACAAGGCAGACAAGCATAACATGGAACAGAAAACACAGAAGCCCAAAGGCAACAAGGCTGGAGGCCCATAGGCCACTAGGCTATAGGCCCGAAGGCCCTTGGGTATAAAAAGAAGCATGGATAAGCCACAAGGCAAGAAGGCCCTGAGGCCATAAGGCAAGGCTAGGCCTAGGATATGATACAGAACAAGGCACAAGGTGCAAGAAGGCCACAAGACAAGGCCTGAATCGGTCAAAGAGCAAGGTACTAGGAACAAGACCCAGAGACTACAAGGTATAAAGCAAGGAAACAGTGGCCAGGTGAGAAAGTGAAGAGTGACTCCATGAAGAGGCAAAGTTTATGGGCAAGACTAAGTTACATAAGGCTGGAGCGTGGGTGTGGTGTAAGCAGTGAGGAGGAGCTGGGCAAGGCTGGAGATTAAGCTCGCTGAGGTCCCTTGGTAGAAATCAGTCTGCACCACACATTGAATCAGAAGGCCAATTAGGAGATGGCATGGATAGCTCTGAATGTGTGATGCCTCTGTTGGTGAGGAAGTGTCATAGCCAGCAGACTCAGGATATGGTGAGGCTGTGAAACAGGCAAAACCATGACAGGGATTTTGTGAAAGAGCCTGTATGCATGGGTGAGACAGCAAGAGAGTGTGAGTGACAGCTTATGTGTATGAGAGAGAGAGGGTGTGATTGTGTGTGTGTGTATATATGTGTGAGACAGCCTGCATGCATGTGTGAGTGCGTATGTATGGGTGTGTGTGAGGGAGAGCCTATGTATGTCAGAGAGGGTGTGTTAATGAGAGTATTGGTGTACGACAGACAGAGTAAGAAAGTGTGTGTATACTTGAAAACTTTTCTGGCCCTCTACCCCAATCCTCGACAATCTCAGGATGACTGGAAATCAAAAGATCCCAGGTTTGGAGAACAGAGAATGTTTAAATTTTTATTAGTTTTAATTGTTGGGTGGTACTTGATGTCTGTTTTGAAATATTTTATTGTTTTTTGAGATTTTTTTGAAAATTTTTGTTTAATTATTGAATGATGTTCTGTTCGTCAGCTGTTTTGATATACTTATTCTATTAGTATAGTTGTACTATTATGATTGATGTGTTACTTTTTTTATTTTATTGCTGTTTTATGATGAGCGATGATGTTTCTGTTTTTCCATTGTTGCATTGCATACAGAATCTGGCTTCTTGTAGTTTCCAGTTCAGTTTTTGTCTGCACATTTCTAGTTATACTTTATGGAGTCTTTATTCTGTATTTGGTGAAGGTCCATCTGAGATGTGTACATGTGACTGAGGTGAAGTATTCTACTGGTGTAGGAGTTTTACTATAGTATAAATGTAATTCAGTTTACTTATGGCTTTCTGAGGGCCAAGCCCACATCGAACACACTTTACAATAGCCCTAATACCATAAGAGTTCCAAGTGTCTTTAGATAGAGTTTTCTGGTTGGCATCAGAGCAGTATGCTTAAAAATCAGATATGCAGTGATATTTTTACCTCATAAGAATATGAATGTCCTTTTTCATGTAAAATCTGTTATTTTAAATTGTGTGTGATGAAGGCTAGGAAGGATGAAGTGCAAGGCTCTAAGGTTTGCCCAGAGCATCTAATACCCTTGCACCAACCTGGAGGGTGTGTGCCACACAACGAATCCCATCATTCACCTATCTTCTATTTCTCCATGGGGAGAAAGGTGGGAGGCATGGTAGAGTTCTTGGGAGTGTAGTAGGGTTGCTAGCTTCCTAGAAATATTTCCACTGGCACTCTATCCGGCACTCCTTTGGGAAATCTTACCCCTGCTTTACCCTCATTTCAAATCACCGGAAGGGCCAGACTCCAAGAGGGCCACACACACACACACACACACACTCTTAGCCCTCGCAATGACTTCACCTGTGTGGTGCCTTGGGAGGCAGGAAGTGCCATCTCATCTCTCACCTCAGACAGCAGATAGCCTTGAGCCATCCCAAAAAGCATTTCAGGAGACATACTCTGCTACCTTCTTGCCAAGTGGAGGCCTCAGACTCCAGGGCTGATTTACATCCTCTGTGAAGGTAGATGCGTGCATGGTGAAAGGGCCAGAGTCTTATGGAATGGACATGACAGAAATGTGAGAGTAAGGCATAAGAAGCAATGGTTCTTTAAAATAGAGGATACTCAAACCACAAACATAAACATTGACACCTTACCACTAAAATAAAACAGACCACACCAGATAAAGAATAAGTGACAAAAACCAAGATTAGCTTTATGCCTTAATGGTGTGAAAATATAAATACAGTCTACCACCACTGGCCCACTGAACAAAGGTTAGATTGCAAGCAAGTAATTTTATCCTTAAGTATACAGGTGAACACAAGAAGAGAGCATATTAAGCAAACTGACAACCTAATCGAGAAGAGCTCTGGCCTCATGACTAGATAATGGAACATGTCCATACATATGTATAGCAAAGCACTATTAATAGTTTTGAGGTACAAGGCAGGCAGCCAAGAATGAAACATCCCAATATAGTTCAGAGGTATTAGGCAGGCAGCCTAATGCCATTAACAATGTAGGAAAATTTTAATGGGAAGTCAGTCATGAAAGGTGAGAACCAATAAAAAGGCAGATGCAAAAGACTGAAGACCAGATTGCAGAAGCCAGGAGACTGAAGATATACAGAGCAATTCCACTATATCAATGAAGGTCCGCTTACTGTGAAGGAAAACTTCTAGAGGTAGCGATTTTGTCCACCACTCACACACCATTTCTGTCATCTTCTCAGGCTGCAGAAACACATTCAGTGGCATGGCCAGCACCATCTGTTTCCTGATAGCAGCACACCTCAATTGTCTTTAATATGCTGTATGGACCACTTGTTAAGAGTGATCCATACAGCATGTTATCTAGTCATGAGGCCCAGCTGCAAGGATGACAGAGCAAAGGAAACCCTAATATAAAGCAATTATCTTGTACTGTTCACCTCTTGCCTCTTCTAAGCTTTTTTGCCAGGGGGATCCTTTGCCACTCTGCCCATACTACAGCCAAATAGCCTGGGACTGCTCCTCAGTGTGGTTGATGTTGATGCTAGACAGGGAGCTGCCTGCTGGAATGCTTGCACAGCTTGCAGGATGGTGGTGTTCAAATTGTTGATGGCAGTGGTCAGGCTTGAATTTAAATTGTTTACAGAAGCAATGAGAGTGTTGAGTCCCTGTGAAAGTATTAGTGTTTGCTGCTGCTGCTGGGCCTGCCACATCAATTGCATTTCCCTATGAAGGCTTCTTAAGTCCTGGTGTAGTGTGCTGCCTTGCAAATGTATATTCTCATGTATGCTGGCCATGGTGACATCTGGCAGCTATGGGGTGCCTGAGGTTCTGGCTGAGCTGATGGGCAAAGCTGTGTATATTAGTAGAGCTGTCCCATCTGCTCCTTCTGAAACCTGGCTGTCCTTCTGCACACATGGTGATGTAGTACTGGTAAAGTAGGCAGGTCCTCCTTCCATGTAAGCTCTGGTATAAGCTTGTTGAATGAGAGATTTGCTAGCTCCTAATCTTCATGGCCTTCCTCCTGCTCCTCTGGCTGTGGCTATGTCTCTGGCTGTGATTCTAGCTGTGCGTGCATCTCCTGCTCCACTGTCTCCTGCTGGGTGCTGCATCCTGTGAAAGGAAGCAAGGGCTTATGAATGAACTGGACCATAACAAATTTGATGCATAAAGGAAAATTAGTTCTTACCTGTTAATTTTCGTTCCTGTAGTACCACGGATCAGTCCAGACAGTGGGTTGAGGCTCCTTTCCAGCAGGTGGAGACAGACTAAAACTTGCAGGATGCCCTATATCAGGACAGAGCCTATCCTCTCACCCTTCAGTATAACGTATGTCAAAGCAGAAAACAATAAAACCAAGAATAGGATCAAGCAAGTAACCAAAAGCTCAACGGAGCAACCATAGATTAATGTAGAAGCATAGTATACCTATACGCTCTTGCAATAACCGCCAAGGCTTCCGGTGTAAATGCTCAGTAATCTTGCACCAAGGAAAATATGAAATCTGCAGACCTGCAAGAAAACAAGCTTTGAGAGGACAGAAGACAGACAGGGAAGGGCGTCTGGACTGATCCGTGGTACTACAGGAACGAAAATTAACAGGTAAGAACTAATTTTCCTTTCCTGTACGTACCCGGATCAGTCCAGACAGTGGGATGTACCAAAGCTTCCCTAAACTGGGTGGGACCGAGACAGTCCCGCTCGAAGCACGTGCCGCCCAAAGGAACCGAACACCGAAGCGTGTACATCCAGACGGTAGTGCCGAGCAAAAGTATGCACAGACGTCCAAGTGGCAGCCCTGCAAATCTCCTGCGGAGAGACAGACTGACTCTCCGCCCAAGAAGTAGCCTGAGAACGCAGAGAATGGGCTTTCAGACCCTCAGGAAGAGGACGACCCTGACAAAGATACGCCGAGGAAATGGCTTCCTTCAACCACCGTGCAATCGTGGTCGTAGAAGCCTGTTTACCCCGGTTGGGACCACTCCAAAGGACGAAGAGATGGTCCGAAACTCGAAAGTCATTGGTGACTTGAAGATAACGAAGCAAGACTTGCTTAACATCCAGTCGACGGAGGTCACCCCCAGTCATACCCGCAATCTCCTCCGGAGAGAACGGTGGGAAGTTCCACCGACTGGTTGATGTGAAAAGCAGAGACAACCTTAGGCAAGAAGGAAGGAACCGTCCTGAGAGAGACCCCGGAATCAGAAAAACGCAAGAAGGGCTCCTGACATTACAGCGCCTGAAGCTCGGAAATACGACGAGCAGAGGAGATAGAGACTAGAAAGATAGTCTTAAGAGTAAGATCCTTGAGCGGAGCGTGGCGAAGAGGCTCAAAGGGAGCCGCACAGAGAGCACGAAGGACGAGGTTGAGACTCCAAGATGGACACGTGGCCCGAGAGGGAGGGTGGAGGTGTCTGACACCCCTCATGAAACGAATGACGTCCGGGTGAGCAGCCAAGGCATGACCATCCACCCGACCCAGGAGAGAGCCAAGCGCAGAGACTTGAACGCGTAAGGAACTGAAGGAGAGACCCTTAGAGAGACCCTTCTGAAGGAAAGAAAGAACCAAAGGAATCGAGGCGGAGCGCGCCGGGACGCCCGCCTCCGTACATGCGGATTCAAAGACCTTCCAGATGCGCACATAGGCCAGAGAAGTCGACTGCTTCCGGGCTTGCAGCAGGGTGGAGATGACCTCCTCCCTATAACCTTTGCGCCTCAGGTGACGCCGTTCAAAAGCCAGGCCTCTAGACAGAAGCAATCGGCCTGGTCGAAAAATACAGGCCCCTGCCGGAGGAGACGAGGGAGATGACTGAGGCGCAGGGGCCCGTCCACCGCTAGATTGATGAGATCCGCGAACCACAGCCGTCGTGGCCACTCGGGAGCGACGAGAATCACCGGACCACGGTGAAGTTCAATTCTCCTGAGAACTTTCCCTACTAGAGGCCACGGGGGGAACACGTACAGAAGCACGTCCGCCGGCCAAGGGAGAGCCAGAGCGTCCACGCCCTCTGCGCCGTGTTCCCTCCAGTGGCTGAAGAACTGATTGGCTTTGGCATTGTGCAGAGTCGCCATGAGGTCGAGATGAGGACGACCCCACCTGTCCACTATCATAGCCATGGCCGCGTCCGAGAGTTCTCATTCTCCCGGATCGAGCGACTGCCGGCTGAGGAAGTCGGCTTGAACATTGTCTTTTCCGGCGATGTGAGAGGCCGCAAGGCACTGTAGGTGACGCTCCGCCCAAGCGAGTAGGCGGCTGGCTTCTAAGGCTACCTGGGGCCTGCGAGTGCCCCCTTGGCGATTGATGTAGGCGACTATGGTGGAGTTGTCGGACAGGACTCGTACCACCTTGTTGCGGATCAGAGGAAGGAACTCCTGAAGGGCCAGGCGGACCGCCAAAGTTTCCAGTCGATTGATGTGCCAGCGCGACTGAGTCTGGGACCATGTCCCCTGGGTGGACTGAGATAGGCAGACCGCACCCCAGCCCAACAAGCTGGCGTCCGTTGTTACTATCGTCCACTGTGGAGCTTGAAGAGGCATCCCTTGTAGGAGATGCGGAAGGGACAGCCACCACTGTAATTCGTCGGCAGTAGACTCCAAGAAGGGAAGGACTACGTGGAACTGCTCCGACACTGGTTGCCAACGAGACAGCAAAGCTTTCTGTAATGGACGCATATGAGCAAAAGCCCAGGGGACCAGATCCATGGTAGAAGCCATGGAGCCCAGGATTTGGAGATAATCCCAGGCTGTCGGTGAAGATAGCGCAATCAAATTCTGAACCTGACCGATCAGTTTGAGGGCTCGCGCCCGAGGTAAGAAAACCTTGCCTACTCGGGTGTCGAAGTGTGCTCCCAGAAATTCCAACTCCTGGGAAGGCTGAAGCTTGCTCTTGGAAAAGTTCACTATCCACCCGAAAGAGTCAAGGAGCTCCAGCACTCGATCCACCACCCGCCGGCAAGAGGTCTCCGATTTGGCCCTGATGAGCCAATCGTCCAGATAGGGATGGACGAGAATCCCTTCCCGGCGCAAGGCCGCAGCCACTACTACCATTACCTTCATGAAGGTGCGAGGAGCGGTTGCGAGGTCGAAGGGGAGAGCTCGAAACTGGAAGTCCTGGTTGAGGATGTGGAATCGGAGAAACGTCTGGTAGTCGCGGTGGATGGGGATATGAAAATATGCTTCTGCGAGATCGAGGGAAGCAAGGAACTCTCCTGGACGGACCGCCGCAATGACCGCCCGCAGGGTTTCCATGCGAAAGTGGGGGATCTTGAGGGCCCGATTGACCCTCTTGAGGTCCAGGATTGGGAGGAAGGACCCGTCCTTTTTGGGCATGGTGAAGTAAATAGAATACTGGCCGGCGCCAATTTCCCTTTCTGGGACTGGGACCACCGCCCCCAGATCCAGAAGCTTGGAGAGAGTCTGGACCACCGCGTCCCTCTTGGCCCGGCCGCAAGGTGAGAACAGAAAGAGATCTGGAAGTTCCCTGACGAGGTCGAAAGCGTACCCGCCTCTGATAATGTCGAGGACCCACTGATCCAAAGTGATTTTGACCCATTCCTCGAAAAACAGGGAGAGGCATCCGCCGAGGTAAGGGACCGAGGGATGGGCCGGCTGAACTTCATTGTGTGGCAGGTTTAGCGGGGGTACGCACGGGCTGGCCCTCGCAAAAGGGCCGCCTGCCACAAAAGGACTGCAACCAGGACTGCGCACGAGAAGACCCCCGAGGAGTACCGCCCCGCCCTCGAGAAGCGAAGCGACGCTGACCCCTGAAACGAAAGCGAGAGGCTGCGAAGGACCGAGAAGCCTTAAGGCGGTCCTCTGGAAGTTTATGGATCTTGTTGTCAGCCAAGGAGTCCATAAAGCTTGTCGAGGTCCTCGCCAAAGAGCATCTTACCTTTGAAGGGAAGCGTGCCCAGCCGGGTCTTCGAGGACTGATCAGCCGACCAGTGGCGAAGCCAAAGGAGCCTCCGGGCAGCCACTGCTGAAACCATCGCCTTCGCCTGGACACGGACCAAATCATAGAGGGCATCCGACACGTAAGCGATTACCGCCTCCAGACGCTCGGCCTGTTCTGCCTCACCTGGCGGAAGCTCCCCGGCGCAGAGTAACTGTTGGACCCACTGGAGGCCTGCCCACATCATGAGGCTGCTACAGCAAGACGCCCGAACCCCAAGGGCCAGGACGTCGAAGATGCGCTTCAGGTGAGCCTCCAGCTTACGATCTCGCGAATCCTTTAGGGCCGTGGAACCTTCCACTGGGATCGTGGTGTGCTTGGCCACTGCAGAAACATAAGAATCCACTGATGGATATCACAACCGCTCTAAGCCCTCTTCCGAGAGGGGATAGAGCTTATCCATCGCATGCCCCACCCGGAGCGAACCCTCAGGAGCCTCCCATTCCCGTAGGATAAGGAGCTTAAGCATGGGGTGGGGGTGGAAGGGAAAGGCCGAGGCCGGAGCCCGGAACCCTCCCAAAACCGGGTTCATTTCCTTAGGAAGTGAGGCCATGAGATTATCCATGGAGAGACTTTCCAGACCCAGCTCCTCCAAAACAAAAGGGAGGAGGGGCTCTAGCTCCTCCTTACAAAAAAGACTAAGGGCTCTGGGGTCATCCCCCTCTAGATGGGGGGGGGGGGCATCTGCCGAATCCGAGGAAGCAGCGGGGTCGGAGGACCCAGGAGACACCGGGGGAGGGGAGGAGGGGGGCACCCCCGGGACCACCCGCACCCGAACTGGTCCCTGAGGCTCCGCAGCTGGTCCAGAGGTCAACGGCGCTGATCAAGGGATTTTAGACGGGAGGGGCAAGGGGGGGCTTTCATCCATCTCATGCAGGCTAGCTAAATAAGATTTGTGCATGAAGAGGACGAAATCCGTGGAAAAAGGGACCCTGGATTTACCGGGGGGGGGGGGAGGGGGGGCGAGGGAAGGTCAGGACCCCCCTCCTGGGAACCCGCAGCAGCCAAATCAGGGGTTAAATCGAAAAAATCCTGCCCCCCAGCCCCAGGGAGCACTGAAATCGGCCCCGATGAAAAATCCAAGATGGCGGCCGTTCACGGGCTCTGCCGACCCGGGAAAGGCCTAGCCATGCCGGGAGGAGTGGAGCCCCGGGCTAAATTTGCTTGTCCTGCCGAGGAGGGACCTTCCCCACCCGGCAGACAAGCAGTGCAGAGGCCCTGCCGTGAAAAACGCGAGGAAAACAGCCCACAAGACGAGGTTGCTATGTCAGCCGGGACATAGCAACCTCGGCTGAGGAAAAAAAAGCTGAAAAAACAAAGCTTGATTGACAGCCTGCACAGCAGGAGAGAACAGGCGGGAACCTGCTGCCTTCTGCTTCTCTGACTGCCAGTTCTAATCCTATACTGACCAGAAAAAGTTAAAAAAGCTGGTCAACTGCTGCAGATAAGTTAGAGGTAGGTGAGTACCTGCAACTTATTGAAAGTTAAAACTTTGAAACTCCTTTTTTTTTTTTTACTGAGCGCAGCAGCGGGTTCAAAACCCTCTCGGCAGCCAGAGGGGGAACGAGGCCCAGAGAGCGTCGGTCCCGACACCTGGAAGCGTACACGGACTCAGGACTAAGCAGGGAACCCCCTCCTGCAAAAGGGGACAAGCTCCCCTGAGCCGGGCAAGAGCTGGGGGACGGACGTCTCCCACACAAAAAGGCACTAAAGGCGGCAAAAATTCCTTCAGAGATTCACTTTCTATAATTAATTTTTTTTTTTTTTAAAACAAGAACCAAAAGAAGTACTTGCTTGAACCTAAAGAGAATAAAGAGGCTGACAAGCCTACAGCAGAGAACCGAAGGGGAGATGCTGCACCTGCTGGGAGACATACAAATACTTAAAGGTGAGAGGATAGGCTCTGTCCTGATATAGGGCATCCTGCAAGTTTTAGTCTGTCTCCACCTGCTGGAAAGGAGGCTCAACCCACTGTCTGGACTGATCTGGGTACGTACAGGAACAAGATATTCACTTTTCTAATTTGAAAGGTGAACATTTTATTACTTGCCATCAACCCTCCTGTATCCTTCCTTCATACCTCCTGTAGATTTACCTGCCACCTCTTCATCCACTGTGTCCAGATCCAGTGCCACTCCTGCAAAGACATCTGGCCCCAGTTTGTCTTTCAGGCACTGCTCCATACGTTTCAGGGTAATTGTCCAGAGTGTAGGTCCTCCAGTCTCCCTCTGGAACTTGGCTAGTTTTATGGCTGGTCTTAAGGCTGGTGTTGAGGTCACAAAAGTGGTGGGTCACCTGCTCATTGATCCATCTCCCTCCACCCTCACTGGCAATCTTGCTCCTTGGAGGTTTTGGCTGCCTGCTGCTCGAAGAGCTGGTTGAAATTCGCAAGACTCCCTCTCCAAGCAGATTATTTTCTTTGATAGAGAACTTATGGTGCCTTGTCCATCTAGTCGGGTTGCCACTTCTTGGTGGGGGGAGGGAGGCAGACGAACGCTATTCTCTTGCTTCCTGTCTCTCCAATCCCCTCCCATTTCTCCACCATTCCTTTCCCCCTCCTGCTCCTCCACTGAATTATCTCCTACTGCCCCCCAACTGCCTTCCTCCATTCTCCTTACTCTCCTGTTTCCCCTCATCACCTCCCTCTTCTTGCTACCATTCCCACGTTCCCTCATTCTACTTCTGTACAGCAGCTTCCTACTACGTCTGGCCCCGCTATCACTCCAGTGCTCCTCCTCCTCTTTGACCCACTTCTGGCTCACCCTTCTCTCCTGTCTCTTCTGTTCTCGCCTCTCCATCCTCACTCAACCCAGTCACACATCTATAATGCTCAGTCGCCCCTACCACTCACTATTCTCACCTCTAGCATCACACACAAGCAGTCCTTTCACACTCCAAAGAAAAGGACAGACAAATAGACAAGACAAACAAAACACACAAACTCTTCTTCCATTAACAGATAGAGACTACAGAAAATGGACAAGATAATGACACTAGAAAACAAGAGAAAGAACTCAGGTAATCAAAATCTATATCCTCCTCTCCAAAAAGTCTCTCTGACCTCTCGCTCCTTTTTCTTCTAGTGCCTAAAAAACCTTCAAAGAAGTAGGCAGAGGAAGTTGGCTTCTAAAGAGCAAGAAATATAGCGCAAAGTGGTAGTTTGTTGCTTCACACAATATTTTCATAACCATACCGCCTAGCCTTTCTGAATACCGCATACATAGTAGAAATCATCACACAATTTTAACAGTAAATATCAAGTGATATTTGCTTTTATTTACCGCAGCTTAGTAAATGAGCCCCTTAGACTGTAATCCCTCTGGGTACAGGGAAATACCTGCAGTACTTGAATAACCTGTTTTAAAATGCCTAAAAAGCAGAATATAAATTTAAAAAAATGTGAGGAAGAGGAAAGTTGCAGGCCAGATGGCCCCATTCCAGTAACTGACAAATTAATGAAGACTCTACTGAAGGAGCGGATAGTGAAGCATTTTGAATTCAGAAGTTTAGGAGATCCAAGTTATCATGATTTTATCAGAGGCAGTTCAGGTCAAAGAAACCTAATCTGATATCTTTGATTGAGTGACCAGAGAATTAGATCAGGGCAATACACTGGATGTGGTATACTTGAATTTCAGTCAAGCTTTTAATATTGTCCCACAGAGAAGGCACACAAATAAACTTGCACAAATTCTGTTTAGGCTCCAACAATGCTTCCCAATGTTTTAAAACCCAGGAAACACAGACATTAACAAAAATGTTGTTTAGCACACCAGGCTCTGCAAAGCAAACATAGCGAATACAAAAAGTACTCATATCTAAATAATAGGCAGTATAAGGTTAAAATTGGCAACTTCGAATCCTAACCTATCGAATTAACTCAAGGCGTTCCTCAACGATCATCACGGTCATCCACGTTATTTGATATATATATATATATGCTGCCATTCTGCAAGCTATTAACTGGTCTAGGGCTCACTCACTTCATCTATGCAGATGATGTGCAAATCTTAATTCCTGTCACCAATTCCATAGCAAAAGCTCTTAATCTCTGGGAGATCTACCTTGCTGCCATCAACCAATTACTAACTCAAATGAGCCTAGCTCTAAATACCTCTAAAACAGAACTTTTAATAATCTGTCATAAATTAAATGATTAAGTCTTATCTGATATCAATGCCAATCAAATCATATTGCAATCAAACCATATTGCCAATCAAACCATATTTCACAGGAAGTGAGAGACCTCAGTGTAATACTTAACACTGAATTAAACTTAAAAAAAATCATTAGCACAACAATCAAAGACTGCTACTATAAATTACAAGTATTAAAAAAAAGTAAGACCCCCTTCTCCATCAGACAGAGTTTAGAACTGCTCTTCAGGCACTAATCTTTTCCAAAGTAGATTACTGTAACACCATACTGCTAGGACTTCCAGCATCCACACTCAGACCCCTACAACTGTTACAAAACGCCACCGCAAGAGTTACTTACAAACACGTGAAGAAATGACCATATTACACCCATTTTAAAAGATCTTCACTCGCTTCCGATATCTTACAGAATACATTTCAAGTGCCTAACATTAATCCACAAGACTCTATATAATCAAAATATTGAATGGCTCAATGCCTCTCTTCACTTTCCGCATAGAATTACCAGATCTACCAGCAATGAAACATTACCAATACCTTCACCCAAATTAGCGCATCTCATCTCCATTCATGATGGAGCACTATCCCTAGCAGGCCCCTCTATCTGTAATGCAATACCACAAGAATTGAGACTTGCGGCCAACTCACATACTTTTAAAAAAAAAGTTGAAGACCTGGTTGTTTCAGCAGGCCTTCCCATAATATCTACTGATTTTTCCATTTAAAGCCTTAAAGCAGAGACTTTTATAATCTTTTGATATTATTTGTATTTTCCCATAGTTTTATGATTTTAGATTTTAATTATGGCTACTTACTATGGTCTTATTGTTAAATGTTTACACTTATCTTACAGCATATATTATTTAATTATTTTTTAATTTTAAGATGCAACATTGTATTTTATCTTATTCCTATGCTTTTTATATGGTTGTAAAGCGATGTGATGTGTGAACAAACGTCGGTATAAAAAAAGGCAATAAATAAATAAATATAGTCAAAAAGGAGAGTAATGAAGCTCTGAAAGCTCTTAAAGCTGGCTAGAAAGGGCAGACACTTAGATGGATCTCTCACAATGGAGCAATATTCCAGTGATTTTGAAATTACTGAATGGTCTAGGGCCTAGTGGTTAGAGCGATGGGTTAAAAACCAGGAAAGCCAGGGTTCAAATCTTGCTTCTCCCACTAATGTTCCTCATGACCTTAGGCAAGTCACTTCACATTCCACTGTTTCAGGTACAAACCTACAGGCCAATGCAATACAGTGCGCTCAGCCTAGCACACAGCTTGCTGCACGTTTTGAACGTGCCAGAATAACTCCCAATGCAATAATGGGATTGGTGCGTCCAATCCAGCACGTAGCTAATAGAACACATCACATATACATGTCATGTAGATAGACTATTCGCTATTACCCCGACTCAAAAAAATCACTGTGCACCCAATGCAGATGTTTTAACAGGCAAAACTTAACGCCAGCCCCAGAGCTGGTGTTAAATCTTCACATGCTCCAAGCGCCATCAAAAAAGCCCCAAATACTGCTTTTTCTGTGGTTCCTCCTACTTACTTTCATCCTGATACTAAGTAGGAGGAACCACAGGAAGCAGCATGAAAAACAAATCTTGACATCAGTCAGGTTAGGGAAACAGACGCTCAATTTACAAATGTCCATTTTCCTAACCTGTACCTGGTTTAGGAAAACAGTTTCTCGTTAATTGAGCATGTGTTTTCCTAACCAGCACACAGCCACAACTCCTGGGTGCCCAATGCCATGGACACGCTAGGGATGCACAATTTATCCCTAGTGCATCACCTCATTTGCCTATTTCATCGGGCGCGCAGCAGAGGAGGATGTGCCGCATTTAAAAAACGTGCACCCAGTTTGGACATACTTTTTTTGTGCTTGATATTGCATCAGTCTCTTAGGGATAATTTACTAATCTGCAGTATATTTTCATATATTTCCACAGAGGGAAAAAATACCGAAGTGGCTTCCAAAGCTGTGATACTAGGTAAGACAGTAGGCCTATACCATTCTGGATTAAATGAGTGGCTGGCCTGAATCTTAGAGGACATTCTGGGTCCCAGTAGACCACCAAATATGTCAGGGGATGTCAGCTATGGTGGGTCCAGGATTTGGCAGGCTGCAACTGTTGTAGCTAAATTTTAGAAAATAGCAAGGCATGCATTTTTTGAGGCAAGCCGCTTTTTATGTACATACAATCACTTAATAATTAGCTGCTTTGCCTGCAAAGCAACTCACTAACATACACACATTATGTTGGGTAAAATATCACGATATTGGCACAATAATGCCTAGTATACTCCTTAGTTTGAAAGCCCTCTGGGGCAGGGCAATACTACAGTACTTGAATATAACTGTCCTTGAGCTTGAATTTGGAAAGGTGAGGAAGAAGACATAAGCTGGAATGACTCAAATGAGGAAGCTCAGGAGGGCAAACAAAAGGAAGAGGTGTCATGTGTGTGCTGCACAAAGGAAGGCCCAGCTTTACATGCCCTGCACACTGCCCATTAATTCCAGCGCTCCAAGGCTGGAATTCATTGCCAGAAGATGTGGTTAGAGCAGTTAGTGTAGCTGGGTTTAAAAAAGGTTTAGATAGGTTCCTAGAAGAAAAGTCCATAAATTGCGATTAATCAAGCTGACTTAGGGAATAGCCACTATTATTACTGGTATTAGTAGCATGGGATCTACTTAGTGTATGGGTACTTGCCAGGTACTTGTAACCTGGACTGACTGCTTTTGGAAACAGAATCCTGGGCTTGATGGACCCTTGGTCCAACCCAGTATGGTAACTTCTTATGTTCTTAAGGCTCAAACTGTAGCTAAAGGAATGCATGTATGACTACATGTTAGCTCACAAAAGAGCTCCTGTATATTTATGTACCACCGCAAGTGTTCTTGCTGCAATGAGATGCAGGAAGGAGAGCAAATTTTAAAAGACACCGAGATGCGCGTGTATCTCCAGCAGCACGCACATCTCACTTGTTTCAAAAAAGGGACATTCCAGGACAAGGCCAAGAGATGTGCACAAAAATATTGTGCCAAGATCCCTTGTTGCGTAACTTTACTTCTAATATAGATGACATGTAAGTAATAAAAGAACTGAGCCATTTATGTGGGGTTTAAAAGTTCCGGGGTAACTTAGGGGAGAGTGTAGGCTATGAAACTAGGGGGTTTGGAGGACCTAGCTGTTATCTGGTGGACACACTGGTAAACTGGGAATGGCATGGGCACACCCCATTTAAAATCCCCCAATTTATGCAGTAGAAGTGGGATTTGCATGCCCATGCGAGTGCCCACTTATAATTTGGCACACACTTGCTCACAGCCAGGCTATTTTATAACTTGCGAGCATATATGTGTGCAAGTTATAAAATGACTGCATCCCTGGGTGTGGGCCGATGTATGCACGCCAATGTGCATCTGTACACCAGTTTGAAAGTTACCATCCCAGGTTAGACAACCCTGATTTAGAACAAAACATCATGTTTTGAGGCTCCATAGGGGTTGACTCAGGAGTAACATAAGGAAATATTTCTTCATGATGATAGAAGCCTAGACTAGATTCCTGGAGAAGGCAGTAGACACAGAAACAGTGACAATTTGAGAAAGGATGAGATACGCACAGAGGATTCTTGGTTAAGAAAAAATGAGGGGAAAGCCAAAGATGAACTGGGGTCTACAGTACTGCAGTAGGATGAAGTTGGGTAGACTTGATGAACCTTGAGGTTCTTATCTACCTCCATACTCTTTGTATCTATACTGTAAAGATAAAATTCACCTGCAAATATCTAACATACCAACTGTGTGAAATCAAATAAAGGTTTTAGGAATAAATTAATGTAAATGTTTACTTGTCATTTAAAGCCTAGCTTCTGGATTGATTTTTAACCAATTACAAGGACAAGCAACAGGAAAATAATACTATGATGCTGCTGTTCATGATTTCTAAAGGCCAATGTTATACTTTTGAAAAACAAACTTATAATACACCCCAAGAAAAATTCAAACTCCTAAGTCCCCTTACGTTTTCATTTTTCATCATACAGTTCTTACTCTGAAATATAAATATAGTTAACCTTGGAACAGCCACTACATATACACAAAAATGATTTGTAAAACTACTGTAAATAAATGCAGGAATAACATTTTAGAACACTTAATAGGAAACAAGATTTATTTTTCATTAAAGGTTTTTTTCATTGTCTGTCCTTAGCACATATGGCTGTAAAAATCTGTTCTCATTTTCTAACTGAAATAATATCTTTAAGTCAATATTTGCTCTGGGCATGATCTGGTAAAATAAATATGCTGTGCAGGGTTGCCCACCATTTAAAAGACATACCTCGGTCAATTTCTTTGAGGTATCTCAGATTTATGCACATGCACTCATCTAATTCCTAAGTATTTTTTTTAAAAGGACAAAATGAGGGAAAAAAACCCCTTAGCAAACAGAACACTAATAACATCAATAGAATTAATCAGATACCTTTGGAATCTAAATGATTTATAATTAGTATTGCTTTTTGTTCACCTAAAAACACTTTTATATAAAACCAGGCATTTAATTATAAACTTTAGTAAGCAACAATTATACTTTAAGGGGCAGATATTCACAAAAAGCTGGGCTCCCAACTATAGGCCTCTAATTTGGTGCCTAACAGGCACCTATTTTCAGTCAAACTTAGTTTTCAGCTGAAATTCACATAAATTTAGGGGCTAAAAGTTAGTCTCTAAATTTATGCCTTCTATTCATTGGCCTAGATTTAGGAACCTAAGGACCTGATTTCACTAAGCTGTTTTCCCATAGAGACAGAATGGGAAAAAAGCTTTAATGAATCAGTCCCTAAATTAGGTGCCTAGTTCTGAAAATCAGTGCTAAGTACGTAACTTTGTTTCCCCACCCTAACTCTGCCCCCTTAGCCACCCACATTTTAGGATCCTAAAATTAGAACCCTAACGAAACTAGGAGCCTAAATTTAGGAACTCAGCCTTAATACATTTTCAAAATGGCTAATTTAGAATCCTAACTCCAAAAGTTAAAAGCCTAAACTCATTCGTATGAATTTTAAAAGCCCTAAGCGTGCCAAAGCGGGGAGATACATGCATATATAAATCCAGCGCATGGCACATGGATTTTAAGAGGCACCCAGGTATGTGCGTATCTCCCGGTACGCGAGTAAAAATTTTTCCCATGAAAGGGGCGGGGCTTCAGCATGGTCTTGGTGAGGCATGGGTGTTCTATGAAATATGAATGAAACCAGCATATAAGTATTTACGCACGCCAGCACATGCCGGGGTCCCATCCTATGGATGGTGTGTAAGTCATGAAACAAAAAAAAACTAGGCTAGTCAGCAGCATTTTAAGGGTCGGGGTTAATAGGACAAAAAAGGGAAGCAAGTTTGCTAGGGGGTTTAGAAAGACCTCGCCTTTACTGGGGCGAACTGGGGAAACAGGTAATTGTATCAGCACACATAATCAACTAAAATCCCCCCACTTAGATGATCAAGGTGGCATTTGCACGCAGATGTGTGCATTAATGTAAAATTGGGTGCACTTGTGCAGATGTGTGCATTAATGTAAAATTGGGTACACTTGTATGCGCATGTAGCCGTTTTTAATACCATGCACGCATATACGTGCGTATGTTATAAAATCGCCGCATCCATGTGCAGGAACCAGCAAACATGCATACTTGTGCTCCTGTGCGGTCTTAAAATTCACCCGTTTGAAAACTGATCCCTATATTAACAATACAACTGTAATGTTGTAGAAATTATATAGCCAGCTGTGTTCTTGGAGGACTACAAACTGATCTAGTTAACAGAGAAACAAATGTACAAAGATTATATTTATTACTTAAATCACTTATTGTAAGCTAATATAATGTACATATATACTATAAATATCCTGAAAAACAAATATTTGGCCCTCAAATACCAAAGAAGTCCATCCAGCCAATTTTAAGTTATATAAGTAAATATTCTCTTGCCAAATAATTTTGATAATGTTTGCCAAAAATGAAAGGAAAAGGTAGTAAAAACAGAAACACAAATGAAATTAAAAAATAAAGTATGGCTGGAAGTGCCTTACCAGTTTTGGGTGTCAAACTCAAATCTGTGTCAGAAGAAGAAGACTGTCGGCTGTAGGACTTGGAAGGTGAAAAAGAATAGGTTTGGTTTTTCAGAGGGGTTGAGGGTCCTGATGAATGAGTATTGGGGTTAGGATCTTCACTGAAGGGAACCCTGCCAGAAGAAGGTGGAAAGATATTATAATAATCCTGTGCCAAAGTACTTAGTTGACAGTGGCATGATCCAAACACCAGGATATGGGGTGGAAGGGCAGCAGTTATTTCCTAGATTTGAGGACTCGGGAACCAAGCCATAAAGCAAAGAAAATCTAGTGTTTACTCATTCAGCAATCTACAACAGAAATGTCAACCATGTACCACCAAAAAGCATAACAAAAGTCAAGTAAAAAGCATGAAATGTCAGACCAAGAGAAAATAAATACAAGAGATATATGCAAAAGAAACAAAATTCCAAAGAAAGGAAGCATTACTTTAAAAAAGAAAATCATTGTACCATGATATTTCATTAAGTGGCTAAAGTAGAACTCAAAATGGTATCAAGCTATGCCAAGACAAAAAGAAGAAATATGTTTCCTTATCCTACAGCATCAATTATTTGCCACAATAGGACATTCCTTATAGTGCAAGTACATTGGCAATCTGACTGAGAGCAGAGTTATTGCTTACCTGATTTCCAGTAATGTCTCTTCCACATATAAATACTCTTGCTTCAAAGAACAGTAATCATTACGTCAACATGGAAGACAAATTTAACTGGGCTGGAAAAAACTGCAACTCTATTATAAATAAGGATTTGCATGATTATTGCACTTTTGAAGTAGCAGGAATGGTTGATTTACTGTCTTTAATTAGTCCCCTAAGGACGTGCATGAAACAAGACTGGGGAGATGCTAGGTGAAAGAAGCAATATATTTTTTTAAGCAGATATATGGCAGTTTTATGAGGTTTTCCTTTACTTTTTAAACAAAGGAGAGTGTGCCTCATTATAGGCTTGAATATCGCATGAAGACAAGGGTGCATGAATCTGTGGAAGAGACTTTGTAAAGGACATGCTCTGTCTCATCATCTATTGTTCTTACTTTAGCAGAAGAATGTTTCTTTACTGACAGCAAGAAAACTCCCTAGGAGGAAAGGAGGGAGTAAAAGATGGGTAGTACCTGCCTACACTGCCTGCCTGCCTGCATTTTTCGACAAAGCTGCATGTGGCCTGGCTCTCCCCAGCTCCTGAGTCTGAGCAGTCTCGTACCAGTGTAGATGAGAGTGGGAACAGACACAGAGAAGTTCTGAGTAAGTCGTGAGCCAGTAGCAGTGTGAATTGGGCTGTTGTGAGTCGAACGGCATCCATGGCTTGGCAGATGGACCAGCGGAGACCTGAGAGAATTGGTAGCCAAGGTGGAAGAAAAGAAAACAATACATACAATAGATTTCAAAGTTATATGCTGAAAATGTATTTCAGGGAGATTTAGTTAGTGGCGATAATTATTGTTCTATTAGCATGCAAAAGAAAAGCTGAAACCAGAAGAAGATGAGAACAGCTAAACATTAAGCAGACGGATGCATTTATCACTGACTCAGGTTGGTAGACTGTGACCTCTATTTAGAACACTAGCAGATGAGGGTGTCTAATTCTTGAAGTCTTATTTCGTATTATTGGAGATCCTCTAATTCCAATGTAAGCAGCCCTATCTTTTAATATAACAGCTATAAAACCAAGAAGTTATGGCATCCAAAGCATGCAATTCTATTAATTCCAAACAATTCTATTAATATATCATTGAAGGAAAAAATAAAATCAGCAAACCTGCTGAAATACAGATGACAATTTTGTCTCCAATAGACAGCTGTTTTGTGACACCCTTTTATATGCATAATGAGATCAAAGTATTCAACTACTCCAAGTTAGTCCTTATTTGTCTTTAAAAGAAAAGGGAAAGAAGGACTGAGGGAACATGGACCTTGTATAGTTAAAATATTTTTGAAGAATTTTTAATTCCTTTATGAGCTGATGTTTCTGTAAATAGCTTGTTTCCAAGCTTCTGGAAGAACTCAAGCTAAATAACTGTTGATCCTATTGCACTTTGTAGTAATTTTTCCCATGGACTTCTATGGGGCTAACTGTCACAAAATGCCTTGGAGCATGCTGTTCTATTTATCGGAGCTCCATAGACAAAGTGAAACAGAAGTGAAAAAACAATGCCAACTCTTAAAAGAAAAACATTAACATTTGTTAAAAAAAAAAAAAAAAAAGTAAAATCCTAGTTTAAGACCCCTACCTCCTTGCCTTTTATTTTAAATGCAAAGAAGGCACAACTAAGATGAGAGAGCTATTTGAAACAATATGACTGTACAAACTGATGAAAGCTTCAGCAAATGAGGTTGAAAGCCACAGTGGTAATGAGCTAGCTGTGTGCTTCCACGTCTTATGCTGCTGTTAACAGGCAGAAGATAAAGCTGTACTTATCCCACAGCAACACGTTCAAGCTCACATAAGAAAGAACTTTTATGGTCTCTAAGATTCAAGTACATCAGCATTATCAGATACTAGTCCAATAAAAGATTTCTGCTAAATAGTCTGTGGTCTCCAGGGTAAATACGGATTCTTTTCCACACAAACTCATGTTTTGTTTTTTTTTTCAATTTCCAGTGAGCAGCTAATTTAAACTCTTATATTTTAAAACTTTAAAAGTCTATTTACTAAACTGATTTCCAACTTACCGATGACATAGAAAAAAAATCTAACACACAAGAAACTGTTCTGAAACTGATATCAAACACTAAAAAGGCACAGTATCACAAGATCTCAAAAAGGTGATGTCAGCTAGCATTTCCGATCTCCTACATCAGAGGAATTTATCTTATAAATGAAGTTCTTAGAAGTGATCACTCTGGCAGGATCAACAGATCTTGGTTTAAAGGAAGTCCTTCCTGATGCAGGAGATCCGAAATGCCAGCTAAAGTTGGTTTGGTTCTTACGTTTATAATTTGCTTTTTGCCTTTAGGCATTTTACTTGCAATAGAAAACAAAGCTTAAAAAAGATTAATTGTGATTATTCTCGTGGGCCGGAAGTAGATGATTGGGATGACTGGGTAATTGGGATGTCTGGGTAATTTCCCTGTTTAAGGGAGGTCTTATACGTGCACCCAGCTTGCTGACACCCCAATTCTTTGCATTTGATTTTGCTTACCTCTCTATATTTTGGTGTGCATTTAAATCACCTTTTTGAGTTCTTGCGATACTGTGCCTTTTTAATGTTTGATATGGAAAACAATCAGACATAAAATGCACCAACTGAGTTAGATTTCATGCAATTGCACAGAAAGCAACCATTAATATGCAAATGATTAAAGTAGATCTTCATAAATATCATTATCCACATTAAGCTGTTACTTTATATATCAATAAGTATAATGAACTACCGCAGATAGCATCAGCAGCCTAATGTGTCTGCCAATGCTCTTAGCCTCTTCCCCCATGAATAAAGAGGCATGAAGCTCTGAATTAAAAAACTGCATCCAGTACAGACACAATCCCTTGCTGCAAAAGCCTCCCTTGTTGTATTTTACCAAGAGTAAATGAGTAAATCCCACCCCTACCCATCCTGTAGGCCTCCTCCAGCTCCTTTGTCCTAGACTCTATGATCCTTACTACTAGAACCCGCCAGGTCCTGCCTCACTTCACACGATCATCCAAAATCGCACTAACTGACCCAATGTTCTGCTTTCTCCCATTACTAACAGGTGATGATGGGAGGTCCAGGGGAGGGGACTTGGAGGAGAGCAGGTAACATGGAGAGGCATTTTTCCATGTGAGTGTGGGAATGGGGTAAGGAATGAAGGACGAGTCCTATGCATTTATGATTGTTAGGGGGTTTCACGGAGGGGGTTTCAAGCCAATTGAAGAATCGGCAGGGAAGTGTGGACTGAAGGCCGATACTGTGTGTTGCTGCCTGTGTGCGCACATTCCTGGCTGCAGGAACAGCATTGTGGTAGTCATAAAATTGAGGTATATAATGATCACAGTTTCATGAATATTATGGTTAAATAAAATTAATTAAAGCTGAGTGCTGAAGCATACATTAATCTTCTGTAGTAAATAGATCCAATAATTTTTTAAAATAAATTCTTAGATTTGATCATTAACTAACTGCTCATTATCGCTGTTACAGTTCTAAAGAACAGGGAGTTGGGAGTGTAGAGAGAGAAGCATAGTTAGATTCTATTTGATGTGGGACTACGTTTAGCATGTATGTATCCAAGTGTATGAATAGGTTTATGATGGAAAGAAATATTTCTTAAAATCTATTTTAAAAAAAGTTAAAAAAAAATTATGGGGTCAATATTCAAAAGAAGAGGAGCTCCTAAATTTAGGATGCTAATAGGGTCATTCATCAAAATGCATTATGGCGATGTGTTAATGCATACGTTAATGTCATAATGCATGCGATAATAGTACTATCGCACAGCGCAAATGCTAATTTTTGGAAGGGGCGGGATTAGGGAGGTATTAATTAAAATGAGGGGCAATATCGCACTGTGCGATAGCATAACGAATGTTATTGCACGGTTTTAACACTGGAAATAACTACACCAATTTTCCTGGCATTAAGCTGTGTGATATGCCCGAAATGGCCGTAACGCAATTTGCGATACATTTTGCAAATTGCATTTTGACCATTTCTGGGTTTGGAGGGGAGAGGGAGTGGAGAAGAGAGAGAGAGAGCGCCTCTGGGGAGGCTTTCACAGTATTCAACTATTTATATGACTATAGGAGGGCCAGCTAATAGCTTGAGGTGAGCTGTTGGTGGTGGTTTAGGGGCCAGTTTTACATGCAGAGTGAGATGCACGAACAGCACAGTACACCTTGGTGAAGATTTGAAGTCATTTGGAGTGAGGAAAGTCCCACAAAGATAAGATTACTTTTTTATTCATTTATTTATTTATTGCTTTTTTAATAAATTACGAAGCATATCCATCTTTGTACAGAAAATTAGAAAACAAATATTATTCAATTATCATCTATTATCATCTATATAAATAAAAATGTAAATGGTCGTTTTTTCAAAATTTAAATCTCCGAAGGTTCTTCACTGATTGCTTTGAAATTTTGACACAACGTTGCATTCGAATACGCGCATGTTTTTATACACCTATATTATATAGATGTCACACCTGTGACAGGTAAAAGCATGCTTTTTTGTAAAAACAGCGCCATCTGTTAGACGTAAAAGCAACTCATGCTATCTACAATATAAATGGGCTCTGACCGACGGACTGCAAATGCGCAGTAGAGAGCAGCTCTACCGCGCATGTGCGGACCATAGAGCTCTGCGCTACATGCTGGGTGTCACAGAGGGGAGGAGGAAAGGGCAGACGAGTCGCCACTCCGAGAAACGGCTCAGCCCGTTCCTCCGCCGCTGGGGAAGGGGGAAGGGAGTAGGGACTGCCGGACAGTTTACACACAGGAGGAGGAAAGGGTAGAAGAGTCACCGAGGCAGTCCGTCCACCGCCGGGGAAGGGGGGGAGGGAGTTGGGACGGCCGGAGCAGAGCAAACGCAGTAGAAAGCGGCTGTGAAGAGATCACAAGCAGCTGCAGCAGCCAAAGCGCAAAGAGCTGAATAGAGAACAGTTTGCCCTCCTCCCCTGCCCCCTGAGTCCCGCAGATAAGGAGAAGCCAAGTAAATATCCCGCAACTGCGGGGGGGGGGGGGGGGGAGGGGGAAGGCAGTGCTGTCAAGCCACCCGTGGGTCTCAGCCACCACGGGAAGAGTTTACATGGGCATCGCTCCACCCCCACTCTCAGCAAAGCACCGTCACAAAAGTGAAAGCCAGAGCCCTGCTCACTCCTCCCTCTCAAGCCCCCGATCGGATTTCTTAAAGGCACAGGTCTCCCAGAAAGAGCAAAGTAAGCTAGGCAACGTGTCCCAAATCTGTTGCAGTGCCTGCTGCCTGCCCTTTGCGAGGAGGGGGGGCGGAGTGTTTTCCTCACTCTCCCAGACACAACAGGCGTGGGAACTCTGCAAGCTCTTGCGAGTGCAGAGCAAAGACTTAGGTGGAGAGGGGACAAAAATATCGCCCGTTTTAACAGTGTGAGAGAGAAATGGAGAAATTACTTACCTGATAATTTCGTTTTCCTTAGTGTAGACAGATGGACTCAGAACCAATGGGTATAGTGTACTCGTGCTAGCAGTTGGAGACTGATCAGATTTCAATCTGACGTCAGCCCCTAGTACATATACCCCTGCAGGAAGTGCAGATCCTCAGTATTCTTCCTTGCAAAGCATTGTGGATATATGTTTGACTGACCGATTGGTTAATTTGATTAACTTGTATATCTTTGTAACTATATAAACGGTATAACTTGATTAACTGGATTAATTTGAACTGGTCGATTGAGTATAGCTAGAGACCACCAGGGAGCTCAACCGGAAAGCGTCGACACCCAGCCGGGTGGAGACCTAGGTAAACGAAAAGGAGGCTTACCCTTGAATCATTTGCAATACCATGCGTGACGGCAGCCAAGGGCGGGCTGCTGAGTCCATCTGTCTACACTAAGGAAAACGAAATTATCAGGTAAGTAATTTCTCCATTTCCTAGCGTGTAGCAGATGGACTCAGAACCAATGGGATGTATAAAAGCTACTTCAGAACCGGGTGGGAGGCTGCCTGTGACCCACTCAGTATTGCCCTTGCAAATGCTGTGTCCTCCCGGGCCTGAACATCCAGACGATAGAATCTGGAGAAGGTATGGATGGAGGACCATGTCGCCACCCTGCAAATCTCGGCGGGTGACATCATTCTTGTTTCTGCCCAGGATGCTGCCTGGGATCTGGGCCTTGATCTGTAGAGGCGGAGGTTTCCCTGCTTCTACGTAGGCCACCTTGATGACTTCCTTGATCCATCGGGCTATGGTTGCCCGCGAGGCTGCTTCCCCTAGTCTTTTCCCGCTGTGAAGGACGAAAAGGTGGTCCGTCTTCCGTACGGGTTCTGACATTTCCAAGTATCTGGAAAGGATTCTGCCAATGTTGAGGTGACGCAGACAACGGGCTTCTTCCGAATTCTTCAGGGCTCCCGCCGACGGGAGCGAGATGGTCTGGTTCAGATGGAAGTGGGAGACCACTTTGGGAAGGAATGACGGTACCGTGCGCAGCTGGATGGATCCCAGAGTGAACCTAAGAAAGGGTTCACGGCAAGACAGCACTTGTAGTTCAGATATGCGTCGCGCTGAACAAACTGCCAGTAGGAAGACAATCTTCAGAGTCAGCTGATGGAGTGATAGCCCTCGAAGAGGTCTGAAGGTGGTTCCCGACAGGAAGTCCAAGACGAGGTTGAGATTCCACAGAGGTACCGGCCACTTCAGAGGTGGACGAATGTGTTTGACTCCTTTCAGGAAACGTGACACATCCGGGTGAGAGGCTAGGCTATCGCTCTCGCCCCTGGTGCCGAAGCATGCCAGTGCTGCCACCTGTACCTTGATGGAGTTGAGGGACAGTCCTTTTTGGAGTCCGCTCTGTAGGAACTCCAGCATCACGGGAACTTTAAGTGAACATGTCTTGAAGTCGTGATCTTCGCACCAGGCTTCAAATATTCTCCAGATCCTTATGTATGTTAACGATGTGGAGAACTTGCGTGCTCGGAGGAGGGTGTCTATTACCGCCCCCGAGTATCCGCTCTTCTTCAGGCGAGCCCTCTCAATGGCCAGACCATAAGAGAGAATTGAGCTGGGTCCTCGTGGAAGATCGGACCCTGTTGTAGCAGGTCCCTGAGAGGGGGCAGGGGTAGAGGGTTCCCTACCAGCAGTCTTCTCATGTCTGCATACCACGGTCTTCTTGGCCAATCCGGGGCCACCAGAAGAACTAGTCCCTTGTGTAGCTGTATCTTGTGAATGATTGCACCCAAGAGGGGCCACGGCGGGAAGGCGTATAGTAGGGTCCCCCGTGGCCAGGCCTGCACCAGGGCATCGATCCCTTGGGATTGTAGATCCCGCATGCGGCTGAAATATCTGGGTACTTGGACGTTGGTTCTGTTCGCCAGAAGATCCATTTCCGGTGTTCCCCACCGGTTTACCATCATCCGGAAGGCTGCAGGGAGACAGCTTCCATTCTCCTGGGTCTAGACTTTCTCTGCTGAGGAAGTCCGCCGTGATGTTGTCCTTCCCGGCGATGTGGGCGGCGGAGATCTCCTGTAGATTTGCCTCCGCCCATGCCATCAGTGGGTTCATCTCCAGTGACACCTGTTGGCTTCTGGTTCCCCCTTGTCTTTTGATGTAGGCAACCATTGTGGCGTTGTCGGACATCACCCTGACCGCTTTGCCTCGGAGTCTTTGGGCGAACTGCAGGCAGGCGAGTCTGACTGCCCGCGCTTCTAGGCGATTGATGTTCCATCCTGCCTCTTCTGTGTTCCTCTGCCCTTGGGCAGTTAATTCCTCGCAGTGTGCTCCCCCATCCCCGTAGGCTGGCATCTGTAGTTAGCAGAGTCCAGGTTGGGGATGATAGTCTTGAGCCTCTGTTCATGTGGCTGGGCTGCAGCCACCAGTGTAGTTTGGTCCGAACTGTGCCTGGGAGGGCTAAGCGTACGGTGTAGTTGTGCGACCGTGGGTTCCAATGGGACAGCAGTGAGTGTTGTAGAGGCCTCATGTGGGCCCTCGCCCAGGGGACCACTTCCAGTGTGGATGCCATCAGCCCTAGGGCCTGCAGGTAATCCCATGCCGTGGGGCGAGGGTCACTCATCAAGGATTGCAACCGGTTCCACAGTTTTGATCTCCTTGTGGGAGTCAGGCTGACTTTGTCTTCCTTGGTGTCGAAGTGGACCCCCAGGTACTCCAACGATTGTGAGGGCTGCAGGGAACTCTTGTTTGTGTTGACCACCGATCCGAGGCTCTCCAGTAGAGACTTGACTCTGTTGGTTGATTGGATGCTTTCCTCTGGTTACTTTGCCCTGATCAG
The DNA here is from genome assembly GCF_901001135.1 of Rhinatrema bivittatum. Lineage (NCBI taxonomy): Eukaryota > Metazoa > Chordata > Amphibia > Gymnophiona > Rhinatrematidae > Rhinatrema > Rhinatrema bivittatum. The sequence continues at coordinate 267,787,045 of NC_042618.1, read as the reverse complement.
CCAGTCGTCCAAGTAAGGATGTACGAGGACTCCTTCCTTCCGCAGTATTGCCGCCACTATCACTATCACCTTGGTGAACGTCCGTGGTGCTGTGGCTAGCCCGAAGGGTAGAGCCCGGAACTGGTAGTGATGGCCCAGGATCTTGAAATGTAGGTAACGCTGGTGTTCCTGATGAATTGGGATGTGCAGGTATGCCCTCTGACAGGTCCAGGGAGGTGAGGAACTCTCCCGGCTGTATTGCCTTTATTACGGATCTCAGGGTTTCCATGCGGAAGCGGGGGACCTTCAGGTATCTGTTTACGGATTTGAGGTCCAGGATTGGTCGGAACGTTCCCTCTTTCTTGGGAACGAGAAAATATATGGAATAATGACCAGAGTTTATCTCCTGAGGAGGTACCGGAGTTATGGCCTCGAGGTTCAGTAGCCTGGCCAGTGTAACTTCCACTGCCGCCTTTTTGGTGGGGTCATGGCAGGAGGACTCCACAAACTTGTCCGGGGGTGTGCGTATGAAGTCCAGGTAGTACCCTTCCCGGATGATGGCTAGGACCCACTTGTCCGAAGTTATCTCGACCCATCTTTGGTAGAATAGGGCCAGTCTGCCCCCTATGGCTTCCCTTGGATGGGTCGGCTGATTCTCATTGCGGAGCGTGGCCGGGCCCTGAGCCCAAGCTGTTTCCCCTCTTGTTGTGCTTGTTCCGAAAGGACTGGTTCCTGCCTGGAGGGCGGGGCGCCTGGTAGTTGCTCCTGTATGGGTTGAAGCGCTGCGAGCTTCTGCCCCTAGAGGCCCTGGAAGGATGTCGCTGGGCTCTCCTTGACTTGTCTTCCGGAAGGCGCGGTACTGGGGATTCGCCCCATTTGCCCGCCATCTTTTCTAAATCGCTGCCGAATAGAAGTGTTCCTTTGAAGGGCATCCTTGTGAGGCGTGTTTTGGAAGATGAGTCAGCCAACCAGCTTCTGAGCCAGAGCTGTCTCCTGGCCGCCACCACCGATGATACTCCTCTGGCCGCTGTGCGACGAGGTCTGAGGCTGCATCCGTTAGAAAGGATAGCGCTGGGTCCAGGATATCTCCCGGGGTGTCGATCCTGGCCTGGGATAAGCAGGCATGTGTCACCATGGTGCAGCAGGCCGCAATCTGAAGAGACATAGCGGCCACATCAAATGACTGTTTAAGCATGGCTTCTAGCTGCAGGTCATGCATGTCCTTGGAGTGCCGCTCCTCCCTCTACCGGAATGGTGGTGCGCTTGGAGACTGTGCAGACCATGGCATCCATTCTAGGGCAAGCGAGCATGTCTTTGGTTGGTTGCTGGATTCAGGGGGTACAAGCTGGCCAAGGCCAGCCCCCCTTTAAAGGCAGACTCTGGGGTGTTCCATTCCAGGTCAATTAGCTGTTGAGCGGCTCGCAAGAGCGGGAAATGACGGGAGGTCTGTCGAAGGCCTTCCAGAATGGGTTCTCCTCGGGATCCCCCTGGGTTTCTGAATCCGGAATCGCCAGTTCCGCCAGGCATTGGGAGACCAGATCCGGGAGCTCCTCCCTTGTGAAGAACCGTCTCATGGTTCGGTGGGGTTCTGTCCCCGGGGGGAGTTCTCCTTCTTCTAGGGGTTCGACTTCTTCTTCTGAGATATCCGTACCCCCAAAGGTGGGACTACTTGGCGGTAAAAGCCTATGCCTAGGTCTTGAGGGGCCTGGAGCATAGGGGTCCTCCTGCGACGTATGTGGTTGGTCCGCCCGGGAAAACGTTTGCATTCAGACAAAGGCGTGAATCCCCTTGAAGAGTTCCACCCAAGAAATAGACGAGGGGTCCACATTGAGTGGCGCTGCTTCCCTGGGAGCCTCCGGCTGAGAGGGAGTCCCGCTGGGGGTTGCTAGCTCCAGGGAGCCCCCTGAAGAGCTAGTCCCCGGCCCTGGGCGAGACAGCCTGTGGTGGATCTCCCAGGGCCTCCTCGCATTGGGCACATAAGGCATCGGCTTCCTGGCTCTGGGCGGCCCTGAGGTGGCATGCTGAGCAGAGGCCTAGGGATTTTACTTCTGTTATTGGAGGTGTCGAGGTTGCCTGCGCATACGTTTCGCTCCGGAGCGCCTGGCCGCGTGCGCATGTATCTGTGCGCTTAGCCGGGGTTTGTGCGCTTATCTGAGCGCTTAACCCTGGATGTGCGCGCGGGTAGTCGAGTGCGCGTAGTCCATGCGACCGGGACTTGCGCGCGCCGCTTATGCGTCCAAGGGTTCTTGTGCATATAACTTACGCGCAGAAGTAGGTTTGTACACACAGGAAATTTTGTGCGCTCGGCCGGGCAGCGATGTGAAGGGTGAGAATAAGGCCAAGACGGCGACGGCGACCATGCGAGCAAGATGGCGACTACCTCGGAGGGTCTCCACATGGGAAGGCCCTTGGAAATGCCGGGGTCTGGCCCTGCTAGGGCGAATCAACCCGGTGGCGCTGGCTTCGGCCGATGGCCTTCGCTCGTCCTCAGTCCTCGGAGACCGGCACAAGTAAAGATTTCTACCTTACCTTATCTTCGGTGCTTCCCGGTCTCGACCCGGGCGGTCTCCAGCTGCGGGGGGAAAGGGCAACTACCTTCACCGCCGCTTTTGAGGGTGCACCCGCTGCCTCTCAGCCGCGCCCGAACTCCTCTCGCTCGAGGGCTGTAAGTCCTCGCCGCGATTCGGCCGCCGGACCGAGGCTGCGTCTATGCCGCGCCCGATCCTTCGGGGGCTAGGTCCCGCCGCGATTCGGCCGCCGGACCGAGGCTCACCTCAGAGGGATCACGGAAATCACCTCGGGAATCTCGACTGGGGGAGGGACCCGAGGGTATCACCGCAGGAGAGCGGGGCTCGTCTTCAATAGAATTTTCTTCTTTAAATTTGGTTCCAACGCTCGGAGAGCGTGCAAATAGCTCCTAACTGCTATGGAGACGGAAAATACTGAGGATCTGCACTTCCTGCAGGAGTATATGTACTAGGGGCTGATGTCAGATTGAAATCTGGTCCGTCTCCGACTGCTGGCACGAGTACGCTATACCCATTGGTTCTGGGTCCATCTGCTGCACGCTAGGAAATATGTTAATGTGCGTTGAAGGCGATTGTGAGTGCCGGAGAGAGAGGGAGACTACATGAGGGATTGTGTATCTGTGTGAGAGGGATTGGGCGTGCATGTGTGAGGGACAGAGGGAGAGTGTATGTGCAAGAGAGAGAGAGAGGAAGCCTATGTAGGGGGCTGTATGAGAGAGAGAGAGTCTAACCCCCCCCCCCCCCCCAGCTCTCCACTTATAGGTTAGAGTGGAAGGGGTTGAGTGTAGAGGGGAATGGGAGAGCAAAGGAGTTGGGGCCTGTAAGGATAGAGTGAAAGGGGTCTGAGCCTCTCCCTCCGCCACCGGGGAAGGGAGTTGGGATGGCAGGACCATTATGCCTTGCTTGATCCCCCTCGGCCACCGCTGCAGCTCCTACCACCGCCGCCGCCTCTGGCCCTTCGTGGTGCTGGGGGGGAGGGAATCTGCAGTACTTCAATTAGGTATCTTCGCAGGGTTACTCTTGGTTGTTCCCCCAATATTTTGGAGAAGTTTAACAACCTTAAGTTTAACCTTCTCAGCCGATTCTCCAAAAGCTCTGTTTTTTTATTTAAAGAAACACAATCCTGAATAGTAGCAGACTGAACTCTCTGAAGTTCTTTCATTCGATTTTCCAATAGCTGTATTTTATTAGAATGGTCAACTGTTCTTTTATCCTGTGCATTGGTTACAATTTCCAATCTTGCCTAAATCTGAGTTATCTGATTCATGCATCCCTGAAGAGCCAAATTTTGACGAGCCATCAATTCCCATAGAGAATCCAACATTACCACAGCTGGTTTACTTGGGGTAATCAGCTCTAAACATTGTTCTTTTACGGTCAGTAGTGCCAATGAAGAAATAGGAAAAGTGGGAATCAAAATGGCGTTACCATTGTTATCATCGCCTGGTTTAAAAATATCTACCGACATCAGAGCTGCACCTCCTCCCTGTGATGTTTCACCTCTTTCAAAGTCGGCCGTTACTGTTCCCTCCGTATCTGTCTCTGGGCTTGCAGCTCCCGGTATCTGTGTCGCAGTTTATACTGGCAGATTTGTCGAGATAGCTTGTGGTATCCTAGGCATGGGAGGGCTCAATGAAAGGTCCCCAGACATGGTGGCTGTTCCATGCCTTCCTCACTAGCGGGGCACGGCTCCTCCCACTTCTGGTGGACACGAGCACACTCGGCAATGGTTCGTTGACCCATGGGGAGCGGAGGATTTGAGGGATAAATCCTCACTTTCCCCTTTCTTTTTGGGGGCATGTTAACCAACAAAATTCATTCTTTGTAAGAAACTCTGTGGGAGCTCCAAGTCAGCGCTACTGGCAAGCAGCCATTTTGGCTCCTTTCCAAGATGAGATTTCTAATATGCTATCTCGGCCTAGCTTGATGGTACCCTATTATAGAGTCCATCAAGCTAGAGCGAGAGAACATTGTAGAAATCTCATCTTTCTGAGACTTTCCTCACTCCAATGAAGTCAAAATTTCAATGATGTGTACTGTGCACTTCATATATCTCACTCTACATGTAAAACTGGCCCCAAACCAGCTAGTTTGGGGCCAGAGATAAATAGTTGACTACTATGAGGGCCTTATAAATAGTCTCTCTTTCTCTCTCTCTCCATTCATTTTGGCCCCTAAAAGTTAGGAACCTAAATTTCAGTTTGCTATTTATTTGCCTAGATTTAGGCCCCTAAGTTAGGTGCCTAGTTGTTAAAATCCATGTTAAGCTTTTAACTTATTTACTCCACCCCTTAGCCTCCCACATTTTAGGACCCTAACTTTAGGAGCCTAATGAAATTAAGAGCCTAAATTTAGGAACTCAGCCCTAATAAATTTTCAAAAGAGCAAATTCAGAAGCTTAACTCTAAATTTAGAAGCCTAAACTCTTTGAAAATTAGCCCCGCTATTTGCTTGCCTAGATTTGGGATCCTAAATTAGGTGCCTAGTTATGAAAATCACAGCTAAGCTCCTAACTTTGTTTCCCAACCCTAACTTTGCCCCTCTAGCCACCCACTTTTTAGGACCCTAAATTTAAGAACCAAATGAAACTAGGAGCCTATATTTTGGGACTCAGACTCAATACATTTTAAAAAGGGCTAATTTAGGTGCCTAACTCCAAAGGTTAGGACCCTAAACTCTGAGAATTGGCACCTCTAAATATAATTCCTGATTCTAGCAAAAAAAACCTATATATAGTTTTTAATAATTCTTGGATCTCTGACTCTTATCAAGAACACTGGTTTTTACTTGATTTAAAAGCCAATATTCAAAAAAAGCAGAGCATGTATATATAACATTCAAATCACAAAAAAGGGACAGCTAGTTTCCAATTATGACACTAACAATTAACTAGCTGTTAATATTGAATATAATGTTGTCTTGATTTATCATGAAATTTTAAAATATTCAAATCTTTATTATATAATCAACTGAATCAATTATTTTTGAACATTTTTTTTAAATTTTTAAAGTTGAGAGAGAAGACCTCAGAGCTGGCAAAGTGTCTGATCAACCCAGATACTTATGGGCCAATAATTTCAGTCACTGGTCTTTTTCATGTCTTTTTTCATTTTCTTAAAACACTTATTTTTCTTCGTGTTGAAAAAGTATTACATTCTATCTTTATGACATTACTCTGTCCAATGTTCAACAATTCTTTGTAAACAGCTTAATGGAGTTTCCAACAACTTATATTCAACCACAAGCCCAACTTGTTCTTAAAGTGGAGTGTGCTCCATGTATTCAAGCTTCAGAACGAAATTATCTCATGTGTTTGAAAAAATTCTGAAACACATGAGATAATTTCGTTCTGAAGCTTGAATACATGGAGCACACTCTACTTTAAGAACAAGTTGGGTTTGTGGTTGAATATAAGTTGTTGGAATCTGCATTATGCTGTTTATAAAGGATTATTGAACATTGAACAGAGTAATGTCAAAGATAGAGTGTAATACCTTTTCAACACGAAGAAAAATAAGTGTTTTAAGAAAATGAAAAAAGAGATGAAAAAGACCAGTGACTGAAATTACTGGCCCATAAGTATGTGGGTTGATCAGACACTTTGCCAGCTCTAAGGTCTTCTCTCACAACTTTAAAAATTTTTAAAAATGTTCAAAATAATTGATTCAGTTGATTATGCAATAAAGATTTGAATATTTTAAAATTTCATGATAAATCAAGACAACATTATATTCAATATTAACAGCTAGTTAATTGTTAATGTATATATACCACTACAGGAGGGCAAGCTAGTAACTTGATGTGAGGTATTGGTGGTGGTCTAGAGTTTTGGGACCAGTTTTACGTGCACTGTGAGACATACGAACAGCTCAATATACATCAGTGAAGTTCTGATGTGATTTTGAGTGAGGAAAGTCACACAAAGATGAGATTTCTATCTCATCTTTATGTGACTTTCCTCACTCAAAATCACATCAAATCATCACTGATGTATACTGTGTTGTTCATATTTATTTATTAACAGTTTTTATATACACCGATGGTCGTTGGGAACATCTCATCGATTAAGAAGAAACAAAAATTAGCAACATGCTTTACAATGAACATAGAACTGGTGGATATAGAAAAAGGGAGTATGGGGGTGGGATATGAAATATGATTAAAAGGGGGGGGGGGGGCGGTGGGCAACGTAAACTTGGGGGGCAGGGGATAGAGGTAGAGATCAAGAAACTGGGAGTTACAGAAGCCTACATTTAACATCAAATTTTTACAAGGAGGAATTACATACAAATTTTAAAAAAAGGAGGAATTAAATGCAAGTTAAATTGCAATGGAATATAAAAGGTTATACTGACATATACTTTGGTTTGGTGGCAAGGAGATAATGTTACAACAGAGATTATGTTGCAGGGATGTAAAGCACAAAGGGTCATAAGGGGCAATTGAGAGGAGTGAAGATAGAGAACGAAGTGGTAAAGGAGCGCAGTTAGGTGTAAGCCTGCTTGAAGAGCCAAGTCTTAAGGCTCTGCTTGAATTTTTTCGGGCATGATTCTTGGTGGAGTGAGGATGGTAGCTTGTTCCACAGGGCAGGCCCTGCTAAGGAAAATGCTCGTTCTTTGGTGGAGCACAGCTTAGTGAGTTTGGGTGAAGGGGTATGTAAAGTTGCAAGGTGTTGTTTTTCTAGTGGGTCTGTCAGGGTTACGAAAGGCGAGATGTTTTTTAAACCAGTGCATGTTTTGGTTGTGAAGAGATTTGTGGATTAGAGTGAGGGATTTGTATGTGATTCTTGATGTAACGGGTAACCAATGCAGATGTTTAAGGACAGGGGTAATATGGTCATTTTTATGGGTGTTGGTGAGGATACGGGCTGCTGCATTTTGGAGTAATTGGATAGTGCTTTTGGGTAAGCCCAAGAGCATAGCATTGCAGTAATCAATTTTTGATAGGATGGTGGCTTGGAGTATTGTACGAAAGTCATTGAGGTGTAAAAGGGTTTTGAGTTTTTTCAAGGTTTGCAATTTGAAGAAACAGTCTTTAACTGTGGCGTTGATTAATTTTTTGAGGTTAAAATGATTATCAAGGGTGATGCCGAAGCTACGCACGTATTGCGGGAAGGTAATATTGGTAGGGGGTGTGTTGATCGATGGTAGAGGTGGTTTGATGTTATGGGGTGATATAAGGAGGAGCTCTGTTTTAGCAGTGTTGAGTGCGAGGAAATTGTTTGATAGCAGGGTGCTGATGACCGCGATGGTGGATTTCCATGTTTCAATCGATTTGTGTAGTGATTTTATGTCTCACTGTGCACGTAAAACTGGCCCCAAAACCCTAGACCACCACCAAAACCTCACCTCGAGTTACTAGCTTGCCCTCCTCCAATAGTGATATAAATAGTTGACTTATATGAGAGACTTATAAAGAGGTGCTCTCTCTCTCTTCATAGCCACGCCCCTTTTCCTTATTGCAGGTATTATTCATGTGAACCTTATCATAAGAACATAAGAACATAAGAAAATGCCATACTGGGTCAGACCAAGGGTCCATCAAGCCCAGCATCCTGTTTCCAACAGTGGCCAATCCAGGCCATAAGAACCTGGCAAGTACCCAAAAACTAAGTCTATTCCATGTAACCATTGCTAATGGCAGTGGCTATTCTCTAAGTGAACTTAATAGCAGGTAATGGACTTCTCCTCCAAGAACTTATCCAATCCTTTTTTAAACACAGCTATACTAACTGCACGAACCACATTCTCTGGAAACAAATTCCAGAGTTTAATTGTGCGTTGAGTAAAAAAGAACTTTCTCCGATTAGTTTTAAATGTGCCCCATGCTAACTTCATGGAGTGTCCCCTAGTCTTTCTACTATCCGAAAGAGTAAATAACCGATTCACATCTACCCGTTCTAGACCTCTCATGATTTTAAACACCTCTATCATATCCCCCTCAGTCGTCTCTTCTCCAAGCTGAAAAGTCCTAACCTCTTTAGTCTTTCCTCATAGGGGAGTTGTTCCATTCCCCTTATCATTTTGGTTGCCCTTCTCTGTACCTTCTCCATCGCAATTATATCTTTTTTGAGATGCGGCGACCAGAATTGTACACAGTATTCAAGGTGCGGTCTCACCATGGAGCGATACAGAGGCATTATGACATTTTCCGTTTTATTCATCATTCCTTTTCTAATAATTCCCAACATTCTGTTTGCTTTTTTGACTGCCGCAGCACACTGAACCGACGATTTCAATGTGTTATCCACTATGACACCTAGATCTCTTTCTTGGGTTGTAGCACCTAATATGGAACCCAACATCGTGTAATTATAGCATGGGTTATTTTTACCTATATGCATCACCTTGCACTTATCCACATTAAATTTCATCTGCCATTTGGATGCCCAATTTTCCAGTCTCCCAAGGTCTTCCTGCAATTTATCACAATCTGCTTGTGATTTAACTACTCTGAACAATTTTGTATCATCTGCAAATTTGATTAACTCACTTGTCGTATTTCTTTCCAGATCATTTATAAATATATTGAAAAGTAAGGGTCCCAATAAGATCCCTGAGACAATCCACTGCCCACTCCCTTCCACTGAGAAAATTGCCCATTTAATCCTACTCTGTTTCCTGTCTTTTAGCCAGTTTGCAATCCACAAAAGGACATCGCCACCTATCCCATGACTTTTTACTTTTCCTAGAAGCCTCTCATGAGGAACTTTGTCAAACGCCTTCTGAAAATCCAAGTATACTATATCTACCGGTTCACCTTTATCCACATGTTTATTAACTCCTTCAAAAAAGTGAAGCAGATTTGTGAGGCAAGACTTGCCCTGGGTAAAGCCATGCTGACTTTGTTCCATTAAAACATTCTGATTAATTTAGCTATAAGTTAACCTGCTTCAAAAGCAGGTCTAAAATTATCTGACCTTATGTGTCTGGATAAATTACTACTTAACCAAATATCTTCAAAAGACATCCAGTTAAACAGCACTGTAACAATTAAAATATAATAATAAAAATAATGAAGTAAAGGGGCATGTGGTCCAATGCTTCCCCAACCAAATTTAATAGATGGCCCTGTTGCACAATGTATCCCCCCTCCTGAATTAGTGAAAAAAAGTGTTGCCCCCTCAGGTTGGGGGGGGGGGCCCCCAACTTCCAGTTAAAATTTACAAATTCAGCTAACCCCCGTCTAAGGACCCTCCAACCTAGACCTAGATTTGCCAATAGGCACACTAAGCCCGTGCCTAGGGCGGCAAAAATTTGGGGGGCAAAGAAGGTTATGCCTTAGACCTTCTTCTCTTTTGTCACTTGCTGGGAAAGGGGGGTGGGTGGCAGCACTAACAATGCCTAGGGGCAGCACAATCCTAAATCTGTCACTGCTCCCACCACCCACATTCCCAATGGCAAGGCTGCACTCCCCTCCCCCCCCTGCAAAAAAAACCTAAACTTCTGGGAGCAAGGTCGCTCCAGCACTGCTTCTGTCAGAAGCAGCGCTGGAAGTGTAAGCTATCCACAGTTTATAGCTCACACTTCCAGCATTGGAAGTATAAACTGTGGCTAATTTACGCTTCCAGTGCTACTTCTGACAGAAGCAGTGCTGCAGCGAAAGGAGTGGGTGAGTTTATACCTCGTTCCCAGCAGGGGTTTTTGGTATCCAGGGGAGGAGGGGGAAGAGATGGGGGTGTGGCACAGGCCACTGGGACTGTGGGTGGGTGGGAGAATCCAGGGAGAACCCGGATTTGAAAATGGTAACCAAAACAGGGAAGGGGGCGGGCTTGACCTGAGGAGTGCAACACATTTTACTAATTTAGGAGGAGCTTGTGGGGTGGGAGTACACGGCCCAAGAGAGACATCTATGAAATTTGGTTGGGGAAGGAAGAGAACTGAGCCACAGGCCTATACTTCCCCCCCCCCCCGATAGTGATACTTAACCGGATATCTTAATTGGCAGTTTTTAAAAATTAACTAGGGATGAGTTCTTAAATACAAGCTCCTAGTTTCATTAGGATCCAACCACACAGAGCTGGATAACTGAAAAGCCTATCCAGTTATATTCAAACACACAGGTCGATACTGTAACGTGCGGTTGAGGATTTCCCGTCTGTAACGAGCTGGGAGCGCACAATTCGGACGCGTAAGGCGATCCAGCGATACAGTCTCCAGTTTCACGCGTCCTTAGCGCTTCTTAAAACAGACGCATAACCCTTTCTGCACGCAGCATGTATATGATATGTAAATGAACGAATTAGCTGTATAATGAAGGAATTAGCTATTCCCCTCCGATACTGTGACGCGCGCTCAGATTATCTCCTTTGTAACCCGCTATTTTGCCGCGTCCTTAACCTGTTAGTTTAGCGCCACCCTCTACTTGGTGTTAGTGTGGTGTTAGAAAATTAAAACGGGAATAAAGTGTAAAAAATGGGGGCGATTTCAGCGCTCAAGGCCCCGTCCGGTCTCCGGTGCAGCCCCAGTCCTGTCCCCTCCTCCCGAAGCAAAAAAAAACAAAAACCGAAAAAGTAGCAAGGCTCGGGCCTGCTACGGTAGTCCCTTCTCCCTTCTCCCCTCCTCCCGATTTCGGTGCTCAAGGCGGCCGGGTGGGCGTGCATTCATCCAGGCAGAGGGAGCCGGCGGCGAAAGCGGCCTCCAGCTCCCTCTGCCTGGATGAATGACTGGATGAATGCACGGCCCCCGCCGGCAGTGAATGAATGCCCGTGCGATTTCGGCGCTCATGCCTTGAGCGCCGAAATCGCATGGGCATTGTTTCTGTTTATCCCAGTCTAAATGGTTGCCCATTCAGGAGCCAAAGTTATTTTCATTATGACTAGGATTCAGTGGTCTTTTTCTGATTAAAAAAAAAAAAAAAAAAAAAAAGGCTGGAGATCAACTTATTTGTTAGAAAGAGGTTTTCCTATAAGGAATTTGATGCATGAATGAATGCCCGTGCGATTTCGGCGCTCAAGGCATGAGCGCCGAAATCGCACGGGCATTCATTCACTGTCGGCGGGGGCCGTGCATTCATCCAGGCAGAGGGAGCCGGAGGCCGCTTTCGCCGCCGTCCTGTCCCCTCCTCCTCAAGGCAGTCACGTCATGTGACTGCCTTGAGCGCCGAAATCGCACGGGCATTCATTCACTGTCGGCGGGGGCCGTGCATTCATCCAGGCAGAGGGAGCCGTAGGCCGCTTTCGCACGGGCATTGTTTCTGTTTATCCCAGTCTAATCGGTTGCCCATTCAAGAGCCAAAGTTATTTTCATTATGACTAGGGTTCAGTGGTCTTTTTCTGATTTAAAAAAAAAAAAAGGCTGGAGATCAACTTATTTGTTAGAAAGAGGTTTTCCTATAAAGGAATTTGATGCGAAAGCGGCCTCCGGCTCCCTCTGCCTGGATGAATGCACGGCCCCCGCCGGCAGTGAATGAATGCCCGTGCGATTTTCGGCGCTCAAGGCGTGACTTCACGTCATGTGACTGCCTTGAGCGCCGAAATCGCACGGGCATTCATTCACTGCCGGCGGGGGCCGTGCATTCATCCAGGCAGAGGGAGCCGGAGGCCGCTTTCGCGCCGGCTCCCTCTGCCTGGATGAATGCACGGCCGCCTTGAGCGCCGAAATCGGGAGGAGAGGAGAAGGGAGAAGGGACTATCGTAGCAGGCCCGAGCCTTGCTACTTTTTCGGTTGGTTTTTTTTTTTTTACCTCGGGAGGAGGAGACAGACTGGGGCTGCACCAGAGACCGGACGGGGCCAGGGCAGCTGAGCGGGGGCTGGGGGAAAGTTTGCCGAGCATCGGGGAACATAACTGTCCACTTCCTGGTACCTGTCATTTCAAATGTCATTTGAAATGACAGATACCAGCGCGGCCGTGAAGCGTTAGGCCCGCGAACCCAGGATACTGTATAGGCACTCTATACAGTAAAATGGGATGCGCGGGCCTAACACTTGCCTAAGGCTTCGCAGCCGCGGCATGCATTTGCATGCAATTAGAAGAGAGTATCGAGCGCTAGGTGAAGAGAACTCTGCGTGCGGGGAACGAGGTTGCGCCTGGCAATGCCGCACTCTTTCTACCGCGGCCTTAGAGTATCGACCTGACAGCCGGTTAGGTTTTTCAATTATCCAGCTATATGTAGCCAGATTACTTTGGGTGCGTAAATTCAGCAGGATATCCGGGACAACTTATCTAGTTAACTTTTGCCAAATAATTTTTCTGCTTGTTGGTTTACTGAATATGGACCTCTAGGAAGCACCATCTTTGACATGCCAAGAACAAAAGATGTTCCCAAGAGCAGATAACATACAAAAGGAAAGAAAGTCTAAAAGACAAGTTTTTGGATCACCTTGCATCTGTAGGATGATAAATTAGGAAGGCATTAATTGATAAGGAAGCCATCATGATGGGAATGTTTTGGTTGTTCCTCCCATCTACGGTTTCAAAGTAGTTTGTGAAACATTTTATGACAATGTGTCATTAAAATGCTATAAAGAGCAAACATTCTTAATTCTTTCGGTCAAATTTGTAATCATTTCAAAAGCAGTCACAAAAAAAGCTACTAAATATAAATAATGAAATCTTGTGCGTCTTATGAAATCTGTGCTACATTAAAAGTCAATCCATCTTAGATGAATGAACTTGTTTGTCAAACAAATAGTCATCTCTGCATAAGTGAATGCTTTTTGGAGTGGTGCTAAATATTCTTTATTTTACTTCATTCACACTTTCTCTCAGACTTCTCCATTGTCAGCCCTGCTTCAGGATCCAATCAAAGAGTTGCTCCAATTCTATGATCCTCCTTTGTAAAAAATATTTAGCCAAAACCTACTGCTATTTTTTTATGATACAATTAAATAAAGGCAGCTGCAAATAGGGTATCTTTTATTTCCTACTGTGCAGTTATCTTTAAATTTTTCTAAATAAATGTGCATTTACAGTAGAATTCTGCTTTCAGACTCCCTTAATAGAGTCACAATTGTTGCTATGGCCCCACTAATAAAATAAAATCAGAATACAATTAAGCTCAAGTCTGTTCTCAGGAATACTTTATATACTCGACTTTCAACATACAGGAATTATTCATAAGAACATGCCATACTGGGTCAGACCAAGGGTCCATCAAGCCAATCCAGGCCATAAGAACCTGGCAAGTACCCAAAAACTAAGTCTATCCCATGCTACTCATGCTAGTAATAGCAGTCGCTATTTCCTAAGTCAACTTCATTAATAGCAGGTAATGGACTTCTCCAAGAAATAATCCAATCCTTTTTTAAACCCAGCTACACTAACTGCACTAACCACAACCTCTGGCAACAAATTCCAGAGTTTAATTGTGCGTTGAGTGAAAAAGAACTTTCTCCGATTAGTTTTAAATGTGCCATATGCTAACTTCATAGAGTGCCCCGTAGTCCTTCTATTATCATAAAAGAGTAAATAACTGATTCACATTTACCTGTTCTAGACGTCTCATGATTTTAAAACACCTCTATCATATTCCCCGTCAGCCTTCTCTTCTCCAAGCTGAACAATCCTTTCCTCATAGGGGAGCTGTTCCATCCCCTTTATCATTTTGGTCGCCCTTCTCTGTACCTTCTCCATCACAACTATAACTTTTTTGAGATGCGGCGACCAGAATTGTATACAGTATTCAAGGTGCGATCTCACCATGGAGCGATACAGAGGCATTATGACATTTACCGTTTTATTCACCATACCCTTCTTAATAATTCCTAACATTCTGTTTGCTTTTTTGACTGCCAAAGCACACTAAACCGATGGTTTCAATGTGTTATCCACTATGACACCTTTCTTTCTTGGGTGGTAGCTCCTAATATGGAACCTAACATCGTGTAACTATAGCATGGGTTATTTTTCCCTATATGCATCACCTTGCATTTATACACACTACATTTCATCTGCCATTTGGATGCCCAATTTTCCAGTCTCACAAGGTCTTCCTGCAATTTATCACAATCACCTTGTGAATTAACTACTCTGAATAATTTTATAATCTGCAAATTTGATTACCTCACTCGTCATATTCCTTTCCAGATCATTTATGAATATATTGAAAAGCACAGGTCCCAGTACAGATCCCTAAGGCACTCCACCGCCCACTCCCCTCTACTGAGAAAATTGTCCATTTAATCCTACTCTCTGTTTCCTGTCTTTTAGCCAGTTTGTTATCCACAAAAAGACATCGCCACCTATCCCATGATTTTTTAACTTTTCCTAGAAGCCTCTCATGAAGAACTTTGTCAAATGCCTTCTGAAATCTTTGTGAGGCAAGACATGCCTTGGGTAAAAGCCATGCTGACTTTGTTCCATTTGATATTCAGACCATTTCCACTATCTTTCCTGGCACTGAAGTCAGGCTAAACTGGTCTGTAGTTTCCTGGATCGCCCCTGGTGCCCTTGTTAAATATTGGGGTTACATTAGCCACCCTCCAGTCCTTCACGTACATGGATGATTTTAATGATAGGTTACAAATTTTTACTAATAAATATGAAATTTCATTTTTTAGTTCCTTCAGAACCCTGGGGTGAATACCATCCGGTCCAGGTGATTTACTACTCTTCAGTTTGTCAATCAGGCCTACCACATCTTCCGTGATTTGGTTCAGTCCATCTGAATCATTACCCATGAAAACCTTCTCCCCAACATCCTCTTCAGTAAAAACCAAAGCAAAGAAATAGTTTAATTTTTTCATGATGGCCTTTATCTTCTCTAAGTGCCCCTTTAACCCCCTCGATCATCTAATGGTCCAATTGACTCCCTCGCAGGCTTTCTGCTTCGGGTATATTTTTTAAAGTTTTTACTGTGAGTTTTTGCCTCTACGGCCATCTTCTTTTCAAATTCTCTCTTACATTTAACTTGCCAACGCTTATGCGTTATTCTATTTACTTCTCTTGGATCCTTCTTCCAATTCTTGAATGAAGATCTTTTGGCTAAAATAGCCTCTTTCACCTCACCTATTAACCATGCTGGTAATCGTTTTGCCTTCCTGCCACCTTTCTTAATGTGTGGAATACATCTGGACTGTGCTTCTAGGATGGTATTTTTAAACAATGTACATGCCTCTTGCACACTTTTTACATTTGTAGCTGCTCCTTTCAGTTTTTTTCTAACTATTTTTCTCATTTTATCAAAATTTCTCTTTTGAAAACTTAGCACTAGAGCTGTGGATTTGCTTACTGACCCCCTTCCAGTCATTAATTCAAATTTGATCAAATGATCACTATTACCAAGGCAGCCCCCACCACCGTTACCACTCTCACCAAATCCTGTGCCCCACTGAAAATTAGATCTAAAATTGCTCCCTCCATAAAACTGTCATTTATTCTATCCAGGAATTGTATCACGCAAGCATATCCCGATGATACATTTACCCAGTCAATACTGGGGTATCTGAAATCTCCCATTATTACTGCACTACCAATTTGTTTAGCTTCCCTAATTTCTCATTGCATTTCACTGTCTTTCTCACCATCTTGGCTAGGTGGACAGTAGCATACTCCTATCACTATACTCTTCCCCAACACACAAGGGATTTCTACCCATAAAGATTCTATTGTGCATTTAGTGTAATGCAGGATGTTTATCCTGTTGGACTCTATGCCATCCCAGACATAAAGCGCCACACAGCCTCCCGAATACTCCTCTCTGTCATTGCGATATAATTTGTACCCCGGTATAGCACTGTCCCATTGGTTATCCTCCTTCCACCATGTCTCTGAGATGCCAATTAAGTCTATGTCATCATTTACTGCTATACATTCTTAGACTTCTGGTATTAGTATATAAACATTTCAAAGTTTGTTTTTTGTTTGTATTTTCATTCTGCTTTTTAATTGATAGGACTACATTAGAATTTTTTAGCTCAGGTGAGTTTTTAGTTACAGGCACTTGGACTACTTTTCTTATTATTGGAACCTCATTGTTGGGTTGCCCTAATTCTAAAGCATCATTAGTATCCTTTGAAGATACCTCCCTCCGAACCATGTGCTGCTGAGCGACTGTCGGCTTTCCCCTTTGTTCTTGTTTAAAAGCTGCTCTCTCTCCTTTTTAAAGGTTAGCGCCAGCAGTCTGGTTCCACCCTGGTTAAAGTAGAGCCCATCCGTTCGGAAGAGACTCCCCCTTCCCCA
Source organism: Rhinatrema bivittatum (assembly GCF_901001135.1). Taxonomy (NCBI): domain Eukaryota; kingdom Metazoa; phylum Chordata; class Amphibia; order Gymnophiona; family Rhinatrematidae; genus Rhinatrema; species Rhinatrema bivittatum. Next base: position 267,770,417 of record NC_042618.1, on the reverse strand, counting down.
AAAGGTTCCCCAGTTCCTAACAAAACTGAATCCCTCTTCCTTGCACCATCGTCTCATCCATGCATTGAGACTCCGGAGCTCTGCCTACCTATAGGGACCTGCATGTGGAACAGGGAGCATTTCAGAGAATGCTCGCCTGGAGGTTCTAGTTTTAAGATTTCTACGTAAGAGCCTATATTTGGCTTCCAGAACCTCCCTCCCATATTTTCCTATGTCGCTGGTGCCCACATGTACCATGACAGCTGGCTCCTCCCCAGCACGGTCTAAAATCCTATCTAGGTGATGCATGAGGTCCGCCACCTTCGTACCAGGTAGGCATCTTACCAGGCGATCCTCATGCCCACCAGCCACCTAGCTGTCTACATTCTTAATAATCGAATCACCAATTATGACGGCCGACCTAACCCTTCCTGGATAATGCACCACCTGGAGAGCAGGTCCTTGCTTTAGGATCCTTTCCCACTGCACTAGGTTGATGCTCTCCGATCATGAGACCTTCCTCCTCCAAGGCAGCACCAGGGCTGCCAGTCTGAAGTTGGGACTTGGCTACTATGTCCCTAAAGGTCTCATCTATATACCTCTCTGTCTACCTCAGCTCCTCCAGGTCTTCCACTCTAGCCTCCAGAGATCGGACTCTTCCCTGAGTCTCTTTGCAACGGATGCACACGTACAACTTCTCACCGGCGGGTACAAAATCATACATGTGACACTCGATGCAAAAGACTGGGAAGCCCCCCTCTTGCTGCTGGACTGCTGCCTTCATCTCAAATTATTTCAGTTCCTAGTTAAGTTTTAGGTTACTATGGGCATAGGAATGTGTCTAATTAGCGTCCTTTAAATGTATTAGTGAATTCACTATATGTCTAGTAGTGGCCTACAGGGAAATGATCAAACTCTCAATAAGGTGTGGGGAATTCATGAAGTGAAGTTAAAAGGCTGAATTTTTTTTTTTTTTTAGTGTGAAAGTGGCACATGCCTATAAATTAAAGGATAAGTGGGTGGGTAGGGGAAAACAAACACACTAACTTCTGTTTATTAGCTGCCTTACTGATATTAAAAGCACAAACACACAAACAATATACCCCAAGCAAATTTTACTGATTCCTTTTACCAGCAAAGTGATCCTCTCCTCTAAGTGCTCCCACTGATATAAAGAGAGACTGGTAAAGAGTTCCTTTTCTTTATTGATTTTTCTTGCAGTCTTGCCACAGTTACAGCAATTAGCTTCTTCTGCTATATAATTTCATAATGAACAAGTTAGTTAAACTCAGGAATTTGTTGCCAGAGGATGGGGTTAAGAGCAGTTAGTATAGCTGGGTTTAAAAAAGGTTTGGATAAGTTCTTGGAGGAGAAGTCCATTAACTGCTATTAATCAACGACTTAGAAAATAGCCACTGCTATTACTGGAATCAGTTACATGGGATCTTGGGTACTTGCCAGGTACTTGTAGTCTGGACTGGCCAATGTTGGAAACTGGATGCTGGGCTTGATGGACCCTTGGTCTGACCCAATATGGCAATTTCTTATCTTAAATATCTCATTACCTTAAATGGGCCCAGTCTCTTCCAAGAGAAAAGGAAAACAGTGGCACACAAGTACTGAATAATGCACGTTTTTCAAAAAGAATTACTATGTTTAAAAAATTGCAGTCATCCTTGGGGCAGTCAATCTAATGTATATACTTTTAGATTTCACTAGAAATGACATACAGTACACAGTGAAGCCTGAGGAATTTTGGGGTTATTTTCCACAAAATTTCTCTTTGATAAATAAGATGACAACACAGCAGGAACAAAGTTCTAGCATGTGATATAACAATATCATATTACAGTATTACAGACCTTTGAGGAAGCTTTTTAGTTTAATCACATTCACAGCCGGTAGTCAGGTTGTTTTCAATTATATATTGCTCTACCTAATGACAAAATTATTTATTTTACAACGAATGGCCATAAAACCCAAGACATGACCGTACTTGAATACTATTCTATTATTATGAGTAATAACATATGTGATCTTTCATGGTTCTTCAGTCTAAAGCAGGGGAACCCGAACTCTAGCCCGAGGGCTGGATGTGGCCCTTGGCTGAATTTAATCTGGCCCCTGGCAGCAGGGGCAGAAGCAGCTTGATCTGGCTATGGCAGTAGCAGGAACACTTCCACCTCTACTGCTTGCTCAGATTGGTGAAATCAGAAGTGAAGGTGGTAGTATGTCAGTGGTGTGCTGGCCATGCTGGTGCAAAGCCATCACTGATTGAATGTGTTGTGCATTGGTGGCATTAGTGCTGCTTGTGCAGGTGGAGCACTTGGGGCCAAAGAAGAGGGGACAGGCTGAAGCACAGTCATAAGGAGTTTTCAGCCACTGTAAAAGGCAGCACAGGCCATGGGGAGGAAGACACTGGTGATACTAAGCTATGAGTTCTGCAAGGTTGCCAGAGAAAGCAAGGTAAGGATGGTGGTTCCTGGAGTTCTTTACACTCTACCATCTCTTTTAAATTGTGGGGGGAGGGGACATGGACATAATCCACTAAAGATTTAGGCTTTAAAGGGGCAGAGTGCAGAAATCCTCATTACATTAAGACTTTATATCTTGGTTATATCTCTTTGAAATAGGATCTCCAGAGGGGGTTGTTTTACCACAAATCCGGCATGTTGCACGAGAGGGGAATGAGAGAAGGGAAAAAAGTATGAGAGGGAGCAACAGTGCCTGGTGTGAGTGAGAGTGAATGCACCTCACCTAAACTCACGCATCTTACCTCCACAAGAGATCGAGCACTATCTATTGCTGGACCCTCAAACTGGAACTCACTGCCCCCTGCTCTCCGTATGGAACCTTGCTTCCAGAAATAAAAAAACAAAACAACTAAAAACCTGGCTCTTCCAACAAGCATTTACTTAACTACTCTATCCCCTCTCTCCTCGCCTTTCCCCTTACAGTACCTCCTCTCACCCCCAATACCATTTCTTCTTCCCTGTGCTCCTCCCATCCTACAGCAACCCACTGATCCCCCCTGTCTATGCCATTGCATACCTAGTTGACTTCGTTGAATTGTTTAAATTGTAAACTTTATAATCCTCCCTAGAAAACTGACTCCCTTTTGCCTTGTGTTCCCCTTTATTGTTCAGTGTTATGTTACCAACTGTTACATGTAAACGTTTGTTTCTTATTTTTAATTCCTGTTCTATGTAAACTGATGTGATATGCCTACGAATATCGGTATAAAAAGCTTTAAATAAATACATAAATAAATAAATAAATAAATGCACACAAACACCTCACCCTGCCACACATCCACTTCTCCACCATCTCTGCCCCCAATTTACCTAGGGGGGGCATAGGGACTGGGCAATGTTGCTGGGGGTATGGCAGGGTTGTCAGAGAAATCTAGCTATATTACTTACATTCTAGAAATATTACTGACATTCCATCTGCCATACCCTTAAACTCCTGGAAATTCTTCCCCCTACCTAACCCTTCCCCAGCATTTCAAAAAACCGAAAGGGCCACGCATGGTTCCATCCTCTCAAATCCTTCTCAAAAAGCAACTCAGAGGGGCTTTCTCCCTTCTTACCCTTGTTGTCCCGCTCCCCCTGCTCAGCAAACACTCTGAGGAGGACCTTTCCTCCTCCCGCCTCTTCGGTGATTTGAAATGTCCTATGTGGCCCTTCTCTTGAAAAGTTTCAGGACCCCTGATCTAAAAGTATTTAAAAGATTGGGTGATATTAATTGTTCAATCAAACACAATCAGCACTCCTTATGAATCTAAGGAAGAATGGCTGAATTTTCAGTGCCAAGATGTGAACCTGGGACCACAAAGGATACAAGTGGATATCTTAGTCTGTAGAACTATCCCTCTTCATCTAATTAAAGATATCTATTGGGAAGGAAACTAATATTCCAAATCAACCCACACAATATGTATACAAAACTAAAATGAAAACATCAAAAAGATAGGCCATACTTACTCCTTCATGTCTTTGGATGGGGAATTGCATGCAGGCTGGAATGTGGACGTGTTACTTAATTTATCCAATGTACATGCTGTCCCAATGGCTCGTACCACCAACCCAGATTCTCCTTCTAGATCAAAGCATTGCAAGTAACCGACTACCGCGTTCCCCCTCATTTCAAGCACCTTCAAGCCTATCTTCCTCTGCAGCTCACCTATGAAATGGAAAAATAACAGTATTTATCACGCACAGAAAATATTTGCAGAAGTTTAAATTACTATTGGAATGCAGTATGCTAAATCATCTCACTAGATATATATCTATCCATTTGTAGATATGTATCTATAGCTTTATAGATATATAGATTTTTTAATGAAAACCAAGGAAACCCCTCTATTAATGTTTTCATACATAATTCTTAATTCTGAAGCAAAACATTAAAAAAATGGACTTAGCACTATTTTAAGACAATCTGGGGAAATGCTCTGCATGGCTAAGCAAAAGACAGAAAACTAAGTTGCTTCCCTGTAATTGATGTTCTATGTAAACAGTAGGATAATCAGACACTTGAGTGAATAATGTTATTCGAAAGCACTAATGAAGAGGGTTTCTCACAAACCTTAGCAATGCCTAGAAGGCTTTTCTGGGCATGCACAGGAATCCCTATAAAGCCAGCACCATGTGGGACCCCCTCAAGCCAACTCTAAAAATGTGTAGCTAATTATCCTGCTCTCTATGGAGAACATCCATTACAGATAAGAAACTCCATATTCTCCATCAAGAAGGATCAATCAGCCACACAAGTGGGCATCTCTAACTAAAGATGGTCTTCCAACAAAAAGGAGGAGTAGGGGGGATAATGAACTGCCAATAGGAAGAAAAACATTTTTCTGAAGCAATTCTCTTTATATATATATTTTTTTTTTAATTTCTTTTTCAGACAACCGAAAATAATTTTAAAAAATGGACCCAAAGAAAGACGCAGTTGGATTCTCTCTCTCTAAGAAGGGCTGGGCAAGCTATGGCCTGCATGACAAATCCAGCCCATCACCATCTTTCTTCCGGCCCATCTGTTTTTTTAAAATTAACATTATGATTGGCCCACACCATGTTGGGCCCTAAATGATGGGGTGTCAAACCCCCCCCCCCCCGCCAGCTGTTCTGCATCGTGGTGCATGGAGATACACACTGGCGGAGTTCACATCCCCACCAGCATGAAGAGGACCCATCCTGCACCGTGGTGCATTTAGTGACACACTGGCGGGGTTCTCATCCCTGTCAGCAAAACAGGACCCATCCTGCATCACAGTGCATGGAGTTATGCACTGGCGGTGTTCCCACTGTCAGCAAGAATAGGTCCTGTCCTGAACCGCAGTTCATTTAATGATGCGCTGGCAGGGTTCCCTCCCCCATCAGCAAGAATAGGACCTTTCCTGCACTGCATCATGAAGAAGACTAGTACAGCTAGGTTTCCACCCCTTGCCAGCAAGAAGAATCCGTCCACGATGGAGGGCCCGAATTTGACTGTCAGTGGGCTTCCAACACCCAGCCAGCAGGAAGACAATGATAACCCCAACAGGAAGGGTGAGTGACATGGAAGGTTGGGTTGGGAAGGGAAAGAGGCGAGGGGGGTGACAGAGGGGAGAGAAGGAAAGGAAGTGAATGGGGGAGGGAGAGGTTGTATAACAGAGAGAAAGGAAGGTAGAGAATGAGAGGAGGTGGAGGAAGAGGGAGTTTGACTGAGAGGGCTGGAGTGTGTCTGACTGAGAAATGAGGAGTGAGCCAAGGGAGAGTTAGTTACCGAAAAGGGAATGAGTCAGGGGAGGGAGAATGATGGAGAAGGAAGGAAGTGAGTCAGGGGAGGGAGAGTGACTATAGAACAGGAGCAAATGTGTGTGACTGAGTAGGAAGGCTGTGAGTGGGGTGATTAGTGACAGAGAAGGAAGAGGAGTGGGAAAGAAGGAGAATGACTGAGGGAAGGAAGTGGGAAGGAGGGAGCCTGAATGAGAGGGAAGGGAATGAGTGGGAAGGAGGGAGAGTGACTGAGATGGAAGGGAATGAATGGGAACAAGGAAGCCTGGCTAAGTGGGAAGGGAGTGAGGGGTGAGTGACAGAGCGAACTGGTGAATTGGAGTGAGGGGAATGAATGGGATGGTGACTTACAGAGAGGAGAGAAGGGGTGAATGTGAGGGGTGAGTAGAGGAAAGGGGTGAATGACTAAAAGGTGAATGAGAGTGAATGGAAGAAGTGGAAGAGAGGAAGGAGAAGCGAAGGTAGAAGGATTCATGAGTATATGTATGTAAATGTGTATACAGTATGAGAGAGAGGAGAAAGTCTAAATTCCCTCCATCTCTCTTTCCCTAATCCATTCTCAGGGTGACTGGAAATCAAAAGGTCATATGTATGGACAGGGACATTTTTATCTTTATTAGTTTTAATTATTAGGTGTTTGATTTTGAAATCTTTAACTGATTTTGGGAAATGTTTAATGTTTTGTTAATTATTTTTAATTATTATATGTTCTATCCATCTGTTTTGAAATATTTTTATTAATATAGTTTCCTCACTGTTATGATTGATTTATATTGCTTGATTTTGTTTTATGAAGCGTTGTGATATCTCTTTTTTTGCATTATTACACTGCATTTGAGACTGTCTTGTAGTGGTTTCCAGTTTACATTTTTGTCTGGACCTTTCTATTTATACTTTATGGCTTTTTTGTTCTTATTTGGTGAGGGTCTGTCTGTGTTCTGTATTTGTGTCTGAGGTGACAGTCTGCTAGCTGGGAAAACACCTTGCACCTCTTGGGTTGAAGATTTTACTAAGTTTGATAAGGAAGGGATCCATGCTTGAAAGGGTTCCTCAGGTGCTAAGTCCACTGGATGTTGAAATGCCTGAAATAAATGCTGGGGGGTTTGGGTGCCATGTTGAGGAACTGCAAAGGTGCTTCCCCCCCCCCAAACCCTTGTTGCTATCAATAACTTGTAATGAGGCCCCAGCACAAATTCAGGAAAACCATTTATTTTTAAGTGAAGCAAGTTACACAATCTCAGTGGGGCACACCATTCACTTAAAGATGTGAGTGAGTGGTCTCCTGTGTCATACAACCAATCTAACATATTTTAGCATACATGCCAAATTATATAAACGTAAATCTGGGCATTCTAATCCCTTGATAGCATTAAAATTCATTAAGATCTATTTCAAACTCTAAACAATTCAAAAAATCTCTAAAAACACATTTCTTTCAAATCACATTTAAAGACACACCCTCTAAATAATCAAACAATTACCCATATGGCACATTGCTTCTTTTCATGATGAATCACTATTTATAATTATTGTTTATTTTTCTCCAATTTTTTATTTTATATTATATATTTTTTGTAATTTTTAATATAGTTTATTATTTTATACTTATATTTATATGTTTTTTTCAATGATATAGTACACAATTTTGACTAAACTTTGTTTGTAAAGGCGGTATATAAACATTTTAAATAAATAAATAGAATGCTTAAGGCTATCCATAGCCTTTTAGAATTCCAGCGAAAACCACAAAAAATAACTTAAAACTCCAAAAGATCCACATTATTCACCCATACAGGTAGTAATTGGAGGACATATAAACATTTCGGTAATATTTAGTCCTGGGAGAATTCTGCGCTACTGCGGAGCGCAGAATTTGCACAGAATTCCCCCCCTGCGCAGAATCCAGACCCTGGCATGCCGCGAACGGAGCACATGAAGATGAAGGCCCCAGCGTGCTGTGCGCAGTGAAGATGAAGGCCCCCGTGTGCTGAGGGATGCGCTCCCCTCACAGTGACAATGAAGGCCCCAGCATGTAATATGCGGCGAAGATGAAAGCCTCCGTGTGCCGCAAACAGAATATGCTCCACTCGCGGCGAAGATGAAGGCCCTGGTGAGAGTGAAAGTGTGCGTGTGAGAAGAAAGGGAGAGAGGTATGAGAAAGGGAAGGGAGTGTGAGAGAGGAGAAGGTGTGGAGGAGGGGGTGTGAGAGGAGAGGGGAGAAGGTGTGGAGGAGGGGGTGTGAGAGAGGAGAGGGGAGAAGATGTGGGGGAGGGTGTGTGAGAGGAGCAGGTGTGGGGGAGCGTACGGGCTGTGAGAGGAGATGGAAAGGTGAGAGCAAGGAGAGGGGTGTGGGGGAGGGGAGGGAGTGTGAGAGGGGAGGGGTGTGGTGAGGGAAGGATGAGAGAGCAGGGAGAGGGGAGCGAGAGAGAGGAGGGGAGGGCATGTGGGAGAGGGGAGGGCTCTGAGAGCAGGGAGGGCTGTGAGTGCAGGGAGAGAGGTGTGGGAGAAGGGAGGGTGAGGAGTAGGGGGGTGAGCAGGACTGTGTGAGAGAGAGCATGGGATGTGACAGAGCAGGGGGGGAGGGGGAATGCATGAGTATGGGTGCCAGAAAGAGTAGTCCTGGGGGAATTTTGCACTACTGCGGAGCGCAGAATTCCCCCCCTCCCCCCCTGCACAGAATTGCCAAATTCTGTGCAGAAAACAGCAGAGGAGATCCCGGCATGCCTGCGTGTGCTGCGAATGGAGTGTGCTCTGCTCGCAGCGAAGATGGAAGGCCCTGGTGAGAGAGAGAGGGGGGGGGGAGGGTGAGACCGGGAGGGGGGGGAATGCTTGAGTGTGGGTTACAGAAAGAGAGAGCTTATATGAGGGGAGGGGTGAGGGGGAGGGGAGGGTGTGAGAGAGAGAGAGCATGGGAGGTAAGAGAGGGAAGGGATGCTTGATTGTGGGTTTCAGAGAGAGGGAGCCTATATTGTTGAGATTACTACCTGATAATCTCCTTTTCCTTAGTGTAGACAGATGGACTCAGAACGAATGGGATAGTATCCGCGTGCTAGCAGTTGGAGACGGATCTGACGTCAGCACGGGGTATATATATCCCCACAGGAAGCGTAGCAACTCAGTAATCTTCCTTGCAAAAGCTGTTATGGATGTGTGTACTGACGCTCAGTGAAAAGTGAAAACAGGATTCCCCTGACCGATTGATAGTAGCTGGAGACCGCCAGCATTCACAACCGGAAGGCGTTGACACCTGGTAGAGTGTACACTCTTACGGAAATAGATGACATGGCTTACCTTGAATCGGTGAAACACATGGCTTACCTTGAATCGGTGAAACACATGTATACAGGCAGCTGGGCGGGATGCTGAGTCCATCTGTCTACACTAAGGAAAAGGAGATTATCAGGTAGTAATCTCAACATTTCCTGGCGTGTAGCCAGATGGACTCAGAACGAATGGGATGTACAAAAGCTTTACTCCCAGCCTGGGCGGGAGGCTGCCTGAGGACCATGTAGGACCGCCCTCGCAAACGCTGAGTCCTCCCTAGCCTGGACATCCAGACGGTAGAACCTGGAAAACGTATGGAGGGAGGACCATGTCGCCGCTTTACATATTTCTGCAGGCGACAGCATCCTCGATTCCGCCCAGGATGCCGCTTGTGCTCTGGTAGAATGAGCCTTGACCTGTAGAGGCGGAGACTTCCCAGCCTCTACGTAAGCTGCTCTGATAACTTCTTTAATCCAGCGGGCGATGGTGGGCCGCGAGGCCGCTTCACCTTGCTTCCTCCCGCTGTGCAGGACGAACAGATGGTCCGTCTTTCGTAGTTCTTGTGTCACTTCCAGATATCTGGGCAGCAATCTGCCAACGTCGAGATGGCGTAATAAACGCCCTTCTTCAGATTTCTTTACACCCGCCGTGGTAGGCAAGGATATGGTTTGGTTAAGATGAAACTGTGAAACCACTTTAGGTAGAAAGGAGGGAACCGTACAAAGATGGATAGCCTCAGGAGTGATTCTGAGAAAGGGATCACGGCAGGACAGTGCTTGTAGCTCTGAGATGCGGCGTGCCAAACATACCGCCAATAGGAACACCATCTTCAAGGTTAGAGAATGGAGAGACAGTCCCCGAAGGGGTCTGAAGGTGGATCCCGCGAGGAAATCCAAAACAAGATTGAGGTTCCATAAGGGCACAGGCCACTTTAGTGGCGGACGAACATGCTTGACTCCTTGCAGGAAGCGAGAAACATCTGAGTGCTTGGCGATGGTCTTGCCATCCCTCCTGGGACCATAGCAAGACAGCGCAGCCACCTGAACTTTGATGGAGCTGAGGGAGAGACCCTTCTGAAGTCCATCCTGCAGGAAATCCAACACAATAGGGATTGTGGTCGCATGTGGATTGGTGCCGTGAGTGTCGCACCATGCCTCAAAAACTCTCCAAATCCTTACGTAGGTGAGGGACGTGGAAAACTTACGAGCTCGGAGGAGTGTATCAATCACGGGCTCCAAGTAACCTCTTTTCTTCAGTCTAGCCCTCTCAATGGCCAGACCGTAAGAGAGAATTGAGCTGGATCCTCGTGGAGGATGGGACCTTGACGTAGAAGGTCCCGGAGAGGAGGCAGGGGAAGAGGCTCCCCTGCCAGTAGTCTTCTCATGTCTGCGTACCAGGGTCTTCTTGGCCAGTCTGGTACCACTAGAAGAACTAGGCCCTGGTGTTTCTGAATCTTGTGGATGATGGCCCCCAGCAGAGGCCATGGATAAAAGGCGTATAGCAGAGTCCCTGGAGGCCAAGGCTGGACCAGGGCATCGATTCCGTGTGAGAACGGGTCGCGCTTGCGGCTGAAGTATCTGGGTACTTGAGCATTGGACTTGTCCGCCAGTAAATCCATGTCCGGAATCCCCCAGTGATCCACAATCATCTGGAAGGCTGTGGGTGACAGCTGCCACTCTCCCGGATTTAGGCTTTCTCTGCTGAGGAAGTCTGCTGTGGTATTGTCCTTCCCGGCAATGTGGACGGCGGAGATGTTCTGAAGATTCGCTTCTGCCCAAGCCATCAGTGGGGCGATCTCCAGAGATACTTCTCGGCTTCTGGTTCCGCCGTGACGGTTGATGTATGCCACCGTGGTGGCGTTGTCGGACATCACTCTGACTGCTCTGTTCTTCAGTCTGTGAGCAAATCGAAGGCATGCCAATCGGACTGCCCGGGCCTCTAGACGGTTGATGTTCCACGCTGACTCTTCACTGTTCCTCCGCCCTTGTGCGGTGAGTTCTTCGCAGTGTGCTCCCCAGCCGCTCAGGCTGGCATCTGTGGTGAGCAAAGTCCACATGGGTGAAGACATCTTCGACCCCCTGCTCATGTGGTTGGACTGCAACCACCACCGCAACTGGGTCTGCACTCTGGCTGGCAGATGCAGGTGCGTGGAATAGTTCCGTAGATGGGGGCTCCAGCGACAGAGCAGGGAGTGTTGTAGAGGTCTCATATGGGCCCTCGCCCAAGGCACCACTTCCAGGGTGGATGCCATGAGACCAAGAACCTGCAGATAATCCCAGGCTATGGGCCGACTGGCTCCCATCAAGTACTGGATACGCTGCTGAAGTTTCAACTTTCTCTTGGAAGTGAGACTGACTGTGTCCGCCCGGGTGTCGAACTGTACTCCCAGGTATTCCAGAGACTGGGAAGGCTGTAGGCAGCTCTTGCTGAGGTTGATTACCCAGCCCAAGCTTTCCAGAAGGGCGATCACTCTGTCGGTTGTCCGAAGGCTCTCCTCTCGAGATTTCGCCCTGATCAGCCAGTCGTCTAAGTAGGGATGGACCAGAATTCCTTCCCGCCTGAGTGCCGCTGCTACCACTACGACCACCTTGGTGAATGTCCGTGGTGACGTGGCCAACCCGAAGGGCAGAGCCCGAAACTGGAAGTGGCGGCCTAGAACCTTGAAGCGTAGGTAGCGCTGATGATCCGGATGGATCGGGATATGCAGGTATGCCTCTGATAGGTCGAACGCCGTGAGGAATTCTCCTGGCTGTACTGCAGCCTTGACGGAGCGCAGTGTCTCCATGCGAAACCTCGGTACCCGTAAGTAGCGATTGACTGACTTGAGGTCCAGCACAGGCCGAAAAGTGCCCCCTTTCTTGGGTACCATGAAATAAATGGAATAGTGTCCAGAATTCACTTCCCAGGCAGGTACTGGGATGATGGCTCAAAACATGGCTCAAAACATGGCTCAAAAAAAAAAAAAAAGACTCAAAACATGGCTTTTCAAACAAGCCTTCCCAGACTCAGGTTAAACCCAATTCTCTCCAACATTCAACCTCCAAGCAACAATTTTCTTTTTACAACCATCCTGGCAACCTACCCTAAGCATTATCAACATCCAGAATTTTCATTATTTCTGATCTCTTCCTTATTGTTAAAAACTACATTTATTTGAATTGATCAATTCATTGTAAATCACACACTTCCCTTTTTGGAAAGTCTACCATTTTACGGGTTAATATACTATGTTAAAGTTACTATCTTTTCTTCTTCTTGCTCCTAGTTGTACAACTCCTTGTTTTATTGTAACTGCATCTATACTATGTTTAATACATATTATCTCGTTCTCTGTTACGGTTATCACCCCATTGTTTATTGTAAACCGGCTTGATGTGACATTTTCACGAATGCCGGTATAGAAAAAAATCTAAATAAAATAAATAAATAAATGGCTTTCAAGGACAGGAGCCTCGCCAGGGTAGCTTCCAATGCTGCCTTCATGTGTCTGGGACATGAAGATTCCACAAACTTGTCCGGAGGGAGATGATGAAAGTCCAGATAATATCCCTCCCGGATAATTTATTTATTTATTTAGGATTTTTATATACCGACCTTCTTAATACAAGTATCAAATCAGGTCGGTTTCCAAAGAACAAAACTGTCGCGGTTAAGGCGTTACAATAAACAGAGTTTCTGAACATAGGAACATCAATAAATATTACATAGGCAACAGTAACTCGACAAAGTAACGTGGATAAATATGGGTACTAGCTAAATAGGGGTAGTGTAACTTGGGATATACATTTAGTAGAATAATGTGTAGATGGGCGCAAACATGAGTAGTGCAAGAGCTCGACGAACTAATGCATCAACAGAAGAGTGTATTCAATCCAGGTGGACTGTCCAGATCGTGGGTGGTCAAGGAGCTTGAGGTGGACTATTTTGTTCACCTCAAGGCGAGGACCCACTGGTCCGACGTGATCTCGACCCATCTGGGGTAGAAGAGGGTTAATCTGCCCCCTATGGCTCCGTCCCCCAGATGAATCGGCGGATTCTCATTGTGAGGCGCGGCCGGGACCCGAGCCCGGGCCCACTCCCCTCTTGCGCTGCTTGGTCCAAAAGGACTGATTCCTGGCCTGAGGACGTGGTGCCTGGTAGCGACCCCTGTAAGGAACAAAGCACTGTGAACTCCTGCCCCTGGAGGGCCTTGGAAAGGCGCGCTGGCCCCTTCTGAACCAATCTTCCGGCAGTCTAGGCACTGGAGAGGCACCCCATGTACTGGCCAGTTTATCAAGGTCGCTGCCAAATAGGAAAGAGCCCTTAAAGGGCAATCTGGTGAGGCGTGTCTTTGAAGGCGCATCAGCTGACCATCTCCGGATCCAGAGCTGCCTCCTGGCAGCTACGGAGGATGAAATCCCCTTAGCTGTTGTCCGGACCAGGTCTGATGCAGCATCTGTGAGGAACGAAAGAGCTGACTCCATGTCAGCTGCTGGAGCGTTGTTCCTAACCTGTGACAAACAGGCACGTGTCACCACTGCGCAGCAGGTCGCGATCCGCAAAGATAGAGCTGCCACCTGAAAGGTCTGTTTCAGAATGGCGTCCAGTCGCCGGTCATGAGGCTCCTTGAGGGCCGTCCCCCCTTTAACTGGAATGGTAGTGCGCTTGACCACAGCGCTAATCAAGGCGTCCACCTGAGGGCACACCAGCAAGTCCTGGATAGCCAGTGCCAATGGGTACATGCCCGTCAGGGCCCGGCCCCCTTTGAAGGAAGCCGCTGGTGCAGCCCATTCTAAATCTATCAGTTGTTGAGCTGCTCGCAAGAATGGAAAATGGCGGGCTGTAGGACGAAGCCCTTCCAGCAAGGGGTTCTGCGCAGAGGGCACCGTAGCGCTGGGACCTGTAATATCCAACTCCGCCAGACACTGAGACACCAGGTCGGAGAGATCCTCCTTAGGGAAGAACCGCCTCATGGTTCTATATGGCTCAATCCCTGGGGGAAGCTCCCCCTCGTCCAGGAGTTCGGACTCGTCCGGTGAAACCTCCTGGTCCGATTGATCTGGACTGTCCAGCGGTGGGAGGTCCCGCTCACGATAAGGGCCAGGAACAGGATCCGCAGGAGTCGCCACCGCAGCGGCAGCCGCAGCAGCCGCCGCAGTCGCAGCCACCGCAGGAACCGCAGCAACTGCAGGAACAACAGGAACAGCAGGAACCGCAGGGCCCAGACAGGAAGCCATTTGCATCTGTACAAAGGCATGAATCCCCTTAAAGAGATCCACCCAGGAAATGGAAGCAGCCTCTAATCGCCGGGGTACAAGATCCCCCGGGATTCCCGATTGGTCGAGACTGCCCGCTAAATCCGGGGTAGCCCCTGGGAAACTGTCAGCAAACCGTGGCTGAGACTGGGCCTGGCTCGAGGATCCCACGGCCTCCTCACATTGGGCACATAGGGAGTCTGGCTCTTCACTGTGCGTGGCTCTAAGCTGGCATGCAGAGCAGAGGCCAAGGGCTTTAATGCCTGATGCAGGCGGCGCCGCCGCTGAAGACGCTGATGCGTTCTGTTCCATTGAAAGAGAAGCGGCAATAATATATGTTTAATATAACAGGCGCGCAATAATCATATGCGGCAGCAATAGGCGCTTAATACAACGGGCGCACAATAAGAATAATATGCGGCAGCAATAGGCGCTTAATACAACAGGCGCACAATAAGAATAATATGCGGCAGCAATATGCGCGTAGTACAATAGGCGCACAAAAATAATAATAGGTTCTCAGCACTAGGCGGTCATGAAAACAGCACAATTGTATGCAATATGCGCTCAGCAATATGCTGCCAACAATACACGCTTAAAGGCTTTCAATAAGCGCTCAGCAATAAGTGATTAGCAATATACGCTCAATGGCATTCAATAGGCTCTCAGCAATAAGCGATTAGCAGTATACGCTCAATGGCATTCAATAGGCTCTCAGCAATAAGCGTTTAGCAATATACGCTCAATGGCATTCAATAGGCGCTCAGCAATAAGCATTTAGCAATATACGCTCAATGGCATTCAATAGGCTCTCAGCAATAAGCGTTTAGCAATATACGCTCAATGGCATTCAATAGGCTCTCAGCAATAGGCGGTCAGCAATACACGCTCAGTGGCATACAATATGCTCTTAGCAATATGCGGTTAGCAATACACGCTCAACGGTATTCCATAGGCTTTCAGCAATAAGCGTTTAGCAATACACACTCAATAGCATGCAATATGCTCTCAGCAATAGGCGGTTAGCAATACACGCTCAGTGGCATTCAATATGCTTTCATCAACAGGCGGTTAGTAATACACGCTCAGTGGCATATGCACACAGCAATAAGTCAATATACGCACAAGAAGGAATAGAGCCGCTCCTATTATGGGCGCTCAATACCTGAACAAGGCCCCAAAATGGCGTCCTCCACGGCGTGCCACGCCGCCGATCCTCTGCTCCACGGAGACCAGAAATAAAAGATGTACGCCTTACCTGATCCTCGGCGCTTCCCGGCTGGAACCCGGGCGGTCTCCGGCTGCGGGGGGAGAGGGCAAGTACCTTCACCACCGCGTTTGAGGATATGCACCCGCTGCCTCGTCCACGCCGGGACCGAGTCGCCTCGAAAGCCTCGCCCGAACCTCACCCGGGGGCTGTGTCCCTGCCGCGATTCGGCCACCGGACCGAGGACTTACACCTCCGGGGTGATCACGGAAATCACCCCGGGAAACTCTACTGGGGGAGGGACCTTAGGGTATCACCGCAGGATTGCGGGGCTCGATGCTATCGAAGTTTTAGTAAGTAGAAAAAGAAAAGAAAAGTAGATTTGGAAAACACGCTCAACTAGCGTGCAGGCTCTCCAAACTGCTTTGGAGACGGAAATTACTGAGTTGCTACGCTTCCTGTGGGGATATATATACCCCGTGCTGACGACAGATCCGTCTCCAACTGCTAGCACGCGGATACTATCCCATTCGTTCTGAGTCCATCTGGCTACATGCCAGGAAAGAGGAGAATGGGAAGGAGTGTATATGTGTGTGAGAGATTGGGAGCTCGTATGTATGAAAAAAGGATCGTGTGTATGTGCTAGCCTGTGTGAAGGGATTGTGTATGTGTGAGACAGAGCCTGTGTGAACGGGTGCGTGAGAGATAGGTAGCCTAGGTAAGGATGTATGTGAGAGAGAAAGGGAGCTTGTGTGGGTGTGTATGCAAGAAAGAGGGCCCTGTATGAGGGGATGTGTGTGTGTGCGAGAGAGTGAGGGAGCCTGTATGAGGGTGTGTGTATGTGTATTAGAGAAAGGGAGCATGTGTGTGAGAGAGGGAGGGACAGAGGGAGCCTGTGTGAGGGGCAGTACTGAGAAAGGGGTCAAACTCTGGGACTGGCGATAGAGTGGAAGGGGTTGAGCCTAGAGCTGGAGGGGAGAGTTACTGGCAGGTGGAGGAGTTGGGGCCTGAGAGGGCAAAGTGGCCAGGGGAGTAGGGACAGCGAGTGGAAGGGACAATCTTACAGTGAATTTCTAGGGAAATTCTGCTCAAAATATTTAAAATTCTGCATCTCTAAGTAATAACTTTTTTGTATTAATTTAAAATGTAATTACTTAAAGACTTCCCGAATCCAATAAATTTATCTTAATACTGGCTCACGTCCTCAAATTTATAACCAAAACAAATTTTCACAACAACTTGAGGGAAACTGCAAACAAGCAGATTATATATTTGACTATAACCATTCAAAGAATTGTTCAAAAAGACAACAACCAGCAGAGAGTGGTATCAGAAGATTGTATAGTGCTTCCAGTCTCATGGGCTCTTGCCTTTACAGGGCTACAACCCCTCTCTTGTATGAACACTGTTTAGTCACATCATTTACCAACTCACTGATGGCTTGTCTGGTTAATTTTTTTATTTTTTATTTTCTTTAGGTGCAAAAAAAGGCCTCCCTTAAATTACCCGTATTTTTTAAAACACACACCTCACACTTCCCATTTCAACCATATCTCAACTCATTAAAACGTGATATCCTCTCTAATATTTGTTTCAAATTGTACTTATCTCTTAAACTGCGATCATTTTTCGCATGAATATTGGCTGATTTGCCCAGATGTCTCGCCCGACATTGACAATGTTTCGGCGCGCTCCTCGCACCTGCTTCAGGGGCTATCAGTCGTTCTCGACCACTTCTACAAAAGAACATGGATGTAATAACTCTTCTCTTTAATCAATTCACTTATCTTAACTTACGCAACAAAACTTACAATTCAGCTTGTCATGATTCTTCCTGTCCTCTTCATTCAAATATGGCGCTCAGACGCAGTCTTTCAACCTCTACCGGATGTCAGCTGTTTTATGCTCAAGACGTGGATAACAATCCAACCTATCAGCTACAAGTATACCGTCCAGTCTACTTCTTTATTAAGACCCGCAGGGGCAACAGTATTCAATTTAAAAATCCATCGCTGTTCACGCTGAAGCAAATAGAGATTTAAATCCCCTCCCCGCTCGTCTTTCTCGACACTATCCAATACCGTGCTAAATAAACTTTCAAAACTGTGGGATTTTTCAACACAGTGCTGCACCAACGGGGCTTCCAACCTGCCCCGTTTCATTGCACTCTTGTGCTCTATTAAACGAGTTTTTAATGACCTGGTAGTTTTACCTACATAAATGAGCCCACAAGGGCACCATATAGCATAGACTACGTTTCTTGAAACACATGATGTTTTTCTTATGGGTTTAAATTTTTTAAATTTTGCTAAAGGAATGTCTGTATTAGAATGGGCTAATGGGCACATCGCACAAGACCCACATGGGAAATGTCCCTCTCCTTCTCCAGATCTGTCTACTTTAGCTTTAAATGTGAACTAACCACCTGATCTTTAATATTAGACCCTCTTTTGAATGCTATTAAGGGCTGTGCTTCAAAAACTGTGTGGACTTGTAAAACATTCCAATGACGCCTAATACTGCGCACTACCTCATTCACCCCCAAAGAATATGGTAACACACATGTTAACCGTTTAGTAGATGATTTCTGTTTCGGTTGTAATAATTGTTCCCTATGATTCCATCTTGCTCGTTTACAGGCTTTTCGTACTACAGCTAATGGATAACCCCTGTCTACAAATCTTTGACTCATTTCTCTCGCTTTTATTTTATATTCCTGTACTGTTGAACATAACTTCCTGAGCCTCAAAAATTGACCGAAGGGAATGCTATTACGCAAAGTTAAAGGATGACAACTAGAATATTCCAATATTGTATTTCGATCCGTTGGCTTCTGAAAAATTGTGAAAAAAAAATTGTTAAAAAAATTGTGAAAAAAGATTTCATTAGAAGCAAAAAAAAATTTTTTCACAATTTTTCAGAAGCCAACGGATCGAAATACAATATTGGAATATTCTAGTTGTCATCCTTTAACTTTGCATAATAGCATTCCCTTCGGTCAATTTTTGAGGCTCAGGAAGTTATGTTCAACAGTACAGGAATATAAAATAAGAGCGAGAGAAATGAGTCAAAGATTTGTAGACAGGGGTTATCCATTAGCTGTAGTACGAAAAGCCTGTAAACGAGCAAGATGGAATCATAGGGAACAATTATTACAACCGAAACAGAAATCATCTACTAAACGGTTAACATGTGTGTTACCATATTCTTTGGGGGTGAATGAGGTAGTGCGCAGTATTAGGCATCATTGGAATGTTTTACAAGTCCACACAGTTTTTGAAGCACAGCCCTTAATAGCATTCAAAAGAGGGTCTAATATTAAAGATCAGGTGGTTAGTTCACATTTAAAGCTAAAGTAGACAGATCTGGAGAAGGAGAGGGACATTTCCCATGTGGGTCTTGTGCGATGTGCCCATTAGCCCATTCTAATACAGACATTCCTTTAGCAAAATTAAAAAAATTTAAACCCATAAGAAAAACATCATGTGTTTCAAGAAACGTAGTCTATGCTATATGGTGCCCTTGTGGGCTCATTTATGTAGGTAAAACTACCAGGTCATTAAAAACTCGTTTAATAGAGCACAAGAGTGCAATGAAACGGGGCAGGTTGGAAGCCCCGTTGGTGCAGCACTGCGTTGAAAAATCCCACAGTTTTGAAAGTTTATTTAGCACGGTATTGGATAGTGTCGAGAAAGACGAGCGGGGAGGGGATTTAAATCTCTGTTTGCTTCAGCGTGAACAGCGATGGATTTTTAAATTGAATACTGTTGCCCCTGCGGGTCTTAATAAAGAAGTAGACTGGACGGTATACTTGTAGCTGATAGGTTGGATTGTTATCCACGTCTTGAGCATAAAACAGCTGACATCCGGTAGAGGTTGAAAGACTGCGTCTGAGCGCCATATTTGAATGAAGAGGACAGGAAGAATCATGACAAGCTGAATTGTAAGTTTTGTTGCGTAAGTTAAGATAAGTGAATTGATTAAAGAGAAGAGTTATTACATCCATGTTCTTTTGTAGAAGTGGTCGAGAACGACTGATAGCCCCTGAAGCAGGTGCGAGGAGCGCGCCGAAACATTGTCAATGTCGGGCGAGACATCTGGGCAAATCAGCCAATATTCATGCGAAAAATGATCGCAGTTTAAGAGATAAGTACAATTTGAAACAAATATTAGAGAGGATATCACGTTTTAATGAGTTGAGATATGGTTGAAATGGGAAGTGTGAGGTGTGTGTTTTAGAAAATACGGGTAATTTAAGGGAGGCTTTTTTTGCACCTAAAGAAAATAAAAAATAAAAAAATTAACCAGACAAGCCATCAGTGAGTTGGTAAATGACGTGACTAAACAGTGTTCATACAAGAGAGGGGTTGTAGCCCTGTAAGGGCAAGAGCCCATGAGACTGGAAGCACTATACAATCTTCTGATACCACTCTCTGCTGGTTGTCTTTTTGAACAATTCTTTGAATGGTTATAGTCATAGAAACATAGAAACATAGAAATGACGGCAGAAGAAGACCAAATGGCCCATCTCGTCTGCCCAGCAAGCTTCACACATATTTTCTCTCATACTTATCTGTTTCTCTTAGCTCTTGGTTCTATTTCCCTTCCACCCCCACCTTTAATGTAGAGAGCAGTGATGGAGCTGCATCCAAGTGAAATATCTAGCTTGATTCGTTAGGGGTAGTAGCCGCCGCAATAAGCAAGCTGCACCCATGCTTATTTGTTTTACCCAGACTATGTTATTAGCCCTTATTGGTTGTTTTTCTTCTCCCCTGCCGTTGAAGCAGGGAGCTATGCTGGATATGCGTGACGTATAAGTCTTCTCCCATGCCGTTGAAGCAGAGAGCCATGCTGGATGTGCATCGAAAGTGAAGTATCAGGCACATTTGGTTTGGGGTAGTAACCGCCGTAACAAGCCAGCTACTCCCCGCTTTGTGAGTGCGAACCCTCTTTTCTTCTCCCCTGCCGTTGAAGCAGAGAGCTCTGCTGGATGTGTGAAGTATCAGTTTTTTCTTCTCCCCTGCCGTTGAATCAGAGAACTTTGCTGTATATGCATTGAAAGTGAAGTATCAAATAGTCAAATATATAATCTGCTTGTTTGCAGTTTCCCTCAAGTTGTTGTGAAAATTTGTTTTGATTACTTAAAGACTGTCATGTAAATTGTGTTATTTTGACCAATATAAAGTTTGCAGAATTTTGCAGAATTCTAAGTTTTTGTGCGCAGACTTTTACATTTTTATGCACAGAATTTTAATTTTTTTTTGCGCAGAATTCCCCCAGGAGTAAATATTGTCATTTTAAATAAATGTAGTTTTCCAGTTAAAGGTAACGGCAATAATCTCCTATCTTTCAATTTAGTTCTCATCTTAGACAATTAGGGGTAGATTTTCAAACGTGCGCAAGCTTCCCGGCACGCACACATGGACTTACCGATTTTCTAACATGCGCACGCTGGCACGGTGCATGTTAGAAAATCCATGGGCCGCACACATGTGCGTGCTGGATTTTATAATTTGCATGTATGTGCGGGCGGCGCATGCGCTGGGGGAGGTGACTTTTGCAATTTCCGCATGCCGACGAATTCCAGCCTTCCCCAGTTTCCTCCCAGTCCGCTCCAATTAAGAAGCAGACTGGGAGGAAACTTTCCTACCCCCTACCTAACCTTCCTTCCCCTTCCCCTCTTCTCCCCACACCCTAAACCCTATTTCTTTTTGTTTGCTTTACTTACTTCAGGGCCCAACCTGAAGTAAGTTGCGTATGCCGGCAGCCAAATCTTCGGGACAGCGATCAATGGTGCTGTCTCCGGCCCAGAACACACTTATGCACTTACTGGTGTTTATGCGCGTGGCCAGGCCCCTTTGAAGATTCGCCCGGCGCGCATAAGGCCCGGCAACGCACATAAATGCCAGAATTTACACACGTAGGGCTTTTAAAATCCGCCCGTAAGTGTTTAATGTTACTCTTATATATATGCTGGATGTCCCGCGGGATAAGTATTCCCAGATATTTTATTTCCCGCTGTACCCACTGCAATGGGAAAGTACCCTTCCAAGTATTCTGTAAATCATTCAGCACATCTATTGCTTCCATTTTGTCCAGATTTATTTTTAATCTTGAAAAACTTCCGAACTCCTCCTGTAATTGCATGATATTAACAAGAGAGGCTTGGGGGTTAGTCAGAAAGACAAACATTGTTGGCAAAAGCCGCAATTTTGAAACTGGTATTGCCTATCTCAAAACCTTTTTATGTTTGGACAGCTTTCTATCTTTCGTAAAAGAGGGACCATGTAATGGGGAAAACGGGTATTCCTGCCTCGTACTTCTCAGCAACAGAAATTCCTCAGACAATATGCTATTTACAATTATAGCTGATTTTGGATTTTTATAAAGCAAGGAGATATACTGTAAGATTCTGCCCCCAAACCCATATTTAGGGAGTACAGAAAACAAGTATGCCCACGACACTCATTCGAAGGCTTTCTCTGCATTAAAACCTACTATGAGGGAGGATTTCTTATGCCTGCAATAAGACATAGCAGTCATAAGTCAGACAAGATGTCTCCCTGCAGTATGCCTTTTCACAAAGTCTACTTGATTATGAGACATTAAATGTGGAAATAATTTGTTAATTCTATTTGCCAGTATTTTTGCGAATAATTTGAGGTCAAAATCCAAAAGAGAGATTGGCCGGTATGAAGCTGGATTCTGGGGGTCTTTTCCAGGTTTGACCAAGACAGTGATGTCAGCTTTCATGGAAACCTTTTGGAAACTCTCCTCTACAAAGCGCTTCTTCAAAACAATTCCCCAAGGGTAAGAGTATCTGATGTGCTAGAATTTTATAATAATCAGCATTTAGTCCATCAGGACCAGGAACTTTATGCGGTACACTAGTTTTAATGCACTCCCATATATATCTTGCAATGCTATCGGCTTAATTTCTCTAATTGTTTTTCCTGAAATTGTGGTAATGTTAAATTTTCAAAAAATGTTTCTTCTCTCAAGGCATCACCTTTCAGGTTAGCCAAATAAAATGTCCTATAGTACGTATTCAATATTTTACACATGCACTTCACATCCCAACAAGTCACCTTGCTCATCTTTCACACATTTTAAATAGGTCTTCCCTTTCCATGTTTTGACAAAATTAGCCACAAGTTTCCCCGCTTTGTTCCGAAATCTAAAGAACTGATGTGTCGATCTCAATAATTGTCTTTGGACTCTGATATAGAAAAGATTGAGTGAACATAATATACATCTATTTTCATTTCGATGTGCTCAATGGGATTAGCTGCTAATTTTCCTGTAGCCAATTTTAATTCCTTTTCCAGTTGTACAATATTTCTATTTATTTATTTATTTATTTAAATTTTCTATGCCGTAGTTAAGCGGGTGCCATCACAACGGTTTACAATAGGGCACATAACTATATGTTGTATAAGGCTACTCCTGTACGCCAAATACCATTTACCAATTCATAATAGGACACTGCATCTGATCCGATGACCTTTCAATTTCCTGAGGAGTCTCTCAAGAGGAACTTAGTCAAATGCCCTCTGAAAATCCAAATGCACAACATCAACTGGCTCAACTTTATCTGCATGTTTATTTACACCTTCAAAAAAATCTAGTAAATTTGGAAGGCAAAACATTTCCTTACAAAAATCATGCTGAGTCTTCCCCATTAAACCATGTCTATGTATGTGGTTAGTAATTTTGTTTTTTAAGAATAGCTTCTTCCATTTTGCCCAGCATCAACATCAGGATCACCGGTCTACAGTTTCCCGGATCACCCTGGGAGAGTTTTTCAAAAATTGGTATCACATTGACAACTGCCCAGCCTTATGGTATTACATCTGTTTTAAATGGTATGTTGCAAATCACCAAAAAAACAGGTCCTTAACCTTTCTAATATTGTAAGCAGTTATATCCCCTCACATTACTGATTTACTTGCTTCCCAAAATAGTGTCAGTTCTCCTTTATGTTGTTCATTCAACTTCTCAAACTCCCTCCATTTTTGTTTCAGGTAAGCATAAAACATCTTATCTGCTGATAGATGACCTGAAAATCGCCATATTATTTGTTCCCTCTGACTCTCAGTAGATCTTAACTCTATCTAAATTAGGAAATGATTTGAGATACCTGGATTCCCAATTTCAGCTTTTACTATTTTCTTGAAAAGTATATCAGAAGTTAAAATATAATCAATCCTAGACATTCTCTGATGGGCTCTGGATATATATGTATAATCCATTTCCTCTGGTTGGAGTATACGCCATGGATCTACTAACTGCAAGGCCTTGAACAAATAGGAGATACCTTGCTGTTTTGTTTTGTTTTTTAATTCAATTCCTTCATCAGGAAAAGATCTATCAATAAGCAGATCACTCACACAACTAAAATATCCCGCTAATATAACCTGGCCCCTTTTGTGTGTTAAGCAAACAAACAATTTTTGCAAAGAAGGAATGTGAATAATTGTTTGGAGCATAAATATTACTTAATGAGATTTCCTTTCCCATTAATTTTCCCACAATGAAGAGTATCTTACCTCATCATCCTTATGTTCACAAGTTGTTTCAAAATGTACTTTTCTGTAAATTAAAATCGCTACTCCTCCCTTTCTCTGGAAAAACTGGTGAGTAAAACATTGACCTACCCAATCTCTAACTAGTTTTTTTTTACTTTCTAACTCGGTCAAATGGGTTTCTTCTATTAATGCAATCTGAATTTTATTCCTTCTAAGGGTTTGTAACATTGTTTGTCTTTTAACCGGAGATCCTAAGCCATCTATATTCCAAGATGCAAATCAGACTGTTTCAACCATATTTTATCCAGGAATTCAAGATTTCAAAAATTTGTAGTCTCAAACTCTTAAATGGTTTGTTTATTTATCTATTTATTTATTATTGTATATCGATATTCATGGTAGCTTCACACCGTTTACATCAAATGTACAGAGTATAACAAATAAAATAAATATAAAAACATTCATAAAATAACCATTATCAACTAAATGAAATATCAAAACTAATCTAAAATGGCATAAAAGAAAAAAAAACACAATACATCGTAAAAAACAATTAAATATAATTAAAACAAGTTAAAAACTAAACTTAAAAGAAACATAATGCCTTCATCGATACTGAACTCATCACATAAAAGCTTGCAAGAATAGCCACGTTTTCAATTTCTTTTTGAAAGTCTGCAAATTCACTTCTAGCCTTAATTCTAGAGGTAGTGCATTCCATAACCCTGGATCTGCAAGGGATAGTGCTCTTTCTCTTACTATATTTAAATGTGCTAATTTGGGGGACGGGACCGTTAAAAGTCCCTTGCCTGTGGAACGCATGTTTCACTACGGAACATGAAAATGTAAAGCAGCATTAAACCATTCGATCACAGAGTCATCACGTCAACGTGACCATCCCAAGTCGCAGAGAGTCCCCAAAGGCGGGAAAAGACTACACAGACACTCTGAGGAATCTGCAGTGCCTAAAGGCCCGGGATGAGGCAAAGGGACCATTCAGAGGTTTTCGCATAATCTGGTGGACTTCAGGTCCAAATATGTTATTGAATGTATTACTGTTATAAGTGTTTGTTGAACTGTTTATGTATGATTGGATACGAAGAGGTGGCGGGAGGTGAGGGGGAGCTTGCGCAATCATGACATCACTCTCCAAGGGTGAGACCCACGGTTGGGTTAGTGGGTCAGATGGGAAGAGGGAAGGGAAGGGGAGACAGGGGGGGTTAGGGATCTGCTTCAGAGGGTAACGCAATCAGACAGACGAGATGCAGAGGTGGGTAGCAAAGGGAAGCCGTGGCATGTACGCTTTACAAGATGTCTTAATACAGCAGCGTGGGGGCATGGTTTGACAGATGGTAGACATCTTCTTAATTAGGTAAATGGCTAGTTTACATATAGAAACATAGAAATGACAGCAGAAGAAGACCGAACGGCCCATCCAGTCTGCCCAGCAAGCTACGCACTCCATCCATTTTTTTTTCCCTTTTTCTCTCTCCCACCTTTTACTATTGGCTTCCTGTACCCTCCAGCCCACCACCAACCCAGAGAGCAGCGCCGTATCTGCATCCAAGTGACATCCAGATCAATTAGGGGTAGCAACCGCCGCAACAAGCAGGCCACACCCCTGCCCCATACTCTTACCCACCCCTGCTTTTATTTTTTTGTTTGTTTTTTTATTTTTTTGGTTTGTTTTTTTGGAAATAGCAGCCCTCCATCCTTCCGCTCCGTGAAGGTGGAACACTAACTACTGGCCACTGGCATCCCGCTCCGTGAATGCCTCTGTGGCTACTGCCGCTCCGTGCAGTGTTTTGCTGCCTCCACTTTATTCACGCCCTCTAGACTTGATGGATCCACAGTGTTTATCCCACGCCCCTTTGAAGTCGTTCACAGTTTTAGACTTCACCACTTCCTCCGGAAGGGCATTCCAGGCATCCACCACCCTTTCCGTGAAGAAATACTTCCTGACATTGGTTCTTAGTTTCCTCCCTGGAGCCTCAGCTCGTGACCTCTGGTTCTGCTGATTTTTTTCTGACGGAAAAGGTTTGTCGTTGTCTTTGGATCATTAAAGTTTTTCAAGTATCTGAAAGTCTGAATCATATCACCCCTGCTCCTCCTTTCCTCCAGGGAGTACATATTTAGATTCTTCAATCTCTCCTCGTATGTCCTCCGATGAAGACCCTCCACCTTCCTGGTCGCCCTTCTCTGTACCGCTTCCATCTTGTCCTTGTCTCTTTGTAGATACGGTCTCCAGAACTGAACACAGTACTCCAGGTGAGGCCTCACCAAGGACCTGTACAAGGGGATAATCACTTCCCTTTTCTTACTCGATATTCCTCTCTCTATGCATCCCAGCATTCTTCTGGCTTTTGCTATCGCCTTGTCGCATTGTTTCGCAGACTTCATATCATTAGACACTATCACCCCTAGGTCTCTCTCCTGCTCCGTGCACATCAGTCTTTCCCCCCCCCCCC
Source organism: Rhinatrema bivittatum (assembly GCF_901001135.1). Lineage (NCBI taxonomy): Eukaryota > Metazoa > Chordata > Amphibia > Gymnophiona > Rhinatrematidae > Rhinatrema > Rhinatrema bivittatum. The sequence goes on along the minus strand of NC_042618.1, from coordinate 267,743,954 downwards.
ATCGAATACAGTTCATTTGGATTTCCACTCCCCATATGCATGACTTTGCACTTCTTGGCATTGAATCTCAGCTGCCATATCTTCGACCACTCTTCCAGTTTCCTTAAATCCCGTCTCATTCTCTCCACTCCTTCCGGCGTGTCCACTCTGTTGCAGATCTTAGTGTCATCCGCAAAAAGACAAACCTTACCTTCTATCCCGTCCGCAATGTCGCTCACAAAAATATTGAGCAGGAGCGGTCCCAACACCGATCCTTGCGGTACACCACTTAAAACCGCTCTCTCTTCAGAGAAGGTTCCATTTACCATCACACATTGTCTTCTGTCTGTCAACCAGTTTTCAATCCAGGTCACCACCTCGGCACTCACTCCTAAGCTTCTCGTTTTATTCACCAGTCTCCTGTGCGGAACCGTATCAAAAGCTTTGCTGAAATCCAAGTAGATGACATCGTGCGCTCTTGCTCGATCCAATTCCTTGGTTACCCAGTCAAAAAAGTCAATCAGATTTGTCTGACAGGACCTTCCTCTGGTGAATCCATGCTGCCTCTGGTCCATCAATTCTCCGGACTGTAGATAGTTCACTATTCTCTCTTTCAACAGTGACTCCATTACTTTTCCCACCAACGAAGTGAGGCTAACCGGTCTGCAGTTACCAGCCTCCTCTCTGTTCCCACTCTTGTGAAGCGGGACCACCACCGCTCTTCTCCAATCACTCGGCACCACTCCCGTTTCTAGGGATCTATTGAACAGGTCGCACAGCGGACCCGCCAGCACATCTCTGAGCTCCCTCAGTATCCTTGGATGAATCCCATCAGGCCCCATGGCTTTGTCCACTTTCAGATTCTTTAGCTCTTCCCATACATTTTCTACTGTAAAAGGATTTTCATCTATTCCACTTCCCTCCAGTTTCTTGTTGTGTAGAGATGGTCCTTCTCCAGGGTCTTCTTTAGTGAACACCGAGCTGAAGTATTTGTTTAATATTTCTGCCATTTCTTCGTCTCTCTCCACACATTGATCATTTCCACCTTTCAATTTCACTATACCACTTTGGACTTTTCTCTTTTCGCTGATGTATCTGAAAAATGTTTTGTCACCATTTTTTATCTCCTTGGCAATCCTCTCTTCCGCTTGACTTTTTGCCAACTTGATTAATTTCTTCGTCTCCCTCAGTTGAATCAAATATTCTTCTTTGTGCTCCTCCCTTTGGGATCTTTTATATTTCTTGAACGCTGTTCTTTTAGCTTTAATTTTGTCAGCCACCTCCTTTGAGAACCAGATAGGTTTCATTTTTCTTTTGCTTTTCTTTACATTTCTAACATATAGAGCAGTTGCCTTGGTGATTGCTCCTTTTAGATTGGTCCACTGCTGATCCACATCTCTCTCATTCTCCCATCCATTTAGTTCTTCCTCTAGGTACTTCCCCATTTCCTCAAAGTCCGTGTTTTTGAACTGTAAAACTCTGGTCTTTGTGCTTCTTTTCCATATTCTTTTAGTGATATTGAACCATACCGTTTGATGATCACTGGTGCTGAGGTGGGCGCCCACCTGGACATCAGAGACATTATCTCCATTAGTGAGCACTAGGTCGAGTATAATTCCTTCTCTCGTGGGTTCCAATACCATTTGTTTGAACAAAGTTACTTGCATGGCATCCACTATCGCTCTACTATTTTTAGATTCTGCAGAGGGGATTTTCCAGTCTACATCTGGCATATTAAAGTCACCAACGACCACCACTTCCCCCTTCTTACTTATCTTATGGATGTCTTCAACCAGATCTCTGTCCAGCTCTTCCTTTTGGTTTGGAGGCCTGTAAACCACTCCAATATAAATGGACGCTCCATCATCTTTTTTTAGGTCGACCCATAGAGCTTCTTCCTTGCCCCAACTTTCTTGCAGCTCAGATGCTTGGATATTATTTCTGACAAACAGCCACACCTCCCCCTTTTCTATCCACTCTGTCCTTCCTTAACAAGTTATAGCCTGGTATTGCTGTATCCCAATCATGAGATTCTGTGAACCATGTCTCTGTGATAGCAACAATGTCCAATTCTGCCTCCGTCATTAGGGCCTGCAGATCTGGGATTTTATTTCCCAAACTATGAGCATTTGTGGTCATAGCTTTCCAGGTACTCTCTTTAAGGTTATTGCTTTTCCTGTACTCCTTATGAGACTTTAGTTGAGATTTGTTATTCACTTCACTCTTTCCTTTTGCAGTTGTGCCACTGATGCCAGAGTTATCCATCTCAATTAGCTTTTTCTTTTGGTTATGGATCTTGAAATTCTGCATGCATTGGTTTTTTCTCTTTTCTGGTAACACTTCAATGTTTTTCTCTAGAACTTCTTCAGTTATTAATATAGGGAAGGCTTTTTGTTCTTGTTGCATTTGATACTGTGTGTCTCTCCTTGTTACAGGTCTAATTCTACCAGAGCTCACCGTAATCCTGGTTTTTAATGATTTAAATGGTTTAAAAATAGTTTCTATAAATACCAAAGGGCTGAACAATCCGAGGAAACAGAAAATCTTTATCCATGATATGAAAACACAGAGGGTAGACATTGTATTCTGTCAGGAGACACATCTGGCTAAAAGGGTTGAGAAACTCTTGGCCTCCAAAGATTACACCCACTACTATCACGCAGCAGCCACAAAAGGGGGGAAATACTGCAGGGTGGGTATCTTGTTCTCGAATCACATCAGAGCAGCCGTGGGCACGGTTTTACAAGATGTAGAAGGCCGATATGTCTTACTGAAGGTGACAATACAAAATACACTATATACACTGGCTAATATATATGCTCCTGCAAGCAATCAGCCAGAATTTTTCCAAAAGCTCTCTAAGATACTAGGGGAGTGGTCCGAAGGTCATCTAATACTAGGGGGGGATTTTAACATTACTAGGAATCCCTATTTAGACAACACTGGAAAGGGAACTGGTGGAGGGAAAAAGGGGAGGAAAGCATTTAACCACCTCATTGAAGACAGGGGACTCACAGATATATGGAGATTGTTTAACCCTTCAGCACGTAATTACACTTTCTTCTCTCATCCTCATCAGTCCTACTCGAGACTTGATTATTTTTTAATAGATAAGACATTGGTGAGTCGGATCTTAGAAACTGAAATTGGCAGTATAACATGGTCCGATCACTCCCCGATTTGGTTAAAGCTTAGTCAGGCACGAGGGGATCAGGGGACGAGGTTCTGGTGCCTCAATGACCGACTATTAGATAAGGACTTCATAGAGGAGGTTAAAAAGGCAATACAAGATTTCCTAGATAATAATGATGATGGGGAGGTATCTCCGGGCACGCTATGGGAGAGCATGAAGGTGGTGTTAAGGGGTTTATTTATCTCTTGGGCAGCATATGTTAAAAGGGAAACTGCAAAGAAGAGATTGCAACTTTTGGAATCTATTGAGGTGCTGGAACTACGACATAAATGGCCTGATTCTTCCACCAAGCTAGAGACAGACGAAGTGGGTTGGTTATGTGGACAACAGCTGATAGAGGTTGAGATGACTGAATCCATTGTGACCTTAGAGTCCACAGTAGGATCCTCATGGCGAGACAAGACATGGGAGTGACGTGTACTGAGGACGCCATGTGTCCTAGCAGGACTAGAAAGTGACGTGCAGTGGAGTGTTGTCGAGACTGCAGCTGATGCGCGAGAGAAGAGATGAGAGCTCGTTCTCATGGAAGAAATGCCTTCGTCTTGAGGGTGTCCAAGTCTGCTCCTATGAACGACAGGGTTTGCGATGGGACCAAACTGGACTTTGGATAATTGATGAGAAACCCTAGAGAGATCAGGGTGTGCAAGGTTAGACGAAGGGACGTCAGAACAGCTCTGATCAACCAATTGTCGAGGTAAGGGTAGACGTGGACACCTTGAATTCTGAGGAACGCTGCTACTACTACGAGGCACTTGGTGAAGACTTGTGGAGCAGAGGCTAGGCCGAATGGTAGCACTCGATATTGATAGTGCTTTGGGCCTATGAGGAATCGCAGAAATTTGTGATGAGGCGGAGTTATGGCAATGTGTGTGTAAGCATCCTGGAGGTCTAGAGAGCAGAGCCAGTCTCCCCTTTGAAGAAGGGGGAGGAGGGAACCCAAGATCACCATCTTGAACTTTTCTTTTTGTAGGAAATTGTTTAAGGCCCGAAGATCTAGTATCGGGCGAACTCCACATGACTTTTTTGGGATTAGAAAATACCGAGAGTAGAATCCGAGGCCCTGTTGGGAGAAGGGCACTGGTTATATTGCTCTGGGCTGCAGGAGGAGGGAAATCTCCTGTTCCAGGAGCAGTGAATGGTCGGATGTTCCCCACGTCAGCCGAGGTGGGGAGTCTGGTGGAATGGCAAGAAAGTTGAGATGATAAACTTGAGTTATTATGGTGAGAACCCACTGGTCTGTGGTGACTGAGTGCCAGATGTGGCTGAAGTGACACAAACGGCCTCCCACTGGTACATGCCTTAGTGGAGTCTGAATGCTGTTCTCTAGAAAAAAGTCAAAAACCAGATGCTGGACCTGGTTGAGGAGTTGTTTGCGGCTTTTGCCTGCAAGGTTGCCTGGACTAGCCTTTCTGGTAAGGCTTAGCAGAGCGACCTTTGGACGGCAGAGGATAATATTTCCTTTGGCAGTAAAAGGATTTCTTGGGCTCCTTTCTGAATGTTTGCTTAGCAGGATATTCAGAGGGTATCAAGGAGAGTTGGCGGAAAGTCTCATGGTGATCCTTGAGTTGTGCCACTGTCTTTTGTATTTGCTCACCAAAAAGATTATCTTCAGTGCAAGGCAAATCAGATAGTCTATCCTGGACTTCAGGCCGTAAGTCCGACGATTTTAGCCAGGCCCATCGCCTTGCAGAAATGGCTGCTGCTGAAACCCTGGAAGCGGTGTCAAAAACATCATAGGCAGATCTTAACTCATGCTTGCCCGCTTCTAAACCCTTTTGAGCTAGGGCGTGTAATTGGTCTTGAGACTGTTGAGGTAGGGACTCAGCAAAGTCCTGTATTTGTTTAAAGAGGACCCTGTTGTACTGGGTCATATAAAGTTGATAAGAGGCGATGCGGGATATAAGCATTGCCCCTTGAAAGATATGGAGACCTATAGCATCCAGGAATTTTTGTTCCTTTCCTGGAGGATAGGAAGAATGAGGCTTGGATCTTCGGGCTTTCTTTTGGGCTGACAACAACCACTGAATGGTAGTCCAATTGGGACTTCTGGAAACCAGGAGTTGACTGGACTAGGTATGTAGTATCAGCTTTCCAATTGACTGGTGCCACAGAACCAGGATGCTCCCAATTTCTTTTCAGAAGATCCAGGAGGACATCATGGATGGAAATATATATTAGTTCTTTAGGAGCATCTAAAAATTGAAGAAGCTCCATCATCTGATGTCTATTATCTTGTTCTGTCTGAAGTTGAAATGGAACCATTTCAGCCATTTCCTTCACAAAATTAATGAAGGACAAGTCCTCTGGCGGGGAACGCTTCCTGCTTTCAGCAGGAGAGGGTGACGATGGTAAGTCATCAGTATCCTGGGATGAATCATCGGTCCAGGTATCGTAGGGATCATCTCCAGCACCCCCAGTATCCTTGGAGGGACGAAAGGCTGGTATACCTGAAGGTCCCGGATGAGGCACCGGTGGTACCAATGGTGGCGCTGAGGGCATCGAAGGACGGGTCAGTGGCACCGATGGAAACAAAGATGCAATCGGTGAAACAGATGATCTAGGCATCTGAAGGACTCCCGATGGCGGAAGGAACGGTGTTTCTCCTTCTGTCGATGAAAGAGGAATCGGAAAGGAAGGCACCGGGTCCATTGGAGTCGTCGAATCCATTGGAGGAAAAGCAGCGATTAGCACTTCCATTCTCATGAGCAATGGTGCTAGTGCTGCAGGAATGGGATCGGTCACCAGTTCAGGCATCGGTACCGGTATCGGCGGTGGAACCTTGAAGCCTTGCATCACTCTGCCGATGGCCTCCTGAATCATCTGATCCAGTTCCTCCCGGAAACCTGGAGCATGGAGCCCCGATGCCGGAGGAGGAGATAGAGGCGTAACCGGACGGACCACCATTGGAGGTGGAATCGCGGCTCCTATCACCGGTCCCGGTGAAGGTTGCCTCGGTGACTCTGAACCAGATAGGGACAGTACCTTTTCTGGATGGGCTTTCTTCGATGGCGGCTCAGATGATGACGACGTCGAGGCCTTGCCTGCGTCGACGGGCTGAGACCTGCGATGTCTATGCCGATGCTTTTCTCGACACTCACCTCTGTCCTTTTCATGAAGGGGAACAGAGGGTGTCGATGGCCATGGAGTCATCGATGCTGGTCGGACACCGGCCGGTGCCCAATGATGGTCCGAAGTAGACTGTGTCGGTTCAGACGACGTCCATGCTATGGATGGCATCGGGGTTTTTTACCTAAAGAGAAGTTCCATTTTCTCCATTCTAGCCTTGCGACCTTTAGGTGTCATGAGGGCACATTTGGTGCAAGTAAGGACATCATGCTCGCTACCCAGACACATTACACATACGTGTTGAGGGTCAGTAATGGACATTGTGTGAATGCAGTCCGGGCTTCGGTGGAACCCCAACACCATGGCCTGTGAAAAAATTTAGAAGCGGTGCGGTCATTGGCCAGTAGGCTGTGAGGGCCAAACTCGACGGGAATCAACCGGAATCGGGAAAAAAACTTACTGGACCACCGCGGGCGTAAAAATGAAAGAGGGGGACCCCTCTGGGGTAGAACGTTGTATAGTAATTCCGTGAGGAAATTTCCTGACAGGAATCTCTGTGGAGCTCCTTAAGCCGCGTGGCTACTGCTGAGCGGAAAAAAGAAGACTGAAGGGGGACCCCTGCTGGTTGCAGGGTTAGTGCCATCCTGGGCATGCCCAATAGGTGCCAGTCAAAGTTCTAGAAACTTTGACAAAAGTGTTCCGGGATTGGGCTCCATCCTGCGATGTCACCCATATGTGAGGACTACCATCCTGCTTGACCTGTGAGAAGATACGTTTTCAAAATTTGTCCAAGATAGTTCAGGATTAATAGGCAATGTAATCTATTGAGTTTTGATATCAGAGAAGTTGTTGATTAAAGTAGAAATCTTGCCTCTGAAGAAATAACAAATTCATTGCATTTTTGCTGTACATTATCCTGGGGAAAAGAGGACAGATTAGTTTTAATGAGATCTGATACGTAAGCGAAGAGAACTTTAGAGTTAAACTGGTAGTCACGTATTTTTTTGGAATAAAATTTGCATTTCGTGGAGTTAATAGAGGATCTGTATTTGCTTAGGGCAGCTCTATAACTACCAAGAGTAGTAGTAGTTGGATTTTTTTCGCCATTTTCTCTCCAGACGCCATAAAGTTGATTTAGGATTTTTTAAGCTTGGTTATACCAAGGTGCTTTGTACTTATTGGATGGAAAAATGTCCTTTTTTATAATGGGACATATAGAATCTGAGACATTAGTCGTTAAGAATCAATATTAGTGGTATCAAGATTCTTTAGGGCGATAGTCATCAATTCAACAAGGTAATTTAATTTTCAAGGTTTCCTAAATTCAATCGTTTTCGATGTAGAGAAATTATATTTTGAAAAATTTAGGGAGAGACATGTCTGAATTAAACTATGGTCCAACCATGGAACAGGTGAACAACTTAAGGGTGATGCGCCCATCAGTCGCAGATGGCTGCGACCTTTGCTGCTCACCTCATGTTGCCCAGTAGCTCCGATTCTGGCTAAGATGGCTGCCTCTGCCTCTGCACGCCAACCTCCCTGGCATTCCCGGGATGGCGTGGATGATCCCGGTCGCCATCTTGAATCTGGTGTGACCTAGGTCACGCGTGCGCGTGCCTGCCTCCTTCTTGTGCACGTCATGGCGGGAGCCTCGGGGGCGTCCCCTCCGCATGACGTCACTGCCTATGTCTATTTAAGCCTACTGGACTTTCCTATCTACGAGTTAGCAAGGATTTCATCTTGCTTAATTCCTTACTCTGAGATGCTTAGCATCGCTGTTCCTGTGTTCCTGACAGAGTGCCTCTGGTACCCGCTCCTCAGGAACCTTGCTGCACTCAGGGCTATCCGCTCCTCGGAGAGCCTCTTCTGCCTGTCTCACTTTCACCAGCTAGTGAGTTCTCCTGCATCGGGACTCCACTGCTGCTACTATGAATTCTCTACAGCATAGTGAATACAAGTCCTACTCTACATAATCACGTCTGTCTTGCTGTAGATCCTCGGGTTACCCCGCTCTGTGGACCACTACCAGATCCACTCTGTCTTGTGCCAGTTGCCAACACCTACCTCCAGTCTACCCCGTGCTACGGACCACTACCGGAGCTACAACGCACAAGGTATATTAAGAAGCAAGTACTTTCCAGGTTACCCCGCTCTGTGGACCACTACTGGAGGTTCCATCCCAGGTCTTCTATTTCCAGGACTGAGTTACGAACCCACTCCTTGGGTTTCTCTTTGCTATATAATAAATATTCTCTGACTCCTGTGTCCATCACTGCTGAGACCCCGCCTGTCATGGAGAGTCCCCAGAGGGCTCCTCCCTGTGGGGGAAGTCTGATCTCTCCACGACACAAGGGCCCACAAACCAATTTAAAACATAATGGGATTAAATTCCTCAAGAAAAGAATTAACAAACATCAGGTCAAGCGTGTGGCCTGCTTTGTCTGTAGGAAGATTTACAATTTGTCTAAACCCAATAGCATGCATGGTAGTCAAAAAAGATTCACAGTTTGAAGTAAGCGGTATAGTGTCAACATGCAAATTGAAGTCTCCCAGTACTAGGGCCAGGATATCGATGTCAATATTCTCCAATAAAAGTGAAGTTAAAGGCGAGATGTTGAATCACGTGATGTGGTGATCTGGGGAAGACGTGTTCTTTCCTGGCTCCAGGTATCCGTCCTCCTATTGGTGTTTTAAACGGGCACCCGATCTTATTTTCACGGCTTTCTCACACTGTACTGCAGAGCTTATGAACATCGACCGCTATATGAACAAATCGCCCGCCGCGATGCCCCCTAAATTAGCAAAAAAGGACAAAGATAAAACGAAAGCAGGGGACGACAAAATGGTGGCTAGCTCTGACAAAGGACCGCTGGGCCTCTGCGATGAAACCGCGATCGCTGCACTTACTTCAGCAGTAACGGCGGCGCTCTCAAGTAAGTTCGACAAGATATCGGAACAAATCTCGGAATTAAAAACTGAGTCTGCCAAAATACACCCCCGATTGGAAGTCCTGGAACATCGGGTATTGGCCGTGGAAGACGAGGCCTTAGCAAGTGAAGGCAGACTTCACAATTTGGAGCAGCTGATCCAGGCTCAGGAGGAAAAAAAAATCGATGACCTGGAGAACCGGTCTCGTCGGAATAACCTCCGGTTTGTAGGGATTCCGGAGTCTATCCCGGAATCCGATCTTGCCGATCAACTTACCTGATGGCTGCCTGAAGCCCTGGGAATTGCGCCTCAGTTGAACAACTAAAAAATCGAGAGGGCCCATCGCCTCGGCACCCGCACCCTGCCGAACCAGCGGGCACAGATCGTACTTGCTCGTATATTAGACTTTGCTGATCGCCAACGGATCTGGCAGGGTTCCCGGAAAGTCCAGTTGCTTACCTTTCAGAACCAGCCTGTAAAAATTTTTCAGGACTTTTCTGCCCAAGTTGCTGCCAAGGGGAAAGAATTTGGCCCGTTGTGCTCTCAACTAGCAGTGAAACAAATACGTTTCACGCTCCAGTACCCTGCAAAGTTGTGCATCTAGCATAATGGTCAAAATCAAGCCTTTGACTCACTTGCAGATGCCCAAAAATACTTCCAAACCATGATGCCCGCTACTGAAGGATGAACAGCCATTAACCCTGAAGGGGGTTGGTACTGGGTGCTTCGGGCTCCTGGATTACATAAGAATGCCTGTTTAAACCACTTATGTTATTTGGAGGGAAGAGTCCTCGCCTTGTTTGCATCTTGGGGGCAATGGACCTAGTGGACACTCAGCCTCTGTGAACCATGCAATTGATTAATCAGTGGACGCCCAGCCGCGTGCCGCTTGGGCCATGCTGTTACTGCTTATGAATACCCTCTTCCCTTGTTCTTTTCTTTTTATGTGGGGACGGATACCTGACCACACCCTTATGATCCTGGCTCTCGCAGCAGAGAGGCTATCTGGGGTCTTATTGGGATTTTGGGTGATATTCAATTTGAGCTGGGGGGTTGGATGGGGTTGGGGGAGGGAAGCGCCGGAAGCTTGGTATTGTCATTTCACTCAGGGGTTCTGAATGTTTGGTTTCGGAATAGCGAGGCAATTTCAACTTACAAATACAGTCGTTTTCATGGGTACCTGTGGGCAGTGGTATATGAGGAGCCTGCGGTCTGGGTGTGTGCCGCATGGGCGAGCTGGGCGCCCATGTCTGGCCTACTTATTGCATATTTGTTTTTTCATTACTCTATTTATTTATTTATTTATTTAACATTTTTTATATACCGAGGTTCTGGTAACAATGTTACAAATCACTTCGGTTTACATATAACATTAGGATGACTTAACATATGAGTCTTACATAGAACAGGAAAATGAACTTGGAGAAAAATTGAGTTAAATAATACATATTAAGACAACAAATAAATAACAGCAATCTTATAGAGAGGCAATTAGTCAAGTATCTAGTATTTGAAACTTAACAAGATGGATTTGCAATTAATTCTGGTATTATTGAATTAAATGGTATGAAATGAAATTGTCCAGGTGGGAGGGTATTGTGAAATCAGCTTCAGGCGTAGGCTTGGGTGAAAAGCTAAGTTTTAAGTCTTTTTTTGAATGTGATGGGGCATTGTTCAAGCCTAAGATCAGATGGTAGAGAGTTCCAGAGGATAGGACCTGCTGTGGATAAGGCTCTTTTGTTAGACGAAATTTTGAGTGGAGGGGTTTTTAGAGAGCCTTTTTGCGCTGATCTCAATGGACGGGAGGATGAATGTAGCTGGAATGGGATCCTGAGGTCAAGGTGTGTGGCTTTGTAAATAGATTTATAGATGGATGAGAGGGTTTTGAAGAGGATCCTATATTTTATAGGGAATCAATGGAGATTTTGTAAGATTGGAGTTATGTGGTCCCTTTTTTTTGCTTTGGTTAAAATCCTGGCAGTGGCATTTTGGAGCATTTGTAGAGGTTTTAGGGAGATAGCTGGGAGCCCAAGTAACAGAGAATTGCAGTAATCAATTTTGGAAAATATGATTGCTTGCAGGACTGATCTAAAATCCTGGGGGTGTAGTAGGGGTCTGAGTCTTTTTAGAACCTGGAGTTTGAAGAAGCATTCTTTCACAGTGTACTCTAGGGAGTAGACTCGTGCTTAGCTAGCATCATGAGTCCGAAGGTACAATATATGACCTGGAATGTGGCAGGCATGGGATCCCCTGTTAAGAGGGAAAAAGTTCTGACTCACTGCCATAAGTCGAAAGGGAACATTGTATTTCTACAAGAAACCCACATGTTAGACAGGGAGCATCTTAAATTAAAAAACAAACGAGGGTATAATCAAGTGTACTTTTCCTCAGGGACCCACAAACGAAACGGTGTAGCCATTTTGATCCATAAGTCTGTCTCTTTTCAGTTGGAGACCCAGTGGTCGGACACAGAGAGGCAGATAGTCTTAGTTAAGGGCTGTCTATTTGGTCAATCTATCATTCTGGTGTCCGTATATGGTCCTAACAAATATGATCACTCTTTTTTTACTACCTTGGTCACTCGATTATTGAATGTGGGACCCCAACCTAGGGTAGTAGCTGGAGATTTTAATTGTGTTATAGACCACAACATGGATAGATGTTCCAGTAAGCCTCAGCCTATATTAAGTCCTGAGAAGGGCCTCACCTTCTTGAACCAATCATTACAGCTGCTTGATGTTTGGCGGGTTCTCCACCCGACTGACAAGGATTATACTCACTATGCTAGAGCACACTCGGCCAAATCCCGAATAGATTATATTCTACTCTCGGAAACCCTATTTTCTACTGTGGATAGGGCAAACATAGGAAACTTGGTGATATCAGACCAGTGTCCTGTGTTTTGTACAACAGGTACAGCGGTTGCCTTGCCATCTTTATTCCAATGGCGCATGCCGGAATGGTTGTCGACTGATCAGGAATTTAAATTGTATTTAGATCAGAAGTGAAAACAGTATGATGAATTTAATGGGCATCACAGAGGGGATCCAGTTCTTTACTGGGAAACGGCGAAAGCTGTTCTTAGGGGCGATATATTGCAATACACAATCCAAAAACGGAAAAAACAAATTGCTCAGATCCTGACTGTGGAAAAGGAATTAGCGTATTTTAAGGCCCAATGGAATCGTGCCAACACGGATTACTGGAGAGATAAATTTCGGCAAACCCAAGCTGTATTAAATGACCTATTACATTGTAAAGCCATAGGTAATATGTTTTATTTTAAACAAACTGTATCTCCATGGCAATAAACCTGGGCGGCTTCTAGCCCGCTTAACGCGTGCCCAACAACCCTCTAAATTTATTAGTTCTCTCCGTAGATCAGATGGTTCGGCAGCTGTTTCCACTTCTGAGATAGGGCAAATTTTTAATCAATATTACGCCAATTTGTATGCCTCCGACCCTCCTCACCAAATCAACCAATGAGATTATTTTGGGGGGCTGCAGCTACCCCAATTAACAACCCAACAGTTAGACAGTCTTAATAGGCCCATACTGCTCCAGGAGGTATTGAGAGTCATATCTGATTTAAAACTCCACTAATCTCCCGGCCCAGATGGTATCACTTCTCTGTTCTACAAAACTCTACGGGAACCAGTGGCTCCAGTCTTAGTTACACTGTTTAATCACATGATCAATCATAATCAGTTACCTGAGACAATGAAATTGGCGGCTATAACTGTTTTGCCAAAGCCGGGGCGGGATCCAGCTGACCCGGGGCCTTACCGCCCAATATTGCTACTTAACCAGGATGTGAAGATTTATGCCAAATTGTTAGCGTCCCGTTTAAAATTTATATTGCCAGATCTCATTTCACCAGAACAAATGGGGTTTGTCTATGGACGACGACCCATTGCTAATATTAGACACCTTGTGGTAGCATTGGAAAGCTGTAGGCTCAGTCATATACCAGACCCCCTATTAGTTAGCTTTGATGCCGAAAAGGCGTTCAATAGGGTGGCCTGGGCGTATCTTTTTGATACTTTACAAAACTTTGGGTTTCAGGGTGCCTTTCTTTCAGCCCTCCAATTAAATCGCGGCTCAGTTTGGCGCCATCTCCTTTCCTTTGCCGCTCCGCTACTGCTGGGGAGGGCCTGCGCAATCGGCGCAGAGCCCCGCCGGGGAAGGCCAGAAAACTTCACTCCCCACCCGGGCGGCCTCAGCGCCGACAGCGCGACCAAAATCAAAGGCAAAAACAGCAACGAAGGTACAAAAAAACGCGCCGAGACTCAAGTCCCGCCTACTCGCCAGCTCACCCAATCACAGCCGGCCCAGCGGGGCTTTAAATCGCGGCTCAGTTCGGCGCCATCTCTTTTCCTTTGCCGCTGCCGCTACTGCTGGGGAGGGCCTGCACAATCGGCGCCGAGCCCCGCCGGGGGAAGGCCAGAAAACTTCACTCCCCACCCGGGCGGCCTCAGCGCCGACAGCGCGACCAAAATCAAAGGCAAAAACAGCAACGAAGGTACAAAAAAACGCGCCGAGACTCAAGTCCCGCCTACTCGCCAGCTCACCCAATCACAGCCGGCCCAGCGGGGCTTTAAATCGCGGCTCTGTTCGGCGCGCGCCGAAGGTGCGCGACAAAGGGGCAGGCCCCTTTGTTCGCCCCTTCGTGCAGCCCTGAGGGAGCCCCGACCCATACCCACGGAGGCAATTACATCCACAATAACGGTAGCTGCCAGCAAAAATCCTGAGACAAACGGACTTTACTGCCTGGCGTAAAGCCAGCACCCATTATAGCCACTTCTGCATTTATCCAGCCGCTCCAGCATCCACTCCAGCCGCTCCAGCATCCACTGCAGCCGCTCCAGCTTCCACTGCAGCCGCTCCAGCTTCCACTGCAGCCTCCACTCCAGCCGTTCCAGCATCCACGCCAGCCTGACCAGTTCCGACCACCTCCTTCCAACTCCTCTCCCTACTACACCCTCTCATCACCATCCGAGTAGGCAGCATGCAATCCTTCCCTATTCCTATCATCTATCACCGCCACCCACACCTCTCCAAACTTTCACAACGGACCTTGAATCAGACAACGAGATCACTCATCCCAATCATGCTCTCACCCTTGACACAATTACTAGGACTCACGTTATTCTCTCTTACTCTCTTCAACACTCAATCCCTCACTAAGAAAATGCACATTCTTTACGATTACCTGCTTGACTCCAACCCTGATGTTTGTGCAATCACGGAAACCTGGTTAAAAAGCACCGACACTGCACTGATAAACCAGTTACCTATCCACCTCTATGACGTCTTCTCAATTACCAGACCCAAAAAAAGAGGGGGCGGTCTGCTTCTAGCATCCAAGAAGAAACTGAATCTTAGACAACAACCTATCAAGACCTCTTTCAAAAAACTAGAACTCGGATTGTTCAAATCTAAACATATTCAAATCCTCCTTGTCTATGCCCCACCGGGATCAATAGACTCTGATGCCTCACCCCTTATAGAAACCATTGCTAAATACATAAACATGGACTCACAGGCCATGATCTTGGGGGACTTTAATCTTCACGTCGACGCCTCTTCGATCTCCTCCAACTGCGAAACCTTCTTGTCCACACTCCAGGCAATGGGTTTTGAACAAATAGTCAACAAGCCATCCCATGAAGCTGGACACACACTAGACCTCATCTTCCTAAACTCACACCTATCATACACTACCACTCCAGACTGCACCCCAGTCCCCTGCTCCGACCATTCACTCATATCAGCAACCCTCAAGACTCGAGGAAACCCCGCTCAATCACAACCTCACTCCACTATCCTTCACAGAAGAAGATGTACATCCGATATCCTCAGTGAACATCTTTCCAAAGAACTCCCTAACCTAGACACCTCCAACCCCAACTCTGCCCTTCTATCCTGGCGCAATATCACAGAGTCTATAGCCAACAAACTCTGCCTCATAGAGTCAAAAACCATCAATTGGACCCAAAAAAGGAAGCAACCCTGGTACTCTCCTGAACTTAAACGAATGAAGCAAAACCTCCGACACAAGGAAGACCTTTGGCGGAAATCCCCCAACTCTACTACACTGTCCGATTACAAACTAAACATGCATCTGTACAGGATTCATCTCCTACAAGCAAAAAAGGACTTTTACGCCAGCAGAATCCATGATATCCAGTACGACGCGAGGGCCCTGTTTTCCTATGTAGCTCAACTCACCAAACCCTCAGCTCCTACCATCCCCGACGATCAAGCTCAATCCAAAGCCAATGAACTCGCTATCTTCTTTCAGAATAAAATCGCTAACACTCTAGCGCTGCTCCCTACTAACCCTACACCTCTAGATCTAAACTACGCCATCACAGACTCCCCCAGAGCTACCCTAGAGTCATTCGAGCCTACCACCTCTCTGGAGATAGAATCAACACTCAAGAAGTTGAAACTATCCAACCACCCGATGGACCAAATCCCAACAAAACTACTGCTCCTCATTCCAGGCACCATCTCCAGATCCCTGGCCGACATCATTAACTGCTCCCTTGCCCAAGGAATTTACCCGGATGAACTTAAAACAGCATCTATTAAACCCCTCCTGAAGAAACCCAACCTGGACACCAATGAGCTCTCCAATTTCCGACCCATATCCAACCTCCCACTGCTAGCAAACCTAACCAAGAAGGTGGTGAACACACAGCTTTCGGATTACCTAGAAGAACATAAAATCCTATACCCCTCCCAGTATGGCTTCCGCAAGTCTTCCAGTACTGAAACAATCCTCATCTCGCTAACAGACCACATCCTTATGGGCCTAGACAAAGGGATTTCATTTCTGCTAGTTCTCTTGGACATATCTGCGGCTTTTGATACCGTGAACCATAGCATCCTCCTCAATCGTCTTGCAGACATTGGACTATCTGGACATGCCTTCCAATGGTTCAGCTCATTCCTCGATAATAGAAGTTCCAAGATCACGATCAACAATAAAGAATCTCCTAACTTCAAAACCACTCTAGGTGTTCCTCAAGGCTCCTCTCTTTCCCCCACACTCTTTAATATCTATCTACTGCCTCTCTGCCAGCTCCTCACAAACCTTAACCTAATTCACTACTTATATGACGACGATGTTCAGATCCTGATCCCTATAAAAGAATCCCTTCCAAAGACGCTCTCCTTCTGGGAGGACTGCCTCAAGTCCATCAACCACCTACTCACCAGCCTGAACCTGGTCCTCAATGCAGCCAAAACGGAAATTCTTCACATCTCCTCCGACCATTCTACCAGCCATGATCAGACAACCTATACTCCTCAGACCACTCATGTTAGAGACTTAGGAGTCACCATCGACAATCATTTAAACCTAAAAAAATCAATCAACAATATTACAAAGGACTGTTTCTTTAAACTACAAGTTATGAAAAGACTCAAACCCCTCCTCCATCTCCAGGACTTCAGAACGGTCCTCCAGTCAACCATATTTTCCAAAACAGACTACTGCAATACCCTCCTCTTAGGACTCCCGATCTCTGCCACCAGACCACTACAGATGCTCCAGAATTCAGCAGCCAGGATATTAACCAACACTAACCGGAGAACTCATATCACCCCTATACTCAGAAATTTACACTGGTTACCCATTAAATACAGAATTTTGCACAAGGCACTCACCATTATCCACAAATCCATACACAACCAACTTCCTCTAGACCTTCAATTCCCTCTCAAACTATACACATCTACAAGACCCATCAGAGCGGCACATAAAGGAACCCTTCAAGTTCCCCCAAATAAATCCACCCGTCTAACCTCCACAAAAGAAAGAGCATTCTCCACAGTTGGCCCCATCATCTGGAACAACCTGCCAACTGACCTAAGACTGGAGCCCTGCCTGATTACATTCAGAAAGAAACTCAAGACTTGGCTTTTCGTCCAAGCCTTCCCTGAAGCCTAACAATGCAACAGTTTTGCTTTCATATAGCCCATCAGACTAAATGTCAGACCTAACCATTTTCATTCATTCATGTTCATTCTCCAGTTCTTTCTGTCCTTAATTTCCTGGCTACTCTAGCCCCCAAGTTTAATATCCCTGTTATTTGTACCTGCGCCTCGGCCTTCTTGTTATATGGTTTTGTTAAGTTAACCCCAAGTTTGATGTAAACCGGCCTGATATGAAGCTTGTCATGACGTTCGGTATAGAAAAATGTTAAATAAATAAATAAATAAATAAATAAATAAATAAATATCAGGACCCGAAGGCGTTTATCTGCATAAATGGAACTACATCTCCCATCTTTACCCTGGGCAGGGGCACAAGAAAGGGGTGCCCACTCTCTCCACTTTTTATAGCCTTTCACTAGAACCCCTCATTCATAAAATCAAACAAGACAGCAGAATATCTGGTATTTGGACAGGGACCAGCAAACAAAAAATGATGCTCTTCGCTGATGATATGCTTATGTTATTTTCCAATGCCCGTAACTCTCTCCCGGTTTTATTGGATCCCATTCATAAATTTGGTACCTTTACGGGGCTCAAGTTAAACCTAACAAAATCGGAAGCAATGGATGTCAATGGGCACTTACCAGTGAATTGGCCAAATTTTCCTTTGTTATGGGCAGGAGATACTATTAAATATCTTGGGATTAAGATACATAGTGATCCGAAGAATTGGTATCGCTATAATGTACCCCCACTCATAAAGATTTTTCGGGAGAAGCTTCAAAGCTGGGGCTCTTTTCCCTTGTCTATTTCTGGAAGGGTTGCTTTAGTTCAGATGATGCTGATCCCTAAGCAATTATATCTGATGCAGATGACCCCTCTGTACCTACTTTCCAGGGACATAAAACTATTGCAAACACTTTGTGGGAAATTTTTTTGGAATTCAAAGAGAGCCCGGATTAGTTATGCTAAACTTATGGCCCCTAGAGATGAGGGGGGCATGGGAGTAGCCAATTTTCGTTATTACAATATGGCATGTCTGATTCCTTCTCTAGGGGAATGGTTGGGATGTGGCGGTACGAACCCCATGCTCTCCTTAGAACAAACTTTACTGCAACCTACAAAGTTGGCCTATCTTCTACACGCGCCAAAGGAGAAGTTACAGTCCCACCATACTAGAAACATATTAGTTTCTGCAATGCGGAAATGCTGGCGATATCTCCATACGCACCTGCAATTGTCCTGGCAGGCATCCTTTTGCTTACCTCTTTTGGGAAACCCTGACTTTCCAGCAGGGCTTACTTGGAGACGATACTCTGAGTTGTCTGATTTAGGGATCCTTAATCTGCAGCCATTTACCAACTTACAAACTGGAAACATCCATTCCTTCCAGTACTGCTGTCAGACCTTGGGACTTACACATATGGACTATTTGGAGTACTTGCAAATACGTAGTTACCATCATACAGTACTTACGACCACTTCGCTCCCTAAGACGAATGGTCCATTTCAACGATTTCTAAGTATGGGACTTAAAAAACCGATTACTATTTCTTTAATGTATAAATTTTTACATAATACCTCACCCTACACCATATATGAGTCCCTTGCCGCAATATGGTCCGGGGATTTGCCTGCAACGCTGATCATTGTTGACCAGCTGCGTCTGAGTCTTCAACTAACCCGTGAACTAGTGGTTAGTGTGGCCCTACGGGAATTACACTTTCGGGTATTACACAGGATGGTCGTGTGCCCCTGGAAAGCCTATCTCATGGGTGTTGCTGTATCGCATGTATGTCTTAAATGTGCTTTGCCGCATGCGTCGCTAATGCACTGTTTATGGGACTGTGCTGTTACTCAAACCTTTTGGGCCCAGGTTATTCAAGGACTTGATACCTCTGCTGTGTCGACGATTTCCGATTTCTCACCACTGTGGATCTTGGGTATCCCACCCACTCAGCCTGATGGGAAGGAAACATTTGTCTCACCGATATTACATAGAGGCCGTCTAATAGCACTGCGTCTGATTTTGAAGTACTGGCTGTCAACAGGAATGGTGCCATGCTATGCTGGACCTATACCTTTTGGATCGAAAAGGTATAGTGCTATACCGGGGTACAAATTATATTGCAATGACAGAGAGGAGCACTCAGGAGGAGGTGTGGCGCTTTATATCCGGGATGGCATAGAGTCCAACAGGATAAACATCCTGCATGAGACTAAATACAAAATTGAATCTTTATGTGTAGAAATCCCTTGTGTTTTGGGGAAGACTATAGTGATAGGGGTATACTACCGTCCACCTGGTCAAGATGGTGAGATGGACAGTGAAATGCTAAGAGAAATTAGGAAAGCTAACCAAATTGGTAGTGCAGTAATAATTGGAGACTTCAATTACCCCAATATTGACTGGGTAAATGTATCATCGGGTCACGCTAGAGAGATAACGTTCCTGGATGGAATAAATGATAGCTTTATGGAGCAATTGGTTCAGGAACCAACGAGAGAGGGAGCAATTTTAGATCTAATTCTCAGTGGAGCACAGGACTTGGTAAGAGAGGTAACGATGGTGGGGCCGCTTGGCAATAGTGATCATAATATGATCAAATTTGATTTAATGACTGGAAGAGGAACAGTGTGCAAATCCAAGGCTCTCGTGCTAAACTTTCAAAAGGGAAACTTTGACAAAATGAGCAAAATTGTTAGAAAAAAACTGAAAGGAGCAGCTAACAAAAGTAAAAAATGTCCAAGAGGCGTGGTCATTGTTAAAAAAATACCATTCTAGAAGCACAGTCCAGATGTATTCCACACATTAAGAAAGGTGGAAAGAAGGCAAAATGATTACCGGCATGGTTAAAAGGGGAGTGAAAGAAGCTATTTTAGCCAAAAGATTTTCATTCAAAAATTGGAAGAAGGATCAAACAGAAGAAAATAGGATAAAGCATAAACGTTGGCAAGTTAAATGTAAGACATTGATAAGACAGGCTAAGAGAGAATTTGAAAAGAAGTTGGCTGTAGAGGTAAAAACTCACAGTAAAAACCTTTTTTAAATATATCCGAAGCAGAAAGCCTGTGAGGGAGTCAGTTGGACCGTTAGATGATCGAGGGGTTAAAGGGGCACTTAGAGAAGAGAAGGCCATCGCGGAAAGATTAAATGATTTCTTTGCTTCGGTGTTTACTGAAGAGGATGTTGGGGAGGTACCCGTAATGGAGAAGGTTTTCATGGGTAATGATTCAGATGGACTGAATCAAATCACGGTGAACCTAGAAGATGTGGTAGGCCTGACTGACAAACTGAAGAGTAGTAATTCACCCGGACCGGATGGTATACACCCCAGAGTTCTGAAGCAACTAAAAAATGAAATTTCAGACCTATTAGTAAAAATTTGTAACTTATCATTAAAATCATCCATTGTACCTGAAGACTGGAGGATAGCAAATGTAACCCCAACATTTAAAAGGGCTCCAGGGGCGATCCGGGAAACTACAGCCGGTTAGCCTGACTTCAGTGCAAGGAAAAATAGTGGAAAGTGTTCTAAACATCAAAATCACAGAACATATAGAAAGACATGGTTTAATGGAACAAAGTCAGCATGGCTTTACCCAAGGCAAGTCTTGCCTCACAAATCTACTTCAATTTTTTGAAGGAGTTAATAAACATGTGGATAAAGGTGAACCGGTAGATATAGTATACTTGGATTTTCAGAAGGCGTTTGACAAAGTTCCTCATGAGAGGCTTCTAGGAAAAGTAAAAAGTCATGGGATAGGTGGCGATGTCCTTTCGTGGATTGCAAACTGGCTAAAAGACAGGAAACAGAGAGTAGGATTAAATGGACAATTTTCTCAGTGGAAGGGAGTGGACAGTGGAGTGCCTCAGGGATCTGTATTGGGACCCTTACTTTTCAATATATTTATAAATGATCTGGAAAGAAATACGACGAGTGAGATAATCAAATTTGCAGATGACACAAAATTGTTCAGAGTAGTTAAATCACAAGCAGATTGTGATAAATTGCAGGAAGACCTTGTGAGACTGGAAAATTGGGCATCCAAATGGCAGATGAAATTTAATGTGGATAAGTGCAAGGTGATGCATATAGGGAAAAATAAGCCATGCTATAATTACACAATGTTGGGTTACATATTAGGTGCTACAACCCAAGAAAGAGATCTAGGCATCATAGTGGATAACACATTAAAATCGTCAGTTCAGTGTGCTGCGGGAGTCAAAAAAGCAAACAGAATGTTGGGAATTATTAGAAAGGGAATGGTGAATAAAACGGAAAATGTCATAATGCCTCTGTATCGCTCCATGGTGAGACCGCACCTTGAATACTGTGTACAATTCTGGTCGCCGCATCTCAAGAAAGATATAATTGCATGGAGAAGGTACAGAGAAGAGCTACCAAAATGATAAGGGGAATGGAACAACTCCCCTATGAGGAAAGACTAAAGAGGTTAGGACTTTTCAGCTTGGAGAAGAGACGACTGAGGGGGGATATGATAGAGGTGTTTAAAATCAGGAGAGGTCTAGAACGGGTAGATGTGAATCGGTTATTTACTCTTTCAGATAGTAGAAAGACTAGGGGGCACTCCATGAAGTTAGCATGGGGCACATTTAAAACTAATCGGAGAAAGTTCTTTTTTACTCTACGCACAATTAAACTCTGGAATTTGTTGCCAGAGGATGTGGTTAGTGCAGTTAGTGTAGCTGTGTTTAAAAAAGGATTGGATACGTTCTTGGAGGAGAAGTCCATTACCTGCTATTAAGTTCACCTAGAGAATAGCCACTGGCATTAGCAATGGTAACATGGAATAGACTTAGTTTTTGGGTACTTGTCAGGTTCTTATGGCCTGGATTGGCCACTGTTGGAAACAGGATGCTGGACTTGATGGACCCTTGGTCTGACCCAATATGGCATTTTCTTATGTTCTTAAATCATAAAAAACAGCAGCAGTTTCAAGATTTATGGTCCCCGTTTTTGAACTCTCTGCCCGCCTCTACTAGATCGCAACTTGTTTCACCCTAGGGCCTAGCTATACTTGGTATGCGACGTCTATACGTACTCACAGGTTTAGCCCAGCGGAACTGTCCCATTGTGCATCATACTCTCAGTGGGTTTTTGTTACAAAGGCACGAACCATGTTCACGCAGTTGTCTATGTCACCCTGTCCGCTGGTTTATTTGTAGACTGTGTACCTGATATACTCGCTACCACTTTTGCTCTTATTGCTCTTACCACCATTGTTTTATCATAATTGTGTCCATCAATCTTTTTGCTATCACAGGTGCTACTCCTACCACAGTTACCCATGACACAGATGCCAATGATACAGACACCGCTATTACTGATAATCCTGAAATGTTCTGACACTTTTGTTATCATTGAAATTAATGCTTTTACCCCGGCAGCCAAGTAATGGTCTCGCTTACTGATGTTAGATCTGACTGTGTTGGGAGGGGAGGATTTGGGAGGGTGGCAGTAGGGGAGATAGGGGATGGGGTGTTTACAGAGAATTTATGCTTATGTTTGTGTTTCAGTCTTAATGAGATCTTTCTTTCTGTTTCATCACGTTCAATCCAATGGACAAACGTTTCCTGGTTGTGAATGTTGTGAATGTTTAGATGGCGAAAATCAATAAACATGATTACGAACAAAAAAAGGCGAGATGTTGTGTTCCAATAAACCAGGTGGGGCATATAATCAGACAAATCTGAAGATTTTTGGATTTAAATAGACCAATCTCATGGTGTGGTATCTGATGGCTAGTATGCAATGTAAAATTAAATTTCTTATGAGCAGCAAGTAATATCCCTCCCCCACCCCCCACCCCTTCTATTTGCCCTAGGTATGGAAAAAATATCATAGAGAGATTTGGGAAGCTGATTAGTTAGAACAGTATCCGTACTTTTAAACCATGTTTCAATGATACAGCAAATATCAGGATGATTATCAACAAGATAGTCAATTAAAACCGGAACCTTTTTTACAAGTGACTGAGCATTCATGAGAGTTAAAGAAAGAACTGTTAAAGCTAACAATTGGGGGTTACAAATTGTGGGAATAATTACGAGGGTCCGTGAATCATTTCTCCAATTTGCTTTCTTAGTTTTTCTTCTGTATTGGCTAACAGTAGTGTCTATTTGTTTTATCTCCATATTTTTAAGCCTTTGTTACTCACTGTTTGAGAATTCTAAATGAAGAGGTTAAACAGGGTGGCCTTCAATTGTTGATTCTTCGTTGGGTTTATGGAAGCCGCAGTAGGAAGTCCCTTATGCGCACCGTCAAGAAGTTCCCAACGCTTTAAGACCCACGCCGAATGATGACGTCAGCGGGGGGGGAAGGGCTAGACCTCACGGGTAGCGCAGCCAACTGTCCGAGAGGAGTCATGTAGTCCAGATTCCCAAGCTGGATTGGTGGAGGCCTCGGATGGTCAATAGAGGAAGCAGAGGCAGGCTCGATGAGGTAGTGGCCCCGGGTCAGTTCCCAGCACTTTAAGACCTGTGCCGAAAGATGGCAGTCAGTGGGGGGGGAGGGGCTAGCCCTTACGGGTAGCGCAGCCAAACTGTCAGAAGGGAGTCCTGTAGTCCAGATTCGCAAGCAGGATTGGTGGAGGCCTCGGATGGTCAACAGAGGCAGCAGAGGCAGGCTCAATGAGGTAGTGGCCCAGAGTCAGTTCCCAGCGCTTTAAGACCTGCGCCGAAAGATGACGTCAACGGGGGGAGGGGGAGAAGAGTCCTGTAGTCCAGATTCGCAAGCAGGATTGGTGAAGGCCTTGGATGGTTAATAGAGAAAGCAGAGGGAGGTTCTCTCTTTTTATTTTCTTTTAATCACTGAGACTCCTAGACCTCTGTGAGGGGGAGTGGCTCAGCTACTCAGCCGGGCCTCAGGCTGAGCCCTAATTAGACATCTGCTGTTTGCTAGAAACTACCCAGCCTTGGTCTCCAGCAATCCGTGTAAACAAAGTTATAGAAAGACTTTTACTAAGATAACTTGCATCTTTCTGTAACTGCCCAATCTTTCAACTGTTTCTTACCCTCTACCCTCCCTTCTCACCCACCCACCCCCAATCCCATCTTAGTTACCAGAATTACTTAAAGCCTGCAAAGAACCTGGAAAACACTTATTTGAGCACACAGGTACCCCTCCCATCCATTCCTTCCAAATAACCATGAAAACAACAGAAATATATATAGAGAGGCATACATTAACCAGTTCAACATTCCAGAGGGAAATAACACAAGCCCACTTAACTAACCCCTAAGGAGTTTATATTACACAGCTATTGTTTTTTTTGTTATTATAGTGTAAGAACTCACCCTTCGCCCAAATCTTTAACAAACATGCTGGCTTCTTTGCCAAGTCAAAAATGCGCCAAATGCTATTGTGCTCCACTCTCAGTCTGGCTGGAAAATGAAGGGTAAACTTTATTTGTTTTTTAAACAATTCCGAACAGACAGAGGCAAATTCTCTCCTTTTTGGAGCCACATTTACTGAATAATCTTGAAAGATCGGGATTCTGGATCCCTCATACTTAAGTTCACCATGTTTCCTTTAAGCTTGTAGTATTGCAGAGTTGCTTACCTGTAACAGGTGTTCTCCCAGGACAGCAGGATGTTAGTCCTCACAGATGGGTGACATCATCAGATGGAACCCTGTCACGGAACACTTTTGTCATAGTTTCTAGAACTTTGGTTGGCACACTGAGCATGCCCAGCATGCCAATAACTCTGTGGCCATAGGAGGTCTCCCTTCAGTCTCGTTTTCTAGCAGAAAAGTTTGAGCGAAAAATAAAACAACAAAATGAAGGCAAACCAAACTCAGCGGGGTGGCGGGTGGGTTTCGTGAGGACTACCATCCTGCTGTCTTGGGAGAACACCTGTTACAGGTAAGCAACTCTGCTTTCTCCCAGGACAAGCAGGATGGTAGCCCTCACAGATGAGTGAATAGCAAGCTGCGGGCTGCTCCCGGAACATCCTAGACCAACAGACTCCCAATAACGTGCAACAAGCACAACAGCAGGGCTGCCTGAATATCATACTGGGCCCTAGGTAGGAAGAGTTGGGTTCTTACACTGGAAACAGATTATGGAAGACAGACTGGTCAAAGACGCTGTCCTGTCGACCAACCATGTCCAGGCAATAATGGACTTTGAAGGTGTGGAGGGAGCTCCACGTCGCGGCCCTGCAGATTTCAGCAATAGGGACTGCCCGGAAGTGTGCTACTGATGTCACCATGGCCCTCACTGAGTGTGCTTTCACTCGTCCTTTGAGCGGAAGGCCTGCTTGCTGGTAGCAGAAAGCAATACAGTCCGCCAACCAGTTAGACAGGGTCTGCTTGCCCACTGCAACTCCAAGTCTATTTTTGTCAAAGGAGACAAAGAGTTGGGTGAATTGCCTGTGCAGTCTAAATAAAAGGCGAGAGCACGCTTGCAGTCCAAGGTATGCAGAGCCCGCTCACCTGGATGAGAGTGTGGCCTCGGGAAAAAGGTGGGCAACACAATGGATTGATTTAGGTGGAAGTAAGTCACTA
The DNA here is from genome assembly GCF_901001135.1 of Rhinatrema bivittatum. NCBI lineage: Eukaryota > Metazoa > Chordata > Amphibia > Gymnophiona > Rhinatrematidae > Rhinatrema > Rhinatrema bivittatum. The sequence continues at coordinate 267,718,307 of NC_042618.1, read as the reverse complement.
CCTTCGGCAGGAAATTAGGGTGAGTGCATAGCACCACCCTGTCGTGGAAGAATCTCTGCGAACAGAAGTAACACTAGAAAGATGACCTTCCAGGTGAGGTGCTTCAACTCAGTGGAGTGCAGGGGCTCAAACAGAGGCTGCATAAGCCACGCCAGCACTATGTTGAGGTCCCAGGCCACAACAGGGGGACGAGGTGGAGGCTTCGGTTGTAGTAAGCCTCTCATTAAGTGCCCCACTAAGGGTTGCACCAATACTGGAGTGTCGCTCACTCCGCAGTGGTAGGCACTGATAGCACTCAGATGTACCCGGAATGAGGTAGTCTGTAGAACAGACTCCGAGAGGCACCAGAGGTAGTCCAAAAGCCTAGGAGTGAGGCAAGAGAAAGCGTCAAGACCCTCCTGCGTGCACCAGGATGAGAACCTAATGCTTAGTATGACTTCCGCGTGGAAGACTTTCACGAAGCTACGAGGGCTTGCGAGACGTTATCAGAAAGGTCAAGGGATCATAGAATTAGCCTTTCAACATCCACGCTATTAGGGACAGCGACTGGAGGTTCAGGTGGCACAGCCTGCCCTGACTCTGCGTGATGAGGTCGGGTGAGGTGCCCAGGTGAATGGGCTCCTGGACAGAGAGGTCACGGAAACAAACCAGGGGCTATGAGGATCATGAATCCTCTTGTCCTGCTGAAGCTTCACGAGAGTCTTGCCTATTAGCAGAATCGGAGGGTACGCATATAGGAAGCCCACACTCCAGGAGTGGGTGAAGGCATCCACGGCTTGTCTTGTTCAGTCCCAGTGCAGGGAGCAGAATTGGTCCATCTTGTGATTCTGCAAGAACGCAAAGAGATCTACGTCCGGCTGACCCCACAGTGGAAGATCCTATCTGCTACAAGGGATTCAGGGACCACTCGTGAGGCTGGAATGTCCAGCTGAGTCGGTCCGCTTCTACATTCTCGGTGCCCGCCAGATAGATGGCCTGCAGGAGCATGGAACATGACAGGGCCCAGGCTCAAATCTGCACCGCCTCTTGGAAATGGAGATAAGAGCCTGTGCCTCCCTGTTTGTTCACGTACCACATGGCTACCCAGTTGTCAGTCTGGATCAAGACAACTTGTTGGACGGGCAGTCCTGGAATGCATAGAGGGCATACCGCATCGCCCAGAGTTCCAGGAAGTTTATCTGGCAGGCCGCCTCAGCTCTCGATCATACCCTTTGTGTTTGTAGGCTGTTGACATGAGTTCCCCAGCCTAGGTTGCAAGCATCCATGGTCAAGTTCACCTGAGCAGCCGGGGGCTGAAAGGAAAATCCCTTGCTTAAGTTGGATTCCTGCGCTCACCAGGCAAGGGAGAGCTGGAGTGGGTTGGTTATCTGGACCATTGCCGAGAGTTTCTGAGTGGCTTGGTGCCACTGAGACCGCAGGATCCATTGCCTGACCCTCATGGCTAAGCGAGCCATTAGGGTGATTTGCACCGACAATGCCATGTACCTAGCAACTTCAGGAGCAGGTGGGCGGAGGCCGTCCGCCGGCAACAGATGGTTCCGGTAAGTCCAGCCAGGGTGGTCATGCATTCGTTGGGAAGGAATGCCTTGGCCACTGTAGTGTCCAGGCCTCCTCCGATGAAGGTTAGTTACTGGGATGCAGTCAGCTGGGATTTCGAGTAGCTCACAAGGAAACCCAGTAACTGGAAGAGGCTTAATGTCACATTGAGCGTGAAGAGCCCCCTCTTTCAACGAACTCTTGATGAGCCAATCGTCCAGATATGGGAACACATATACCACGTTCCGTCGCAAATGTGCTCCCACCATCACCAGGCACTTTGTGAAGATCCAGGGCACGGAGGCTAGCCCAAAGGGGAAAACCCTGTACTGTAAGTGTCGGTGGCCTACTACGAAGTGCAGATATTTGCGATGAGGTGCAAAAATCTCAATGTGCACGTAAGCATGCTGTAGATTCAGAGAGCAAAGCCAATCCCCTTGATTCAGAAGCAGACGTAGGGTGCCCATTCTGAACTGTTCTCTGCGAAGGAACCTGTTTAAGGCTTGAAGATCGAGGATGGGACAGCGGCTGCCTGTTCTCTTTGGTATGAGAAAATACCGGGAGTAGAACTGTCAACCCCGCTGAGCCCAGGGAACAGATTCCATGGCTCTGGACTGTAGCAGGGCTGAGAGTTCTAACTCAAGGGTCGTTGCGTGTTCCACAAGGCTCCATACCGGGGAGGGTGGGGAGTCTGGAGGAACAGTGAGGAGATTTAGGGGGTAGCCGTATGCTACAATGAAAAATACCCATCGGTCGGTGGTAATTGGGAATCAACTGTTGACGAAATGTCAGAGACGACCTCCCACAGGTGAGTCAGATGGCGCGGGCAAAGGGGACTGGCTTCTGCTCTCTGGATTCTAGTCAAAAGCTAGCTGCAGGACCAGAGTGGGAGGCTGGCTGAGCTATAGGAGCTCTTTGTTGGCGAGGGTGGCCTCTTTGGGAGAACCGAACTGTATGAACACAGGAGGCTGGAGGATAGTATCTCCGTGGCTTGTAAAACTGCTTCCTATTATCCCTACATGGACCTCCACGGGTCGCTGAAGAGGGATCAGATGTGGTAGTTGATAGCTGTTGCAGGGTCTCATGGTGGTCTTTGAGTTGGGCCACTGCATCTTAGATTTTGTCCCTAAACAGATTATCTCCTGTACAAGTGAGGTCGGACAGTTTTTCTTGGACCTCCGGACAAAGGTCGGAGGCTTTTCGCCAGACCCAGCATTTGGCACTAATGCCTGCTGCCGAGATCCTAAATGCTGTTTCAAAAACATCATAGCCACTCTCACTTCATGTTTTCCAGCCTCCAGTTCTTTTTGGAGATGGTTTCTAGGCTCTCCAGAAATTCCTGTAGCAGGGTCTCCATGAACTGGACTTGTTTCCAGAGGTTCCTTTTATTCTGGTTCATGTATAACTGGTATGTCGCTATGCGAGGAATAAGCATGGAACCCTGGAAAACCCTTCGAACTAGGGCGTCTAAGGCTCTCTGGTCTTTTCCTGGAGGGATGAAAGAGTGAGGGCAGGTCCTCTTGACCGACTGATGTGGCAACTGGCTCTTCTGAAAGCCTAGATGGCTGGCATCCATCTTCCTGTTGACTGGAGGCACAGTACCTGGATGTTCCCAGAGATGGTGAAGGAATTCCAGAAGAACCTCATGCACCAGGACACCCATCACTTCCTTAGGAGTGCCCACAAACTGTAGGACAACCAACATCTTGTGGCGGGCATCCTCTTCTGTTTAAAGTTGGAAGGGAATGGTTTTCGCCATCTCCTGGACAAAACATGCGAAGGAGAGATCCTCCGGAAGTGAGCGCTGTCTCTCTTCTGGGGGGGAAGGCCTCTTTACTTACTGGCAAACTGCTTGAGTCGAGGAGGGAGGCTAAAACCCAGAATACGGGGCATGGGCACAGATGGTCGGTGAGGTGGAACTGACAGCAGTGGTACTGGCACCGAGGGCACCGGGACCTGCGATGGACGTCGGGGCACAAGAACACCAGATGGCCCGGGGATGGGGTCCAGCATGGGCGATTCCATTCATGGAGATGGGTGAGGAGTCACATCTTCCTCCTCTGAGGAACCCGGAATTCGGATTGAGATGAGAGGAGGCGCCGGTGGTTGGCAGGGAACCGAGGGGCCCACCGGCACAGGCTGCATCAGCAAGGCACCAAGCAGCACGTCCAGCCTTTGCAGTAGAGGTGCCAACATGAAGGGTGCCGGTTCTGATGCCGGTATGGAGGCCGGAGTTGGTGGCTGCTGGAGACCCCAAAGGGCATTAAGCACTGCCTGTTGGACCACGCGGTCGAACTCCTCTCGGAACGAGGGTGTGAACAAAACCGACCCTGGAGTAGAAGGCAGGCTGGGCATCTCCGGAGCGTCCACGGGGGTCAGCAGATGCTCGTTGCCCGGCACCGATATCGGTGGGGAACGCCCTGGGCTACTGGGTCCAGAGGAGGATGGGGCCTCTTCTTCCCGGGGCCTTGGCCGAGGCCACTCCGGTGTCGGTGCCAGCACCGGATGGTGCGACCGTCAGTGCCAGTGTCAATGCTTCCCACGATGCTGGGCCCGGTTCTTCTCTGGCCAAGGATGACGATGCTAAAGTCTTCGATTGACTCGACGCCGGTGAGAAGCGGTCTCCCGCTCCTCGATGTTCTCGGTGGGGCTTCGACGGGGAAGGTCCCGAGTCAGTTTGATCCCATTGAATCGATGCACCCGGAACGAAGTCAATGGAGCAGATTGTTTGGAACCAAACAAGTGCTTCATCTTGCCCAGGCGGGCACACAGGGCTTTGGGGGTCATTTGAGCACAGCTGGGACACCGACTAACATCATGGGAAGGCCTGAGACACAAGACGCAGACATCGTGTGGGTCCGTTATGGACATACATCTGCGGACACTCCGGGCACTTCCGAAAACCGGTCGCCATGATAAAGAGAGGCGGTGTGCAGTCGGTGGCCATTGGCCACCAGGAGATAGACAGCCAGGAACCAACTACAAGAGCGCAAAACGGACTTACCAGACGTCGGAGAAATTGGTGCACGAAGGGACCCCCGAAGCAGGGAAAACCATAAAAAAAAACAAAAAACTTTGACTTTTTCCATGAGGAAAGTGTGAGGAAACAATTCTCAAAGAGTGTGAAAAAAAGAAGATTGAAGGGGGATCCCGTGTGGCCACAGGTTTGGTGGCATGCTGGGCATACTCAGTGTGCCAGTCAAAGTTCTAGAAACTTTGACAAAAGTGTTCTGTGACAGGGGTCCATCTGATGATGTCACCCATCTGTGAGGATTACCATCTTACTTGTCCTGGGAGAATTCTTCTTTGTACACAAAATTTAAAAATCTGGCAATGATGAATCATGCCATCGCTAATGCTCCAGATCTGGGCCCTAGTCTTTGTGCATGTTCCACATGCAGTCTGCCTACCAAATTTTTCAGCTCTTTTACAAGCCAGCTTTCCGGAACGGCCCGAATTTCTTTATCTGTCAATACCTCAGGAAAACTCACAAATCGTTAAGTTATTCCTTTGGTTTCTGTTCTCTAAATTGTCCAACTTTTCGACAATTCCATGTCTGGTGTCCCCCACCGATTCACTATCAATTGGAAGGCTGTGGATGACAGCCTCCATTCTCCTGGGTCTAGACTTTCTCTGCTGAGGAAGTCTGCCATGATATTGTGTTTCCCGGCAATGTGGACGGCGGAGATCTCCTGGAGGTTTGCTTCCGCCCACGCCATCAGGGGGTCTTATTTCTACGGACACCTGTTGGCTCCTGGTTCCCCCCTGCCGGTTGATGTAGGCCACTGTCGTGGCATTGTCTGACATTACTCTGACCGCTTTGTTTCGGAGTCTGTGAGCGAACCCCAGACAGGCTAGTCTGACTGCCCGCGCTTCTAGGCGGTTGATGTTCCATCCCGCCTCTTCTGCGTTCCACTGCCCTTGGGCAGTTAACTCCTCGCAGTGTGCTCCCCATCCTCGTAGACTGGCATCTGTGGTGAGCAGGGTCCAGGTTGGGGAGGATAGTCTTGATCCCCGGCTCATGTGGCTGGCCTGCAGCCACCACCGTAATTGGATCCGAACTCTGCCCGGGAGTGATAGACATACGGTGTAGTTCTGGGACCGTGGGCTCCACCGTGATAGGAGGGAGCGCTGTAGGGGGCCTCATGTGGGCTCGAGCCGATGGCACAACTTCCAGGGTGGATGCCATCAGCCCGGGTACTTGCAGGTAATCCCATGCTGTGGGACGAGGATCATTCAGCAAGGTTTGCAGTCGGTTCCAGAATTTTGATCTCCTTGTGGGGGTCAGGCTGACCTTGTCCTCTTTGGTGTCGAATCAGACTCCTAGGTATTCCAGCGATTGTGAGGGCTGTAGGGAGCTTTTGTTTGTGTTGACCACCCATTCTAGGCTCTCCAGTAGAGTTATGATTCTGCTGGTTGCTTGGCGGCTTTCCTCTGGTGACTTTGCCCTGATCAGCCAATCGTCCAGGTACGGGTGAACGAGGATTCCTTCCTTCCTCAGTGTTGCCGCCACCACTACTATTACCTTGGTGAACGTCTGGGGTGCTGTGGCTAACCCGAAAGGTAGTGCCCGGAACTGGTAGTGATGGTTCAGGACTTTGAAGGTTAAGTAATGCTGGTGTTCCTGATGAATTGGGATGTGTAGGTAGGCCTCCGAAAGATCCAGGGATGTGAGAAACTCTCCCAGTTGTATCGCCCTTATTACGGATTGTAGGGTTTCCATGCGGAAGCAGGGAATCCTCAGGTGGCGGTTGACCGATTTGAGGTCCAGGATGGGCCTGAATGTTCCCTCTTTCTTGGGGACGATAAAATAAATGGAATAATGTCCAGTATTTATTTCTTGTGGAGGCACCGAGGTTATGGCCTCGAGGGCCAGTAGCCTGGACAGTGTAGCTTCCACTGCCGCCCTCTTGGAGAGGTCATGGCAGGGGGACTCCACGAACTCGTCCGGAGGGATTCGTAGAAAATCCAGGTAGTACCCCTCCCGAATGATGGCTAGGACCCACTTGTCCGAAGTTATCTCGACCCATCTGCGGTAGAATAGGGCTAGTCTGCACCCTATGGCTTCTTCCCTTGGATGGGTCAGCTGAATCTCATTGTGGGGTGCAGCTGGGGCCTGTACCCGAGCTGGTTCCCCCCTCTTGTTGTGCTTGGTCCGAAAGGACTGGTTCCTGCCCATAGGGCAGGGGGCTTTATAGTTGCTCCTGTAAGGATTGAAGCGCTGTGAACTTCTGCCCCTGGAGGGCCTGGAGAAGGGTCGCTGGTTTCTCTTTGTCTTATCCTCTGGTAGGCGCAGCAATGGGGACTCGCCCTATTTGTCGGCCAGTTTCTCTAGTTCGCTGCCGAATAGAAGGGCATCCTTGTGAGGTGCGTTTTGGAGGATGCGTCGGCCGACCATCTTCGGAGCCAGAGTTGCCTCCTGGCCACCACCGCAGAAGACACTCCTCTGGCCGCGGTACGCACTAGGTCGGAGGCAACGTCCGCAAGGAATGATACTGCTGGTTCCATGTCTTCTCCCAGGGTGGTGTTCCTGGTTTGTGATAAGCAGGTACATGTCACCACGGTGCAGCAGGCCGCAATTTGTAGAGACATAGCAGCTACGTCAAATGACTGTTTGAGGATGGACTCCAGCCGCCGGTCATGTGCATCCTTGAGCGCAGCTCCTCCCTCCACTGGGATGGTAGTGCGCTTGGAGACCGCGCAGACCATGGCATAAACTCTTGGGCAAGCAAGACGATCTTTGGTTGCCGGGTCCAGGGGGTACAGGGCTGCCAAAGCTCGCCCCCCCCTTGAATGTGGACTCCGGAGCATTCCATTCCAGGTCAATCAGCTGCTGTGCTGCTTGTAACAGAGGGAAATGGAGAGAAGTCTGTCAAAGACTCTCCAGCAGGGGGTTTGGTTTAGGTTCCCCCGAAGTACCTGGGCCCGGGATAGCGAGCTCTGTCAGGCATTGGTTGACCAGGTCCAGGAGCTCGTCCTTTGTGAAGAAGCGTCTCATGGTTCAGTGAGACTCTGTCCCCGGGGGGAGGCTCCCCCTCTTCTAAGGGTTCGGCTTCCTCCTCATAGATGTCCGAGTCCCCATAGGTGGGGCTTCTGGGTAGTGGAAGCCTGTGCCTAGGTCTTGAAGGGCATGGGGCATGAGGATCCTCCTGCGGAGCATGTGGCTGGTCAGCCTGACGTTCAGTTTGCATTTGAACAAAGGCGTGAATCCCTTTGAAGAACTCCACCCATGAAATTGATGCTGGGTCAAAGCTGAGGGGCGCTGGTTCTTTGGGGGTCCCCGTCTGTGGGGAGGTCACCCTGGCTAGGTCCGGGGTACCCCCTGAGGAGCTAGAACTCGGCCCTGGGTGGGACTGGCCCTGGACTGGGTCTCCCAGGGCCTCTTCACACTGCGTGCACAGGGCGTCGGCCTCCTCGCTTTGTGCGGCTCTGATGTGGCATGCTGGGCAGAGGCCTTGAGCCTTTATCCCTGTTTCTGGAGGTGTCATGGCTGTCAGCGCATAAACTCTTATGCGCTCCGGTGCGCTTAAGATGAGCGTGTAGTTGTGCACATAGCTGTGCGTTCAGCCGTAGATATGTGCCCGGCTCTGTGCGCGCAACTTATGTGCGCAAGGTTTTATGTGCATGTAAGTTTATGCGCACAAGTGCTTTGTGCGCCTAGCTCGACGCTAGGCAATATGGCAACCCTCTCGGAGGGTGTCCACGTGGGTAGACCCTTGGAAATAGCCGGGGCCTGGCCCTGCTAGGGCGGATCAACCGGGTGGCACTGGTCCCGGCTGGTGACCTGTGCTCCTCCTCGATCCTCGGAGACCGGATTCAAGCAGAAGATGTCTACCTTACCTTGTCTTCGGCGCTTCCCGGTTTCGTCCCAAGCAGTCTCCGGCTGCGGGGGGAGAGGGCAAATACATTCACCACCGCGCTCGAGGGTGCACCCGTTGCCTCTCAGCCGCGCCCGAGGATCGGGGGCTAGGTCCTCACCGCGATTCGGCCGCCGGACCGAGGCTTACCTCCGAGGGACCACGGAAATCACCTCGGGAATCTCAACTGGGGGAGGCACCCGAGGGTATTAGTGCAGGAGAGTGAGGCTCGTCTTCAGGTAGGTTTCTTCTTTAAACTTGGATTTTCTTCTTTGAATTTGGTTCTAATGCTGTGAGAGCGTGCAGATAGTCCCTAACTGCTATGGAGACGGAAAATACTTAACAGCTGCACTTCCTGCAGGGGTATAAGTACTAGGGGCTGACGTCAGATTGAAATCTGATCCATCTCCAACTAACGGGACACTATACCCATTGGTCCTGAGTCCATCTGCTACAGGCTAGGAAATGCCACCCTCCTCATCGAATTTTTTGCTGAAGACCTAGACCTAGACATACCTACCATCCTACTTGGTGACTTCAATCTCCATGTAGACACCCACCCACAATCACCCTCATATGAAGCATTCATATCATCAATCAACGCTATGGCCTTTAAACAAATTATAAACCAACCTACCCACAATGCAGGTCACACACTAGACCTAATATTTATAAACTCTGGCATCCACACCACTGATACCCCAACCTGCTCACCAGTCCCTTGGGTCTGACCACACCCTCATAAACACCACCTTATCTATAAAAAAAACCCTTCTCCCATCCCCCCCCCACCCCCCACAATAGCTACATCCAAATCCGAAAAACCTGCACCAAAAAAATTGAATTAGTAAACTCTGAATCTGCCCTATCTTCCTGGTACAACATTACTCTAGATATTGCTGACAAAATATGCCCTCTTACCACAAAATCCATAAACCCAGCTCTCAACAGCAAAAAACCTTGGTATTCTCCTGAATTAAAAAAAACTAAAAAATGCCCTAAGAAAGAAAGAAAGACAGTGGCAAAGACACCCTTCACCCATACTTCGCACCTCATACATTGCCACCATGCATGACTATAGGACCCTCATCCAAAAAACCAAACGGGGCTTCTATGCCCTTAAAATTCACGACTTCCAGTACAATGCAAAGGCCCTATTTTCCATCATATCCGAACTCACCAAAACTTCCTCTACACACTCTTCAGACACTGGCTCCAAAAACAAATGTAATGACCTTGCCCAATTCTTTCAAACAAAATCTCCTCCATTAAAGCTAAATTTCCCACAGACACCTTTAACACCATCCTCCCCCCCATAAACATGACCACCAACCTTGACACCTTCAAAGCAACCTCATCGACTGAAATAGAAACCCTTCTAAAGAAAGCCAAAACCTCTTCTCATCCTTCTGGCACCATCCCAACCAAACTCTTACTATCTATAACCAATATAAGAGCAAAACCCATCTCTGAAATAATCAATTCTTCTCTTGCATAAGGTAATGTCCCCTCCACCTTAAAAAACAGGCAGTTGTCAAACCTATACTCAAAAAACCCAACCTCCATCCCACCGATCTCTCCAATTTTAGACCCATCTCAAACCTGCCTTTTCTTCCCAAAATGACAGAAAAAATAGTCAACATCCGACTCTCTGAATACCTTAACGACCACAAGATCCTTTCCCCATCTCAATTTGGCTTCCGTAAATACCTCAGTACGGAAACACTGCTAATATCACTTACCGACAACATACTTAAAAAAATGGATAAAAGTCACTCTTATCTCCTGGCAATGCTCGACATATCTGCATTCGACACCATTAACCACAAAACTCTTTTAGAATTACTCTCTGACATCGGCATAACAGGAACAGCACTTCTCTGGCTTAAATCCTACTGAAAACAGACACTTCAAAGTCAAGCTGGGTAACAACGAATCTGATCCTATTAACATTACCCATGGTGTTCCCCAAGGCTCCTCTCTATCCTCTACCCTTTTCAAAATCTACATGTTACCTCTCTGCAAACTAACTAATCAACCTAGGCATCACCCACTACATATACGCGGACGATGTCCAAATATTCATCCCCTTTACTGACTCTTTACCTAAGGCCCTAAAGACATGGGACAATTGCCTCTCCACCATCAACCAAGCACAGGGTTAAGCACAAACATGAACCTTGTGCTTAACCCTGCCAAAACAGAACTCCTTGTCATATCCCCTAACAACCTCACTTACTCCAACTCCTCACACCCCCCTGAAACCCATCTCCCTACACGCACATAACCTAGGCGTTACTACTGAATCAATTGAACTTAAAACCATTCATTAAATCCATCTTAAATGAATGCTATTTCAAACTACATGTATTTAAGAAAATGAGACCTCTCCTTCATATCTCCGATTTTCAAACTGTTCTTCAAACCATCATTTTCTCCAAAACTGACTATTGTAACTCCTTCCTCCTTGGTCTCCCTACCTCCTCCATCAAACCCCTACAACTGCTACAGAATGCCACAGCTAGAATTCTCACTAATACACGCAAGAAAGACCACATTACCCCCATTCTAAGAGACCTCCACTGGCTCCCAACTGCCTCGAGAATTCAATACAAAAGCCTCTCTCTCATATATAAGACTCTGTTCAATGAAAACATACAATGGCTACACGACTCTCTCCGCTTTCATAATTCTAACAGACCCACCAGATCAGCTTACCAAGGTACCTTATATATACCTTCTCCCAAACTCATACACCTCTCCTCCAGAAAGGACTGAGCAATCTCCTTAGCAGGTACTTCAATGTGGAACACAATGCCCCCCGACCTCCGCATAGAGCCAAGCACACAGAAATTTAAAAAAAAAAAAAATTAAAAACATGGCTCTTCAAACAAGCCTTCGACTAACACCACCCTCCTTATTCCTCCCTGCGAATACATGTCAAATTTCTCTACCACCTCCTCCCATTGATCCTCCTGTATATTGTATTTTTCTTACGTTAATCTTATACTTTCACCTCCCTACATTCATGTAATTAGCATTTAATTAGATTATAATTCTGACCCCCCAACATGACCAGTCTATATACTTGTACTTAGTTTGCAAACTGATTGATTTAAATACCTCTTATTTATGCTATCTCAATATGTTACCAACTTGTTCCATGTAACTGTTATGCTTCATATTATAAGCTCAATGTTCTTTGTAAACAGATACGATGTACAAACAGCTATCGGTATATAAAAGCCTTTAAATAAATTAAATAAACATTCCAAGTCCTGCTGCTAAAGCCTGCCATCTGCTGAGGTCTCCAGCATGGCTCCTGGCATCTGCCTTCTACTCTACATCCCATTCTATCTGTGGCGCACTACTACTTCCAGGTTTTTATAGGGCTTGACTTCATGAACTTCCTGGGGTACTAGCTGACTCCTCCTGTATATATATAAGAACATTCCACTTACCAGGTGCTTTAGCAACAGGTCTTACTTCCAGCTCCTGAGTCTCTTCACTAATTGTGCTCTGACTACTCCTTGCGATCCGGCCTTGTTCCTGACCTAGGCACTGAAGGCTGCCTGCCCTGACCTTGGATTGACTCTCACCTGTGCCTGAACACTGCATGCCCTGACTTTGGATTGACCTTCGCCTGTCCTGACCTCAGATTGACTATTACCTGTGTATGAATGCAGCCTGTCCTGATCTCAGCCTGCCTGATCACGCCTCTGCCTCCTGCTACAATTCAGTGCCTCAGGTCCTACCTATCAGCTACTATCTGTGAGGGCCTATCTAACTCTGGTTCTTCACTGCAGATGTAGCCCCCCCCCCCCCCAGGTATGTGACAGCTGTGACACTCAGCCGCAGAATGGTTTAAGGTTTATAAATGGAAGAAAAGAATTACAAAAAAAAGTTTCAAGAAGGATCTTTGAGGAGAGAACAAATAAGGGAGAAAGTCAAGTCATCAATTTTGCAGAGAATACCTGACATTAATGAAATTAGCCTCTGTCTGGCTTCATTCGAAGCTCTGGGAGTGCGTATTCTGTCGATCCACTGATACTCGGGGTCCTCATTAACAACCAGTTCTTCCACAAATCCATGAATTGAAACAGCACGGTAGCACTTAGGAATAGATGTAGCTTTGCAAAAATAAAACAAATACATATTTATTAAATTCATTATGCAGTGTAACAAACATTTACAAAAGTAGTCATAGCTCAGTAGTCATAGCCCATTGCCAGCAACTGAATTTTTTGGCAAGTGATGATTAATTGATTACTTGCCAGGTAACACAGGGAAAACAGTATGAGCTCAAAGGGGTTAGAGAGAGAAAGAGGGAAAAAACAAGGGACAAGCCTGTGTCAACTTGTGCAGCTTACTAACTCAATGGTTTTCATTTGAAACTAGGAAGAAAAAAGTTACCAAGAATCGGTTTGAAAAAACTGAAGTAAATGAAGAAATAGCCAGCTAGCATGGTATCGACCACACTGCCCACATATTTGACTAATACAACAGAAGCATGGAAATTCTTCTTACTCTCCTCCATAGTGAATATTTTGAGAACAATTTTCAAAAGCCCTTTAACTGGGTAAATACCAATATACCCAGGTAAAGGGTTGTCTGAAAATTACCCACCCTTTACATGGCTAAAAGCATACATAGTACCACAACACTGGTACTTGTAGCTATATTAGGCCAAGGCATTCCGGGGCTTGTTTAGGTTAGGGGTGAAAACTAATGTACATTTTATTTTCAGATCTTCACACAAAAAGTATGTGTAGAAAAAGCAGGTACAAATTTCTTCAGATACTGAACCCACATCAATTTTAAAACTGGAAGTACATGAATAATTTCACTTTAGAAAACTGGGGCAAAGACTAGGGGTAAAAAGTTCCTATGGGCTTTGCAGCAATGCAGGCAGTTTGCAAATTTCCCTCTTTATGCCAAAAATTGTGTAGTAGCAAATCAAAATTACGTAACAACTTTAGAATTTTAAAAAGGTTTTTAGTCTTTACATATCAGGAATTTTCTCCTCTTCTTTTTCTGTTTGGCTAGCTTTTTATTTCTTTTCTCCTGAAAATACTATTTTTCTGCCCATGTTCTATTGTTTCCTATTATTTTTTCTATCCATATTCCCTATTTTTTCTTTTGTTTACTCCTTCCCTTTTCATTTTCTATAACCTTTATCTCTCTCAATATCTCTTCTTTCCTTTCTCCTTCTTTCCCTCTATTCTATCCTTACTCCCTTTCCATTTTGATCCACAACCTTATTTCATCTCTTTTCCTTCTAACTCTTCAAAATCTTTTGGTCTCCCTCTACTTTCATCCAGCCTCAGGATAGGGTACAGCAACCATAAGTTTATACGGGAATATGCGGAGGGGATTCTACTTCCGTTCCTCCTCCCTGTCTATCACCTTTCCAGTCCCCTGCTCATACTGAAGTGGGGCCCAAGGAAATTTAACTACAAATTCTATTCATAGTAACAACTTAACTCACCACAAAATGGAGGTGATTCACCCCATTGAAACAATCACAGGATGAGGAAACCACCAAAATCAACCGAGATCACAGAAAAACAAGGGAAGAGAAGAATCAAACCTGATCTATCCCAAGTTAAGTACCAATTCTCCTGAAATCTTCTCCAGCCTAATGTTCACACTACTACCGTACTATTAAATGTTCAATCACTATCAAAAAAGAAAAATTCCCCTTATAAATGACCTACTAGAGGAACTAAACCCCACTATTTTCTGCATCACTGAAACATGGCTGAAAGACTGTGTTAATGTCCTCTTAAACCAAATTGAACATACTAACTATGATATCTTTCACTTCCCTAGACCCAAACGAAAAGGTGGAGGCTTCTTAATTATCTGCAAAAAAGAGCTTAAACTTAAATCATAAAATGTAGAGAGAAACCCACCCAATGAAGTTGCAATACTTAACTCTCCAATACTAAATATTGGTCTGATCTATAGCCCACCTAGAAAACTCCAAAAAGGCTGTTCACCTTTAACTGAAATCTTCACTAAAGTGTTCCAGCACCTGAATCAACCCTAATCGTAGGTGACTAACTTTAATGTAGACAGCAGGCCAAAATCTACTTCATGCGAAATCTTCTTAGATACGATGGATGCCATGGGGTGGACACAATTTGTAACCAACCCCACCCACAAAGCAGGACACATCCTTGATCTAATATTCGCCAATCGTAGTAACTGCAAAATCAATCTTTTTCACAAAATATTACCATGGTCTGATCACCAGCTAATAACGGCCGAAGTATCTCTCCTCACCACACAAAAAACAAACACACAAAATAATCAATCATTAAGTATCAAAAAAAGATAGAACCTGAAACACTCGAAGAAACCATTAAAAATAAAATATCTGAGTTCAAACATAATAAAGCTTCCTCATCTTTTGACTCCTGGGACAAAATCATCAATGAAGTGCAGATACCCTATGCCTAATCCAGGAAAAAACTTTCTAAAACGTTGGCTTCACAACTAAACAAAAGAAACTTTGGTATAGCGAAGAGCTAAGACAAGCTAAATAAACCCTGAGAAAATCTTTAAAGCAATGGAGAAAAAACTACTCGTTGGCAGATCTAGAAAAATACAGATTCCTTTTAACTAAATACCATGAACTAATCAATAAAGTTAAACAATACTATGTAAAACATATTCATGGTGTTATATTTAATTCAAAACATCTCTGTGAAACAGTCAAAAATCTAATCAAGGATCCTTCCTCCTCCATCTCAAACAACTACAATTTCACAAAAACATCATGCAATGACTATGCTAATTCATTGGTAAACAAAATCAATACACTCAAATCACAATTCTCCCCAACCAACCATCAAAAGAGTCAGAAAAACAACCTATACAAGCGAAATGGAACTCATTCGACACAGTATCGAAACTGGAAGTAAACCAAATAATCACTAAAATGAAATCCGCGACCCACTCACTGGAACCAATCCCAGGCAAGTACCCAGAAAAAAATAAACTGAATAATAACCCCAATAGTCACAATCATAATAAACCACACTAGCAGAAGAACTTGACCCTAACAAGGCAAAACAAGCTGTGATTAAACCAATTTTAAAAAACAAAAGTGGCAGAATTGATGACTGGGACAATTACCGACCAATATCAAAACTGCCTTTCATTGCAAAAGCCCTAGAAAAAGCAACTTTATCACAATTAGAAAACTACTTTGAAGACAACAAACTACTATACCCAAACCAGTTGGGATCTGGGGGAAAAAAATTGCTCAACTGAAACCCTTCATATCTCTTTAACTGATCCTGTGCTACAAGGCTTTGATAACAATAAATGATATATCCTGGTACTAATAGACTTAAAAGCAGCATTCAACAGTTGACTACACCCTACTGTGCCACCACCTGAATGAAATTGGAATAGGTGGAAATGTCATCAAATAGTTCTTTTCCTTCTTAAAAGATAGGACATTCCAAGTCAAACTAGGTAATCAAATCTCAGATACCTTTCCAATTGATTCTGGCATTCCTCAAGGGTCAGCACTCTCAGACACTCTTCCTGCCTATATGCACTTTACTAACAAACCTGGCAATCAACTTCTTCCTATATGCAGATGATATACATGTCTACATCCCTTTCGACAAAACAATTGAAAAAACTGTGCAAACCTGTCAACATACATCAAGGCCATACAACAAAAACTTTGCCAACTGAAACTCTTAACACACACAAAAAAAACGGAAATTATATGGCTAAGCAGAGACAACTCTATACTCAAACCGCCACCCATAAATCTAGGAATTACCAACAATACTCCATCAGATGAGGTTCAAGACCTTGGAATTCAAATTGACAAGAACTTCACTATGAAAAAGCATATAAGCAAATTAATCAAATCAGGATACTCTAAGTTGAGAATTCTACATCGACTAAAACCTCTGTTAATAATACAAGACTTACGCACTGTCTTACAAACACTTATATTCTCAAACTTAGACTACTGCAACTCCCTTTTACTAGGCCTCCCCACAAGCCTATTAAAACCATTACAGTTACTTCAAAATGCATCAGCAAGACTCCTTCTAGGGACAAGGAAATTTAATCACATCACCCCCTTGCTCATAACCCTGCACTGGCTTCCTGTACAATCTAGAATCCACTATAAAGTGTTGTCACTAATATTCAACATCATCAACAATATTGATCCATGCCTATTAGGAGTGAGACAACAACTCTATATACCAGAGAGAGACCTAAGATCTCAAAACAAAGGTCTCCTAATAGTATCCCCCACTTGGAACACACATCTAATGCAAATAAGAGACCTAATGTTCTCAATAGCAAGCCCCAAACTGTGGAACTCACTTCCAGAGCCATTATGTCAGATAACAGAAAAAATGATCTTCAAATGTAAACTGAAAACATGGCTCTTTAGAAATGCTTACAACTTAACGTAAACCATAATGCTGATAATTGCATTGATTGGACAAGAGATAACACTAGTCAAACAATCAATAGAGAATGAATAAGATAAAGGTGGTATTAGAATCTATTTCACTGTTAAGTAGACCTAGAATGCATTAATAAGAACTAAATTAGATATGAACTACTTTGATTTCCTTTAAGATATATACCGTATTTTTCGCTCCATAAGACGCACCTGACCATAAGACGCACCTAGGATTCAGAGGGGGAAAATTAAAAAAAAAAAAAATTGTGCTAAACCGGCTCTGCGTCTGGGCGTCTTATGGAGCAAATTAGGGGAGTGCATAGCTTTTTTTTTTCTCCCCATTTTGTTTTCGGGTCTGGGGAGGGCCAATTCGGTCCACTCCCCAGATCAGAAAACTTTTCTTTCTCTGGGAACCCCCAAAACCCCCCCCCATCCCAACCCTTTAAATTAACAACCCCCCTGACCCCCCAAGACCTGCCGAATTAATTTCCTGCAACCACCCACCCTCCTGACCCCCCCAAGACCTGCCAAATTAATTTCCTGCAACCCCCCACCCTCCTGACCCCCCCAAGACCTGCCAAACGTCCCTGGTGGTCCAGCGGGGGTCCAGGAGCGGTCCGGGAACGATCTCCTGGGCGTGAGCCGTCGGCTGCCAGTAAACAAAATGGCGCCGACGGCCCTATGCCCTCACTATGTCACTGAGACCGACCGCTGCTATTGGTCGGTCTCAGTGACATAGTGAGGGCATAGGGCCGTCGGCGCCATTTTGTTTACTGGCAGCCGACGGCCCTATGCCCTCACTATGTCACTGAGACCGACCAATAGCAGCGGTCGGTCTCAGTGACATAGTGTGGGCATAGGGCCATCGGCTGCCAGTAAACAAAATGGCGCCGACGGCCCTATGCCCTCACTATGTCACTGAGACCGACCAATAGCAGCGGTCGGTCTCAGTGACATAGTGAGGGCATAGGGCCGTCGGCGCCATTTTGTTTACTGGCAGCCGACGGCCCACACCCAGGAGATCATTCCCGGACCCCCGCTGGACCACCAGGGACGTTTGGCAGGTCTTGGGGGGGTCAGGAGGGTGGGGGGTTGCAGGAAATTAATTTGTCAGGTCTTGGGGGGGGGGGTCAGGAGGGTGGGGGGTTGTAGGAAATTAAGTCGGCAGGTCTTGGGGGAGTCGGGAGGGTTTGTTAGATTTTTGTTTGGTTTTTTTTTTATATTCGCTCCATAAGACGCACATACATTTTCCCCCCACCTTTGGGGGAAAAAAAGTGCGTCTTATGGAGCGAAAAATACGGTAATTATGAACTAGAATATGTATTCGCTGTGATGCTGAATTAGATGAATGAACATTAACACAAAACATATAACCGTTGACCATGAATATAATTTCTAATACTGTAAATTGCTGTGATCTTCTTTTCAAACGACGGTATATAAAACGCCTAAATAAATACTTCAAACTTTCACTATTTCCTGCTATCTATCCCTTGTTCAGTTCTCTTCCCCTATTCCCTTTATTTTCTCCCTCTTTACTTCTCTCTTGTCTATCTCTATATTTCCCTGTCAGGAAGCTCTCTTCTCTACTTTGGAGTCCTTTTCTTCGCTTCCCTTTCACCTTCAGGGTCTTTTCCTTCCCCCTTCTCATCCACTCTTCTTGTCCAACCCCACCTTTTTCAGGGTCCTCTCTTCAATCTTCCTTTCAGGGTTTTCTACCCCCTTCTTCCTCTGTATGCCACAGCAGATAAAACGATAGCAACAGTCTGGTAGCACAGAATTTCTCTGTGTGCCTTTAGACATGATCAGATGTGCCATAGAATTGTCTTCACTAACTGATGCTCAAATCCACACCAGCACCTGGGCATAGCTCTCAGCACCTCACAGCAACAAAAAGCATCAATGATGGCTCTGGAGCTCATTTCTAAGAATATGTACAATAAGAACATATCAATGGCATCTCATAAGAACATAAGAAATTGCCATGCTGGGTCAGACCAAGGGTCCATCAAGCCCAGCATCCTGTTTCTAACAGAGGCCAAAACCGGGCCACAAGAACCTGGTAATTACCCGAACACTAAGAAGAACCCATGCTACTGATACAATTAATAGCAGTGGCTATTCCCTAAATATAATTGATTAATAGCCATTAATGGACATCTCCTCCAAGAACTTATCCAAACCTTTTTTGAACCCAGCTACACTAACTGCACTAACCACATCCTCTGGCAACAAATTCCAGAGCTTTATTGTGTGTTGAGTGAAAAAGAATTTTCTCCGATTAGTCATAAATGTGCTACTTGCTAACTTCATGGAATACCCCCTACGTCCTTCAATTATTCGAAAGTGTAAATAACCGAGTCACATCTACTCGTTCAAGACCTCTCATGATCTTAAAGACCTGTATCATATCCCCCCTCAGCCGTCTCTTCTCCAAGCTGAAAAGTCCTAACCTCTATCATATCCCCCCTCAGCCGTCTCTTCTCCAAGCTGAAAAGTCCTAACAATCATGCATGCCTCTTCTTCCTACCTACAGCATGAGCCCTGGAATGTAGTAATTAATGGAAATGTGCAGAGCATAGAAAGCAAGGTTCTGCTTTGTGCAGCACACATGGTGCACACAGCAACTCCTTATCTTCCCTTTCCTGAGCTTTCTCCTTTGATCCCTTCCAGCCTCTGTCTGATCTACAGGCTGAGGGCTGAGTGAACCAGGGAGAGCATGCACTGAGCATTCATTAAAAGTGTTGGGAGCAGCAGCGGTAGACAAAATCTGACAGCCACATGAAGCAGCCTAGATAACTAATTAATAGGGTTAATCAAATTTTGTTAGGGCTGTAAAACATGATAAAGGGGTCTAACGGGCGTTAGACGCGTGATATTTAGCGTGAGGCAAGTTAATATGCAAATATGATCATGAGTATGCGAAAGCTAGTACATTATGCAAATTAGGGTTCCTTCCACATTTAGTAGTGAAGTATTATTGTTGAAAATGAGTCAGCCGAAGATCACAGTAGGTTGGATGTAGAAGGAGTTGGGATTAAACTGGGAACAAGTTCTTTAAGACAGATTGTCCATAGGCTGAATCTTGTCGCCCTTCTTTGTCCAAACAGTAATGAGCTGCAAAGGTGTGAAGAGAACTCCATGTTGCTGCTTTACATATGTCAAGGATTCGCACTGAACGATAGTGTGCTACTGAGGTTGACATTGCTCTTACTGAATGCGCCTTTACTCGCCCTTGGAGAGGAAGGCCTGCTTTTTCTTAGCAAAACTGTATACAATCTGCTAACCAGTTGGATAGAGTATGTTTATCCACTGCTTTTCCCGGTTTGTTTGGATCATAAGATACAAAGAGCTGAGTGGATTTCCTGTGGACTGCAGTGCGGTCTAAGTAATATGCTACTGCACGCTTAGAGTCCAAGGTATGTAAGGCCCGTTCTCCTTGGTGAGAATGAGGTCTTCGAAAGAATGTGGGTAAAACTATGGATTGGTTCAAGTGGAATTCCGTAACTACCTTGGGAAGGAATTTTGGATGTGTACGGAGAACCACTCTGTCATGTAGGAACTTTGTATAGGGTGAGTACGTGACAAGTGCTTGTAACTCACTAACCCTTCAGCTGATGTAATGGCTAGGAGGAAGATAGTCTTCCATGTGAGAAATTTAACATCGCAGGAATTCATGGGTTCGAAAGGAGAACGCATGAGTCTTGTTAAAACCAGATTCAGGTCCAATTCTGTGACTGGCCGCCGAACTGGTGGTCTAAGTTGAGTTAAACCTTTCATAAACCTGCTGACAAGAGGCTGTGTGGATATTGGTGCATCTCCCGTCTTGTTATGGTAAGCTGAGATTGCACTTAAATGGACTCTTACAGATGAAGTCTGGAGACCAGATTCTGAAAGATGGTATAAGTAGTCTAGAAGAGAAGTAGTGGGGCAAGTGAAAGGATCAATATTCTTTTGTCTGCACCACAAAGTAAATCTTTTCCATTTGGAAGAATAATTCTTTTGTGGGGAAGGTTTACGTGAAGCTATAAGCACTTGAGATACATTGGTTGAAAGATTGAGTGGTTGTAAAATCAAGCTTTCAGCATCCATGCTGTCAGGGATAGGGATTGAAGGTTGGGATGGCGCAACCGACCCTGATCCTGAGTTATGAGAGTGGGAGCTATACCCAGGCGAATGGGATCCCTGACTTAGAGGTCTAGAAATGTGGGGAACCATAGTTGTCGAGGCCAATACGGGGCTATGAGTATCATGGACCCCTTGTCCTGTTGTAGCTTCACAAGTCTTTGTTATGAGCGGTATCGGAGGATATGCGTATAGAAGGCCTGAGTTCCAAGGGCGAGCAAAGGCGCCCTTGGCTGGCTGGTTCTTCTGTTTGTGTAGGGAACAGAAGTTGTCCACTTTGTGATTCAGATGTGATGCAAAGAGGTCTATTGATGGTTGTACCCAATGGTGAAATATTCTGGTCGCAACTGCGGGATCCAAGGACCATTCGTGTGGTTGGAACTGACGACCGAGTCGATCTGCCACTACGTTGTGAATGCCTGCCAGATAAGTGGCCCGGAGAAACATTGAGTGGTTCAGGGCCCAGCCCCAAATCTGTGCAGCTTCTTGACAAAGGAGATACGAGCCCGTACTGATGTACCACATGGCAACTGTGTTGTCCGTTTGGATGAGAACAGTCTTGTGTGAAAGGCAGTCCTTGAACGCATGTAGTGCATAATGTATAGTTCGTAGCTCCAGGAAATTGATTTGAAACGTTGCTTCGAGCTTTGTCCAAGTACCTCGGGTTTGGAGGTTGTCTATGTGAGCTCCCCAACCCAAGGTGGATGCATCTGTAGTTAACGTTATCTGTGGGACTGGTTATTGAAAGGGTAGGCCCTTGCGCAAATTGTCCTTGTTCACCCACCAAAGTAGAGATGAACATAGCTGGTGGGTTACTTGAATTGGAGAATGCAGTGGTTGAATAGCTTGGATCCATTGTGATCTTAAAGTCCATTGTGTTACTCTTATGGCGAGC
This sequence comes from Rhinatrema bivittatum, assembly GCF_901001135.1. NCBI lineage: Eukaryota > Metazoa > Chordata > Amphibia > Gymnophiona > Rhinatrematidae > Rhinatrema > Rhinatrema bivittatum. The sequence goes on along the minus strand of NC_042618.1, from coordinate 267,696,442 downwards.
CTTGCCATAGGAGTGACATGAACTGTGGAGGCAATGTGGCCTAGTAAGGTTAGAAACTGATGAGCTGTTGCTCATTTTTTTGAGTGAATCGAGTTTGCCAACAAGGAAAGTGTTTCTGCACAATCTTCGGGTAGAAAGGCCTTTGAAAGGATGGTGTGCAATTCTGCTCCTATGAATTGAAGCAGGTGAGATGGAGTAAGATAGGACTTTTGATAATTGATGAGAAAGCCCATGGAGTGAAGTACAGTAATTGTTCGACTGAGAGAAGTCAGAGCTCCTTGTTGAGATTGACTTCTGATGAGCCAGTCGTCTAAGTAGGGAAATACATGGACACTGTCCTTTTGCAAGTGTGCTGCTATTACTGCCAGACATTTGGTGAATACTCTGGGAGCAGAAGCAAGTCCGAATGGCAGTACTCTGTATTGGAAATGTTGATGACCCACCATGAAGCGCAGATACTTGCGATGAGAGGGGAATATTGGAATGTGAGCGTAAGCGTCTTGAAGATCCAGAGAACAAAGCCAATCTCCTGTTTGAAGAAGTGGAAGCATGGTGCCTAGAGAAACCATCCTGAACTTTTCTTTCTTTAGACCCAAAAAGCAAAGCTGTAGCCGATCCAGTTGGCTGTATAGCAGTAGAAACAAAGAGAATCGGTAGTTGAAAAAGCCCTTTATTAAATGATGCCCGACTCTGGCCGAGTTTCGCTCTCTCTCACAGAGCTGCCTCAGGGGCAATCAATTGGAGCAGGGCTATTATCTGCAATGTAATCGCCTCAAAAGTGTATGTGAGCTCATCAAACATCTGTAAGACCACAAATAGAATTCAGTCTGCAGCCTTCTGCAACGATCAGATCGGGGTCTGCAACCAGTGCCGTCAAACTTCTGGTTCTCCAGAAGTATTTTTTGAATAAAAGTTTTGCGTTTTGTGGACAAACTATGCAAATGTTTCCAGACGTGTCGAGAGCTACTCAACACAGAAGGAAACAATTTTTGATAATGAAACAGAGGGTACTGGCCTTAGGGGCCACCTTCTATCTTAAATATCCATGTAAATGTATGATTTCTTTTCAAAAAAATAAGTTTATTTTCACTGACCCAGGGCATTTAGAAGTTTTTCTTCAAGATAAAGGTGGTTAAGAGGGTTAATGCCCCAGTTGGAGAATGAGTTTGGCAGGAAATAGAAAAAGTCTCTCGTGATTTATGATTTTCATAATTACCTCGTTATGTTATATAATAGAATAGGCTCTCCCACTGATTATGGGGTCTGTATGTGATGTTACAGAATAATGTTTTCTTGAGGTTGTAGTCAAATTTTGATTTTTGCTGTAATGTATATTTTCCTTTTCTTATTTCATTTGAATGTATCTAAGAAATTATAATAAATTATAAATAAAAAATAAAAAAATAAAACAGAAAAGGGTATACATCCGTGCTGAAGCACAAATGAAAAAAGACTGGGCGCTCACAATGCAAGGCCTGCGTGAGAGCTCCTGCATATGCTCAGTAGAGCAAAAGCTCTATGAGCTAAGAGAGAAGGGTCCATTCAGTGCCATTGGATGATGTCATCCACGTGTCATGGCTAAATCAGCCCTGCTTGTCGAGAGAGAACTTTAAAACTTAACCAGCAGTATTCAAATACAGCCAATTAGGTTTAAAACTTACCTAGGTAGGTTTATCTGCTCAACTTGATTTGGGTAGATTCAGTGGGATGCTTATCCCCTTGACTATCTAGCTAACTTTAGCCGGATAAGTTATCCATTGTACCTTGTTTTGAAAATTGCCTTCCTAAAACAATCAATGATGTAAAACATTTATCCTCCATAGTAGAATAAATTATTAGTGTTGCCTGCTGTAACACTCTTTGAACTCACTGACTGGAAAAGCATGAAATCAAATGTTAAACTCAGTTCAAGCCATCAAAGAGACTGGCTTACAAGTATTCTATGCACCAAATGGAACTATATATACACACACACACTATATATATATACATACACACACACATAGAATTATCACTATATTTCCTGAAACAAGAAAAAAATTAAAGACTACAAGAGATTTATCTTAAGAACTTAATTAATAAAAACACAACACAAGTCACAGTCTGCCTTACTACATTATGGCAGAATTATATTAAATAATAAATGATGGGACAACGAAATCTCAAATTGTCCAAAGTCTTTATCTTTAAAAGATATTTATTTATAAATCGCAAAGATGTGTCATGAAGAATTATCAGTTTACTATAAATTTCCATGGTCCATTGACACAGACCGTGTTTCATACAACTACGTTGGGAGGGACCAATAATCCCAGCTTCTAAATCTAGATGCAAACAGCAGAACAGTTCTGCTAGTAGAGAGAATGTGGGAACTGGATGTCACATAGGTAAGATATGCTGGATGCGCTATTTACTGAATGCAGAAAAGGAAAATTAGTTCTTACCTGTTAATTTTCGTTCCTGAAGTACCACTGATCAGTCCAGACAGTGGGTTGAGCCTCCTTTCCAGCAGGTGGAGACAGACTAAAACTTGCAGGATGCCCTATATCAGGACAGAGCCTATCCTCTCACCCTTCAGTATAACGTATGTCAAAGCAGAAAACAATAAAACCAAGAATAGGATCAAGCAAGTAACCAAAAGCTCAATGGAGCAACCATAGATTAATGAAGAAGCATGGTATACCTATACGCTCTTGCATAAACTTGGTATAAAATAACCACCAAGGCTTCCGGTGTAAATGCTCAGTAATCTTGCACCAAGGAAAATATGAAATCTGCAGACCTACAAGAAAACAAGCTTCGAGAGGACAGAAGACAGACAGGCAAGGGCGTCTGGACTGATCCGTGGTACTACAGGAACGAAAATTAACAGGTAAGAACTAATTTTCCTTTCCTGTACGTACCCGGATCAGTCCAGACAGTGGGATGTACCAAAGCTTCCCTAAACTGGGTGGGACCGAGACAGTCCCGCTCGAAGCACGTGCCGCCCAAAGGAACTGAACACCGGAGCGAGTACATCCAGACGGTAGTGCCGAGCAAAAGTATGCAGAGACGTCCAAGTGGCAGCCCTGCAAATCTCCTGCGGAGAGACAGATTGACTCTCCGCCCAAGAAGTACCCTGAGAACGCAGAGAATGGGCTTTCAGACCCTCAGGAAGAGGACGACCCTGACAAAGATATGCCGAGGAAATGGCTTCCTTCAACCACCGCGCAATCGTGGTCTTAGAAGCCTGTTTACCCCGGTTGGGACCACTCCAAAGGACGAAGAGATGGTCTGAAACTCGAAAGTCATTGGTGACTTGAAGATAACTAAGCAAGACTCGCTTGACATCCAGTAGATGGAGGTCGCCCCCAGCCGTACCCACAATCTCCTCCGGAGAGAACGCGGGGAGTTCCACCGACTGGTTGACGTGAAAAGCGGAGACAATCTTAAGCAAGAAGGAAGGAACCGTCCTGAGAGAGACCCCGGAATCAGAAAAACGCAAGAAGGGCTCCCAACAGGACAGCGCCTGAAGCTCGGAAATACGACAAGCAGAGGAGATAGAGACTAGAAAGACAGTCTTAAGAGTAAGATCCTTAAGTGTAGCGTGGCGAAGAGGCTCAAAGGGAGCGGCACAGAGAGCACGAAGGACGAGGTTGAGACTCCAAGATGGACACGTGGCCCAAGAGGGAGGGTGGAGGTGTCTGACGCCCCTCAGGAAACGAATGACGTCTGGGTGAGCAGCCAAGGCATGACCATCCACCTGACCCAGGAGAGAGCCAAGCGCAGAGACTTGAACGCGTAAGGAACTGAAGGAGAGACCCTAAGAGAGACCCTTCTGAAGGAAAGAACGAACCAAAGGAATCGAGGCGGAGCGCGCCGGGACGCCCGCCTCCATACATGCGGACTCAAAGACCTTCCAGATGCGCACATAGGCCAGAGAAGTCGACTGCTTCCGGGCTCGCAGCAAAGTGGAGATGACCTCGTCCCTATAATCTTTGCGCCTCAGGTGACGCCGTTCAAAAGCCAGGCCGCTAGACAGAAGCGATCGGCCTGGTCGAAATACACAGGCCCCTGCCGGAGGAGACGAGGGAGATGACTGAGGCGCAGGGGCCCATCCACCACTAGATTGATGAGATCCGCGAACCACAGCCGTCGCAGCCACTCGGGAGTGACGAGAATCACCGGACCCCGGTGGAGTTCGATTCTCCTGAGAACTTTCCCTACTAGAGGCCACGGGGGAACACATACAGAAGCACGTCCGCCGGCCATGGGAGAGCCAGAGATCCATGCCCTCTGCGCCATGTTCCCTCCAGCGGCTGAAGAACTGATTGGCTTTGGCATTGCGCAGAGTCGCCATGAGGTCGAGATGAGGAGGACCCCACCTGTCCACTATCAGAGCCATGGCCGCGTCCGAGAGTTCTCATTCTCCCGGATCGAGCGACTGCCGGCTGAGGAAGTCGGCTTGAACATTGTCTTTTCCGGCGATGTGAGAGGCCGCAAGGCACTGTAGGTGACGCTCCGCCCAAGCGAGTAGGAGGCTGGCTTCTAAGGCTACCTGGGGACTGCGAGTGCCCCCTTGGCGATTGATGTAGGCGACTGTGGTGGAGTTGTCGGACAGGACTCGTACCACCTTGTTGCGGATCAGAGGAAGGAACTCCTGAAGGGCCAGGCGGACCGCCAAAGTTTCCAGTCGATTGATGTGCCAGCGCGACTGAGTCTGGGACCATGTCCCCTGGGTGGACTGAGATAGGCAGACCGCACCCCAGCCCAACAAGCTGGCGTCCGTGGTTACTATCGTCCACTGTGGAGCTTGAAGAGGCATCCCTTGTAGGAGATGCGGAAGGGACAGCCACCACTGTAATTCGTCGGCAGTAGACTCCAAGAAGGGAAGGACTACGTGGAACTGCTCCGACACTGGTTGCCAACGAGACAGCAAAGCTTTCTGTAATGGACGCATATGAGCAAAAGCCCAGGGGACCAGATCCATGGTAGAAGCCATGGAGCCCATGATTTGGAGATAATCCCAGGCTGTCGGTGAAGATAGCGCAATCAAATTCTGAACCTGACCGATCAGTTTGAGGGCTCGCGCCCGAGGTAAGAAAACCTTGCCTACTCGGGTGTCGAAGTGTGCTCCCAGAAATTCCAACTCCTGGGAGGGCTGAAGCTTGCTCTTGGAAAAGTTCATTATCCTCCCGAGAGAGGCAAGGAGCTCCAGGACTCGATCCACCGCCCGCCGGCAAGAGGTCTCAGATATGGCCCTGATGAGCCAATCGTCCAGATAGGGATGGACGAGAATCCCTTCCCGGCGCAAGGCCGCAGCCACTACTACCATTACCTTCGTGAAGGTGCGAGGAGCGGTCGCGAGGCCGAAGGGGAGAGCTCGAAACTGAAAGTCCTGGTTGAGGATGTGGAATCGGAGAAACTTCTGGTAGTCGCGGTGGATGGGGATATGAAAATATGCTTCTGCGAGATCGATGGAAGCAAGGAACTCTCCTGGACGGACCGCCGCAATGACCACCCGCAGAGTTTCCAAGCGAAAGTGGGGGATCTTGGGGGCCCGATTGACCCTCTTGAGGTCCAGGATTGGACGGAAGGACCCGTCCTTTTTGGGCACGGTGAAGTAAATAGAATACTGGCCGGCGCCAATTTCCCTTTCTGGGACTGGGACCACCGCCCCCAGATCCAGAAGCTTGGAGAGAGTCTGGACCACCGCGTCCCTCTTGGCCCGGCCGCAAGGTGAGAACAGAAAGAGATCTGGAAGTTCCCTGACGAGGACGAAAGCGTACCCGTCTCTGATAATGTCGAGGACCCACTGATCCGAAGTGATTTTGACCCATTCCTCGAAAAACAGGGAGAGGCGTCTGCCGAGGTAAGGGACCGAGGGATGGGCCGGCTGAACTTCATTGTGTGGCAGGTTTAGCGGGGGTATGCACGGGCTGGCCCTCGCGAAAGGGCCGCCTGCCACGAAAGGACTGCAACCAGGACTGCGCACGAGAAGACCCCCTAGGAGTACTGCCCCGCCCTCGAGAAGCGAAGCGACACTGGGCTTGATGGACCCTTGGTCTGACCCCTAAAGCGAAAGCGAGAGGCCGCGAAGGACCGAGAAGCCATAGGGCGGTCCTCTGGAGGTTTATGGATCTTGTTGTCAGCCAAGGAATCCATAAGCTTGTCGAGGTCCTTGCCAAAGAGCATCTTACCTTTGAAGGGAAGCGTGCCCAGCCGGGTCTTCCGAGGACTGATCAGCCAACCAGTGGCGAAGCCAAAGGAGCCTCCGGGCAGCCACTGAGGAAACCATCGCCTTCGCCTGGACACGGACCAAATCGTAGAGGGCGTCCGACACGTAAGCGATTACCGCCTCCAGACGCTCGGCCTGTTCTGCCTCACCTGGCGGAAGCTCCCGGGCGCAGAGTAACTGTTGGACCCACTGGAGGCCTGCCCGCATCATGAGGCTGCTACAGCAAGACGCCCGAACCCCGAGGGCCAGGACGTCGAAGATGCGCTTCAGGTGAGCCTCCAGCTTACGATCTTGCGAATCCTTTAGGGCCGTGGTGTGCTTGGCCACTGCAGAAACATAAGAATCCACTGATGGATATCGCAACAGCTCTAAGCCCTCTTCTGGGAGGGAATAGAGCTTATCCATCTCATGCCCCACCTGGAGCGAACCCTCAGGAGCCTCCCATTCCCGTAGGATAAGGAGCTTAAGCATGGGGTGGAAGGGAAAGGCCGAGGCCAGAGCCCGGAGCCCTCCCAAAACCGGGTTCATATCCTTAGGAAGTGAGGCCATGGGGAGACGCCCTAAGATGGCCGCCTGAAAAGGTACGCTTGCAAGGAGCTCGTGCTATTACCTAAAAATTTCTTACCTCCATGCCGCACACGAAGCGTAAGGCGAGGGTATGGGGAGGTGAAGGCATATCGACCCCGTTAGAAGCCACTCAACCCCGCATTGGGAGTTTCTTTGCGGCAGCCTCACCGTTAGCGCCGAGCGGGCAGGTCGCTGAAGGGTCGGCGGTGGAGCACGAACCGCCCCTTCTGACCATCGATACATTGTTGAGCTCTCCTATCAGACCGGCTCCACCAGCATTTGACGAGGGACGGAGTTTGAAAGCCACAGTCCCGGCGGGTTTGACCCGAGGAGGGATAGAAGTGGACCTGCAGAGTTTAACATCTACAGGATTTAATATCGTGGAGGAATCGACACCAACATAGCCCCTCATAAGGGAAAGAGGTGAGGGGTTGAAAGGTGGTGAAATGCTGGGATCGTCAGAACTGGATAATGGAGCCGGTGCAGCAGGGGGAGGGGCGGGAGAGATTCAGAAAACTCCAATGCTGGAAAAGTTAATTCTACAAACTACAAAAATAACTTTATCTACAATTTGGTTGGCATTGCAATCTATAGAAAAATCCATACAAACATTAACTAAGGAAGTAATGGATACTAAAAACCAAATCCTCTCGAATGCTAATGGTTTAGCCCAACAAAAGTTAAAAACTGAAACCATGGAGGGACGGCTTCAAGAAGTTGAAAAGATACAATCCAATTTAATATTAAAAGAAACAGAAATGGATAGAAAATTTGAAAAAATTGAGAACAGTTTAAGATCACATAATTTAAGATTTGTGAATTTTCCAGTTTTGAAAAATATTTCCCCGGTTGAGTTAAGTTGTATTGTGCACAGATCTTGAAAATCCCAGAAGACGTAAAACCTGTGATTACTAAAGCCTTTTACCTTCCGTATGCTGAAGCTGAACGGGGTAATTTGGGGGAACAAATGCCTTTGGATTTAACTACAATTCTTGAATCTTCACAAGAACTGATGGTAACATCAAGAAGACCATTATTGGTTTCATTTGCATTCCTCATGGACAGAAACAATATATTTAAACATTTCTTTAGAAATGCTCAAGCAAATTTTTTTGGACAAAAAATTTGGTGTTCCCTGACTTGATCAAGGCGACACAATCAAGAAGGAAGTTGTTTCTTAACATGAGGGGGGAAGTGATTCAAAGAGGTGCAAGGCTTAAATTACAATTTCTTTGTAAATGTAATATAATTTTTCAAGAGCAAAATTACATCTTTTTCGATTCACAGCAATTGAGGGTTTTCTTAGATTCTCATCCACCCTCATAAAACCCCCAGCTGGATAGGTTTAAAAGTAAAGTGGAAGGACTTCTCATGTTTGGCCTTGTTTTCTTGATGCCTAATATTACCTTGTAATATGCTCCTTTAAAGGTGTCTCCGGTATTTCCTTTATTTTGTTAAAGTACAGTTAATTATTGGATGTGAATTGATATTTTCTGTATGTTACTTAGGTTTTCTTTCTGTACTTTAAAAATTTCCATACAAGTGGAAGCTTGTTTATAATTGATTAAAAATGCATAAATAAAAAATTAAAAAAAAAAAAAAAAAGGAAGTGAGGCCATGAGATTATCCACGGAGGGACTTTCCAGACCCAGCTCCTCCAAAACAAAAGGGAGGAAGGGCTCTAGCTCCTCCTTACGAAAAAGACGAAGGGCTCTGGGGTCATCTCCCTCTAAGGTGGGGGGGCATCTGCCAAATCCGAGGAAGCAGCAGGGTCGGAGGACCCAGGAGACACCGGGGGAGGGGACCCCCGGGACCACCCGCACCCGAACTGGTCCCTGAGGCTCCGCAGCCGGTCCAGAGGTCAACGGCACTGAGCGAGAGATTTTAGATGGGGGGTGGGGGGGGCTTTCATCCATCTCATGCAGGCTAGCTAAATAAGATTTGTGCATGAGGAGGAAGAAATCCGCGGAAAAAGGGACCCTGGATTTACCGGGGGGGGGGGTAGAGGGGGGGCGAGGGAAGGTCAGGACCCCCCTCCTGGGAACCCGCGGTGGCCAAATCGGGGGTTAAATCAAAAAAATCCAGTCCCCCAGCCCCAGGGAGCACTGAAATCGGCTCAGACGAAAAATCCAAGATGGCGGCCGTTCCCGGGCTCTGCCGACCCGGGAAAGGCCTAGCCATGCCGGGAGGAGTGGAGCCCGGGCTAAATTTGCTTGTCCTGCCGAGGAGGGACCTTCCCCACCCGGCAGACAAGCAGTGCAGAGGCCGTGCCGCGAAAAACGCGAGGAGGACAGCCCACAAGAAACACAGGCTGTCAGCCGGGACATAGCAACCTTGGCTGAGGAAAAAAAAGCTGAAAAAACAAAGCTTGATTGACAGCCTGCACAGCAGGAGAGAGCAGGCGGGAACCTGCTGCCTTCTGCTTCTCTGACTGCCGGTTCTAATCCTATACTGACCAGAAAAAGTTTAAAAAAGCTGGTCAACTCTGCAGATAAGTTAGAGGTAGGTGAGTACCTGCAACTTATTGAAAGTTAAAACTTTGAAACTCTTTTTTTTTTTACTGAGCGCAGCAGCAGGTTCAAAACCCTCTCGGCAGCCAGAGGGGGAACGAGGCCCAGAGAGCGTCTGTCCCCACACCTGGAAGCGTACACGGACTCAGGACTAAGCAGGGAACCCCCTCCTGCAAAAGGGGACAAGCCCCTCTGAGCCGGGCAACAGCTGGGAGACGGACGTCTCCCACACAAAAAGGCTTCTAAAGAAGGCAAAAATTCCTTCAGAGATTCACTTTCTATAATTTTTTTTTAAAAACAAGAACCAAAAGAAGTACTTGCTTGAACCTAAAGAGAATAAAGAGGCTGACAAGCCTACAGCAGAGAACAGAAGGGGAGATGCTGCACCTGCTGGGAGACAGACGAATACTGGAGAGTGAGAGAATAGGCTCTGTCCTGATATAAGGCATCCTGCAAGTTTTAGTCTGTCTCCACCTGCTGGAAAGGAGGCTCAACCCACTGTCTGGACTGATCCGGGTACGTACAGGAATACCCCTTGTAAACAAATAAAGAAAAATTGTCTTACTACCTGTGTGACATCCAGTTCCCACACACTCTCTACTAGACTCTTCAGGTAAACCAAGAATGTAGATATTACTGTGTCAACTGCGATTGCTTGCATCTTCAAACTCTTAGGGGTAGATTTTAAAAACATATGGACGCATGTTTTCATAACATCCACGGCGGCATGCACAAAGTGGGGGTTGAAAAATGTAATTTACATGCAGCGACGAGATCAGGCCTCCCCCAGTTCCCTCCCAGTCCGCTCCTGAGCTGGCGTAAGTTGCGCACGCCAGCAGGCGGCCGGCGCACAATCCCCTGGCACAGCGGCAAATGGCCACTGTACCGCCACCTCCAGCTCCACGCTGACCCCCTGGACCGCCCCTTTTCTTCAACCCGGCTCTATTTTACGCATGTGAGGAAATAAAAATTCGGGGTTAACAGAATACAATTTTGTTGCAATCCTGCTCCACCCACAGTATACTCTCTTAACAGCAGGTAACCTGCCCAATAATCGTAGTAGCTCACTCAGAGAACGATATAACCTGTAAGACTTCTGAGATTAATTTCACTTTCAATACATGACTGATGCAGCACAAGGTTTTCAGTATGTCATTCATACTCAACACTTCTGCCATAATCCAAGCAAGGAGCTCCTGAAATTATTGAGAAGATGTCAAAGGCTCTTGTTTCAATCTTTTCATTCTTCCAGAAGTGGCAAAGGAAGCTTCAATTTTCTTCTGTTTACTTATCTTTAACATGATCCTAACGTTGACATCACTGGCACAACAGTAATAAGGAATATGGTGGAGAGGAAAATCAGGAGAACCTTATTGACCATTTTTACAAGCACCAGGCAAGAACTAGCATCTAGTCCATTTAGAGTTCCTCCCTGCTTTTTTCTGTGTGCAAAGCGTCTAGCCTATTATTAAATCACCTTTGGAACCTGGTACTTTCCCGGATAAATTGAAGGAAACTATTATTTGTCCTTCTTTTGGTTGAAAGTTTTCATCCAGCGTGTAATTTGTCTTTTCTTAGCACAATAGTCATGACAGCTGTAGCTCATCAGTTATGCTCAATTATGAAGGGGAAAAAAAACAACAAAAAAAAACTTTCTTGAATTTTGTCAATCAGATTTCCACATGAGCTATGGCACTGAAACATCTTTCCTTGCACTGACCACCTCAGGAAGAGCTTGGACAAAGGTGGACTCTGATAATTCTTCTTGACCCCTCTGCCAACTTTGATACAGGTGACCATGCCATTTTGATTGAGTGTTTACAGGTCCTCAATATCAAAGGCAGCATATTAAATCAGTTTTCTTCCTTTATTGATAGATCTTTGCAAGTAAAAGTGGGGGAGTCAGATTCCCCTGCCTAAGAATTCAAATTTGGTATATAAAAGGGATCAATTTTCAGCCCTATTTTATTCAACATTTATGTTCAGCTTTGGTGAGACTGATAAGAGATCCTGGTCTTCAGTGCCAAATCTAAACTAATGACATATATTGTAAATTGGGATCATCTTATGGGAAAGTTATAGAGAAAGTAAATGGGTGTAAATTAAAAGTTAATACCTCCCAAAATGAGGTAGTATGGTTTACAAACCTTCTAGACCTTTTACTGCTTTACGGCTTACCCTATCTTACCATTGAAACCAAAAGTTCATACCTTTAGAAGTCATCTTAGATTCTCAAATTGAGTTACAGCATTTATCTAATGTAGTATGGGCATGTTTTCACAATTTTATATTGTTTGAAATGTACTCCCCAGTCATATAATTACCTTGTGCATGCCTTAAAACACCAGCCACCTAGAGTATTACAATTTGTTCTACACAAGTGTATCAAGCTAAGTAGAGAGTGTTGCGGTTCTAGCCGCGAGCACAGCGGCCAGACCCTTACCTCCGAGCTCCCGGACCTGCTCCCGTTCTCTGAGGCCTAGTTTGCGGCCTGGATGGCGGCGTCCCCGCTGGGGCTGCACCGCTGCGAGCTCCTACGTAGACACCCTGCGCTTAGGTGCGCGCGCACGCCACTTGGGCGCTTTTCTAGGCCATTCCCCACCAATGGTGACTCCGCCCAAATCCTGACGTCAGACGCCGCGGCCTTGATAAGCCAGCCGCGGCCATCCACTCTTCGCCTTGCACCGGGTTAGCCTCCTGGTTTCCTGTTGCGCTGTGCCCCGGAGTGACTCGCTTGGTTCCTGTCTGCTTGCTACAGTACCTGCCTGGCTCCTGCCTGCTTGCTACAGTACCTGCATGGTTCCAGTACCCGCATCCTGCTACAGTTCCTGCCTGGTTCCAGTACCCGAATCCTGCTACAGTTCCTGCCTGGTTCCAGAACCCAAACCCACTTACAGTATTGCTACTTAGTCTGGTTCCAGATACCAGTCCTGATCCACAACTCGCCTAAGTCCCAGCGGCTGGGTCCCTACGGGCTCCTCCCGGGGGGGGGCGCTTCGGCTTCCAAGGGTGAAGCCACCTAAGTCCCAGCAGTTGGGCTCCTATGGACTCCTCCCGGGGGAGTGCCAGCTTCCAGGGTGAAGAGCATCTATGTCCTGCCCGAACATCTGCCTCCCGGCCAGCTTTGCAACAGAGACATTGTTCACCTTTCCAATTCTCCAGCAGGTCGGCCCAAGGGCCCACTAAACAGAGACTCCTATGACAGATGCAAGGCCATGGACTCGGCGGATGCACCCGCTCCCTCGGATCTGCCCAGAATGGCCCGGCAGATGCTACAGCACCAGAGCTGCATCGATACCCTGGCAGCCACGGTGGAACGGCTATCCTTGCGCCTGGAATCCTTGCCGCCCGCTGGTAGGGCCCCCGAGGCCCACAGCTCCTCTGTGACTCAGTTACCGGCACCTTCCCGCTATGCTGGTGATGTAAGGACCTGCCGCGGCTTTCTGAACCAATGTTTTGTTCGGTTCTCTTTGCTGCCCCGGCAGTTCTCCTCAGATGCGGTGAAAGTGGCATATATCCTGTCCCTGCTTGATGGGAAAGCCTTAATCTGGGCTTCTCCCCTCTGGGAGAACAATGATTCTTCATTAACAGACCTACAACAGTTCATCACGAACTTTTGCCAGGTCTTTGAAGAGCCCGCCCGAGTAGCCACAGCTATGTCTGAGCTGCTGCAACTTGGTCAGGGGGTTCGCTCCCTGGCAGATTACGCAATGGACTTTAGGACGCTGGCCCAAGAAGTAGGTTGGCAAGATGGTAGTCTTAAGGCCATCTTCCTAGAAGGCCTCTCCGGACGCATAAAGGATGAAATTGCGGCCCGAGATCTGCCGGAGGACCTCAATGCCTTGATCGAGATGGCTGCCCGCATTGATCGCCGCCTACAGCAACGGGCAAAGGAGCAACGCTCCTCTCGCTACAGTCCGGCTTGTGAGCAGAGACCTGTGTCCTCGCCCAAGATTCCTCGACCGGACGCTCCCACCTGCGAACCCATGCAGCTGGGTCGGGCCCCGCTTTCTGCTGAAGGAAGGCAACGTCGCCATTCGTTGAAGTTGTGCTTGTAATGTGGCCAGAAGGGCCACTTCTTGGCACACTGCCAGGAGCGTGCGGAAAACGCCAAAGCCTAGGAGGTCGGGAGGAGCTCCTCCTAGGCTGTGCTATAGCTCCTCAATGTACTGTCCCGGTTACCTTGGAATATCCTGGGGCCTCCTTTGAGACGATGGCATTCCTGGACTCCGGAGCTGGAGGTAATTTTATCCTGCAGGACTTAGTCTCCCAGCTGTGAATCCCGACACAGAGACGGGAGGTCCTGTTACAAATTACCTCTATCCAGGGGACGCTTCTTCCCGGACCTGTCCAGATGTCCACCGCACCCATTACAGTCCACACCGTGGCGATCCATTCGGAGGCGATATCCTTCCTAGTCTTGGAGAAGGCTGTCCACCCCGTGGTGCTAGGGTTGCCGTGGTTACAGAAGCACTCGCCTACGATCCAGTGGGATACGCTACAGATTGTAAAATGGAGTCCTTTTTGCCTAGCTAATTGTATCAAAGTGCCTAAGACTTCCGCACTTCCCTTGATGCACTGGTCCTCCTGCACCATATGAGGACTTCACGGACGTATTCTCCAAGAGCAAGGCGGAGATCCTTCCGCAACATCATCCGTATGACTATGCTATAGACTTGCTAAGAACATAAGAACATAAGAAAATGCCATACTGGGTCAGACCAAGGGTCCATCAAGCCCAGCATCCTGTTTCCAACAGTGGCCAATCCAGGCCATAAGAACCTGGCAAGAACCCAAAAACTATTCCATGTTACCACTGCTAATGGCAGTGGCTATTCTCTAAATGAACTTAATAGCAGGTAATGGACTTCTCCTCCAAGAACTTATCCAATCCTTTTTTAAACACAGCTATACTAACTGCACTAACCACATCCTCTGACAACAAATTCCAGAGTTTAATTGTGCGTTGAATAAAAAAGAACTTTCTCCGATTAGTTTTAAATGTGCCCCATGCTAACTTCATGGAGTGCCCCCTAGTCTTTCTACTATCTGAAAGAGTAAATAACCGATTCACATCTACCCGTTCTAGACCTCTCCTGATTTTAAACACCTCTATCATATCCCCCCTCAGTCGTCTCTTCTCCAAGCTGAAAAGTCCTAACCTCTTTAGTCTTTCCTCATAGGGGAGCTGTTCCATTCCCCTTATTTTGGTAGCCCTTCTCTGTACCTTCTCCATCGCAATTATATCTTTTTTGAGATGCGGCGACCAGAATTGTACACAGTATTCAAGGTGCGGTCTCACCATGGAGCGATACAGAGGCATTATGACATTTTCTGTTTTATTCACCATTCCCTTTTTAATAATTCCCAACATTCTGTTTGCTTTTTTGACTGCCGCAGCACACTGAACCGACGATTTCAATGTGTTATCCACTATGACGCCTAGATCTCAACATTGGACGCCTGGAACCCAACATTGTGTAATTATAGCATGGGTTATTTTTCCCTATATGCATCACCTTGCACTTATCCACATTAAATTTCATCTGCCATTTGGATGCCCAGTTTTCCAGTCTCACAAGGTCTTCCTGCAATTTATCACAATCTGCTTGTGATTTAACTACTCTGAACAATTTTGTGTCATCTGCAAATTTGATTATCTCACTCGTCGTATTTCTTTCCAGATTATTTATAAATATATTGAAAAGTAAGGGTCCCAATACAGATCCCTGAGGCACTCCACTGTCCACTCCCTTCCACTGAGAAAATTGTCCATTTAATCCTACTCTCTGTTTCCTGTCTTTTAGCCAGTTTGCAATCCACGAAAGGACATCGCCACCTATCCCATGACTTTTTACTTTTCCTAGAAGCCTCTCATGAGGAACTTTGTCAAACGCCTTCTGAAAATCCAAGTATACTATATCTACCGGTTCAAGTATACTATATCTATATTATATCTACCTGGTACTATGCCCCCTCGAGGAAGGGTCTATCCCTTATCTATACCTGAGACCCGGGCCATGTCAGAATATATTGCGGAGAATCTGGCCAAGGGCTTTATTCGCCCGTCCAAGTCGCCTGCAGGGGCAGGTTTTTTTTTTTGTCAGCAAGAAAGAAGGCTCATTGAAGCCGTGCATAGACTATCGAGGCCTAAATTCTATTACCAAGCGAGACCATTACCCGCTCCCGTTAATCCCGGAGCTCCTTGATCGGCTTCAAGGGGCAAAGATCTTCACAAAGTTGGACATGCGAGGAGCGTACAATTTAGTCAGGATCCGTCCCGGAGACGAGTGGAAGACCGCGTTTAACACCCGCAACGGGCATTACGAGTACCTCGTAATGCCTTTTGGCTTATGTAATGCCCCTGTGGTGTTACAGCACCTGATGAATGAGGTGTTGCGGGACCTTCTGAACACCTGTGTAATTGTTTACCTCGACGATGTGTTAATCTACTCCCAGGATCTGTCATCACACCGTCAGCATGTCCGACAAGTGTTCCAGATACTTAGGAAGCATGGTCTCTACGCAAAGCTGGAAAAGTGTAGCTTTGAAAAAACGTCCCTGCCATTCCTAGGCTACATAGTCTCTGCAGCTGGCTTTCAAATGGATCCACAGAAAGTAGCAGCTATTAAGGACTGGCCCCAGCCGAGGTGTCTTAAAGCGTTGCCACGCTTCCTCGGCTTTTCCAATTTTTACCGTCACTTTATTCCCAATTATTCTCGTATTGTGGCCCCGTTAACTGCACTTACCAGAAAGGGGGCTAGCACGGTGGACTAGCCTGCCTCTGTCTGTCAAGCTTTTGAAGCCCTCAAAGAGGCCTTCCTGTTAGACACCTGCCTTCGCCATCCATATCCCAACCGGCCCTTTGTGGTGGAAGTTGATGCCTCCAATGTGGTCGTGGGGGCAGTACTGAGTCAGTACTCTGATTCCGGACAGCTGTTGCCCTGTTCATTTTTCTCAAGGAAATTCTCCCCAGTGGAGAGCAACTACTGTGTTGGTGACAAGGAGTTGCTAGCCGTGAAACTTGCTCTAGAGGAATGGAGACAGTGGTTGGAAGGAGCCAACCACCCAGTTACGATCTACACCCATCACAAAAACCTAGCATTTTTGAAGCAAGCCCAAAGCCTGAATACAAGACAAGCCCGGTGGTCGCTGTTTTTCGACCGGTTTGACTTTACGTTACGCTATAGACCCGGGTCGAAGAACGTTCGAGCTGATGCGCTCTCGCGCTCTTCTGAGGTGGAAGAGACTCCTGATACACCTCAATATATCCTGGATCCTGAAAAAGTAAGCCTTGCTTTAACCTCAGTGTCCTCTCAAGAGAAGACCGTGGTTCCACGATGCTCCCGAAGAGCAGTTCTCACCTGGGCCCATGATTCCCTCACTGGGGGCCATGCTGGTTGGAAAGGAACTTTGGACCTGCTAAACCATTTTTACTGGTGGCCAACTGTGAGACAAGACGTCCAAGCCTTTGTGGGCTCATGCCCTACCTGTGCGGTTCAAAAACCACTCATCGGCAAGCCCAGGGGTTTGTTGCAACCCTTACCGATCCCGGTGGAACCTTGGACCCACATCTCTACCGACTTCGTCGTGGACCTTCCTGCCTCAGGAGGTAATTCGGTCATTTGGGTAACCGTGGACCGATTTTGCAAGATGGCGCTCTTTGTCCCTCTGCCTAAGCTACTTTCTGCTCCTGACCTGGCTGGCCTGTTTGCCCAGCATATTTTTAGACTTCACGGTCTCCCGCAGGATATAGTCTCCGAACGAGGACCACAGTTTATAGCTTGTTATTGGAAAGCCCTATGTAAACACTTCAAGGTGCAACTTAGTCTTTCGACAGCGTTCCATCCTCAAAGTAATGGGCAAACAGAACGAACCAATCGAACCCTGAAGACCTTTCTCCGTGCCTTTGTGAACGAATGACAAGATAATTGGGCCGAACTACTCCCGTGGGGGGAGTTCTCATATAATAATCACACGCATGCCGCCACTGGAAGTTTGTCGTTCCTCGTTGTTTATGGGAAGCAACTTTGTCCGCCCTTACCTTCGCCTGAACCTAGTGCACTCCGGGCAGTGCAACTCTCAGCTCGTCGGCTTCGGTCCTTGTGGATCTCTGCCCAGGAAAAGATCCGTAAAGCCGCTCTGGCCACCCAGAAGTGAGCAGATAGTCATCGTCAGCCAGCACCCATCTTCCTCCCAGGAGACCATGTCTGGCTTAGCACCAGAAATCTACAGCTACGTATTCCATCTAGAAGACTAGCTCCGAAATTATGTGGGCCTTTTCGAGTCGCCGAACGAGTGGAAGCAGTCTCCTACCATCTGCGCCTACACTCCTCCATGCGCATACATGACGTGTTTCATGTGTCATTGCTGAAGCCTCTTGTGTTATCCAGGTACCACTCCCATGCTCCTGAACAATCGGATCCATCAGTACCGGACGAAGTCACGTATCAAGTGTGTGAGGTATTGGATGTCCGGTTTCATCAACACCGATGGGAATACTTGCTTGCCTGGGAGGGCTGCGGATCCGAGGACAATTCTTGGGAACCGGCCCGTAACATTCTTGGCAAGGACTTGCTACGGCAGTTCCATTTGGACCATCCAAGTAAACCCGGACTGGCTAAGAGGAGGCATAAGAGGGGAGGTACTGTTGCGGTTCTGGCCGCGAGCACCGCGGCCAGACCCTTACCTCCGGGCTCCCGGACCTGCTCCCGTTCTCTAAGGCCTAGTTTCGGCCTGGATGGCAGCGTCCCCGCTGGGGCTGCGCCGCTGCGAGCTCCTATGTAGACGCCCTGTGCTTACGGCATGTGCCACTTGGGCGCTTTTCTAGGCCGTTTCCCGCCAGTGGTGATGCCGCCCAAATCCTGACGTCAGATGCCGCGGCCTTGATAAGCCAGCCGCGGCCATCCACTCTTCGCCTTGCACCGGGTTAGCCTCCTGGTTTCCTGTTGCGCTGTGCCCCGGAGTGACTCGCTTGGTTCCTGTCTGCTTGCTACAGTACCTGCTTGGTTCCTGCCTACTTGCTACAGTACCTGCCTGGTTCCAGTACCCGCATCCTGCTACAGTTCCTTCCTGGTTCCAGTACCCGAATCCTGCTACAATTCCTGCCTGGTTCCAGAACCCGAACCCACTTACAGTATTGCTACTGTCTTAGTCTGGATCCAGTTACCAGTCCTGATCCACAACTCGGCTAAGTCCCAGCGGCCCGGTCCCTACGGGCTTCTCCCAGGGGGCTTCGGCTTCCAAGGGTGAAGCCACCTAAGTCCCAGCGGTTGGGCTCCTACGGGCTCCACCCGGGGGACTGCCAGCTTCCAGGGTGAAGAGCATCTACGTCCTGCCCGAACATCTGCCTCCCGGCCTGCTTTGCAACAGAGACATTGTCCACCTTTCCAAGTCTCCAGCAGGTCAGCCCAAGGGTCCACTAAACAGAGACTCCCATAACAGAGAGTGCATTATATAAATCAACTCCTCTTGTACCTTTCATCAATTCAAATGTCAGAAAATCTTCAGTGATGTCAGCTTTGCTGTTCATATCTCTGTGTATGTAACCCCCCATCCCAACCCCGAGTTAAACGTGCCCTCTCTTACAATGGTATAAATAATAGAGTGACATTTTTTTCTACAGAGGCTCTCTCTCTCTCTCTGCTCATTACCATTAACTCCGTCCAAATTCCTCCCACTTGCATAACAGTATAACATTTGCATACTAGCAACCGATGGCGTTATCGTATGCATTAAGGTCATTACACCATGTTAGGGCCCTATTTACTAAGCATTTTCCCATAGACACGGAATGGGAAAAAAACTTTAGTAAATATGTCCCTTACATTATAAGCCCTCTGGGAACAGGAAAATATCTACTTTGCATGAATGTAACTTACGTTGAGCTGCATCCAAATAAATTAATAAATATCATTAAGAAAATCCAAATAGCCAGAAAAGGCGGATAAAATCATTACCTCTGAAGGGGGCAGCACTGATAGAAAAATACATTCTACTCTATAACATGAGGGCACACAAATTGCTTTAATAAATGAGATAAAAATGAAAACAACATTCTTGATTGCCACATATAAGTCATTTGGGTATCTGCTTTCTTATATTAAAATACAAACTTCTCATACTATGAGATAATTATTTACTCACTGCAGAAGAACTTGACTCCACATGATGACTGTCTGAATCGATTTAAATCATTGAAGAGGTCTACTTTCACTACCACGCTAATCTCACCACGAATTCCTGCATAACAATAAGAAATAATACTTTTACATTACTATCATTTGCTTGTTTAAAAAAGCATTACCATTTTAAAAAATGTATAAGTATAAATTAAAATAACCAAATTACAGAAGTCCAGCATTCTCCATCATTCTTCTTCATCACACAGCCAGGGAAAACAAACAAGTTCTCAAGGGACCCTAGTAGATAACATTAACACGGAACCAGTCTCAACAGCCCTTCCCCCATTTTTCTTGTTAAGCTGGTTTCTTACTGGACAACTCGCACTTGAGATTAAAAGAGTGGGCAGCGGTACATGGGTAGATAGAATGGTATGAATAGATAATATAAGGAAGAAAAAGAGGGGCCAAACAATCTTTGCAAAAGAAAAAAATTAAAGGAAAGATCAACATGAGGATATCTGTGCTCTAATGCGGTGGTTTTATGGCCTTTGATGCTCCAGCAGATACCTTCAATTATTCTGACTCTTGCTTTAATATCATTGTCATCTCAAGCTCCACTTTTTCCTAGCATCTTGAAGCCTCAAACACATCCTGGCTTGATATTATTGTGTTACAAAACCGCGCCACCCGTGCTGAACTTAATAGAGAATGGTAGAGATTGCCATATCCCACATCGACTACGTAATCTTAAAGAACCTAAATTTCATTCTGAAAATTCCAATTTTGTGACAAGATGAAATCAAATTCTCAGTAAGTGTGCCTTTAACCTGATGGTCTTATCGAGACAACCAAGGAAACATCCACTACTCTCCAAGAAAAAATAAAACTTCAGATAAACATTTGGAAACAACTTCCCACCCATTTCTTCACTACACAACTAGATTTCAATTTGAATCTTACCAAATTATGCCAAGATTTGATAACAACCAAGCATAAGAAGTTTGTTCAACACGAATACGATTACTCCCATGGATACGTATACCCATAGTGCCACATGCTGACTTCATGGAGTGCCCCCAGTCCTTCTATTATCCGAAAGAGAAAATAATTCACATTTACCCATTCTAGACCTCTCATTTATTAATTAATTTCTTTTTTTGTATACTGACATTCGATCGAGATATCACATCAGTTCACATGTAACTGAACATAAATAAGGCAAAGGCTGCTTATTTTTACAGTGTAACATAGAATAATTTAGATATTACAAAATAACTTAGAAAGGTTAACTTACAGAATAACTTAGAAAAGATAAATAATGTATTTTATTTATTTATTTAAAAGATTTTCTAGACCGTCATTAAGTTATTTACCATCATAACGGTTTTCAAAAAGGCACATATAGCAATAAATAGCTTAAACTTCACAAAAGGTGTCATTAATAACCAGTATCTTACAGAGTAACTTAAAATTTTAACATTTTAAGAGGTGATTTGGAAACTTTTGGGAAAAAACATTCAACTATTTGCAGTGACTATTTACAATTGGGAGCATCTAGTACAGTTGGTTGGGAACTGTATATACCGATGTGTTAGGGAGGAGGGAGGCTTGCAGGATGGTAACAGAGTGACTTAGGGTGGTTGGCATTTTGCAAAATGATGTGATTTTACGGGGTACAGGGTGTAGGTGGGGGGTGGGAAGGTTAGCAGGGGGCTGGCTGATATACTTGTGCCAGAGGAGAGAGAGGTAGCTTGCATGATGAATTCAAAGTTTAGGTGGAATGTTCAATGGGGGTGCAGTCATGGAGGAGAAAGGTTTTACTTGCATGCATTGGAGGGGGCCTCGGCAAGGGGTCTATGTTTCTGGCGGGAAGGCTTTCTGGAATAGCCATGTTTTGAGGTGTTTCTTAAAGATTTGTGTTGAGGGTTCTGTTCTGAGATGGGGTGGAAGGGAGTTCCATAGTGGGGGGCCGGCTACTAATATGGCACATTTTCGGGTAGAAGAAAGGTGTGCTGCATTGGCGGTGAGGACACCCGAGTCGGTGGATCTGAGGTTTCTGTGTGGGGTGTATGGGAGTAGGGCTGAGTTTAGCCAGACCAACTTATTGTTGATCAATTTCTTGTATATGAGGGTTATGGTTTTGTACTGGATTCTGTGGCTGATGGGTAGCCAGAAAAACAGACCGGAAACTGATCCAATACTGCAGTAGCAACCAATGACAAGAGGACTGGTGAACACCAGGAATCCTTTATTCTGCACAAACCATCATAAAAAGCTCGACTCAGGCTGACTTTCGCTCATTTGAGCTGCTTCAGGGGCTATTAGAACAAAATATATATAATCTCATATAAAGACATATAAAAACATATACACCACACATACATAATTAAATCATATGAAATAAAATCAAAGTGATCGCCACCAGGAAAAAGAACCTTTCAGGTGAGGAACTTCAGATCGCAGGAGCGCATAGGCTTGAAAGGATCTCGCATGAGCCATGCCAACACACATTGAGGTCCCAGGACACAAGAGGAGGCCGGGGGGCTTCAGTTGAAGCAGGCCCCACAAAATGTCCTACTATGGGCTGCACAGAGATGGGCTCGCCAGCATCATACTAATGGTAGGCGCTGATGGCACTCAGGTGGACCCTGACAGAAGTGGTTTTCAGCCCAGCTTCGAAGAAGTGCCACAGATAGTCCAGTAACTTCAGAGTGGTACAGACAAAGGGATCAAAGCCAATCCCCTCGCACCAAACGGAGAACCTCCTCCATTGCAGTGGGTAAAACTTCATGGTGGAAAGCTTCCTGGAAACTATCAGCACCAGGGACACATAGTCAGAGAGGTCCAGGAGCTACAAGACTAAGTGCTAAACATCCAGGCCATCGAGGCTAATGCTCAAAGATTTGGATGGTGCAGTCTGCCTTGAGGGAGCTATTTTAGATTTAATTCTTAGTGGAATGCAAGATTTGGTGAGAGAAATAACGGTGGTGGGGCCACTTGGCAACAGTGAACATAACATGATCAAATTTAAACTAATAACTGGAAGGGGGACAATAAGTAAATCTGCAGCTCTAACACTAAATTTTAAAAAGGGAAACTTTGATAAAATGAGAAAAATAGTTAGAAAAAAACTGAAAGGTGCAGCTGCAAAGGTTAAAAGTGTTCAACAGGCATCTCAAAAAAGATACAGTTGCAATGGAGAAGGTACAGAGAAGGGCAACCAAAATGATAAAGGGGATGGAACAGCTTCCCTATGAGGAAAGGCTGAAGAGGTTAGGGCTGTTCAGCTTGGAGAAGAGACGGCTGAGGGGGGATATGATAGAGGTCTTTAAGATCATGAGAGGTCTTGAACGAGTAGCTGTGTCTCGGTTATTTTCACTTTCGTATAATAGAAGAACTAGGGGGCATTCCATGAAGTTAGCAAGTAGCACATTTAAGACTAATCGGAGAAAATTCTTTTTCACTCAACGCACAATAAAGCTCTGGAATTTGTTGCTAGAGGATGTGGTTAGTGCAGGTAGTGTAGCTGGGTTAAAAAAAGGTTTGGACAAGTTCTTGGAGGAGAAGTCCATTAATGGCTATTAATCAATTTTACTTAGGGAATAGCCACTGCTATTAATTGCATCAGTAGCATGGGATCTTCTTAGTGTTTCGGTAATTGCCAGGTTCTTGTGGCCTGGTTTTGGCCTCTGTTGGAAACAAGATGCTGGGCTTGATGGACCCTTGGTCTGACCCAGCATGGCAATTTCTTATGTTCTTATGTTGATCTTGCGTTACCAGATTGGGCAAGGTCCCCAAACGAATAGGCTCTCTGATCGGCAGGTTCTGAGGGAGTGGGAACCAGACATATCCTGGCCAGTATGGCATCAGTAATAGACATGATCCGCAGGCACTGGGGGCACAGTCAAAAACCGGATGCCGCCATAAAAAACAGCTGGCGAGTGGTCGATGGCTGGGGCCACCAAGGAGCGACATGCTAGTAATCAACCAAAATGAAGGGGAAAAAAAAAAGTAGCAACCATGCCGCTGGACGGCACTGACCGGAGAAGAGGGACCAGGTGCAGGAAAAAAGTAAAAAACATATGACCAGGAACACGTCTTTTACAAAAAAGGAAGAGCAGAGCTCCAGAACCGCAAGACAACTACTTCAAGTAAAAATAGCGAGTGAAGAGGGACCCCACTTGGATAGTCGCCTGCAGGGCATAATTAGTGTCAAAGTTCTAGAAACTTAGACAAACATTTTCAGTGCCAGGCTCCATCTGATGATGTCATCCATCTGCGAGGACTACCATCCTGCCTGTCCTAGAAGAAAGAAAAGTATCAAGTAAGAACAATTTTACCTTCCTTTTTCACCTGCTAGACCACTCTTGGGAGATACAAAACTCCCAAGATAGGACTGGTTTAAGGAGCCCAGTCCCAAAAGCCACTTCCTCCTTTAGTTGTATATCCAACCTGTAGTGCTTGGAAAGTGCATGCAGGGGTAGGCAAGAGGCCGCCCTGCAAATTTCCCCTGAGGAGACCAAGGATACTTCTGCCCAAGAAGATGTCTGCGCTCAAGTACAGTTGGCATGGAGCACCACTGGCTCTTGCCTACCTTTCAGTATGTAAGCCAATGAGATAGTCCTTTGATCCATCTCGCTATAGTGGCCTTGGAGGCTGCTTCTCCCTTTCAAAGTCCACCGAACAACATGAACACCCTATCTGATTTCCTGAAGGGGTTTGTCACCTTCAGGTACTTTATATCCAACCTGTAGTTGGATATAAAGTGTACATCCAGTAGACAAAAACTATTATCTTCTCTTTCATATTCCCTCTTTGTTCCTGGGGAAATTCTGCACTACTGCAGAGCACAGAATTTGCGCAGAATTTGCCTCCTGCATAGAATATGCAATTTCTGCACAGAATTTGGCGAAGATAGAGCAGGCCCTGATGTGCCATAACCTGAGGACTTCATGCTCGCAGTGAAAATAGAGCAGACCAGGCGTGATGCGAGCAAAGGCCGTCCCACTCACGGTAAAAACGGAGCAGACCCTGGCGTGCCGCGCATGGAAGCCGTCCTGCTTGTGATGAAGATGGAGCATGCCCTGGTGTGCTGCAAGCAGAGGCCGTCCCACTCGCAGCTAAGATAGAGCAGGCTCCGACATGTCGCAAATGGAGCTAGTCTCACTCAAAGCGAAGATGTTGAAAGCAAGTCTGTGTACAGAGGTGTGTGCGGATATGTAAGATAGCAAGCCTGGTGGAGGGCGAGAGAGAGCATGTATGAGGGTCCTTGAGTGTGGGTACCAGAAAGAGGTAGCCTACAAGGAAATTGTGAAGGACTGTGTATGTGTGAGAGACTGGGAACTGGTATGTGTGTAAAAGATTGAGGGTGCTTGTTTGTAAGAGAGGGAGCCTTTGTAAGAACATAAGAAATTGCCATACTAGGTCAGACCAAGGGTCCATCAGGCCCAGCATCCTGTTTCCAACAGAGGCCAATCCAATCAATAAGTACCTGGCAAGTACCCAAAAATTAAGTCTATCCCATGCTACTGATGCTAGTTCTAGCAGTGGCTACTTTCTATGTCAACTTAATTAATAGCAGGTAATGGACTTCTCCTCCAAGAACTTATCCAAACCTTTTTTAAACCCAGCTACACTAACTGCATTAACCACATCCTCTGGCAACAAATTCCAGAGTTTAATTGTGCATTGTGTGAAAAAGAATTTTCTCCGATTAGTTTTAAATGTATTTCATGCTATCTTCATGGAGCCCTCCCTAGTCCTTCTATTATCCAAAGAGTAAACAACTAATTCACATTTACCCATTCTAGATCTCTCATGATTTAGAGACCTCTATCATATCCCCCCCTCTGCTGTCTCTTCTCCAAGCTGAACAGCCCTAACCTCTTTAGCCTTTCCTCATAGGGAAGCTGTTCCACCCCCTTTTATCATTTTGGTTGCCCTTCTCTGTACCTTCTCCATGGCAACTATATCTTGAGATACAGTGACCAGAATTGTACACAGTGTTCAAGATACAGAAGCAGTATGACATTTTCTGTTTTATTCACCATTCCCTTCCTAATAATTCCTAACATTCTGTTTGTAACACTGAGCCGATGGTGTATGTATGAGAAAGATCCTGTGTGAAGGAATGTGTGTGTGTATGTGTGTGAGAGAGAGAGGGACCCACTGTGCAGGGGTGTCAGAGAGAGACATAAGTAGCCTGTGTGAAGGTGTATGCATGAGAAAGAAAGGTAGTCAGTGTAGGTGTGTATATGAGAGGATGTATGTCTGCAAGAGAGAGAGGGAGCCTGTATGGGGGGTGTGCAGGAGATGGGGGGGTGCGAGAGAGAGGAGTCTGTATGAGGGTGTCTGTGTGTGTATGAGAGAGAGAGAAAGGAAGCCTGTATGAGGGGGGGTGTATGTGCATTAGAGAGAAAGAGAAGGACAGAGGGAGCCTGTGGGAAGGGCAGTACTGAGAGAGGGGTCAAACTCTGAGAATGGAGATAGAGTGGAATGAGTTGAGCCTAAAGGGGGCAGGGTCAGATAGTGCAGGTAGAGTAACTCTGAGATGTATCTAGCCAAGCAGACTGCCAACAGGAAAGATGTCTTTAAACATCAGATCCTTAAGAGACACTTGCTGCAAGGGTTCAAAGGGTGCTTTTGCTAATACTCTAAGAACCGGGTGAAGGCCCCATTGTGAGACGATAGTTCTGAAGGGTGGTCATATCCACTTCGGCCCCCTCAAAAAGTGTACGCGGCCTCTGAGGCCACCTGCATCTTAAAGAGACCACCTGCATCTTAAAGAATTGAGAGCCAAGTCTAGGGTTCATGAGATATCTGCCTTTGTTAAAGAAATTCCATTCTTCTGGTGGTATAACTCAAATCTTGAGACGTTAATATATGCTAAAAAGCTTTCAGCATAGTTGCCACTACTATCTGCGAGTATCCACTGCCTTACAATAGATTCCTTTCAAGGGCCAGGCCATAAGATAAAATGGAGATGGGTTCTTCATTGGTATTGGGCCTTGCCAGAACAATCCCTGGTCTCTGGGAAGCTGCAGGAGCTTCCCTGCTAGTAACCTTATTAGGACCACATACCACGATCTACTTGGCCAATCTGGGGCCACCAGTATCTCCTTTGAAGGGTGATTTTCTACCCTCTTTAACAGTTTTGCCTATCAACAGCCAAAATGGGAATACATAAAGACATTTGCCCTTTGGCCAAGGTTGGATCAAGGCATCTATCCCCCTGGATTCTTTCTTCCATTGACTGAAGAATCAAGTCTGTCTTGGCATAGACTTGAGTTGCCATTAATTCCATTGACGAGAGCTCTAGTCCATGATCGCCTGGAACACCTCATTTATTTTTATCATTTATGAATTATAGAATTACACCTTGAATACTGTGTATAATTCTGGTCGCCGCATCTCAAAAAATAGGGCAACCAAAATGTTAAAGGGGATGGAACAGCTCCAATATGAAGAAAAGCTGAAGAGGTAAGGGCTGGTCAGCTTGGAGAAGAGACGGCTGAGGGGGGATATGATAGAGGTCTTTAAGATCATGAGAGGTCTTGAACGAGTAGATGTGAATCGGTTATTTACTCTTTCGGATAATAGAAAGACTAGGGGGCATTCCATGAAGTTAGCAAGTAGCACATTTAAGACTAATCTGAGAAAATTCTTTTTCACTCAACCCAGCATGGCAATTTCTTATGTTCTTATGTAAGCAATAGACTTGTACAGAAATGGCATACAGAAATCACAAGAGTACGGAACATCACATTTTCAAAAAGTCATAATTATTCTTATGCTCAGTCAGACCACAAAAAAGGGAAAATCTCTTATCTGAGCTTCCATTCGCCTGGGTCCAGCTTTTTCTAGCTTAGAAAATCTGTTTGCACTTTTTCACTTCCTGCAACATGAGATGCCAACAACTGGGTCAGGTGCTTCTCTGCCCAAATGAGCATCTCGCTCACTTCTTCTGCAAGCCTGAAGCTCCGCATACCCCCATTCCCCATCCTGCTTGTTCACATATGAGTCCAAGAGGTCTCAGACTGCTTTCTCCTCTAACCTTAGCAAGAAGGCCTTAAGTACCAACTGGAGACTCTGATCAATCAATCCCGAAATCTGTTCACTAAGTAATATACTAGGGACTGAATTAAAAAACTTATTGTAAAAAGTGTTCTCTAGTTGGCATTGAATTTCTACAATAGCATATAAAAGGGCGTAATATTTATTGTTATATTTACAAACCCAGGGTTAATATACAGGATCTAACTTGTATTCTCTGCTAAACGAATCTTACCAAAGATGATAAAATTCTGAGATCTCATTGACACATATTAACTCTACATCAAACGTTTCCACATTTTCCACAAATAGCATATTCTTGTGACCGTAACATCATGACTTAGTGGTACATTCTATCCTTACTCCCATAAATCGGGAATCCTCACCTTCTATGACATGCGGACATCAACCGTGCGGAAACTGTGCTATGTGCATTCTCTCTTTGACAGGTACTCGGGTTCATTTACAGACCAGTTGAGTTGTACATTTGAGATATTATACAGAATGTTCATCTCGAGGAGTCATTTATGTCATACTTGTCCATAGGTTGTACCAAAAGGAGTACAAGAACAAGATTGGTTGAACATAAAAGTTGAATTAGCACCTCAAGATTGACTGCACCCATGGTTTAACATTGTATGCAGTTTGTACGTTCCTTCAACGATTTGGGATGGTTCATTTTAGAAAACCTTACTCGCAGTGCAAACAATTTTGGATTTTCATTTTACAAACAGTGGCTCCATCGGGGTCTTAATGAATCTATAGATTGGTATTCTTTAATCTGATATAGTGTGCCTGCGCTCTCACCATTCGAATGTACCTGATGCATATCTTTGAGATTGGAGAAACATTTCTGATTATGCCATTTCCGGTTTCTTTTAAATCTCTTAGCATCTTCCCTTGTGTTTTTTCAGTAATTTCTGACAAGACTATTGGCTTTGGACTTTCCACTGGTGAGCTCGATTATGGAATATAAATCCCCCTGAAGCAGAAAACCATGAAACATGGTGCCATGTAGGGAATATTCATTAGACCTTCTTTCACCAGATAAGTGACTGGTTTATATATGGACACAAATTTTGTTTTTCAGCTCACATTTGTTTTCTTATGGACTAACTGTTGCGATTCCGGTCACTGGGGCAGTGACCGGGCCCTTACCTCCTCCTACAGCGCCGCGATTCGCCGGTCCCCGAGCCTCCCGGCAGCGGCTGAAGACCG
The DNA here is from genome assembly GCF_901001135.1 of Rhinatrema bivittatum. Lineage (NCBI taxonomy): Eukaryota > Metazoa > Chordata > Amphibia > Gymnophiona > Rhinatrematidae > Rhinatrema > Rhinatrema bivittatum. The sequence goes on along the minus strand of NC_042618.1, from coordinate 267,667,754 downwards.
CTGGTTCCTGGGCCTCTCAAGCCGCATGGCAGCGGCGTCTCCACGAGGGAGACGCCGCCGAAGACTCCGCCCCCTTGGAGTGCCGCGCGCGCGGACCGCCGTTTTCTGCTTGCAGTCCCGGATGTCAGAGACCACCTCCGGATGACGTCAGACGCCGGTAAGGGGGATTTAAACCGGGCCCGGGGACTCTGTCTTTGCCTTGCAACGAGGTCACTTCCTGAAGTGCTAGTTGCCTCCTGTTCCGTCGGTTCCTGATTCCTGCCTGCCTGCCTTGTATTCTGCTTGCCTGACCTTTGGTTCCTGCTTGCCGCCTGCCTTGATTCCAGCTCGTGACTCTGACTCTGCCAGCTTGCCGCCTGCCCTGATTTCAGCCTGTGACTCCGACCCTGCTTGACTGCCGCCTGCCTTGACTCCGGTCCGTGACTCTGTCTCCGCTTGCCTGCCGCCTGCCTCCTGCCTCGACCTCCGCCTGTGACCCCGACTCCGTCTGTTAGCCTCCAGTCCTGACTCCGCTCCGTGACTACTTCTCAACCTGCCTGCAGCCAGCCTTGATTCCGGTTCACACTCTTCCTGGGTTCATCAGTACTTCGCCTAAGTCCCAGCGGTCCGGGTCCCTACGGGCTCCTCCTGAGGGGACCTCGGACTTCCAGGGTGAAGACCCTTAAGCCCTAGCAACCCGGGTTCCTACAGCTCCTCTGGAGGGATCACGGGTTTCCAGGTGAAGTCTCGTCAGCCCAGTGTGTGTTCTGCCTCCCGGCCGTCCTTCCTGGCCGGTCGGCCCAAGGATCCACTTCCAGGATTGGATAGTCGCAACACTAACCTAATTAAAAGTTTTTACTTGCACTTTAAAATCATAAAAATATAAAAGCGGACCTATCTTTATTCAACCCTTTCAGAGTACCTTTGGGTTGATTGAGGGGCGGTCCTACAAACATATTAACAATGTGTTTTTCAAGTCTAATTCGATATTTAGTTTTTACCAAAATTGGGCTTCCCCCATAAAAGACCTTGCGTGCAGGCAAAGACTGGGGCGTGAGAGAAGACACCTAACCAACCTTGCGCTCCTGCATAACCTGCAAAGTGGGAGAGAACTAAGGTGTCATACTGGATCAGACCAAGGGTCCATCAAGCCCAGCATCCTGTTTCCAACAGTGGCCAATTCAAGTCACAAGTACTTGGCAAGTACTCAAACAAATAGACCCCAAGCTACTATTCCTTATTTGTTAATAGCAGTTTATGGACTTCTCCTCTGGGAACTTATCCAAACCTTTTTAAACCCAGTTACACTAACTGCCGTAACCACATCCTCTGGCAATGAATTCCAGAGCTTAATTATGCGTTGAGTGAAAAAGAATTTTATCCAATTTGTTTTAAATGAGTTACTTGCTAACTTCATGGAGTGCCCCATAGTCCTTTTATTATCTGAGAGGGTAAAAAACCGATTTGCATTTACCTGTTCAAGTCTTTCATAATTTTGTGGACCTCTATCATATCCCGCCTCAGCCATCTATTCTCCAAGCTAAACAGCCCTAACCTCTTTAGCCTTTCCTCATAGGGGAGCCATTCCATCCCCTTTACCATTTTGATCAACTTTCTCCAGTGCAACTATATCTTTTTCGAGAAAAGATGACCAGAATTGCACAAGTATTCAAGGTGCAGTCTAACCATGGAGCGATACAGAAGCACAACCTGCAAAGCAGGAGAGAGAGGCGATATGCAACATCAGCCTGCCAATACCACTTGGTCCTCCTCTGCGGTGTGTGACATCACTTCTGGGACTTCCCCCCTAAAAGACCTAATGTGGTGGGGCACACCACCTCCAGCATGCCGAAGCCGCACACCTAAGGGGCACGCCCCTAGGAGCTGGAAGTCCTGTTTCATCGGGTCCATAAGTCAAAATGGGTAAGAAATGGAAAGGATCTGTACATGCTCTCCCATCTGGGACAGCTCCTCCTACCTCCATCGCTGAATTGACTTTGGACTAATAACGCATCTTTGGTTAAAGACAATTTAATATTAGAGTGGAAAATTGATATAATTTTTTTCATAGGCTAAATCTTAGATTTATTAGTTATCATAAATGCCCTGTAATGTTTTCCACTGAGATGCTTAACAGACTATTTAGAATTCTTAATGCTCTCTCTCAAGACTCTTTACCTAAAATTGCAAAAGTATACTATCTACCAGATCGGAGGCAGGAGGGTGAGCTGAACAATTCTCCTAATGGAATTGGAGAATTTGAGTGGTATCAAACTGAAATGTTGGAGGAAACTGCTACCTTTGTCATATTCTTTCAAGAATCTGACAAACGATTAACCTTGTGGCTATTTTTCTCTAAGAGACAGGCTTTTTTTTCTTGGGGAAGAAAATTGTTATTTTCCCTGATATTGTCAGGGAAAATCTAGAAAAAATTGTTTCTTGCTATGAAGTCTAGAATTTTGGCTCTTAGGGCTCAGTTTTTATTAAAATTGTCAAATGACATATTACATTTCTGGAAACAAAATATATTTTCTTTGATCCCGTGCAGATGGAGAAGTTTCTACAAAATAAGGAGGTACCTGCCTCTTACTTCTGGATGAGACAGATATAATGTTTCTTGTATTAATTGTTTAATTAATTAATTGTTATCTTGTTACAATGTAAAATAGGGCAGTTTCTCGCCCTATTCAACCTGTTATCTGGAAACCGATGTGATATTTCGATCGAATGTCGGTATTACAAAAGAAATAAATAAATAAATAAATATATATATAATTTTTTTCTGACTTGCTTATCTATTTTGTTTCCTTAGAACTCTTATCCCCCTTATTAGTGGACTAATCAATAACAATCATGTAATAATATTTTCTTTCTACATACTGTTTTCTTGTGGACTCTAGGCCTTAATGAATCATATGAATTCTTTATTCAAGGTCTCAAATGTATTATTTGAAAATATAATAAAGAGATAATTAAAAAATGGGCCACATCAGGATGAGCCGACAAAAGGTACCAGATCCAAGCCAGTGGCAGATCCTTTACACTTTTTCCTAATGGAGAAAATGATGCAAGTTGATGAACTGACAGAAAATAATTGCAATTACTTATACTTCCATGCCTGAAGTTTTTTTCTCCCTAGCTTTCTGACTGGCTAACTATTGATGAACATCATCAAAGTTCATTGCTGTAGACAAATCTGTTTCAACTGCTATAGTTGCAAGCTGCAGAGTCAATAATATCCCATGGTAGTAGGCACAAATATTTTTTAACTCTTTTCACCACATCTCAAAAACAGATATAGCTGCATTAGAGAAGGTACAGAGAAGGGTGACCAAATGAGAGGATGGCACAGCTCCTCTATGAGGAAAGACTAAAAGAGGTTAGGGACTGTTGAGATTGGATAGAGAGAAGAGACAGCTGAGGGGGGGGATATGATAGAGGTTTTGTTTAAAATCATGATAGGTCTAGAATGGGTAAATGTGAATCGGTAATTTACTCTTTTCCGATAATAGAAGGATTAGGGGGGCACTCCATGAAGTTAGCTTGTAGCACATTTAAAACTAATAGGAGAAAGTTCTTTTTTAGTCAACACATAATTAAACTCTGGAATATGTTGCCAGGTGATGTGGTTAGTGCAGTTAGTGTAGCTGGGTTTAAAAAAGGATTGGATAAGTTCTTGGAGAAGTCCATTACCTGCTATTAATTAAGTTGACTTAGAAAATAGCCACTACTATTACTAGCATCAGTGGCATGGGACAGACTTAGTTTTTGGGTACTTGCCAGGTTCTTATGGCCTAGATTGGCCACTGTTGGAAACAGGATGCTGGGCTTGATGGACCCTTGGTCTGACCCAGTATGGCATGTTCTTATGTTCAGTGTGGAATATGATAGTTCTGCACTACAATTTGTTGGTGCAGTACTTTAAAACATTTGTCCTGCGATATCAATGTTTGGATAGACCAAATGAATGTTTTTCTCCCAAATACGTTTGCCTAGTATAAGTATATGAGGGTAATTTCTTCGCTAATTGTCCATTCTGGATAGATAAACCTGAAACGTTTTCTACATTCTCTTAAATTACTGACAGTTCCATGCTGCATATATTTTAGGAAGAAATATGCTTCACTGATCCGAATCAATTCCGATTTCAGCCTATTCAATATGGGGAAAAGGTATTTACATGAAAACTTTCCCTTTCGGTCAATTCAATTTCATTGCCTTGCATTTCATCAAAAAAAGATTTTCTTTTCTTAACACATTTTGACAAACCAGAGAAATTCATTACAATTTTTTCAAACTCATCCACACTGTTTGCAATTGCATATCAGATATAAATACACTCAATGAATCATAAAGTTCCACTATAATGCCAACATTGATGCAAACACTTTGAAGTTTTTTGCTAATCGCACCAAATCTCTCCAATATTGTGTTCCAGAAAGTACTCATGAAAACTATTTCAAGATTTGCAATCCTGAAGCTTTACAATGTGTATTAGTTTTTTTTTTGATGAATCATTCTCAATTGTTTCTAAAACCTTAGGGGTAGATTTTACAAATCTACGCGGGATTTTATAAGATACGCGCGTAGCCACACGTATCTTATAAAATCCGGGGTTGGCGCGTGCAAGGGGGTGCACATTTGTGCACATTGCGCGCGCCGAGCCCTGCGCACGCTGCCTGTTCCCTTCGAGGCCGCTCCGAAATCGGAGCAGCCTAAGAGGGAACTTTCCATTCACCCCCCCCCCCACACCTTCCCCTCCCTTACCCCACCCCCTGGCCCTATCTAAACCCCCTCCCTACCTTTATCTTAAAAGTTACTACTGCCTCCGGATGTGTAACTTATGCGTGCCAGCACGGCAGGCCCCGACACAGGCCTCTGTGTCGGGGGCACTCGGCCACGCGCCCGGACCACCCACACGCCCTCGAAAACACCCCCGATCCTAAACCACGCCCCTGACCGCCCCTTTTTGCAAGCCCGGGACTTACGCGCGTCCCAGGGCTTGCGCACGCTGCGTCTATGCAAAATAGGCTCGGCCCGCACAGGGGGGATTTAAAAGGGTTACGCGTGTAGCTTATGTGCATAACCCTTTTAAAATCCGGCCCTTAATGATTTCTTTCCAGGAATCACCTAGGCTTTTGTAAACATCTTCGCTGGCTGACAATTGTGTTACTGACAAGCTCTTCACAACATTTTTAGGACTGATATGAGAAAGAAGAACTTCCCATCAACATCTTGATTTAAAGAAGGTATAAATGTGCTGCACAATATTTAAAAATGCAGCAGCAATGTGGCAGCTCTTGACAGCATAAGTTCCTACAAGATTCAGAGAATAAGCTGAACATCGCATAAATACAGCAAGTTCATTAATTTATTCCTAGCCTGAAGGTCAGTGTATATTACAACCATATTACTGACATTGTCATACACCTGTCCTCTACAATTAGCAATATCAAAATTACATTAATTTAATTTCTTTAGAACAATATTAAATAACTGCTAAGATTTCTGGCCTTGATTTTCCATCTTTACCAACATATCTGATGATAAATGCAAGCTGATCTACATTTGATACATCTGATGTAGAATCAATACTAATTGAAAAATACCTGGCTGTTAATATTTGACATTTCCTGTGTCACTCTCTTGACATAACGCAAATAAACTCATAGCAAATAGTAGATGATAGATAAGAAGTACTACTATTACCTTTATTCTTGTTTTGTCTCACTGTTCCTAAATATACATCCACTGTAATCTCCTGACACCTGAAATCATGTAAATTTTGTATATTTGTAAATTTTGTTCCATTTTCTTACTTTCAATCCTTATTAGTTCCAGTTTGCTAGGCTTGCTGTTTCCGAGCCTCCTACTACATATTTACTGGTTGTCTGCTTCCCCCTCCCCTGTTCTTTGTATTTTCCACCTTTTTGTTAAAATGTAAACAGATATGATGTGTATTTTAATGTCGGTATAGAAAAGCTGTTAAATAAATAAGTAACAAGATACGTACTCACCCAAAACCGGATCAAATTTTGCTAATAATTCCAATGCCATCATGAATTACTATTAGTTGAAGAACCAAACATTTCAATATCACCTCTAAATGATAGCATTTTGGAAGCCAATGAATGAACTACTGCTGTTACAGTTTTGCCTGCCATGCAGCCTCACCATGCCCTGATCCAGCCTGCTATGACACCATCCCACCAGTAGAGGCCTCCAGTGAGCTCTGTTCTGAGTTACCCAACCCATCTACTCACTGGTCAGCTGACAGCCTATGGTCCAGCCTCCCCACCACCAGGGGCCCTCAGCGAGCTTCACCTCTAACCTTGCCAAGCTCAGCCATGCTGTCTGCACGAAACACAAGCTCCAGCCCCATTTAACTGTCTTGCCAGATCCTAGTTGTTGATCATAGAGTCACTCTTGGCTCTCTGACCTTTCTTACTTTGCCTTATGGCCATTGGGCCTTCTTTCTCCTTGTGCCTTGCTCTGTGGTCTGTCCTAGGCCTTACCTTGCCTTGTGGCCCTCAGGCCTGCTCTTTACCTAGGACCTGAGGGCCTCCAGCTTTGTTGCCTTTGGGCTTCTATGTTTCTCTGTTCTGTATTACCCTTGTCTTTTTTTTCTTATTATTAATCTTTTAACAAAATAACATTGAAACAATGTTTTCTGAAAAGTACAGAAAGGCAATCATTCTAATTATACATCACGTAAAGAATTATCTATTCATCCGAATATTATAAGAAAATTGGGAGATCAAGAATATATAAAGCAGTTTCAAAGAAAATAATTATCATTATTATTAATACTGCACTGTGAAATCATACACCTTTACTTAAATTGCCAACCACCTCTCGGAGTTAAATTTAGGAGTATGAATCTAAATACACCTGTAATTGCTCAGGTTCAGCAAAGATATGTCTAGCATTTTGAAAAAAAGATACATTTACATGGAAATCTAAGATAGAACTTTGCGCCTCTTGCATTTACTTCACTCTTCATAGTCAAAAAAAGTTTTCTCTTTTCTTGCATTAACTTAGATATCAGGAAATACTCTAATTTGTTGTCCATAAAATTGCTGTTTCTGATTATGGAAAGATAAACGAAGTATAGCGTCTCTATCTGATATCAATGTGAAAGACACCAACAAGGTTGCCCTTGTCTCTATTTTCGTCTCAAAAGATTTTTCCAGGATGTCAGGCAAATTATAAGGAGATGTCGAAACCTGCTCCAATTTTTCCTTTTCTTTCTCTTTTGAAGGCAAATAAAATATTTTTAGAGATTGCTGGAATTGTCATTTCTGAGTATCCTAAGATATTAACCAAATAACTTTTGAGAAGACCTTTAGAAGACATCCATCTAGTCTGTGGAAAATTCAAAACCTTAAGTTTGATCTTCTTAATTCATTTTTCTAGGTATTCCATTCTTTTTAATGTTAAATTTTCAGATTTTATCAAATTGCATTGCACTGCTTTAACTTTCTTAATCTCTATGTCCATTTCTTTTACCATGGTTTCCACCACTAGCATAATTTTCCACATTCTGGACTTTACTTATATTTTCCTTCTTTTTTAAAGTTAAATCATTTAGAGCCTTATTCATTGAGGTTAATATCTTCCAAATCTCCTCCAAAGTAATTTTTGCAGGCATTTCCAAAGAAGTCTTAACAATTACTTTTATTTCAGAATCTTTTCCTCCTACCTCCAAGGGGCATCTTATCTCACCTTCTTCGCGCCATTCCTCCTCGCTCAAACCCTTGGAGCCGTGCAATACCGGGCCCTCCGAAGTGTATGGCAGACCATCACTTCGCAGGGTAATTGAGGTCCTTGGGGGTGTTTGTTCCTGCGGCGCTTTCAATCGTTGTCCCGTTCCCCCCCGCCAACTCCTGGGGGTCGGAATGGCAGGGTTAGAGTTGTTGGCGCTCCGGGGCTGAGGGATGTTTCCTCTACCATAGCGTCCAACGGCTGCTCTCAGCTGGGCTTGCCAGCGGCTCTTCCTTCCAGTGTCTGGTGCAATGTTCTTCCAAAGGCTTCCTCGATTCGAGTTTGTCTTGCGGCAATATTCAGAGATGAAGTAAGATTTTCTCTGATTTTTGCCTCTCTTCGTATGAGGCATTAAACATAAAGGTAACTTTCAAGAAAGGTTAGAAAGGCTACATCAGAGATTTCCCAGAGAGCCGAGATGCCTATGTGTTCACAGTGCAGCGGCCATCTTGATCTCCGTGTTACCCTTGTCTAAGTCCTGCCCTAGTCTGCCTTGTTTAGTCTTGTCCTTGTCTGGTCTTGTCATGCCTTCCGAGTCTTGTCCTCAATGTCCCTTCCCTGCTTTTCCTTGCCCACCCTTTATCTGCATCCAGCCCATTTCCTGCTCAGTATCCAGTTCTGTCCATTGCCTATTCCAGCATCCTGTCCACAGCTCCCTGTCTATTCCAGTATACAGACCCACAATTCCCTGTCTGTCCCAGCACCCAGCCCTCAACTCAGTGCCAGTTCCAGTCTGTCTCTAACCATAACCTCCAGCCTATATCTGCCCTGCCTTACCAGCTTATCCAGCCTTCCAGCTAAGCCCTTCTGGCCCCCAGAACCCAAGGGCTCAATATGCAATAAGATACGAACCTAAAAGGAGAAAAACGACAATGGATGCAGCGAGCACCGATACAACATCATCACGGAGGAACGGAAGCAAAAGAAAACTTACCCGTATGTGGGAAAAATCCAAAAAACGATCAGTGAAAGTTTTTGCAAATACTTTAAAAAAAAAAAAAAAAAAACAAGAAACACGAGCTCAGTAACTGCGAGGCAAAAGATCTGTGGAAAAAACCAGAGACTGAAGAGGGACCCCATGTGGACGCATGTTATAGGGAATGCTCAGTGTACCCAGTCAAAGTTCTAGAAACTTTGAAATAAGTTTTCCATTCCCAGACTCCATCCGATGATGTCACCTATGTGTGAGTACTACCATCCTGTTTGTCTTAGGTGAAGACCAGCTTTCAACCATGATGTTCAGCTGGCATACCCAAGTCCTGCCTGCCCCATAACCCAAGGGTTCAACCTGTGGGGGAGGAGGCTGGCTAGGCAGAAAACAGATCCAACTCTTGCCTTGTAGTCCTGCCCTGTTACTGAAAGGATATTCCCTGACTCTAGCCCTCATGACACTGCAACAACTCTGTACAAAAATGTTCTCCAATAATTAGTTTCCTCTTCAAACTGTTTAATCAGCTTTTTTGGGGGGGCTTTTAACAAAAAAAAAAACAAAAACAACCTGATATACAGCTGCTAAATTCTACCACAAGAACAGAGCAAGTCCAGAACACCAGTTAGACGTATGGCTTTAGCTTGCCAAGCTGGCTAGGGCAGTTGAAGAACACTCAAAAATCAATCTTCAGGATAAACCCAATCCATTGAGCTTTCCAATATGGCCATCTCTGGAATACTGTTTCCCAATTTCAGGAGTCCTACATGTTCTGTTCTGCGGCCACAGTATCCACCTGGCTTAAATAACTATCTCTGTTCTTCAAATTCATTACATGTCCTATAACCGTGTGAATTTCCATGCTCCAGAACTCTTTTTTTCTGTTCTTCCAATTATGAAAACCTTCTTTTGCAAAAAGTGATTCACTGCCAAACTACCTACATGGTGTGCAAAATATTTACTAACAGAATATACTAGCCAATTATATGGCAGATTTCTTTATTTAGTATTTCTCTTTCAAAAAGACTTTTTGTTAAACAATTTAATACAATTTTTGTATTTTTTTTTTTGACTTACTGAAATCAGCATCTAAATTTTGTTCAGTACCATTTCTTACAATAAAGTCTATAATAACACCATGTATTTCCCAGTACACAGGATCACTGCTTAGAGTTACAGAAGCAACAGCAATTTGTGTTAATGATTTATCTTGATTTTCTTTTCTTTTCATTTCGAGTTCAAGTGGCTCATCACCTTTGTCCCTGTTGCAGTTTTCAATGGATTCATATATGTCATGTCATCCAGGGATACCAATTCTTCTGTTAATCTTAAAATGGAAGATGATGGCTGGGAAGACAGTCCAGGTTTAACATTTACCAAAAGAATCTTTCAGTTTTTTAAATTTTGTCAAGCAACTTTTTTTGTATGTTGTCACCACCACAAAGTTGTTACGTTGGCAGCTATGCCTCACCTCCAGACAATGGCCCCTCTAGGTGCGGGCGCTCGCAACATTCACTGTGTTAAAATGGTCCCACGGTGGGAAATCTCGACCCAGCACTCAGTGATGATATCAACATGGTTGGATATTTAATCTCCAGCCGTGCTTCAGTCTGGTGCCTATGCAATAGGTTTCCTGCATTTCGTGCAGTGCTTGAGGCCAGGGGTCCTGTGCCTTCTCTTCCAGTCCAACCTCGTCCAACCTTGCTTTGCCTTCCATGTCCAACCTGTCCAGCCAATATTCCTTGTCATCTTCGTCTGTCTCTCTTGTGTGTTCACGTTCACCCTCGGTTCTTGCTCTGAACCTGACCTCTTGCTTTGACCCAAAATCGTTTGCCTACCACCTGGACATGACCCATTGCCTAGACCAGACTATTCTTGCTCACTGCCTGCCCCAACCTTGGCTCTCCTCTGACTTCCATAAACATATCTATCCTGTCTCTGGGCTCTAGCTACCCACATCAGCCCTAGATGGGTCCCTAAGTCCAGCAGACTGCTAGAATCCAAGGGATCTACCAGTGGAGGCGGTGGCTGGTAAAGGTGAAGCTCCAGACTGTCCCGCTACAGGGCCAGCATATGCCTCGGTGGCTTGTCCTCGAGGCTGCTTCAACTACACCGCAGCAGTAAAAGCTCACACACCCCCTTATCCATTACAGGCTGCTGAAGCCATGGACTCGCAGCCCCCCCTCCCCCCCTTTGCCAGCCTAGCATACCAGCTTCAACAGCAGCAGGATCAGCTGAAAACCATGTCTGGCTATCTTCAGGCCATTGCAGCCCAGCCTGCTCCAGTGCCCACTTCAGCACCTATCTTCCAACCTGCCACAACCTGCTCCACTTGCCTCCAGCTCCGAGATATGATGGGGATCCTAGAAGCTGTAGAGGCTCTCTTAACCAGTGTCAGATGCAATCTGAGTTTCAGGCACCATTGTTCCTGCTGAGTCAAGGTAAACTACATCTTTCTCTGCTGGAGAGTACTGCCTTGGCTTGGGCGTCCCCCTCTGGGAACACAATGATGCACTCCTGGGGTATGTGGCTCACTTTTTGAAGAGTTCTGACAAGTATTTGACAAGCTCAGTTGCACCACTTCCAAGTCTTCTGAACTCCAGCAGATTAGACAAGGCTCCCAGTCTGTGGGGGGAGTATGCAGTGCACTTTCACACCTTGGTTTCTGAAATCCAGTGAGGATGCAACAGTCTCATGGTAATTTTCTGAGGGAAATTCGAAAGAGCTGGCTGCCCAAGAACTACTAACTACCCTGGACAGGCTGATCAGTCTAGCCATATGAATAGACCAGAGGTTCCAGGAACTGGCCAAAGGAATAAGCTTGACCCTTTGCTTGTCCACCTTGCTCCAACCTTTCAGAATCTGGTGTTTAACCTTTCTCTTCCAGAATCAGGTTCACCACCAGCAGAACCCGTGCAAGTGCATCATTTCTGAATCTTATACTGCGCTGCCCCAGGCCATCTTGCAAGGTGCTGCTCAAACAAACCAGGAAACTCAAAAACCTAAGCCTGGTGGGAGAGGCCACCTTAGATCATCCTTGCATATCTCTACAACTACTGGTTCCAGTACACTTGTCTCGCAAAGATGTTCTCATCAATGTTCTTGCCTTCCTGGACACCCTACTCCACAGCAGACCCAGAATGTGCTGGCATTGATTTCCTTGAAGAACACACAAAGATAGAGTGGTCTACATATAAGACCGCAGTCTGTAAGGTCAGTGGTAATTTTAGTAATCTGTCCAGGTAGAGGATCTCTGTAAATGGAGGATATCGAAAGGCAATTAAACAGAACTGTGGATATGATATAGTGTTGGATCAGAGCCTCAAGCTGTCTTAAACCTAGAGAAAAAATAATCCTACCTTCTGGTTCTTTTAGACCTGTCTGCAGCTTTCGACACAGTTAAACACGCAATTCTTTTATTTATTTATTTATTTATTTAAGGGTTTTTATATACCGCGGCACGTTGGGAAACATCACCTCGATTTACAGAACCGAGGTGATGTTTTAGAACGACTAGCAAACATAGGCATCAAAGGTTCTGCACTTAGTTGGTTTAAGTCCTTCTTATGCAACAGGTTCTTTAAAGTTAGGATAAACAACAAAGAATCTCCACCCGTCCTCTCTGACCAGGGAGTCCCCCAAGGTTCCTCCCTCTCACCCACCCTCGTCAACATTTACCTGCTCCCACTCTGCCAGTTACTCACAAATCTAAAGCTAACTCATTACCTCTATGCAGACGATGTTCAAATTCTCATCCCGATCACAGAATCCCTCCACAAAACCATGACCCACTGGAATGACTGCCTTCAGTCAATTAAGCACCTACTCTCCAGCCTTAACCTAGTTCTCAATTCCAACAAAACAGAGATGCTCATCATATCTCAAGACGACAATCACGCCCTGCTCAACCCACCAAGCTCTTCTCCACCTACAACCCTAAACCTATCACCGTTTGTCAGGGACCTAGGAGCCTGGCTGGACAACCAGCTAAACCTAAAAAAATTTATAAATAACACCACAAAGGAGTGCTTTTACAAACTGCAAGTCCTCAGAAAGCTAAAATCACTCCCTCACTTCAACGACTTCTGCCTGGTGCTACAATCCATCATTCTATCTAAGATCGATTACTGTAACTCCCTCCTGCTCGGACTCCCCACCAACACCATCAAACCTTTACAGATGGTACAGAACGCCGCCACCAGAATTCTCACCAATGCCAATAAAAGAGAACACATCACCCCAATCCTCCGTTCCCTACTCTGGCTGCCCATCAAATACAGGATCCTTTTTAAGGTTCTCACTATCATACACAAAGCCAGCATAACCTCTCTCCTCTCATATTAAGCACTCAACTGAAACCGCACACTTCTTCCAGACCCATCAAAAGTGCACAGCGAAATCAACAATAAGGAAGCGAGCCCTATCTACAGCAGGTCCCCATCAATGGAACACGCTCCCCCCTGATCTACGACTTGAACCATGCCCCTCGGCTTTAAAAAAAAAAACTAAAAACTTGGCTTTTCATCCAAGCCTTCCCTGACACTTAACCTTTTGCCTTGGTTTAATATCAGGCTGGTCTAGTGCACAATGTACTCTCACTTAACCTTGGCCTTGGTACAATAACAGTCCTTTGCACAAAGTTGCAGTTTCTTGTAAATCAGGGTGATCTGTATCCCATACAGGAACCTCGGTATAAAAAAGTTAAAAAAAAAATAAATAAATAAGTCTCCGATATTACTTCTTAGACTTCTGGCATTAGCATTGGAGAAATTATTTACCTGATAATTTTGTTTTCCTTAGTGTAGACAGATGGACTCAGGACAAATGGGGTATAGGGTGCTCCTGATAGCAGTTGGAGATGGAGTCAGATTTCAATCTGACGTCAGCACTACATATACCCCTGCAGGAAGCTCTGCTCTTCAGTATTCTCCTTGAAAAGCAATTGTGGATATATGTGTGTTTGAATAACTTGATTAACTTGAATTGGTAGACGTGAATTTTAGCTGGAGACCGCCAGTGCACTCAATCGAGAAACGCCGACACCCGGTAACTAAGGGTGTCCTAGCTAGAGGTAAAGCGTGGCTTACCCGTGCTTGTCTTGCTCTCGGGGATTGTCACCCGAGGTATCCGTATTCTGAGGCAGCCGTGGGCGGGATACTGAGTCCATCTGTCTATACTAAGGAAAACAAAATTATCAGGTAAATAATTTCTCCATTTCCTAGCATGTAGCAGATGGACTCAGGACCAATGGGATGTACAAAAGGTACTCCCGAACCAGGTGGGAGGCTGCCCATGGCCCACTTAGTACTTCCCTAGCGAATGCTGTGTCCCCCCTGGCCTGGATATCCAGGCGGTAGAACCTCGAGAAGTTGTGAATGGAGGACCAAGTCGCCGCCTGACAGATCTCGGCGGGTGACAGCATCTTGGATTCTCACCAGGTTATTGCCTGGGCCCTTGTGGAATGGGCCTTGACTTGTAGAGGTGGAGGCTTGTCTGCCTCTTCGTAGGCCCCCCTGATTACTTCTTTGATCCAGCGGGCTATGGTTGCCCACGAGGCTGCTTCCCCTTGTTTCTTCCCGCTGTGAAGGACAAATAGGTGGTCCATATTTTGTATGGATTCCGATCTTTCCAGGAGTCTGCCAATGTTAAGATGGCATAGGCGGCATGAATCTTCAGAGTCCTTATTCTCGTCTGGAGAATTAGATGGAAATGAGAAACCACCTTTGGAAGGAGGATACAGTGCGTAGCTGTATGGATCCCAGTGTGAATCTGAGAAATGGTTCTCGGCAGAATAGCGCTTGAAGTTCGGAGATGCGACGAGCTGAACATATTGCCACTAAGAATGCAGTCTTCAAGGTCAGGAGCCATAGGGACAGACCACGTGTAGGTTTGAAGGAAGCTCCCGCTAGGAAGTCGAGTACTAGAATGAGATTCCATAGGGGTATCGGCCACTTTAGTGGTGATCGGATTTGCTTGACCCCTCTCAGGAAGTGGGAGACGTCTGGATGGGAAGATAGACTATTGCCGTCCACTCTGGCTCTGAAGCAGGCCAGCATGGCCAGTTGAACCTTGATGGAGTTGAAAGACAACCCCTTCTTCAGGCCATCCTGCAGGAATTCCAGGATCATCGGAATTTTGACTGTCAGCAGAAGGATGTTGTGATCTTCACTCCAGGCTTCCAATATTCTCCATATTCGTATATAAGTTAAGGATGTGGAAAACTTGCGGGCTCGAAGCAAGGTGTCAATTACTGCCCTCAAGTATCTGCTCTTCTTCAGGCTGGTCCTCTCAATGGCCAGATCCTAATTGAGAATCGAGTTGGGTCTTCGTGGAGGATCGGTCCTTGCTGGAGCAGGTCCCTGTGTGGAGGTAGACACAGGGGGTTCCCCACCAGAAGTCTTTGCATGTCTGCGTATCACGGCCTTCTTGGCCAGTCCAGGGGCACTAGAATTACTAGCCCCCTGTGTTGCTCTATCTTGCGGATTATCCCGCCTAGTAGTGGCCATGGAGGAAAGGTGTACAGCAGGTCTTCCTGTGGCCAGTTTTGGATGAGGGTGTCGATCCCCTGGGATTGAGGGTCTCGTCTGCGACTGAAGAACTTGGGAACTTGTTCCCCAGCTGTCTATTATCAACTTGAAGGCTGTGGGTGACAGCCTCCATTCCCCTGGGTCTAGACTTTCTCTGCTGAGGTAATCCGCAGTGACATTGTCTTTTCCCGCAATGTGGGCGGCCGAGATCCCTTGCAGGTTTGCTTCCGCCCATGTTATTAGGGGTGTCTATCTCCATGGATACCTGTTGACTTCTGGTTCCTCCCTGACGGTTGATGTAGGCCACTGTTATGGCCTTGTCTGACATGACTCTGACTGCTTCTCCTCGGAGTCTGTGACTGAATCATAGGCAGACTACTCTGACTGCCCGGGCTTCCTTGTAGGTTGATGTTCCATCCCGATTCTTCCTTGTCCCATTGCCCCTGGGCCGTCAATTCCTGACAGTGGGCTCCCCACCCTCGCAGGCTTGCATCGATGGTGAGCAAGAGCCTGGTCGGTGGCGATAGTCATACTCCCTTGCTCAGACGGTCTTCTTGTAGCCACCATAGGAGCTGGGTCCGTACCTCCGCCGGCAACTGGAGACGGACGGTGTAGTCCTGGGACATCGGGTTCCATCATGACAGTAGGGAGCGTTGTAGTGGTCGCATGTGGGCCCTTGCCCATGGTACGACTTCTAGGGTTGATGACATGAGTCCGAGGACTTGTAGGTAGTCCCATACCATGGGGCGAGCACTGTTAAACAGTTTTCTCAACTGGTCCATCAATTTCCTTCTCCTTGTAGGGGGAAGAATGACCTTGTCCTGTTGGGTGTTGAACCGGACTCCCAGGTATTCCAGAGATTGGAAGGCCTGCAGACAGCTCTTGGTTGCATTGACGACCCATCCGAGGTTTTCCAGGAGGTTCTTGACTCTGGTGGTCTTCTGATTACTTTCCTCTGGGGATTTTGCCCTAATCAGCTTCCGCCCATGTCTATAGATATGGGTGAACAAGGATTCCTTCTTTCCTCAGTGTCGCCACCACTACGACCATGATTTTGGTGAACGTTCGAAGGGTTGTAGCTAGCCCAAAGGGTAGCGCTCGTAACTGGTAGTGATGGTCCAGGATCGGAAAGCTTAGGAAGCGCTGATTATCGTGATGGACCGGGATATGCAGATAGGCTTCTGACAGGTCCAGGAAGGTCAGAAATTCTCACGGCTATACCGCCCTTATGACCGAACGTAGGGTTTCCATGTGGAAGTGTGGTACCATCAAGTAGCGATTGCCCAACTTGAGGTCCAGTGTGGGCCGGTACGCTCCTTCTTTCTTGGGGACGATAAAATAGATGGAATAGTGTCCAGTATTTTGCTGGTGTGTGGGCACCAGCCTTACAGCTTTTAAGGCGAGCAATTTGGTTAGTGTGGTTTCCACTGCCGTCCTCTTGGATGGGGAATTGGCAGGGAGATTTCACAAATTAGTCTGGAGGGATGCTGTGGAAGTCCAGAAAGTATCCCTCTCGAATGATGGTTAGGACCCACTTGTCTGACATTCTCTCGACCCATCTTTGGTAGAATCGGGCAAGCCTGCCCCCTATGGCTTCTTCCTGTGGATGGGTCTTGTTGATTCTCATTGTGTGGTGCGGCTGGGGCATGGACCTGAGCCGGCTCCCCTCTTGTTGTGTTTGTCCGAAAGGACTGGCCCCTGCCTGTGGGGCGAGGTGTTTGGTATGTCTTCTTATATGGCCTGAAACGTTGTGATCCTCTACCCCTGGATGTCTGGGGAGAGGGGCGTTGGCTTCTCTTGATCTTGTCCTCTGGTAACCGAGGAACTGGAGATTCGCCCCATTCGCTGCCGAACAGGAGGGTTCCTTTAACCGGCATTCTCGTAAGTTTCGTCTTGGACGTCGCTTCGGCTGACTAGTTTCAGAGCCAGAGTTGCCTTCTGGCTGCCACAATGGATGAGATTCCCCTGGCTGAAGTGCGCACCAGATCAGAGGTCGCATCCATGAGGAAGGATATTACTGGTTCTAATGTTTCGACGGATGTGGTTGTGTTCCTGGCCTGTGACAAGCATGCGCATGTTACCATGGCACAGAAGGCAGCGATCTGCAGTAACATAGCTGCTGCCTCAAATGACTGTTTAAGGATGGACTCCTGACGTCTGTCTTGGGCATCCTTGAGTGCCGTTCCTCCTTCGACTGGGGTGATGGTGCGCTTTGTGACTGCGCAGACCATGGCGTCCACTTTGGGGAACCCCAGGAGATCTTTGGCTGAGGGTTCCAGTGGGTATAGGGCTTCTAGGGCCCGTCCTCCATTGAAACTGGCCTCCGGGGCATTCCATTCCAGGTCGATCAGCTGTTGTATGGCTTGCAGCAATGGGAAGTGGCATGAGGCCTGGAGGAGCACGACCAGAAGAGGGTTCATCTTTGGCCAGCTCCCTCAGACTCCTGGACACGAGGTCTGGTAGTTCGTCTTTAGAGAAGAAACACATCATGGTTCGGTATGATTCTTTTCCTGGAGGGATTTCTCCTTCCCCCAGGGAGTCTTGTTCTTCCTCTGAAGTGTCCGTGTCGCCTAAGGTTAGGCTTTTGCTGGTGTGTAGGCACGTCTCTGGGAGGCCTAGAAGGGCCTGGAAGGTTAGGGTCCTCTAGCGGAGACTGTGGCATTGGTGGAGCCGATTGCGCCTGGACAAAGGTCTGCAGACCTTTAAAGAAATCCACCCAGGAAAATGTTCCTGGGTGGAGGGCCGAGCTGGGGATAGAGAGGTCCGGGTACTATCCGTGGATCCAGATTCTTGTACTGGCTGGGGGGGGACCTTGCCCTGGTTCTCCCAGGGCAGTCTCACACTGTAGGCATAGGGTAGTAGCCTCTTCATGCTGCAAAACTCTTATGTGGCAGGCTGGGCAGAGGGTTTGTGCTTTGGCTTTCTTGGCCGGTGGTGCCATGGTTTGTGCGCGTAGGGGGTTCAAGCCCGGTCTATGCATTTATATACACGAGCCAGGAGGCTTAGATATGCGCTCGGAGTGCACCGAGGGTGTGCATGCAGGCTGCAAAGATATGCATACAGGCCGGTCTGTGCGCTTACGGGGATGTGCGCGCCACTGTGCGTGCAGCCGAACTTGTGTTGAGCGTGGCGCTATGCGCCCGGCACCCTTGTGCGCCTTGCTGTGCGCGCATGGCACCTATGCCAGCAGCTTGGTTCCACCCTGGTTGAGATGGAGTCCATCCCTTCAGAAAAAGTCCCCCTTCCCCAAAAGGTTCCCCAGTTCCTTACAAAACTGAATCCCTCTTCCTTGCACCATTGTCTCATTCACGCATTGAGATTCTGGAGCTCTGCCTGCCTCTGGGGACCTATGCGTGGAACATGGAGCATTTCAGAGAATGCTACCCTGGAGATTCTGGATTTCAGCTTTCTACCTAAGAGCCTAAATTTGGTCTCCAGAACTTCCCTCCCACGCTTTCCTACGTTGTTGATACCTACATGTACCATAACAGCTGGCTCCTCCCCAGCACTGTCTAAAATCCTATCCAGGTGGCACGTGAGGTCCGCCACTCAATGCTTAGCCTTTGCTTCATTGAGAATAATTTTATGGTTAAATATGTTTATTAATTATCACAAGTTAGCAATAAGCAAAGCCAGAGTGTGTGTACGCTGCTACATCCTGGCACATAAAGCCACAGAGATACTATCAACCAAAATCTCCAGCCCTCCAACTTCCTCTCCCCTCCCAGAATCCCAAGGCCTTCATAATTCAGTTCGGAAGTAGAAACCAAAAAAGCAGGAACCATTTTAGACTTAATTCTTAGTGGAATGCAAGATTTGGTGCGAGAGGTAATAAGAGTGGCTGCTTGGCAGCAATGATCATAATGCGATCAAATTTGATGTAATGAATAGAAGAAGGACATTAAGTAAATCTGCTCTAGCATTTAACTTTCAAAAGGGAGACTTTGATAAAATTATGAAAATAGAAAAAAATACCTAAAGCCTTTTTTTGAATATATATGAAGGAGGTAGCCTGTGAGCGAGTCGGTTGGATCGTTAGATAATCAAGGGTTTAAAGGGGCATTTAGGGAAAACAAGGTAATAGCGGAAAGACTACATGAATTCTTTGCTTCAATGTTTACTGAAGATGAGGTTGGGGAGATAGCTGTGCTGGAAACTATTTAGTGGGAATGATTCGGAAGAACTGAAACAAATCATGGTGAACCTGGTAGATGTAATAGGGCAGATTGAGAAACTACAAGAGTAGCAAATTGCATCGACCAAATGGTTTACACACCAGAGTTCAGAAAATTTAAATTTAAATTGCAGATCTATTGTTAGTAATTTGTAACATATCA
Source organism: Rhinatrema bivittatum (assembly GCF_901001135.1). Taxonomy (NCBI): domain Eukaryota; kingdom Metazoa; phylum Chordata; class Amphibia; order Gymnophiona; family Rhinatrematidae; genus Rhinatrema; species Rhinatrema bivittatum. The sequence goes on along the minus strand of NC_042618.1, from coordinate 267,648,219 downwards.
ATAAAATAATCTATTGTACCTGAAGATTGGTTTCACATTAGCCTCCTTTCAATCTTTAAAAAGGGCTTCAGGGGTGATCTTAGAAGTTACAGACCAATCAGGCCAACTTTAGTGCCCAGAAAATCTTTGAAACTATTCTAAAGAATAAAATTACATAACAAATAGGCATCATTTAATGGGACACATCCACCATGGATTTACACTAAGGGAAGACTTGCCTCATCAATCTACATTTTTTTTCAAGGGGTTAATAGATGTGGATAAAGATGATCTGGTGGGTACAGTGTATTTACATTTTCAGAAGGTGTTTGTCAAAGACTCCTGAGAAAAATGGAAAGTCATGGGTTAGAGGGCAATGCCTTATTGTACATTACAAACTGGTTAAAACAGGGGTCAGGAACCTATGGCTCGCGAGCCAGATGTGGCTCTTTTGATGGCTGCATCTGGCTCGCAGACAAATTTTTAATAAAAAAACAACCCCCCCCCCCCCCCACCCTCCTGATGCCCCCCAAGACCTGCCAAAAGTCCCTGGTGGTCCAGCGGGGGTCCAGGAGCGGTCCAGGAGCGGTCTCCTGGACTTGGGCTGTCAGCTGCTAGTAGTCAAAATGGCGCCGACGGCCCTTTGCCCTCACTATGTCACTGGGGTCAACCAATGGCAGCGGTAGCCCCTGTGACATAGTGCCCTTACTATGTCATAGGGGCTACCGCCACCATTGGTCGACCCCAGTGACATAGTGAGGGCAAAGGGCCGTCGGCGCCATTTTGACTACTAGCAGCCGACAGCCCAAGTCCAGGAGATCGCTCCCGGACCCCCGCTGGACCACCAGGGACTTTTGGCAGGTCTTGTGGGGGGGGGGGAGGTCAGGAGGGTGAGGGGTTGTAGTAAATTAATTTTGGAGGTCTTGGGGTGCGTCAGGAGAGTAGGGAGTTGTAGTAAATTAATTTGGTAGGTCTTGGGGGGATCAGGAGGGTGGGGGGTTGTAGTTAGTATGGCTCTCACGGAATTACATTTTAAAATAGGTGGCGTTCATGGCTCTCTCAGCCAAAAAGGTTCCCGACCCCTGGGTTAAAAGATAGGAAACAGGAGTAAATGGTCAGTTTTCTCAATGGAAAAAGGTAAACAGTAGAGCACCTCAAGGATCTGTACTGGGATTTGCACATTTTTAATATATTTATAAATGACCTGGAAAAGGGAACCAGAAGCGAGGTGATCAAATTTGCAGATGACAGAAAATTATTCAGAGTTGTAAAATCACAAACATATTGTGAGAAATTACAGAAATTACAGAAATTACAGATTGCAAGACTGGGAGATGGGGCATCCAAATGGCAGATGAAATTAAATGTGGACAAATGTAAAGTGATGCCCTTAAGGAAAGGTAATCCATGATGTTAAATTCCATGTTAGGAGTTAACATCCAGGAAAAAGATCTGGGTGTCATCGTGGACAATATTTTGAAATCCTTGGCTCATTCTGTAAAAGCGGTCAAAAAGCAAACAATGTTAGGAATTATTAGGAAAAGAATAGAGAATAAAATGGAGAATGCCATAATAAGTCTTCATCCCTCCATGGTGAGACTGAATCTTGAGTACTGTGTGCCATTCTGGTTGCCACATCTCAAAAAAGATATAGCTGAAATGGAAAAGGTATAGAAAAGGGTGACCAAACTGTAAAATGGGATGGAACAAGTCCCCTATGAGTAAGGGCAAAAGAGGTTACAGCTCTTCAGTTTGGAGCAGAGATGGCTGATTGCAGCGGGGGTATGGTAGAGATCTATAAAATAATGAGAGGAATAGATTTGCTCTTATAAATTATACAAAATCTAGTTGGCACACCATGAAGTTAATAAGTTACACATTTAAAACAAATTGGAGACTTTTTTTTACTCCACAATTAAGCTCTGGAATTCATTGCCGGAGATTGTGATAAAGGCACAGATGGGTTGAAAAAAAGTTTGGACTTAGGAAAAGTCACTACTTATCCCTGGGTATTAGCAGCATGGAATCTGTCTACTTTTTGGGATACTGCCAGATACATGGGACCTGGATTGGCCACTGTGGGGAAACAGGATAGTGGCTTGATGGACCTTTGGTCTGACTCAGTATGGCAATTCTTATGTAGATTTAAATACATAGATACATGAAAGGTACACTTTAGGGATGTGCAGCCAAAACGTTTTCGTTGCATTCCTGATACGTATTCGTCAGGGGTCATTTCCGTTCCATACGGACGTATGGAGAATTCCATACGTCGATCTGTCAATACGTTTTCCAGTTCCCATTAAAGTCAATGGGGGAAGGATTTCCAGCCTACTTTTGGCTGCAGAATTGGGGTTTTCTTATCAATTTTCATGAAACTTCTGGGGAGCAATCATCACAACAACAAAAGAGCTCCAAGATACTTAGAATGTGGCAAAGTGGCACCAAAGTGGCATGAATAGCCTAAGGCACTGGAAAGGTGCAAAGGGGTACCAGAAGTGGCAAGAATGCTTTAAAAGAGGCACAAAGCAGCAGTGAGAATGTCAAAAACACACCACAGCTTCAAAAGAGAGCACCGATAGCAGATGCATGAACCATTGAAGGCAGCACGACAGGCAAAGCGGCAAGACAAGTGGCATTGACATCCAACAGGACAATGAAGGGGGAACATAGCAAGCAGATAGACTAGCACCAACACACTGAGAAACCATGAGAGTGGCAAGAACACCACAAGGAGTAAAGTGAGTCATCTGGTGTATGGCAGCAAAGCAGAGTGGCAGAAAGCTGATAGGGGCAAGACAGGCTGGCAGAGTGGAGGTAGTCTGGTCCCTGTGGTTTTGATAGGGGAAAGACAGGCTGTCCCAGGAGAGAGTCCCCTTTCCTTTGTGCAGGAAAGGACTCCCTAGAACGGGTTCACCCCAAGAGTGGGGTGATTCCGTTGGCGTCTAGTGAATTCAGACTGTACTTATGGACTTCAGCTGATGACAAAGGAACTTGAAGAGCTCTCAGAAATAAGAATACTGCTACTCAAGTCCAAATCTGCAATATCAACCTATGTTGACTTTGTACCGTAGAGGTCAAACACTTGTAGGAACACAAGGCCTGGATGAACAGGCACAGCAATGGAGGTCAAACACTTGTAAGAACACAAGGCCTGGACTGACAGGCAAAGCAATGGAGGTCAAACACTTGTAAGAACACAAGGGCTGGACTGACAGGCAAAGCAGTCGAGGACAGAGGTCAATCCCACCTAGGGACACAAGGCCTGGATGAACAGGGATAGTAATTTTTTTTTTCTTAATTTATTTATATTTTTATTTTCAAACGTTTCCAGCACTTCATAGTTGATTACACTCAGGTACTGTAGGTATTTCCCTATCCCCAGAGGGCATACAATCTAAGTGAAACCCTTGTAGGACACAAGGCCTGGATGGACAGACACAGCAGTCGAGGACAGAGGTCAATCCCACCTAGGGACACAAGGCCTGGATGAACAGGCACAGCAATCGAGATCAAACACTTGTAGGAACACAAGGGCTGGACTGACAGGCAAAGCAGTCGAGGTCAAACACTTGTAGGAACACAAGGCCTGGATGAACAGGCACAGCAATCGAGATCAAACACTTGAAGGAACAAAAGGCCTGGACTGACAGGCAAAGCAGTCGAGGTCAAACACTTGTAGGAACACAAGGCCTGGATGAACAGGCACAGCAATCGAGGTCAAACACTTGTAGGAACACAAAGCCTGGATGAACAGGCACAGCAATCGAGGTCAAACACTTGTACGAACACAAGGCCCAGACTGACAGGCAAAGCAGTCGAGGACAGAGGTCAATCCCACCTATGGACACAAGGCCTGGATGAACAGGCAAAGCAGTCGAGGACAGAGGTCAAATCCACCTAGGGACACAAGGCCTGGATGAACAGGCACAGCAATCGAGGTCAAACACTTGTACGAACACAAGGCCCAGACTGACAGGCAAAGCAGTCGAGGACAGAGGTCAATCCCAACTAGGGACACAAGGCCTGGATGAACAGGCAAAGCAGTCGAGGACAGAGTTCAATCCCACCTAGGAACACAAGGCCTGGATGAACAGGCACAGCAATCGAGGTCAAACACTTGTACGAACACAAGGCCTGAACTGACAGGCAAAGCAGTCGAGGTCAAACACTTGTAGGAACACAATGCCTGGACAGTTGACGGTCAGGCACAGCGATTCATGTCAGGTACATGTGCTGCAGTGCTTATATTATCTGGAGCATAGGAGGCAATTGGAGCTGCTGCAAGGCTTTGAATTGCTTTTATTCATCTTGCCATTTACAGGGAAAATTTGGAAACCCAAGCAAAGGCAGGTTTACTTTCAAAAACACTAGCATTTCCATCAACTCTGGTGCAAGCCTTGAGCGGTGAGGGCTCATGATATCCCCTGTCATTGAAAAGACACGTTCACAGGGCACACTGGTTGGTGGACATAACAGATATCGCTGAGCTACTTTGGCTAGGTGTGGCCAGACAGTGGACTTGTGTGCCCAATATGCCAGCGGATCTGTCTGCATTTTCTCTATTGGCTCTGAGAGATACCGTGTCATTGACAGCTGTGCTGCTGTCTCCTCCTGTGCTTGGGCGGGCTCAGAGTCACTCAATCCAGCTGCTTTCTCTCTCACCCATTGCACAACTGATGAATCTTTATGGCCAACATGCCTTGGGCGTTCTGACGTGGAGGAGGAGGTACTATCTGTCGCTGACACAGTGTTGCTCCTGCTTGGGCTAGCAGCACAACTCTCTGACATGCCTGCTGTTTCCACCTCTGCTTCAAGCCTAATCTGTCTCAGCCTATGGCGCTCCTGTTCACGGACCTTTGCTAACAGCAGCTCCTTCACAAATGACAGACAATTGGTCTGTAGGGCAAGTTTACCTTTCACACAGGGATCACAGACAGAGGCGAGCAGGTATGTGCGGTCATCTGTTAAAGTCCTTAATCTGTCTTTCACCTGCTGCTGCAAAACGTCCAGACACTGCAGCACCTCAGCAGTCATTCCCTCTTCCTGTTTAAAGGCCTCCAAATGTTCATCCAGGAAATTAACTATAGGGATGATGTCAGCCAAGGTGGCACTTCTGGAACTCAGCTCCTCCGTGACATCCTTGAAGGGCTGCAGGATTTTTACCAGCTGACTCATGACTAACCAATCATGATGCCCTAGGGGATTCTGCACACCTATGTCCATTCTACCAGAAAGTTCATGAAGGGGTGTCTGCAGCTCCAGTAACCTCTCCAGCATCATAAAGGTGGAATTCCACCGGGTGGCAATGTCTTGAATGAGACGCTTGTGAGGCATATCCAAATCAGTCTGCTTTTGTCTGAGAACCTGCCCCGCCTTGCCACTTCTGTGGAAGTGTGCTGCTATGTTCCTGCACTTCTGTATTAACCTATGCAGGTATTCATTCTCCTTGTCATTGGACTCCAAGCCCAGAGCTGACTTCACTACCAGGTGCAGAGTGTGTGCAAAACATCGGATGTTCTTAAACCGCCCATCGGTTATTGCCTTAACCATGTTTGCACCATTGTCTGTGACAAAAAACCCTGCCTGCGTTTTCCTGTCTCGCTGGTGTAGTTGCCAGCCCTCCAGCATCTTTCTGATGCATGCTAGAATATTGGCTGTGGTATGGGCCTGGTCAGTCAGGTGGGTGTGCAGTAAAGCCCACCTCCACCCTGATACTTCTTCAGTAATAGAGCTGCTGGCTGCCCCTGCCTCAGCCATGTCCCACCAGCGTGCTGTCAGAGAGAGGTAAGAGTGTGCAGCATTCATGGCGGTCCAGATATCGCAGGTGAAATGCACTCTTCTGTCTGCCTTAGCTAGCAGTGCTTGAATGCGACTGCGACACTGCTTGTACAGGCTGGGTATGACCTTTCTACTAAATGTGGTTCTGCACGGGATTTTGTAATTTGGAAGTACGACCTTCAAAAAACGCTTGAAGCCCACATTCTGCACTAGCTGCAAGGGCTGGTCATCAAGGGCAATCATTTCCCCAATGCTCCTGGTTACAACTTTTGAGGCTGCCTGCCTCCTACCCCGGGATAGCGTTACCGCATTCCACCCCATTTCCTCCATGGTGGATTGTCGCTTCTGCCACATGTCAGGGGGTTGCTGGCCTGCCGCCTGACTGCTAGAAGGGTATGAGGGCGTGGGCTGACTCTGCTGCTTTCCTACCACTGCACACTGGTTGGAAGGGATCCCCCGACTGGAAGTGCCACTATCCCCAGATGGCAGTAATCTTGTTGGGTGTTGCCTCTTCATATGATGGTTCATGCCAAAATTAGATAGATGTCCCATTTGCTTGCCTCTGCTAATATCCCTGGCACAGTAATTACACCGAGCATTACGCGGGTCTTCCATCACTTTAAAGTGTTTCCAGATCGGAGATGTCTTTCGTGATCCTCCCCTCTCTAACACCTTGGGGGTGGATGCTGGCACTGGAGTTGAGGTAGTGGGTGCACCCTGAGAAGCAATGCCAGAGGGGGCATCAGTCATCCTCTGTGCCTGTACTGACTGCTCTTCCTCCTCCTCGATATCACTGTCATCTCTCCCCTGCTGCACATTTCTGGAGGCTAAGACAGGACTAACTGATTCTACTGAAAATTCGTCAGCTATTACTTCTTCCGTTTCTGATGAGAATCCCACACAAGAAGATTCTTCATCTGAATCAGAAGCTAACAGTGACTGCGTTACCTTGTGAACACTAAGTGTTAGTCGAGACTTCTGTCCCCCTGCTGCTTTGGGGTGTCTACATTTTGTCGGGCATGACTCTGCATCCCCTTCCCTCTCCTCCAAAACTACAGGGCCAGAAACAAGTGGTGGCGATGGCGATGTATCAAGGTCAGATTTCGGTTTTTTTGGCATGGAACTGTCATCCCCTACAAAGAGTTTAGATTGCGACAGTTGCCTTTTTAGCTGTACTGGTGGTGTTGCACTAGTGTCTTTTTTGGGTGCCTCCTCTGCCAGTCCCAATCACTCGATTGCATCTCTCTTTCCCTGACATTATGGATTATATGTCACTGAGTAGTAACACTGACCACTGTCCCACAATAATAAGGTTCAGTCTGTTTAAAATGCCCAGTGCCCACTGTCACAGTGCCTGGCTGTGCACTAATATGTGTGGCGTGTACACAGAAGCTGCTTGCTTGTAAGCACAAAAGAGGCAGACTCCCCGGGCACTTGACTGCACAGACCCACTGAATAATAATAAGGTTCAGTCTGTTTAAAATGCCCAGTGCCCACTGTCACGGTGCCTGGCTGTGCACTAATGTGTGTGGCATGTACACAGAAGCTGCTTGCTTGTAAGCACAAAAGAGGCAGACTCCCCGGGCACTTGACTGCACAGACCCACGGAATAATAATAAGGTTCAGTCTGTTTAAAATGCCCACTGCCCACTGTCACGGTGCCTGGCTGTGCACTAATGTGTGTGGCGTGTACACAGAAGCTGCTTGCTTGTAAGCACAAAAGAGGCAGACTCCCCGGGCACTTGACTGCACAGACCCACTGAATAATAATAAGGTTCAGTCTGTTTAAAATGCCCAGTGCCCACTGTCACGGTGCCTGGCTGTGCACTAATGTGTGTGGCGTGTACACAGAAGCTGCTTGCTTTTAAGCACAAAAGAGGCAAACTGCCTGGGCACTTGACTGCACAGCCCCAGCCTGCTAAACTTCCTAGTGAAGCCCAGTGCACTGAGAGACTAAGAAATTGGAATTTAAAAAAAACAGAAACACTCCAGAAAAATGGATGAAATTGAAAATAATATATCTCTCCAAGCCAGCCCAACACCCTAAATGGTGGTCAGTGCTAGCTTACCTAGCACAGCTTCTCTTCTCTGTCAGAGATGACCAAAATAAACAGCTTGAAAGAAACAGGAATAGTAGTAGCTGTAGCTGACCCTGGAACTACAGCAATACAAAGAATATTTTTCTTTCCTTTACTAGTAAGCTAGCCTATCTCTTCTCTATTAGTTCTGCCTGCTCCCTCTTCCACCCAGCAGCCCACCTCCCCACAGCATCGCTGGAAATAACTGCGTGGCTCCTCGTGCTGAAGCTTTTATACTGCTGGCTCATCAGTAAAATCCACAGAGAGCACTGAATGACAGCGCTATTGGCTGCATTCAGTGCTGCTCAGAAAATGTCAGCGCGGATACGCTGCGTTCCGATATCCATGCCGACCTGTCTGACCCTTTCCTGTGAGTCACTGTGACTCACAGGAAAGGAGCAGACAGGTTGGCATGGTTATCGCAGGGGCGCCGCCATTTTGTGGTAATCAAAGGTAGCAAGCAGCTAATGGGGGCGAAGAAAAGCGCACGCCGCTGGGTACGCCGAATAAAACAGAAATCTGTTAAATACGTGGGGTGTCGCGATGCGTTTCGCCTCCCCACGTATGTAACAGATAGGACAAAATAAGTTGCGGATCACAAACATGTGGAAAACGGATGCACACCCCTAGTACACTTACAAAGTCACAAGAAACACAATGTTCCAAGTGATGATTATCTGGCAGGAGCCATTACAAGGTCAGATCATTCAGAATCAAATTTCTAGCTCGAGGAGATAAATGTTGATAATATAAGTTCCAAATTTTCAAGAAAGATCTGTGCTTTTTCTGGAAGTCCAATTGCTCTGCGTATTTCTCCAGTTGACAAATGTAAAAGAACATATTCTTCAATTTCCCAAAAAATAGGGAGATCCCTATTTCTGTAAGATGCATTTTTTGGCCAATAAGAGTGACTTATGGCACCACAATTTTATATGGCCAGAGGGGAAAACATAGGTGTGTAAATAAAAACACTTTGACGTTTAAGGCTAACTGTACACCCATTACCTCAAATAGCAATTTCTGCACATCCCTCCAATGAACTTGAATGTGTTCACAATCCCAGAAACTGTGTCCCAATGACCCCACCATAAGATGACATTTCAGGTAAACATCAGAAGACACTTTCTCTATAGTACTGAATCACCCGTGTCTCTCTATGTTAACACAAAATATATAGAAACATAGAAACATAGAAATGATGGCAGAAGAAGACCAAAACGGCCCATCCAGTCTGCCCAGCAAGCTTTGCACATTTTGTTTCTCATACCTATCTGTTACTCTTGGCTCTTAGTAACCTTTTGGTTCTATTTCCCTTCCACCCCCACCATTAATGCAGAGAGCAGTGTTGGAACTGCATCTATGTGAAATATTTAGCTTAATTAGTTAGGGGTAGTAACTGCCGCAATAAGCAAGCTACACCCATGCTTATTTGTTTTCCCACACTATGTAATTCAGTCCTTTTTGGTTGTTGTCTGTATATAGATCCTCTTTTCTTCATTCGCCCTGCCATTGAAGCAGAGAATTATGCTGGACATGCATTGAAAGTGAAGTATCAGGCTTATTTGGTTTGGGGTAGTAACCGCCGTAACAAGCAAGCTACTCCCTGCTTTTTTGTGAATGCAAATCCTTTTTTCCACATTCATTCACGTCCTCTAGACTTTATGGATCCACAGTGTTTATCCCACGCCCCTTTGAAGTCCTTCACAGTTCTGGTCTTCACCACTTCCTCCGGAAGGGCATTCCAAGCATCCACCACCCTCTCCGTGAAGAAATACTTCCTGACATTGGTTCTGAGTTTTCCTCCCTGGAGCTTCAAATCGTGACCCCTGGTTCTGCTGATTTTTTTCCAACGGAAAAGGTTTGTCGTTGTCTTTGGATCATTAAAACCTTTCAAGTATCTGAAAGTCTGTATCATATCATCTCTGCTCCTCCTTAGATTCTTCAATCTCTCCTCATAAGTCATTCGATGAAGACCTTCTACCTTTTTGGTCGCCCTTCTCTGGACCGCTTCCATCTTGTCTCTATCTTTTCGGAGATACGGTCTCCAGAACTGAACACAGTACTCCAGGTGAGGCCTCACCAAGGACCTGTACAAGGGGATAATCACTTCCCTTTTCCTACTCGATATTCCTCTCTCTATGCAGCCCAGCATTCTTCTGGCTTTAGCTAGCGCCTTGTCACATTGTTTTGCCGACTTCAGATAGTTAGACATTACCACCCCAAGGTCTCTCTCCTGCTCCGTGCACATCAACCTTTCTCCCCCCATCGAATACAGTTCATTCGGATTTCCACTCCCCATATGCATGACTCTGCACTTCTTGGCATTAAATCTCAGGTGCCATATCTTCGACCACTCTTCCAGCTTCCCTAAATCCAGTCTCATTCTCTCCACTCCTTCCGGCGTGTCCACGCTGTTGCATATCTTAGTGTCGTCTGCAAAAAGACAAACCTTACCTTCTATCCTGTCCGCAATGTCGCTCACAAAGATATTGAACAGGACCGGTCCCAATACCGATCCTTGCGGTACCTCGCTTAACACTGCTCTCTCTTCGGAGAGAGTTCTATTTACCAACACACATTGTTTTCTGTCCTTCAACCAGTTTGCAATCCAGGCCATCACCTCGACACTCACTCCTAAGCTTCTCATTTTATTCACCAGACTCCTGTGCAGGACCGTATCAAAAGCTTTGCTCAAATCCAAGTAGATGACATCGAGTGCCCTTCCTTGATCCATTTCCTTGGTTAAAGGAAAGGTCAAAGACAAGGTCCCTAATTCTGCTCACTAAAAAACATCCCGTATTTTTCGCTCCATAAGACGCACTTTTTTCCCCCAAGGTGGGGGGAAAATGTATGTGCGTCTTATGGAGCGAATATAAAAAAAAAAAACCAAACAAAAATCTAACAAACCCCCCCCCCCCCGACTCCCCCAAGACCTGCCGACTTAATTTCCTACAACCCCCCCCCCTCCTGCCCCCCCCCCCCCAAGACCTGACAAACGTCCCTGGTGATCCAGCGGGGGTCCGGGAATGATCTCCTGGGTGTGGGCCGTCGGCTGCCAGTAAACAAAATGGCGCCGACGGCCCTATGCCCTCACTATGTCACTGAGACCGACCGCTGCTATTGGTCGGTCTCAGTGACATAGTGAGGGCATAGGGCCGTCGGCGCCATTTTGTTTACTGGCAGCCGACGGCCCTATGCCCACACTATGTCACTGAGACCGACCGCTGCTATTGGTCGGTCTCAGTGACATAGTGAGGGCATAGGGCCGTCGGCGCCATTTTGTTTACTGGCAGCCGACGGCCCTATGCCCACACTATGTCACTGAGACCGCCCGCTGCTATTGGTCGGTCTCAGTGACATAGTGAGGGCATAGGGCCGTCGGCAGCCAGTAAACAAAATGGCGCCGACGGACCTATGCCCTCACTATGTCACTGAGACCGAGCGCTGCTATTGGTCGGTCTCAGTGACATAGTGAGGGCATAGGGCCGTCGGCGCCATTTTGTTTACTGGCAGCCGACAGCTCACGCCCAGGAGATCGTTCCCGGACCGCTCCTGGACCCCCGCTGGACCACCAGGGACGTTTGGCAGGTCTTGGGGGGGTCAGGAGGGTGGGGGGTTGCAGGAAATTAATTCGGCAGGTCTTGGGGGGTCAGGGGGGTGGAGGTTGTTAATTTAAAGGGTTGGGATGGGGGGGGGGGTTTTGGGGGGTTCCCAGAGAAAGAAACGTTTTCTGATCTGGGGAGTGGACCGAAATGGCCCTCCCCAGACCCGAAAACAAAATGGGGAGAAAAAAAAAAGCTATGCACTCCCCTAATTTGCTCCATAAGACGCCCAGACGCAGAGCCGGTTTAGCACAATTTTTTTTTTTTTTTAAATTTTCCCCCTCTGAATCCTAGGTGCGTCTTATGGTCAGGTGCGTCTTATGGAGCGAAAAATACGGTAATTCTTATTTCATTCTTTCAATTTTTCATTTATTTCTTAAACCGTATAAATACCACATCAAACAGTAATCCTTATGTTTTTTGTATTTTAAAACCACACCAACCATTCATTCATCCTGATTCATACTTCACACAAACCACACACCCCCAACCTGGTAAACCATTTATCCCCAATACCTTTAACCTATATTATCGATGTCTCAAATCTGTCCTTTAGCAAAACAATCTAATCAATGTCTCAAGCACATTCTCTTATCACTATCATTGTCTCTTTCATGGTTGGCGTGGTTTTAAAATACAAAAAGACATAAGGATTACTGTTCGATGTGATATTTATACAGTTTAAGAAATAAATGAAAAATTGAAAGAATTAAATAAGCATTATGTTATTTAGTGAGCAGAATTAGGATCCTTGTCTTTGAAACATCAGAAGGCACCAAATTATTTAAACGCTTGCGAGTGGGAATAAAATACACAGAGTAGAAATTTAAACTGGGTTTTCCTCAGTGGAGCATTAACAGAAATATGGCATGCTTTAGAAAGACAGTGAAAGATATATTCCCCTGTTATACCCACATGGAGCTACTGATTCCAACTTGACACCACCCTCTCATAACCAGGCCTTTTATGGGGATTCTGCAACATTTTAAAGGAAATTGAATGACTGTCAGAGTCATCTATGTCAAACAATTCTAGTTGAATGTCCCATTGATCGCCTTGCAAAGCAGCAAGATTCGAAAACCTAAGGTAGTGACATAGTTGGAGATAAGAAAACTGTTGTCTCAGGGAAATATCAAATTTAGAACAACGCTCAGCATACGGCAAAATGGAACCCTCTTCCGTAAGAACTTGTATAATTCGGATCCCCTTATGTGCCCATTCTCTAAAGGAGCAAAGTGGGAATCCAGACTAAAATCAGAATTCCCAGTAAAGGGAAAAAAATGAGAAACCCTGAAATCAACATTAGTAAGCCTACAATATCAGTGCCATGTTTTTATAATGGAGACTATAAGAACACTGCATTGAAGATATGAGGGCAAAGCCAAGTGTGATCTGTATAAAACATTGCACAACCCTTGAGGAGCAACCAAACCCGATTCCATGGACAAAAGCGTAAAAAAAGTTGTCCCCATCAAAAGTCTCCCACGTGCCTCAGATTACACGCCCCATTATACCACCTCATGTTGGCTAGGCCTAAGCCACCATGTTCCCGCCTCCTCATTAACAGATTCAAGCATAAACAAGGCGGAGCTCTGCGCCACAAAAATTTACACATTTGCCTCTCAATCCTGGCTATCTCCCCCCTTGTCAACCAGCATGGCATCATTTGAAAAAGTTCAAATTTGAATTAATGACTGGAAGGGGGATAGTATGTAAATCCACGGCTCTAGCACTAAACATTCAAAAAGGAACTTTGACAAAATGAGAAAAATAGTTAGAAAAAACTTAAAAGGTGCAGCTACAAAGGTAAAAAGTGTGCAACAGGTGTGGACATTGTTAAAAAATACCATCCTAGAAGCTCAAACCAGATGTATTCCATGCATTAAGATGGAAGGAAGGCAAAACGATTACTGGCATAGTTAAAAGGTGAAGTGAAAGAGGCTATTTTAGCCAAAAGATCTTTCTTCAAAAATTGGTAGGAGGATCCATCAGAAGAAAATAAGATAAAGCATAAGCATTGGCAAGTTAAACGTAAGACATTGATAAGACAGGCTAAGAGAAAATTTGAAAATAAGGTGGCTACAGAGAGAAAAACTCACAATAAAAACTTTTTAAAATACATCTAAAGCAGAAAGACTGCAAGGGAGTCAGTTGGATCGCTGGATGATCAAAAGGTTAAAGGGGCACTTAGAGAAAATAAGGCCATCGCGGCAAGATTAAACAATTTCTTTGCTTCAGTGTTTTCTGAAGAGGATACTGGAGAGATAACTGTTCCGGAGGAGGTTTTCATGTGTGATGATTCAGATCAACTGAACCAAATCACAGTGAACCTGATAGATGTGGTAGGCCTGATTGACAAACTGAAGAGTAGTAAAAAGCAAGTAAAAAGCAAGTTTGCTTACCATAAACGGTGTTTCCGTAGATAGCAGGATGAATTAGCCATGCTGTCATGGGATCTGTCAATCAGGTCCAGAAGGCAGAGCTCGTCAAAGCAGAGATCGTCAAAGCAGAGATCAGAGCTTTTCTCTCTGCGGCTGCGCGTGTGTTCCCGCGCAGGAAAGTAACGGAATCTCCTCAATCTGTGATTAAGCTGCAGTGTAGTCGAAGACTAGGTGACTGCCAGGGAGGAGGGTGGGTCAGCATGGCTAATTCATCCTGCTATCTACGGAAACACTGTTTACAGTAAGCAAACTTGCTTTTTCCCGTGGATAGCAGGGCTGAATTAGCCATGCTGTCATGGGAGTCCCAAATATATATGTGTGACATATATATTTGTAAGTGATCCTTAACAGTGTGGCAGTCAATGTGGATAGGAGGATGGAGATTGTAGGATTGCTTGCCCTATCTTCGCATCTGTGGCTGCCTGTTGATCAAGGCAGTAGTGAGATGTGAAGGTATGAAGCCATGACCATGTAGCTGCCTTGCAAATGTCTATGAGTTGCAAATTCTTTAGGTGTGCCAATGAGGCTGCTACTGCTCTGACTTGGTGAGCGAATGTAGTTTGTGTGTCATAACAGAATTTGATGCACTGCACTATCCAGCTGGAGATGGTGCGTTTAGTCACTGGTAATCCAGGTGCCTTTGGATCAAAGGAGACAAAGAGTTGAGAAACACGGGAGTCCGAGTTTGTCCTTTCTTTATAGTATGCTAAGACTCTTTTACAATCTAGTGTGTGCAGTAGTTTTTCTCTACCATTTGCATGAGGTTTAGGGAAAAAAGTGGGTAATTCCATGGTTTGATTGAGATGGAAGTGAGAAACCACTTTTGGTAGAAAGGATGGGTGAGATCGGTGAACTACTTTTTGCAGATATGGTGAATAATGGACCAAGGCCTGTAATTCACTAACTCTTCGTGCCGATGTTACTGCAACAAGGAATATAACTTTCCATGTGAGGTATTTAATATGTGCCGAGTCCATGGATTCGAACGGGAAAAGAATAAACTGTTCCAAAACTATATTGAGGTTCCATGGAATCGGAGGCTTAGAGATCGGAGGACGAAGGTGCGTTAACCCCTTGATGAAACGAGATAGTAAGGGGTGATTGGATATAGAAATATTGTTAACTGGTCTAAGATAGGCACCTATGGCGCTGAGATGAACTCTGATGGATGATGTTGCTAGACCAGCTACATATAGTGTATGTAGATAATCAATGAGCAATTCAGGTGAGCAGTCCAATGGTGGTACCCCTTTGGAAGTGCACCAAGTAGAATAGCGTTTCCATTTATAGCTATAAGTTTTCCTGGTTGAGAGTTTCCTGGATTCTAACAAAATGAACTGTGTCGAAGTGGAAACTCCCTGTCTGTTAAAAGGAGCCTCTCAATCTCTACGCTGTCAAGTGTAGAGATTAGCGTAGCGGGTGTAGAAGCGTCCCTTGATCTTGGCAGAGAAGATCTTGACGATTCGGTAGCCGAATTGTTCCATGATGGATAGTCGGAGAAGGAAACTGTACCATGGTTGCCTCGGCCAGGCCGGGGCGATGAGTATCAGTTGAGCTTTGTCTGCTATGCACTTTTGAATTGTCCTTGTTATGAGTGGTATGGGAGGAAAGGCGTACAGAAGACCTGTGATCCACGGAATGAGGAAGGCATCTTGATCGATCCTGAATTGGCTTGGTCTTATCGAGCAGAATTTGGGAACTTGAGCATTGAACTCCCTTGCAAAGAGATCTATCGCAGGTGTCCCCCAGTGCATGAATATGTCTTGGGCTATTTCTGTATTGAGAGCCCATTCGTGAGGTGAAAGATGTGGCTTAGCCTGTCTGCTCTTGCATTTGCTACTCCTGGTAAATAAGTTTCTTGTAGGTGTATGCAATTTTTGTGATTATGTTCGAATATTTGCAGGGTCTCCTTGCAAAGGGAGCATGAACCGGACCCTCCTTGTTTGTTGATGTAAAACATTGCTACTTGATTAAGAACATAAGAACATAAGAAAATGCCATACTGGGTCAGACCAAGGGTCCATCAAGCCCAGCATCCTGTTTCCAACAGTGGCCAATCCAGGCCATAAGAACCTGGCAAGTACCCAAAAACTAAGTCTATTCCATGTAACCATTGCTAATGGCAGTGGCTACATGACCCTGCGGCACTTCAGATGGTCTTGGAACACTTGTAAGGCCTTCCGAATCGCTCTGAGTTCCAATAAATTTATTTGCAGGTTCTGTTCCAAGATTGCCATAACCCTTATGTTTTGTAAATCTCGAGGTGTGCACCCCAGCCCTTGCAAGACGCATCTGTGCTTAAGACTGCGTTGTGGGGAGGGGAGCTGAACAATGCTCCTTTAGAAAGGGTGGAGTCCAGGAGCCACCATGTTATGTCTTTCCTCATCTCAGAGGTCAACGAAACCTTCTGTGTCAATGGTTGTGAGTGTTATTTATTTTTATTTTTTTTTATTTAAAGGAATTTATATACCACTTTATAAAATTAGATTTTGTCAAAGTGGTTTACATTGGAGAAAAATAATAAAATAAAAGAATAAAAAGAAAAAGGTAATAATTAAATAAAATTAAAAATACATAAAATTGCTTAATAGCCGGAACGAATTCCGGCTAAAAATAAACACGTGTTTAATAAAATAAATAAAATATAAAACTGTTGCCGAGGGACTTTTCTAATAATATAGGGGGGGGGGGGGGAAGGGAAGGGGGTAGAGAAATGACAGAGTGTGTCCAAAAAGTAGGGAACGGTTGGGAAGCAAAGGAAGGGAGGGGAAATGAAATGAAAACGAGATGAGAAGTATGATGGTGACTGTAAATGAAGGGGTGAATGCGACTTTATGTTTATTCTGGAGTGGGTGTTTTAAATGCTAATTGAAAAAGATAAGTTTTGAGTGATTTTTTGAAATGGGAAGGATTTGAAATTGAACGAGAGGGTGGGAAGGGAATTCCATAAAATGGGTCCCGCAACTGAGAAGGCTCGTTTTCGGGTGACTTCTAGCCTTGCTAATTTAGGAGAGGGGATATCTAGAAGATTTTGGGTAAGAGAACGTAGATGACGGGTAGGTTTGTAGATCCGCAATGATGAGCAAAGCCAGATGGAGGTTGGGTTATGGATCAGACCATGTATAATAGACATAATTTTAAATTGTATCCTAAATTTTACTGGGAGCCAATGTAACGATTGGAGGATTGGGGTGATATGACTATGTAGAGGGGTCCTGGTTAATATTCGGGCGGCACTATTTTGAATCAATTGAAGGGAATGTAAAGAGGAATCAGGTAATCCTAGGTAGAGTGCGTTGCAATAGTCTAATCCAGAAATATTAGTGATTGAAGAATGGTTCTATAGTCACGGAAAAAGAGTAACGGTCGAAGATGTTTTAATAGTCGTAGTTTATAAAAGGATTTTTTGGTGAGTGAAGAGATTTGTTGTTTCATGGAAAGATCTGAATTAATGATTATGCCTAGATTAATGGCATAACGAGTTATGGGGATAGATATATTGTTTATTGTCAACTGTGCAGGGGGTCCAATAGTGGGGTCTGTAATAGAGGAGAGATGTATGATTTCTGTTTTTGAAGAGTTTAATTTTAAACGGTTGTGAGAGAGCCAAGAATTTATAGTGGAGAGATAGAGGGAAACCAAGGCTAGTGTTGCTGACCAAGATGTTTTGTATGGGACATAGAACTGAATGTCATCTGCATAGATTTTGAATTGTAAATTTAGAGAAGATAAGATATTACATAGTGGAAGAAGATATATGTTAAACAAAATAGGAGATAATGATGAGCCTTGAGGGACACCAGAGTTAATAATATAGGAAGTGGAAGTGTGTTGATTAAAGTTGACTTGCTGAGGGCGATCTGAAAGGAATGATGAAAACCAGTTTAGAACTGTACCTGTGATGCCTATGGACTTTAAACCGGAGATAAGGATTTGATGGTCTATTGTGTCAAAAGCTGAAGAAATATCTAAAAATACTATAATGTAGTCAGTGTATGAGTCGAAAGCACGAAAAAAAGTGTCAAAAGATGATAATAGAAGTGTTTCTGTTGAATGTCCCTTTCTAAATCCATGTTAGTTGATGTGGAGAATATTGTAGTCTGAGAGAAAATCGGTAAGCTGTTTTAATACTGCGGATTCTATTAGTTTTGCCAAGGAGGTAAGGGAGGCAATAGGTCTATAATTGTTGAGATCTGTAGTATCCTTAATTTTTGATTTTAGAATTGGGAGTATAGATGTCTTTTTCAAGTCATATGGAAATTCTCCAGTTTCAAGAGACTGGTTTACCAGTAGGTGAAGAAAAAAGCAGGCTTCTTGTTTGAGGGCTTTAAAGAAAACTCCAGAGCATGGGTTGTAGGGAGAATTAGAAACTTTATGCTTACTTATGATGGTCTGGATAGAACTTTCTGATACAGAGGAAAATTGTGACCAAGAGTGGATGGGGTCTATCTTTCCTTGTATTGGGTAGGGTAGGTTGGAAAATTCCTTTGAGATGTTAGATACTTTTGTTTCAAAGTGCTTAGCGATTTTATTGCAAAAGTTGGGATCAGAGTCTATGACATATTCATTTTGAGGAGTGGTAAGAGATTTAACAATATTGAAGAGAGCATTGGCGTTGCCATTGGCTTTGGAAATTATATTTGCATAATGATGTTTTTTTGCTAGATTTATTTCCTTATTATAACGTCGTAAGTTGCAACGGTATGCGTTTTTTGTTTCTGGAGTTCTAGTAGTACGCCATTTACGTTCTAATTTCCTGAGGTTACTTTTGAGAATATGTAAAGCTTTAGTATACCAGGGGGCATTGGGTTTATTCCGAGTGTTAGGTTTTATGGACTTATAGGGAGCTATGTTATCTAGAGTATTTGTAATTGCGGTATTCCAGGTTGCTACAGTGTCATTTATGTTAGATGATAACGTAGAAGGTAGATTGGGGGAAACAGTTTCCACAAATGAGTCAGTAGTGATAAATTTCCTTTTGTAAACTATCGGTGGTTTCTTTGAGGGAATGTGTTTGCTGGGGTTAATACTAAGGGAAAAATGAATTCTGTAATGGTCAGACCATGGAATAGGAACTGTTGTGATTGTATTCCAAACGGGGAAGTGGTAAAGTGGATTGAAAAACACCAGATCTAGTATTTGTCCTTTAGTGTGTGTGGGGGTGTTTATGAGTTGTTCCCAGCCTAGGCCATTCATGGCATCTAAAAAGGAATTGGTAATTATATTTGGGTTGGTAATATGTAAATTAAAGTCACCAAGCAGTATAGTTTTATTTAAATCTATAGAAAGTGTGGAAATAGTTTCTAAAAATATTGAAATATCTAAGTTAAGACAGCCGGGGGGGCAGTAAATAAGTCCTATGTTTAAGATAGAGGTGGAGATAAGGAGCATTTCAAAGGAACCAGGAAGTGTTAATTGTTTTTTTATGGGTTTTAAAGATGATTTAATGATAGCTAGTAGGCCCCCACCTCTACGATTCGTTCTGGGTTCTGAAATGGTAAGGTAGTCTGTAGGGGTTAAATTATTTACAATGGCTATGTCAGAGGTGGTTAGCCAGGATTCTGTGATTAGAAAGAAGTCCGGTTTATTACTGTCAAGAAGGTCTCGTAAAATAGGAACCTTTTTCCGTATAGATTGGGCATTACAGAGGATAAAAGAAAGAGTAATCAAAGCAGTGGTACAGAGCATAGAACTTATAGTAGCTAGTGTTCGGTTGAGGGGGTATTTATGTCGAGGGAGAATGGAGTGCTTTGTATTGGTTAAGCCTGTGTTACCATGTCGTCCTTTTCCAAGGACTACTGGAATCTCCATAGCTGTTACTAAACTAAAATAGAATATGCTAATATAAATAAAGACCATGAAGTATAACGAAGGCGAAAACGAAGGGGCAAAACAAAGGGGCAGGCCCCTTTGTCGCGCCCCTTCGTCGCGCGGCGCTTATGATTTCGCCGCGTTTTAAAGCAGCTGTCGCCCCTTGATGACCTCAGCGGGGGGGGCGTGACCGGGAGACCGGTCCAGCAGCTTGGGCGCGGGTAAAGCAGTTAGGTGGGTGAAAAGTCCGGGGTTTTTCCTGCAGATCAATTGGGAAGCTCTCAGATGGAACAGAGGAGAGCAGTCAGAGGTCCAGGCACGAAGCCCCTCCGATTTCGCCGCGTTTTAAAGCAGCTGTCGCCCCTTGATGACCTCAGTGGGGGGGCGTGACCGGGAGACCGGTCCAGCAGCTTGGGCGCGGGTAAAGCAGTTAGGTGGGTGAAAAGTCCGGGGTTTTTCCTGCAGATGAATTCGGAAGCTCTCAGATGGAACAGAGGAGAGCAGTCAGAGGTCCAGGCACGAAGCCCCTCCGATTTCGCCGCGTTTTAAAGCAGCTGTCGCCCCTTGATGACCTCAGCGGGGGGGCGTGACCGGGAGACCGGTCCAGCAGCTTGGGCGCGGGTAAAGCAGTTAGGTGGGTGAAAAGTCCGGGGTTTTTCCTGCAGATCAATTGGGAAGCTCTCAGATGGAACAGAGGAGAGCAGTCAGAGGTCCAGGCACGAAGCCCCTCCGATTTCGCCGCGTTTTAAAGCAGCTGTCGCCCCTTGATGACCTCAGTGGGGGGGCGTGACCGGGAGACCGGTCCAGCAGCTTGGGCGCGGGTAAAGCAGTTAGGTGGGTGAAAAGTCCGGGGTTTTTCCTGCAGATCAATTCGGAAGCTCTCAGATGGAACAGAGGAGAGCAGTCAGAGGTCCAGGCACGAAGCCCCTCCGATTTCGCCGCGTTTTAAAGCAGCTGTCGCCCCTTGATGACCTCAGCGGGGGGGCGTGACCGGGAGACCGGTCCAGCAGCTTGGGCGCGGGTAAAGCAGTTAGGTGGGTGAAAAGTCCGGGGTTTTTCCTGCAGATCAATTGGGAAGCTCTCAGATGGAACAGAGGAGAGCAGTCAGAGGTCCAGGCACGAAGCCCCTCCGATTTCGCCACGTTTTAAAGCAGCTGTCGCCCCTTGATGACCTCAGTGGGGGGGCGTGACCGGGAGACCGGTCCAGCAGCTTGGGCGCGGGTAAAGCAGTTAGGTGGGTGAAAAGTCCGGGGTTTTTCCTGCAGATCAATTCGGAAGCTCTCAGATGGAACAGAGGAGAGCAGTCAGAGGTCCAGGCACGAAGCCCCTCCGATTTCGCCGCGTTTTAAAGCAGCTGTCGCCCCTTGATGACCTCAGCGGGGGGGCGTGACCGGGAGACCGGTCCAGCAGCTTGGGCGCGGGTAAAGCAGTTAGGTGGGTGAAAAGTCCGGGGTTTTTCCTGCAGATCAATTGGGAAGCTCTCAGATGGAACAGAGGAGAGAGCAGTCAGAGGTCCAGGCACGAAGCCCCTCCGATTTCGCCGCGTTTTAAAGCAGCTGTCGCCCCTTGATGACCTCAGTGGGGGGGCGTGACCGGGAGACCGGTCCAGCAGCTTGGGCGCGGGTAAAGCAGTTAGGTGGGTGAAAAGTCCGGGGTTTTTCCTGCAGATGAATTCGGAAGCTCTCAGATGGAACAGAGGAGAGCAGTCAGAGGTCCAGGCACGAAGCCCCTCCGATTTCGCCGCGTTTTTAAAGCAGCTGTCGCCCCTTGATGACCTCAGCGGGGGGGCGTGACCGGGAGACCGGTCCAGCAGCTTGGGCGCGGGTAAAGCAGTTAGGTGGGTGAAAAGTCCGGGGTTTTTCCTGCAGATCAATTGGGAAGCTCTCAGATGGAACAGAGGAGAGCAGTCAGAGGTCCAGGCACGAAGCCCCTCCGATTTCGCCGCGTTTTAAAGCAGCTGTCGCCCCTTGATGACCTCAGTGGGGGGGCGTGACCGGGAGACCGGTCCAGCAGCTTGGGCGCGGGTAAAGCAGTTAGGTGGGTGAAAAGTCCGGGGTTTTTCCTGCAGATCAATTCGGAAGCTCTCAGATGGAACAGAGGAGAGCAGTCAGAGGTCCAGGCACGAAGCCCCTCCGATTTCGCCGCGTTTTAAAGCAGCTGTCGCCCCTTGATGACCTCAGTGGGGGGGCGTGACCGGGAGACCGGTCCAGCAGCTTGGGCGCGGGTAAAGCAGTTAGGTGGGTGAAAAGTCCGGGGTTTTTCCTGCAGATCAATTGGGAAGCTCTCAGATGGAACAGAGGAGAGAGCAGTCAGAGGTCCAGGCACGAAGCCCCTCCGATTTCGCCGCGTTTTAAAGCAGCTGTCGCCCCTTGATGACCTCAGTGGGGGGGCGTGACCGGGAGACCGGTCCAGCAGCTTGGGCGCGGGTAAAGCAGTTAGGTGGGTGAAAAGTCCGGGGTTTTTCCTGCAGATGAATTCGGAAGCTCTCAGATGGAACAGAGGAGAGCAGTCAGAGGTCCAGGCACGAAGCCCCTCCGATTTCGCCGCGTTTTAAAGCAGCTGTCGCCCCTTGATGACCTCAGCGGGGGGCGTGACCGGGAGACCGGTCCAGCAGCTTGGGCGCGGGTAAAGCAGTTAGGTGGGTGAAAAGTCCGGGGTTTTTCCTGCAGATCAATTGGGAAGCTCTCAGATGGAACAGAGGAGAGCAGTCAGAGGTCCAGGCACGAAGCCCCTCCGATTTCGCCGCGTTTTAAAGCAGCTGTCGCCCCTTGATGACCTCAGCGGGGGGGCGTGACCGGGAGACCGGTCCAGCAGCTTGGGCGCGGGTAAAGCAGTTAGGTGGGTGAAAAGTCCGGGGTTTTTCCTGCAGATCAATTCGGAAGCTCTCAGATGGAACAGAGGAGTGTTGCTTCCATTGACGTTTCAAACACCATTGCAGGTGTCTCATGTGTAGCCTGGTGTTGGGAACTGTGAAAATAGCCACTGCCATGTGGCCTAGAACTTGTCTCGCTGAAGGTTTTTGAGTAAGGTTCAATTCGTGTAGAAGGTGACAGAAGTGTGATATTCTGTCGTTTGGTAGGTATGCCGGTTGCAAGTGGTAAGCAGGCATGCTCCTATGAATTGTAATTGTTGTGTGGGTTGTAGGTGTGATTTTTGAAAATTGATCACCAATCCTAATTCCTGCAAGCATTGTATCACCCGATGGAGATGATCTAGTAAGATGTTTGGAGCTGGGGCAATTATGAGCCAATCGTCCAGATATGGGAAGATGGTTATACCTTGTTGTCTGAGATAAGCCACCACCACAACCATCCATTTGGTGAAAACCCTGGGTGCAGCCGATAGTCCAAAGGGGAGAACTTTGTACTGGTAGTATTGATGCTTGTAGTGAAAGCATCAGTAACGCCACGAGAATGGATGGATTGGAATGTGTGTGTAGGCATCCTTCAGATCGATGGAACACATCCAATCATTGGTTTGAATCAGAGGAAGGATTGATTTCAACAATACCATTTTGAATTTCTCTTTGGTGAGAAATTTGTTCAATTCCCTTAGGTCTAGTATGGGACGAAGGCCACCCAATTTCTTGGGAATGAGGAAATATGGGGAATAAAATCCTACTGATTGGTTTCCCGGGAAAATTTGTCGAATCGCTTGTTGTTTGCGAAGCAAAGTAATTTCCTCCCCCAATTGTGGTTGGAAGTCGTGAGTCTTGAGAGTGGAAAGACGAGGTAATGTGGGTTTTGTGACAAATTGTAGTTGGTAACCGTGCCGTACTATCTCCAAAACCCACTGATCGGATGTTATCCTTTCCTAGGCTGCCAGGCAAGAATGAATCCTGCCGGGTGGTGCTTGATGCTGTGATGGTGGCTGGGTAATTAAAAAGATGGAGTCGATTTTACCGTAGTAGCTGGCTGTTGAGTCTGCTGTCTCTGGTTACGTTTTTACCCCTGCGTTGGTTAGAGGTATTTTGTTGTGGAGCAGGACGCTGGTAAGAAGGGTATGTCTGTGTACGAAAGGACTGGTAAGACCTGTAAGGTCTCCTGGCATACGATTGCAGACGAGTAAATCCCATATAACGACGTGTAGTTGAATAATGAGGTTGTGATGTTAATGACTGTACTGCTAGAGCTTCCTCCTTCAGTTTACCTACTGTGTCCTGAAATCATTCCCCAAACAGGTTATCTCCTGTACATTGGAGATTTGTTAGTTTCTCGTGTAGATCTTCACGTATCGAACTTGAGCGTAACCATGCTAGTCTTCGGGCTGCAATGGCTGTTGCAGATGCCCTGGAGGATGTTTCATATGCTTCATAGATCGACCTTAAAAGGTGTCGAGAACACTCTTCCATGTCATGAAGAGGCAGAGGTATCTGATCTGCAGTCGAAGATAACATCCCTTTTATAGCTTGTATGCACCAATATAGGTATTGTACAATGTAGAATTGATGGTGCATAATTCGGGCACTCAACATGGAGTTATGGTATATTTTCCTGCCAAACTCATCCAAATATTTGTTGTCTTTCCCTGGTGGATATGAAGAATGCGACTTCGTTTTCTTAAATCTTTGCATCGCCGATTCTACCACAATTGAAGCATGAGGTAATTGTGGTATAAAATACGGTGATGTTTTCCTCATACGGAATTTTATGTCCGTCTTCCTGGATATCGCTGAGATTGTGTAAGGTGTTTCCCAGGATTTTTGTAAGACGGAGTGCAGGATCTCTTGCGATGGAAGAGATGTTGGTTCCCCTGGAGTATCAAAAATCTTTAGGAGACCAAGGGTTTCTGATCTAGGGTCTGTCTCTTTTTGGACCTCTAGATGCAGTATTGTACCCAATTTTTCCAGAAATTTTGGGTAGGTAAGGTCTTCTGGAGGGGAATACGGCTCTTGAGGTTGTTCCTGTGGATCCAATGGGAATCCCGTAGATGATGATGAGGATGTTTGTGGTGAAGGAGAATCAAAAGATGTATCCTGTTTATAAATCGGTGAAGTTGGTCGGTTGACTATAGGAGGCTCCACCGACGGTTCTCTGTCAGTCTGTGTCTTATATTCCGGAGAACTGCCAGAGTCAAGATTAGCCATTTTGAAGGATGACTGAAGTGTTTCATAAAATCCTGCCAGAGACTGTGACAATTGATAAAATGCCTCTTTTGTACAAGGGGGCATTATTGTCTGCCCATCTGGTTCTTGTGACCCACATGCTTTCGGTTGCATTGGAGTGGTTTGAGGTAATTTACTAGACTCTTTATGGACTTTCTGTTTCTTTCCACCAATTGTGTACATTGAATCCTCCGAAGCTGTAGAAGCGTTAGAGGAATCAACTTGTATTACCTCTCTGTGGAAGAAGGTGTTTGAAGTTGGTACATGAGATGATTTAGAAGCCAAAGGGCTTACTTCCCATGTTGCACTCCTTTTCTTAGACTTTCTGTAGTGGGAGTGCCGTGAGTGCTTATGATAATAGTGTGAGGACGAGTCTGTATGATTTGTACGTGAAGACGGTGATCGCTTTCTACGTTTTATTGTATACTCTGTCGAAGTAGCTCTCAGAGAGGGAAGTACCTGAAAGAGGTGGGGTTAGCGATGGAGAGGTGGAATAAGATCTTCTGGAGTGTCCACGTTGGCACTTTAACCCATGATCTGGTGATTTGTGCGCCGATTTGAGTTTGTGTGCAGAACTAACTTTGTGCGCATATCTTTTTTGTTCCATGCACACAGGAGTCTCCGGCGCCATTCTTACAGACATGTCCTGCTCCATGCACGCAGATGTTGCTGGTGCCGTGCGCGCAGGTGTTTCTGCCGCCATGCGCGCAGGGTACTTCAGCGCCGTGCACGCAGAAGTTTTCTGCGTCGTGCATGTAGGGTCTTTCGGTGCCCTGCGCCCAAGTGTCTTCGGCGTCATGCGCACAGTTGTCTTGTGCGCCAATCCCTCTTCAGGCGCAGAAATGTCATGCGCCTTCTTCACGTTATGTGCAGAAGGCATTTTAAGCGCAGAAGTTTTAGGCACTTGGATGTTTGGCGCCAGTATCTCTTGCGCCGGCAATTCTGGGTCTATGGATTTTTTTAAAACCAATGGCCCTTGCTGGTTCGCCAAGTCCTTACCTCCAAATTTGGAGGATTGAGGATCCCACGATGATGCCCTCTTTCTTGAGGGAGCCTGTAAAGAAACAGGGCCAGGAGACGAATGAGCCTCCGATGGCTCCGATTAGGCAAAAAGTTCCTGAAGTCTGTAGGCCCATTGTTTCAGGGCTCTCTGAGACATTCTTCAAATCGTCTTCAAATCATCTCACTTACAACTAGGCCTCATCTACTCTCCTCCAGGCCGTCTTGACTCTGACCCTTCCACTTTAATAGAATTTATAGCTCGTCACATCAACACGGACTCTCCAGCCATACTGCTTGGAGATTTCAACCTTCACGTAGATGCTAAACCTCGTTCCTCCAATTGTGAAACTTTCATCAACACTCTTAACTCCATGGGATTTCATCAACTAATAAACGAATCAACTCATAAAGCTGGCCATACCCTTGACCTAATCTTTATAAATAAAGGTCTCTCCCTATCGGCTCCAGTACTTTGCTTGCCAATCCCATGGTCCGATCACAAGTTAATCCGCTCATCCTTAGCAACCCAACTCCCAAGCACTACTACATCATTAAAAACCTCGATTCAATTCAGAAAACTGTGCAATCAGGAAACCCTTATCACACATCTATCGGAAGAACTAAAACACATAAACATCTCGGACGCTGACTCAGCCCTTTCATCCTGGTCCTCTATAACCAAGATAGTTGCGGATCAGACATGCCCTCTTATCTCCAAAACCATCAACTCTAACAAAGAAAAGAAAAAACCATGGTATACCCCTGAACTTAGACATTTAAAGCGGGAACTTAGAAATAAAGAACTCACCTGGAGAAAAAACCCAACTTTAGAAAACAACTCAGCCTTCAAAACCATCATGCACCAATACAGGATCTCCATCCTACAGAAAAAAAAAAGATTTCCACTCTCGAAAAATCCACCACTTCTTCTATGATCCAAAAGCTCTCTTCTCCCTGGTCTCATCCCTCACTAAACCACCCACATTCATCATCCCAGATGAAAAATCTGCAAGCAAAGCCGAAGAACTTGCTATCTTCTTCAAGGAGAAAATTTCCAACCTACTCAAACCTCTCCTGGATCAGAAAAAAACTTCCCCCCAATCTCCTCTCTCAACTTCCAATCCTCTTCAGACTTCAAGCCTCGAAGCCTTCGAGCCAGCATCCACTATTGAGATAGAAAATATTCTAAAAAAACTTAAACCTGCATCCCACCCGCTTGATTCGATTCCTGCTAATATGCTTATTGCTGGTGCCAAAACTATTGCGAAGCCCATTGCTCAAATCATCAATGCCTCCCTTACACAGGGCTTAGTGCCAACCCCACTCAAACTCGCTATACTAAAACCTCTTCTAAAAAAACCTAACCTCTCTCCGGAAAATCCAGCCAACTTTCGGCCAATAGCCAATCTCTCATTTATAGCTAAAATCCTAGAAAGATTAGTCAACCATCAACTCTGCGAATTCCTGGATGATAACTACATTCTCGCCACAACACAATTTGGATTCCGCAAATCCCGAAGCACTGAATCCCTTCTCATTTCTCTAACCGACAATATTCTTTTAAACCAAGAGAAAAAACACCCCTGTCTATTGATCCTCCTTGATCTATCAGCGGCTTTTGATACTGTAAACCACAACATCCTCTTAGACCGACTAACAGAGATTGGTATCAAAAACACAGCACTCAACTGGTTTAAATCCTTCCTACAAGACAGGTACTATAAAGTTAAGATAAACAACTATGTATCTCAACCGATCAGTTCTGACCTTGGCGTCCCTCAAGGATCTTCTTTATCTCCGACCTTATTCAACATTTACCTGCTCCCACTCTGTAACCTACTTTCTAAGCTAAATCTAACCCACTACCTTTATGCGGACGATGTCCAAATACTTATTCCTATCACCAAATCCTTGCAAGAAACTCTTCACTTTTGGAATTCATGTTTCCTCTCCATATCCAGTCTCCTTGCTGATCTCTGTCTAGTTCTGAATACCAACAAAACGGAATACCTCCTAATCACCCAAGAAGGCAACTACCAACTCTCCAACACTTATCCTTCGGCACCACCTCCTCTATCCACCCAGGTCAGAAACCTAGGAGTCACTATGGATAACCTACTGAACTACAAAAGTTTTATCAGTAATACAGTGAAAGAATGCTTCTTCAAACTCCAGGTTCTAAAAAGACTTAGACCTTTATTATACCCCCAGGATTTCAGATCAGTTCTGCAAGCAATCATATTTTCTAAAATTGATTACTGCAACTCCCTTTTACTTGGTCTCCCAGATATCTCTCTAAAACCACTACAAATGCTCCAAAATGCCACTGCCAGGATCTTAACTAAAGCAAAAAAAAGGGATCACATATCACCAATTTTGAAAAATCTTCATTGGCTCCCTATAAAATACAGAATCATCTACAAAACCCTTTCTTCTATCCATAAATCCATTTACAAAGCCTCATTCCTAGACCTCAGGATCCCATTCCAGCTACATACTTCCTCTCGTCCACTGAGAACTGCGCAAAAAGGCTCTCTGAAAACCCCTCCACTCAAAATTTCTTCAAACAAAAGAGCCTTCTCCACTGCAGGTCCGTTCCTCTGGACTCGCTACCATCAGATCTCAGGCTTGAACAATGCCCCCTCACTTTTAAAAAAAGGCTTAAAACTTGGCTTTTCTCTAAAGCCTTCGATTGAGCACCATTCACAAATCGAACCTCCAGTTCCATGCCATATAATACCTCTTGCTCGACAACTAAGAATTAATTTTCCAATCCCTCCTATCTATTTTGCAGATACCTTATCTTTAATTGATTTTTAATCGCCTGTATATAACATTTCTATTACTACTGTTGTTATTTAATCTTATTTGTTATTAGTATTTATTCAATTTTCTCCAAGTTCATGTTCCTGTTCCATGTAAGACACACATGTTAAGTCACTACAATGTTATATGTAAACCGAAGTGATTAGCAACATTGTTGCTAGAACTTCGGTATATAAAAATGTTAAATAAATAAATAAATTCTTAAACAGTGCTCACAAGCCTTACGATTGTGATCTGGCCCCAGGCATCGGTAACATCGGTCATGGCCATCCGTGACAGACATTACCTTACCGCAATTACAAGGTTTAAACCCCAATTTTGACATTTCTATTTTTTTTTTTTTTAAAACACTGAGGAGAAGAACAGCTCTGCGTGTGATCCCGCTCATGGAAAAAACAGACTGAGGAGATTTTGTTACTTTCCTGCGCGGGAACACACGTGCAGCCACAGAGAGCAAAGCTCTGATCTCTGCTTTGACAAGCTCCGCCTCCAGGCCCTGATTGACAGATCCCATGACAGCATGGCTAATTCAGCCCTGCTAGCGACGGGAAATCACTTGGATTCTGAAAGAACTAAAAAATGAAATTTCAGACCTATTAGTAAAAATTTCTAATCTATCATTAAAATAATCCAATGAGAAGGAGATCACGTGAGCCAGCGGAACAGGCGGATGTGGGAACCTTAGCTCCGGGTCCCACTCCCCGATCTACACCCATCCCCAGGCCCCAATTATTTTTGACACCATTTTTTCTACCTCTGAAACTTGCGACCGAGTGACGCGCCCATTAAATACTGCAGGATGGCGACCCGGACGATCAGAAAAGAAAAGGACCGGGAGAAGCCTCGGGGGTCTGAGCCGCCATCTTCCCCGGATTGCCCGCCACAGGGCGTTCCGGGGCCGGGATCCGATATCGAACAAATCAAGACGGCAATGTCTGCCTCGATTGGTCGCGAACTTACGGCAATTGCAGAGCAGCTTGCCGATTTGAAGCAGGCATTGAACGGCTACGAACCGCGGTTGGTGGAGTTGGAGTTGAGAGTTTCCGAGACCCAGGATGACCTCATGACGGCAAAGCGCGATATCGCAGCATTGCAGGCCGCTACCACTAAACAGGCCCAATGGTTAGAAGAATTAGAAAATAGGTCCAGACGGTCCAATATCCGCCTGATTGGCCTTCCGGAGTCCATTAAAGACTCTGACTTACCGGTGTATTTAGAAAAATGGATACCGGAGCAATTAAATCTCACTACTGCCAATGGTCCGCTGCGCGTGGAAAGGGCACACCATCTGGGCCAGAAGACGATGGAGAATGTATGACCACGGCCGGTGATCGCTAAACTGTTGCATTACGCCCATAAAATAGAAATTCTCCGGGCTTTACGGGGTGGGCAAAGCCTTCTCATAGACGGACAAAAGATTTTGTTATTTCAAGATTTTTCTGCGGAGG
The DNA here is from genome assembly GCF_901001135.1 of Rhinatrema bivittatum. Classification (NCBI taxonomy): domain Eukaryota; kingdom Metazoa; phylum Chordata; class Amphibia; order Gymnophiona; family Rhinatrematidae; genus Rhinatrema; species Rhinatrema bivittatum. The sequence goes on along the minus strand of NC_042618.1, from coordinate 267,618,147 downwards.
TTTCCCAGCGCAGGCGTGCAATGGCCCCGTACTGCTCACAGTTAATCAACATGGGCCTTCGAGCGACCCTTATTTACCCTGCTAGGCTGAGAGTGGCGGCACCGGACGGTGCTAAGTGGTTCGAATCTCTAGAGCAGGCGAAGGCCTTTGTGGAAGACCAGGGGGCGAAAAGGCGGGGGGCTCAGTGACCAAGCCGACAGAGAGCATTTATCTGAGTGTGGCGGTTTGCGGAGGGGCCTCAATTGAATACGATATCGAAGCGCTAAACATATAAGCGTTGCTGTGGCTGTTGCTTGAATGAGACTATCGGATCTATGTGCTCTGGAAGTTATTGACTGGATCCCCGGGCAGCGCAAGATTTGGCCAGGAACTGCAGCGGCCGGATTCGGGGCGGTTCCCCGACCGTGCCGTGCCTCATGTACCTCTGTTTATTTTATTTTTATTTGCAAAGGGCAAGCGCTCGTAGATACGGAGCATGTACTTTAACTGAAGTTCTTTTTTTCTTTTTCTTTTCTTTCTCTCTCTTATCTCCCTCTTTTTTTATCGTTATCTTTTTTTTTCCCTTTTTTGCTTTTTGTTTTCCTTTGCCGATGACTCCGCATTGCCAGGAGGCAAAAAGCACAGCGGCTCAGTGAGCAGGCGGAGAGAGCGCATAAATTTGAATATGGCGGCTAGTGGAGAGGCCTGAACTGACCACGCTGTCGGAACACCGAGTCCTACGCGTGCTTGTAGCTGTTGCTTACACGGGACCATCGGATTCAAGTACACCGGCAACCATTGATTATGCCCACGACCTGCACAGGGCTTGGGACGGAAATGCGGAAGCCGGACTCGGTACAGTTTCTTAACCGTGCCGCGTCTCATGAATCTTTATTTCTTTTATTTTTACTTGCAAAGGGCGAGCGCTTGTGGATCCGGAACTTGCACTTGAACTGGTTTTTTTTTTTTTTCCTTTTCTTATTTCTCTCTCTCCTTCTTTCTTTTCTTTCTCTTAATCTTCTTTCTTTTAGCCATCTCAGTTTTTTTTTTCTCTCTTTTCTGTTTGTTGCCTGTTGCGGTCTCCGACTATGGGATTTAGTGATCCACCACAAGGAGGTCCTCGCTTGTATTCATCGGGGTGAACACTTTAAAGTTGGTGGGAGAGGGTTACAATTGCTATAGCATTTCTTTTTTTTAATTTTTTTTAATTTATTCCTTCTTCTCGGTGTCTGCCCCCTCACTCTTCCCCAGGGGCCATTTGCTGTAACATACGTTGTAGAAGCATTATGATAGGGCAACGGATCAGTAAACGGCTGGGGGGGCTGCTTTATGGGGCTGGACAATTGAGGTATTAATCGAAGCAGTCAGAGTACAATATTGCACACCACTACCAGGTGTCAAGGACGAACTTAGTTACCCCTGCCGGGGGTGGGGTGGGGGTGGGAAGTGGGAAACAGGGGATAGGGGCTCATCCGCGGTAGGGAGAAAGCCACATGATCTCTCCTCACACAGTACCTGGGGATAGTGGGGGTGCTATGGGTGCTGTGGTCTCAGGGGTGGGGATTAGACTGGGGGAAAGGGATCTGGGGGGGGAAGGGATAACTGGAGAGGGGGGGTTTGGGATCTTCTGGGTTTGGTGTCTGATGTGGTCCAGTTCAAGCGTGCTATGTTTTCATTTTGTCATCGACTTTCGAGTAATGCTGTCCCAAGTCTGGGCTCCGGCTGGGAGAGCTCGGACTTGTTTAATGCTAGCACTTCAGCTTCATATGGTCAACTGTCTCATGAATCTCTAGTAATCTTACCCGCATAGTGTCTTGGAATGTGAGCGGGATACACTCTCCTATAAAGCGTACCAAAATATTGACTCACTTGAATAAGAAAGGAACAGCTGTAGGTTTTTTGCAGGAAACGCATCTTACAGACAGTGAGCATCAAAAACTCCGTAAGCATTGGGTGGGACAGGTGATGTATGCCTCGGCATCCTCTAGCTCCACTGGAGTAGCAATTTTGTTTCATATAAATTTACCTCTTCAAGTTAGCAGGGAGATAAAAGACCCGGAGGGCCGTTTTATTATTGTCGTTGCTGAAATATACCATAGGCGTATGGTTTTTTGCAATATATATGCCCCTAATACGTATAATGCTCGGTACTTCCAGACAATTTATAATCATCTGCTGCCTTACTCGGCTGATACAATTGTAATTGGCGGGGATTTTAACACAATCAGAGACCCTCAGGTGGATGCTTCGCGGGTAACTAGGAAGGAGACAGGGATGGGGAAGGGCCCTGAGATGTTTGAAGCAGCGCTACAGGTTGTGGATGTTTGGCGGACGCTTAACCCAGGAGTTAAAGAGTTTACTCATCTGTCTAGGGCGCATGCGTCCTATGCCCGCATTGATTATATCATGCTCAGTGGCCAAGCCTTTCATATGGTGAGTGAGGCAGGTATTGAGGGCATTATTTCAGACCATGCTCCGGTGTGGGTGGATATGCAACTCGCCCCTCCTAGTGGGGGAGCTAAGACCTGGAGATTCCCGTATTTTTTGGCAACGGATCCCACTTTTCAGAAATATTTGTTAGAAAAATGAACAGACTGTGTTACCCTTAATCAGGAACATAAGGATAACCCCTCTTTGTTCTGGTACGCGACTAAGGCTGTGTTTCGGGGAGATATTATCTCTTATCTGGCACATAGACGAAAGTCTATTAACGCACAAGTCATTCAACTTACGAACCAGATGCTTTGTGTAAAGCGACAGTTACTGAGAAACAATACGGGTCCACTTCGAGACCAATATCACTCTCTTCAATGCGCTTTGAATACAGTATTGCATGCTCGCGCAAAAAAAAGTATATTATATTATCAATATCAATTATACCGATATGGTAACAAGGCCGGGAAACTGATGACACACTTGATTCGTGCATCTCGTGGAGCACGATATGTGGCTGGCTTACAGAACGCATCCGGCCACGTTGAAACTAATAATCAACCTATCTTACGTCTCTTTCGAGATTATTATGCACAGTTGTATAGTGCGGGAGCATGGTCTGAAGATAAATGTAGTCAGTTTTGTGATTCTTTACCAATGCCAGTCCTCACCTTGGAGCAGAGGCAGGCGTTAAACGCCCCTCTCACTGATCTTGAAATTAGAAGGGGGATTATGCATGCTAAACCTTTGAAGGCCCCTGGCCCGGATGGATTTACAGCAGAATTCTATCATTGTGTTATAGATAAGGTCTGTGCCCCAATGAAGGCCTTTTTTATGGATTTGATTATTAAGGGTAACTTCCCGGCACAGGAGAACACTACTCATATTACGTTGATCGTAAAGCCAGGGAAGGATCCGCAAAAGGTGGAATCGTACCGCCCAATTTCTTTGTTAAACTACGATCAGAAGCTTCTGGCGAAAATTCTAGCTGATCGGCTAGCCAGGATCTTACCTGACCTCGTGGGGGAGCATCAGGTGGGCTTTGTGCGGAAACGATATGTGCTCTGACAACTCCTAACGGCTCTGGAAATCTGTCATTATACACGGATGCCTTCCCTGGTAGTTAGCTTTGACGCAAAAAAGGCGTTTGACAGGGTGGAGTGGCCTTTTCTTTTTTATATCCTGAGGACTATGGAGTTTGTTGGATTTTTCCTGCAGGCTATCCATCTGCTATACGCGGGCCCTCAGGCGTCCTTATTAGTTAATGGGGAGCGTTCGCCACCATTTACTATTCAGCGAGGCACACGTCAGGGATGCCCCCTCTCCCCTTTATTATTTGTTCTACAATTGGAACCCTTACTTTTGACAATACAGAGGACGCCTGGCATACGGGGGGTTCGATTTCAGGACAGGATATTTAAGTGTGCAGCGTTTGCAGATGATCTCTTGGTGTATCTCACATCTCCGCAGACTTCTCTTCCTCTTCTTTTAGATAAAATGGGCGCCTTTGGGGAATTCTCAGGTTTTCGGTTAAATTGGGGGAAATCTATGGCATTACACTATCCACCCACCTTGCGAGACAGTTGGCCAGGATCCTTCCCTCTACAATGGGCCACACAGGAATTCCGCTATTTGGGAATTAATATTCCGGCGGATCCAGCTAGGGTATATTCAGTGAATATACCTCCGCTTCTTCAGCAAACGCAGGAACTCTTGCATCGGTGGGGATCCCTCCCTCTTTCAATTAGTGGAAGGGTGCAGCTATATAAGATGGTGGTGCTACCTAAGTGGCTTTATCTTATGCAGAATCTGCCTCTATCCCTTAAACGAGCTGATAGGATGTCCTCCGAGCGCACCCTGCGAAAATTTCTCTGGAGGGGGGGAAAGGCACGATTACCCCTGGCATGGTTGCAGAGAAAATGGGGCGATGGCGGATTGGGAGTACCGGATTTGCACTTACACAATTTAGCTTGCAATATACGAATTATTCGAGATTGGATTATGGGGGAGGCTGCTTATACAAGCCTGGAGGCAGATAAGACTATAACATCTCCTACTGCTTTAACATACACCATGCAAGCGGAGAGAAAGCATATGTCGTATATATTTGCCCAATCTGTCAACATATGCCCAATTAGACAAGCATGGATAGCCCTAACTAAGAGATTACAAATGCCCCGTATATGTGCATATTTATTGCCGGTGGCAGGGAATCCTGAGTTCACCCCGGGAACTCAATCCCAGGTTCTTCGGATGTGGCAGAATAAGGGTATCACGCATTTGGGCCACTTTTATCACGAGGAAGGGCGTAGACTTAGTTGGTCCGAGCTACAGGAGCTATATGATATAGGAAATAAGGAGGTATTTTCTTATCTGCAAATTGATCACTATATGAAATCTTTGCCTCTAGCTTTTCTACAACGTAGAATATTTCAGAAACTTGAGGAGACCCTGCAACTAACACAGACTAGGGCGCCCTCTATATCACACTATTATCGAATATTAAACAAAGGCAGCTGTACTGATTTTTTTGACATTATGGCTGCTCGTTGGAACGTAGATGGGGAATTTATTATGACAGCCCAGGTCTTACGCCTTTGCTACTCTCGAACAATAGCTCTTATCGCGAGCTGCAATATAAATTTTTGTGTAGGGCCTACATTTCACCACAGAGAGCCTTTCAACAACATATTGTGACCTCGGAGTACTGTCTCCAATGCCCGGGGGGTTGCATTGGTACTCTAACACATGTTTTTTGGTCTTGTCCAGCCATTTTACATTTTTGGATGCTTATAGCTAAGTACTTAGAAGAGGTCTTGAAGATCTCTATCCCGATTGCCCCTATTTGGTTGTTATTCGGTTATATTCCAGCAATACGGATTCGAGATCTGGGCACCCGCCTATTTCTTCAAAAGGCTGGTGTGGTGGGGAAGAAGGTTGTGTTACTACAATGGAGAGAGGCGGATCCACCTTCCTTTTGGGTGTGGAGAAACCTCTTCTATAATATGATGCACATGGTGTCTTTTTCTTCCAGAAGCTCTCCCCAGATGCACAAGAGATTTTTAGAAATATGGGAACCGTATCTTTAAACACTTCCTCATCGGGCTCGGAGTCGCGTTCTCAACGCCTGCCTTTGAATTGTTCATCGCCCTGCTTTGCATTCCTTCGACAATGTCGGCTGCTGGTATCATGGGACACAACGTGATCATGCTGGACTGGACACTTAACTTTGGATGGAGACGGGGGTGAGGGGAGGTTGGGAGGGGGGGTTGAGGGCGGGAGCACATGACCACCTTGTTGTATTGTTGTTGTTGTCAGTATTGCTGGGTTCGGTAGCAGAAACGACCCGAGCTCAGACGTTTGTAAACCAGTTTTATGATAAAATTAATAAAATTGTTTGAACATAAAATAATCCAATGTACCTGAAGACTGGAAGATGGCCAATTTAACCCCTATATTTATAAAAGGATCCAGGAGTGATCCGGGAAACTATAGATCGGTGAGCCTGACTTCAGTGCAGAGAAAAATCATGGGAACTGTTATAAAGAATAAAATCCAAAACATTTAGATAGTCATGGTTTGATGGGACACAGCCAGCATGGATTTACCCAAGGAAAGTCTTGCCTCACAAAGCTCCTATATTTGTTTGAAGGGGTGAATAAATATGTGGACAAAGGTGAACTGGTGGATGTAGTGTATTTGGATTTTCAGAAGGCGTTCGACAAAATCCTACATGAGAGGCTTCTGAGACAACTAAAAAAGTCATGAGATAGGAGGTGATGTCCTTTAGTGGACTCCAATTTGGTTAAAAGATAGGAAACAGAGAGTAGGATTAAATGGTCAGTTTTCACAGTGGAAAAAGGTAAATAGTGGAGTGCCTCACGAATCTGTACTTGGACCGGTGCTTTTTAATATATTTATAAATGATTTGGAAAGGGGTACAAGTGAGGTGATAGTTAAGCTCTGGAATTCATTGCCAGAGGATATGGTTACAGCAGTTAGTGTAACTGGGTTTAAAAAAGGTTTGGATAAATTCCTAGATGATAAATCCATAAACTGCTATGACAGTAATTAATAAGCAATAGTAGCTTGTGATCTATCTAATGTTTGGGTACTTCCAGGTACTTGTGACTTGGATTGGCCACTGTTGGAAACAGAATACTGGGCTTGATGGACCCTTGGTCTGACCCAATATGACGTATCTTATGTTCTTATGGCCACCTTGGAAGAATCGACATTTGGTACAAATTCACCCACCCCAGGAAAGAGAGTAGGAGATCCACACAGGTGTCCAGGAGTTTAGAGGATACATCCCTATATAGAGGATACATCCCTATATAACATGATTCCCAAATATTTGAAAGAATCTAGGACCCATCTAAAAGGGAAACGGTTTCCACATAGGGCTTTCACAGCATCAGTCATCGGTAAAGCTTCAGTTTTCTCTAGATTAATTTTAAACCCACATGAAACACAATAAATCTGAAAATTCACTAATAAAGCTGGCAAGGACGTGTGCACATCCATGATATGGACCAAGATGTCATCAGCAAACGCCAAAAGTTTAAACATGAGCTCAATCCCCTGCCCCAAGGATATACACCTAATAGTTGCATTAGAGAAGACCTCTTTTTATGGCCTAAAAGGGTGCCATTATTGTACAAACAAAATAAACTATGATCTATACAGCAGCTAATGACAATTTCATGATGTTGCCTAACTAGGCCTAGGTGATTTCCGTTATACACTGACCCTGACAGAGGAATGTTCATAAAAAATATAAGTACACGTGAGACTCATGCAACACTCATCTGTGCTGTCTTCCATGCAATGGTAGGAAATAGGTGAGAAATAGATGATGATTAACAGGGAAAGTAGCGCTGTATCAAACTTTGCGAAGCTAGCTGCCAGCCCGTGTACTCTCCCCAGGTTGTGCAGGATGACATCCCGGATCCTCAGGTAGATCTGGGATGCCATAGCATTGAGCAAGATTATGAAATACATAGCAGACAAGCACTATCTCTGCTACTCTATCTGGGCCATACATTAGAGCTTCCCCCATTTTGTCCAAACAGCGAAATCGACTTTTTAAAACTCCAAAGGTCCGTTATATGACAGAATGGGTAGAACATAAGGCCTTGGTTGTACCTCCTCTCTGCTGGTATGTTGGGCACAACAAGTGTTAGAAGCCAGGTCCTGCAGCCATAACCCAAATCTCCTGTGACAAAACAGATAATGGCTGTCACTCAACACTATAACTTTTGTTTTCGACTGCCAACCCACTACATCCTATAATGTAGTAGAAGCTAAACTATAGCTTGACGTGAGCATGCAAAGGCAATGTCCTAACAGTAAGTCCATGCTGCCTTTAAAGGTTATTCATGTCCATTATAGCACTTTGTAATGCTGTGTCTGAAATTCATGAATGTAGATCTGCATTTGGGGTTGCTACACAATTTTAAAAAATCTCTAACAGTTGATGCCACTCCTATAACTATACAGAAGTTAATCACAGATACCACACATCACTGCAGAAAGACATCAACATTGTGGTATGACTTTTCATGTCCTTGCCTGTTCTGCAATATGTATTCCACATAAACATTTTTGTGAGAAATCACAAAGTGCTGAGGATTGGCCCTAAATCCACATGGTGTAGATCCCCAAGCTTGGCTTGAACTCCTCTTTGATGGTACAGGGAGGAAGTGTTGTGAGTGGCAAAACACTGCCTGACATCCTGGCTGCCAGAGCACAAGTACTGCAAACTGCATATTGAGATGGGCATCATTAGGGTGATGGCTTTTTGTTGGTTTCAGGCAGATGATGTAGCTATAACAGAGCACATGTGACCAGCGAGTTCTCAAGCTGTGAACCCTTATAGGTTTTGCTTCACAAGTGGCATTTCAACAGCTACAAGAAAAAGGAACAATATTTTTTTTTCAATAGTAACAAAGGATTCTTTGCACATAATACATTAGCAGGCCTGTACAGCATGGCAAGATGAACCTGGGCATTGCTGCTCTTGCATCTTTAAACACATGAGCAACAGTTCTGATATAACTGATGCATTCAGATACCTCGAGGGGGATGAAAGAAATAAGCATGGCTCTTACCTATTAGCCAACCGTCACCATAAAGACCATCTTGAAAACGTTCCAACAGTCAACAAGCTTCAAGATGGCAGCTTACTCTCTCCAAGCTCCTCTCTCTTCACACTATTGCCATTGATTTAAATGTTGCAGTTGATATTTTCTCTTTTATTGTCCTTATAATGACATAGGAAATAAGGTGTATATCTTGTACCTGTCTTTCTCCTTGGTTAAAGCTCTGGAACTATGTTCTAGCAGACCATTTTATGAAGAGCTGTTTGTAAATACAATGGACACCAGGCAGGAAATTGAGAGAGAGGCACGTGGCTGTGAACTCCGGGCCCTGTGACTAGTGAGAGAGGCTCTGAATGAGAATGTGGTTCAGCCCTCTGATTTTGGCGATTACTTTTTTTCTTAGACTTAATGGATCCAGAGTGTTTATCCCACGCCCCTTTGAAGTCCTTCACAGTTCTGGTCTTCACCACTTCCTCCGGAAGGGCATTCCAGGCATCCACCACTAAAGAGGACCATGGAGAAGGACCGTCGCTAGTTAACAAGAAATTGGAGGGGAGTGGAGTAGATGTAACTCCATTTACAGTAGAGAATGTATGGGAAGAACTGGGGAAACTGAAAGTGGACAAAGCCATGGGGCCTGATGAGGTTCATCCCAGTATACTGAGGGAGCTCAGAGATGTGCTGGCGGGTCAGCTGTGTGACCTGTTCAATAGATCCCTAGAAACGGGAGTGATGCCGAGTGACTGGAGAAGAGCGGTGGTGGTCCTGCTTCACAAGAGTGGGAACAGAGAAGAGGCTGGTAACTACAGACCAGTTAGCCTCACTTCGGTGGTGGGAAAAGTAATGGAGTCACTGTTGAAAGAGAATAGTGAACTATCTACAGTCAGGAGAATTGCTGGACCAGAGGCAGCATGGATTCACCAGGAGAAGATCCTGTCAGACAAATCTGATTGACTTTTTTGACTGGGTAATCAAGGAATTGGATCGAGGAAGAGCACTCGATGTCATCTACTTGGATTTCAGCAAAGCTTTTGATACGGTCCCGCATAGGAGACTGGTCAATAAAATGAGAAGCTTAGGAGCGAGTGCCGAGGTGGTGGCCTGGATTACAAACTGGTTGACGGACAGAAGACAATGTGTGATGGTAAATGGCACTCTCTCTGAAGAGAGAGTGGTTTTAAGCGGTGTACCGCAAGGATCGGTGTTGGGACCGGTCCTGTTCAATATCTTTGTGAGCGACATTGCAGACAGGATAGAAGGTAAGGTTTGTCTTTTCGCGGATGACACCAAGATCTGCAGAGTGGACACGCCAGAAGGAGTGGAGAGAATGAGACGGGATTTTAAAAAGCTGGAAGAGTGGTCGAAGATACGGCAGCTGAGATTCAATGCCAAGAAGTGCAGAGTCATGCATATGGGGAGTGGAAATCCGAATGAACTGTATTCGATGGGGGGAGAAAGGCTGATGTGCACGGAGCAGGAAAGAGACCTTGGGGTGATGGTGTCTAATGATCTGAAGTCAGGGAAACAATGTGACAAGGCGATAGCTAAAGCCAGAATAATGCTGGGCTGCATAGAGAGAGGAATATCGAGTAAGAAAAGGGAAGTGATTATCTCCTTGAACAGGTCCTAGGTGAGGCCTCACATGGAGTACTGTGTTCAGTTCTGGAGACCGTATCTCCAAAGAGACAGAGACAAGATGGAGGCGGTCCAGAGAAGGGCGACCAAAAAGGTGGAGGGTCTTCATCGAATGATGTATGAGGAAAGATTGAAGAATCTAAATATGTACACCCTGGAGGAAAGGAGAAGCAGAGGTGATATGATACAGACTTTCAGATACTTGAAAGGTTTTAATGATCCAAAGACAACAACAAACCTTTTCCGTCGAAAAAAAATCAACAGAACCAGAGGTCATGATTTGAAGCTCCAGGGAGGCAGACTCAGAACCAGTATCAGGAAGTATTTTTTCACGGAGAGGGTGGTGGATGCCTGGAATGCCCTTCCGGAGGAAGTGGTGAAGACCAGAACTGTGAAGGACTTCAAAGGGGCGTGGGATAAACACTGTGGATCCATTAAGTCTAGAGGACGTGAATGAAGAGTGGGTGGTTCACGGGAATGACGGCTACTACCGGGAGATAATAACCTTATTCAGTAAACATACACATGGTTAATACAACTCCAACATTGCTCTAAGCTTCAACGGCAAGAGGAAATGTGGAAAAAAGGATTTGCATTCACAAAAAAGCAGGAGAGTAGGCTTGCTTGTTATGGCGGTTACTACCCCAAACCAAATAAGTCTGATACTTCATGCATATCCAGCATAGCTCTCTGCTTCAACGGCAGGGGAGGAAGGACCGATACTTCATGCATATCCAGCATAGCTCTCTGCTTCATCGGCAGGAAGACCGATACTTCACGCGTATCCAGCATAGCTCTCTGCTTCAATGGCAGGGGAGGAAGACCGATACTTCAGGCATATCCAGCATAGCTCTCTGCTTCAACAGTAGGGGGAATGAAGAAAAGTGGATCTATATACAGACAACAAGGACTGAATTACATAGTCTGGGTAAACAAATAAGCATGGGTGTAGCTTGCTTATTGCGGCGGTTACTACCCCTAACTAATTCAGCTAGATATTTAATTTAGATGCAGTTCCAATAACTGCTCTCTACATTAATGGTGCGGTGGAAGGGAAATAGAACCAAAAGGTTACTAAGAAGCCAAGAGAAACAGATAAGTATGAGAAGAAAAAAAAAGTGCGAAGCTTGCTGGGCAGACTGGATGGGCCGTTTGGTCTTCTACCATCATTTCTATGTTTCTATGGTGAACATGTCCATTGGTGGTGGACTTTTGGAAACTGGTAGGATAAGAATTTGAGGGGTAATTTAGGAGGGAGAAGTTATTTTTTGAACCCTCTTTATGCCTTCCTGGACAAATGGTACTAATCATAATCTAAGTAAAGAAAAACATCAGCTTGCTAATCATCTGATCATGCAGGACGATTTACAATTGCTTTGCTCTGGAAGCTGCTCCTACAACAGAGTTACTGACACATCAGGTGCATGAAATTGCTTTTAGTTGAAAAGCTTACGTATATGCTTTGGAGGACAATCCCCCATGTACGAGACAACTGTGGTGTCTTTTGGTCTTATTGGACTGTTCAGCATTGCTGAATGAGCAGTTACACTGGAGGGTTGTCCTGAATGTTCTCTGGGTGGATGCACTAGAGCTCTACATTGTAGGGATGAACTGTCAACTGATATTCGAAGGAAGATAAGCTATTTATAAACATATATTAGACCCAGTGCTGTATAAGGCGTACATTGTCTATGGGGTTACTTTTGTTCCCATGTTTTTGGTAATTGTATGTACTGTGATTCTTAAGTTTACGAATTAAAATGAAAATAAGGAGTTTAAAAAAAATCATTCCAATAGTCCAGATTGGCTGTGTAAAGGCATAATGTGCAGATCCCGGGAACTTGGCCACTACATCAAGGATGAGTATTTGAGCGTCACAGAACACTTGCACATTGATGGAGTGAAAAAGCTTACAGTTGTAGTAGATCTCCTCTCTGAGATGGGGTGGGATGAAGGCTATGTGAGTAATGTCTCTAACTCCCAAAACATGTAAAGATTGCAAGGGCATAAAAACTTCCCAAGTCCAGCAATTCCTGCCTTTCATGAAGGAATTTTATATAATGAGCCCGGCTGCACACAGCTCTTATAACCTGGCTCAGACAGTGAGAAAAAAAGAGGTTTGTGACATGCCCCCAACTGTATGGAATGAGTCAGATGCCAAAAAAATGCAGGCCGGACAAAAGTTTGGTGAGGCCTTGTATAGCGTAGGTCGGACCTTTCTGTAATTGGATCCAACTCCTCTCTGAGTTCGATATAAATCCATGATAGCCTGAGAGCTCAGGCAATACCTCAATCACTTGGTCCTCCAACATCCCCAGCAATGTGGCGCAGGGATGAAAGATGCGCTCCCTATATCGCCTGTGTGCCCTCCTACATGGCATGCCCTTTTGTGGGCCATTCTGCTCCTTCAGTAGGGCCTGCAGCTCTGGCTCCAGTGCAGGTACTTCCCTAGGAGGCATTTGACACTCCCTTCCCTGTTTCTGTTGTTGAGTAGGCTGAAGCATCCAGTGTCCCAATATTAGTAAACTTCCACTTAACATTCTGGCTTTCGGAAAGCAGGGCAGGCAAGAAAAGGTGTTTTTATTGGGTCACCAGAGCTGTGTAGGTCTGACAGAGAAGGTCTCGCTACAGTATTTTAGCTGCTCTCTAAAACCAACTAAAACTCCCCCTCCTTTCTTGTCACTATGTTTCTAGTGACTTACTGATAATTTCTTGGACACATTTCTTTTAAAATTAGCATCTCATTAGCAAACAACCAAGTTTCTGTCATACAGAAAATATCAAACATATGGTCTACAACCATATCATGAATCATATGAGATTTAGCCTTACAGAGCCAGAGTTTAACAAACCAAACTTAAATTGTTAGCTCCAGAAGATACTTGAGTATTCACAGGAACTCTTACGGGAACCATCAGCTAATGTGGTCGCAGGCTTCTGTTAAACTAGAAATTGCTGTGTACCCACTAGTTTCCCTATCCTGTAATAACTGATATTAAAAACACTCAACAACCAATACAATTTTCTCCCCTGATATTATAACCAGTGTCAGCACACAATAACTTAGCAAACAAACCAATATAAATTATGTAAACAATAGAAACCAAACCAGTTTATCTTCTATGGCTCTCTTTCACCGCTCAAAGGAGAGTTCAAAGGAGCAGATTTTTGGGTGATGCCCGCAATGGGCCAAGCCCCTTATCCGGGTCTATGATGACATCAGTGGGGTGTAATGCTTAGTGCCTACAGTTCATAGCATTTTAATAGACAAACAGCAGGGCCGGAGGTACATCACTTAAGGCAATATCTGCTCTTTGGACACTTGGTAAAGTGCAGTCAAGCTGGAAGACAGGATTCACACATTCTAAATACAACCCCGGTTTTCCTTTTCATATAGACACAAACAAATAGAAACCCTTAAAAATGTGTAGCTCAGTAGCAAAAAAGGCTATCAGCAGAAATAGAAGTCATCACATTACAGGATAAAGTAAAAACTCAATGCTATTGCTGGGAGGCCTCAGAGGAATGGCATAGGGCAAGAAACCTTCTTCCTGTGGACTAAGAGTGGAATCAATGCACAGAGAGATCCGTTCACTGATGCCACCTGATTAGGTCACAGAGAACTGATAGAATGGACCCTGTGAAACTAGTGTGCATACTAACAGCCATTCCACATTTTCTTTTTGGATTTTTCTGTAAGCTGTGTGACAGATTACAATTATATATCTGCTATTTAGAGACACCTTAACCATGTATATAAAGCAAAAGGAAATGTCATAACATCACATACGTATGAATATGGTGAGTTATTTCCCTGCCCTTTTATTCCTCATGGCTCATGAAACTGTGGAAACTTTTCTAACTTAGTGTTCCTTTCAAAGTGTTTTATTAATTTATGAACAAGTTTTTTTAATTTAATCAGAACGTGTAAACATTTTACATAGGGAAGCTGTAAATTTCAATTAAAAGTAAACAGAAAAATGCAATACTAATTTATTAACATTTATAGAATATATAATATAAAATAAAGCTCACCGTGTATGGTATCATAGATTGGAAACCATCCAGAAATAACAGTAGCTGCCTCACTATAGAGTAAAGGATCAATATCAATGTACACTTTGCCAATGGCATCATTAGCACTGTAGGTATCATGGTCAAGCACAGTGATCTGCAAGGGCTCGTCTTGTAAATCTTCATCGTCCACCTAGAAACACATATTCACTCAGAATTTCAGGGCATTATAAGATCAGCAAAGTTATGAAACAAATAAAGCTGTATAGAATAAAAAGGGATGTGTGGGCCATGGGCTCTGATGCTGCAAGATATCAAAAGCTGAACAGAGATGAACCCATTCATTATATGGAAAAATCACCATATAATGAATGCTTGCAACACTTAAATGCTATAAATTATGTAAAGTGTCTTGCTTACAATGTTGAGATTACTTACCTGATAATCTCGTTTTCCTTAGTGTAGACAGATGGACTCAGAACAAATGGGTATAGTATGCTCGTGCTAGCAGTTGGAGACTGATCTGACGTCAGCATGGGGGCGTATATATCCCCACAGGAAGCGTAGCTATTCAGTAATATTCCTTGCAAAAGCTGTTATGGATGTGTGTGTACTGACGTTCAGTGAAAAGTGAAACAGGATTCCCCTGACCGATTGATAGTAGCTGGAGACCGCCAGCATTCCCAACCGGAAGGCGTTGACACCTGATAGAGAGTACGCTCTTATGGAAACAGATGACATGGCTTACCTTGAATCGGTGAAACCCATGTACACAGGCAGCTGGGCGGGATGCTGAGTCCATCTGTCTACACTAAGGAAAACGAGATTATCAGGTAAGTAATCTCAACATTTCATGTTGTGTAGCCAGATGGACTCAGAACAAATGGGATGTACAAAAGCTTTACTCCCAGCCTGGGCGGGAGGCTGCCTGAGGACCCTGTAGGACCACCCTCGCAAATGCTGTGTCCTCCCTGGCCTGGACATCCAGACGGTAGAATCTGGAGAAGGTATGGAGGGAGGACCATGTCGCCGCTTTACAGATTTCTGCAGGCGACAGCATCCTGGATTCTGCGCAAGATGCCGCTTGTGCTCTGGTAGAATGAGCCTTGACTTGTAGAGGCGGAGACTTCCCAGCCTCCACGAAAGCTGCTCTGATGACTTCTTTAATCCAGAGGGCTATGGTGGGCCGAGAGGCCGCTTCCCCTTGTCGTTTTCCGGCTGTGCAGGACGAACAGATGGTCCGTCTTTTCGTACTTCTTGTGTCATTTCCAGATATCTGGCAGCATTCTGCCGATGTCGAGATGGCGTAGCAAACGCCCCTTCTTCAGATTTCTCAAACCCGCAGTGATAGGCAAGGATATAGTTTGGTTAAGGTGAAACTGTGGAGACCCACTTTCGGTAGAAAGGAGGGAACCGTGCGAAGATGAATAGCCTCTGGAGTGATTCTCAGAAATGGGATCACGGCACGACAGTGCTTGTAGCTCTGAGACGCGGCGTGACTGAACAGACCGCCAATAAGAACACCATCTTCAAGGTAAGAGAACGAAGAGACAGGCCTGAAGGGGTCTGAAGGTGGATCCTGCGAGGAAATCCAAACAAGGTTGAGGTTCCACAAAGGCACTGGCCACTTCAGTGGCGGACGAATGTGCTTAACTCCTTTCAGGAAGCGAGACACATCTGGATGCGTGGCAATAGTCTTGCCATCCCTCCTGGGACCATAGCAAGACAGTGCAGCCACCTGGACTTTGATGGAGCTTAGGGAGAGACCCTTCTGAAGCCCATCTTGCAGGAAATCCAGAACAATAGGGATTGTGGTCGCATTGTGGATTGGTGCCATGAGTTGTCGCACCATGCTTCAAATATTCTCCAGATCCTTACGTAGGTGAGGGAAGTGGAAAACTTGCGTGCTCGGAGGAGTGTATCTATCACGGGCTCCGAGTAACCTCTTTTCTTCAGTCTAGCCCTCTCAATGGCTAGACCGTAAGAGAGAATTGAGTCGGATCCTCGTGGAGTATGGGACCTTGATGTAGAAGGTCCCGAAGAGGCGGCAGGGGAAGGGGCTCCCCTGCTAGTAGTCTTCTCATGTCCGCGTCTCTTGGCCAGCTCTGGTGCCACTAGAAGAACTAGGCCCCGGTGCTCTGAATCTTGTGGATGATGGCGGCCCAGCAGAGGCCACGGAGGAAAGGCGTATAGCAGAATCCCTGGAGGCCATGGCTGAACCAGGGCATCGATTCCGTGTGAGAACGGGTCGCGTTTGCGGCTGAAGTATCTGGGTACTTGAGCATTGGACTTGTCCACTAGTAAGTCCAAGTCCGGAATCCCCCAGTGATCCACAATCAACTGGAAGGCTGTGGGTGACAGCTGCCACTCTCCCAGATCTAGGCTTTCTCTGCTGAGGAGGAAGTTTGCCGCGGCGTTTGTCCTTCCCGGCAATGTGGACGGCTGAGATGTCCTGAAGATTCGCCCTCTGCACAAGCCATCAGCGGGGGCTATCTCGCAGAGATACTGTTGACTTCTGGTTCCCGCCCCTGATGGTTGACATATGCCAATTGGTGGCGTTGTCGGACATCACTCTGACTGCTCTGTTCTTCAGTCTGTGAGCAAATTGTAGGCATTGCCAATCGGACTGCCCGGGCCTCTTAGACGGTTGATGTTCCACGCTGACTCTTCTCTGTTCCACCGCCCTTGTGCGGTGAGTTCTTCGCAGTGTGCACGTGGGTGAGGACATTTTCGACACCCTGCTCATGTGGTTGGACTGCAACCACCACCGTAACTGGGTCTGTACTCTGGCTGGCAGAGGAAGGTGAGTGGAATAGTTCCGCAAGCGGGGGCTCCAGCGAGAGAGTAGGGAGTGTTGTAACGGTCTCATATGGGCCCATGCCCAATGTACCACTTCCAGGGTGGATGCCATGAGGCCAAGAACCTGCAGATAATCCCAAGCAATGGGCCGACTGGCTCCCATCAAGTACCGGATACGCGCCTGAAGTTTTAACCTTCTCTTGGTAGTGAGACTGACTGTATCTGCCTGGGTGTCAAACTGTACTCCCAGGTATTCCAGTGACTGGGAAGGCTGTAGGCAACTCTTGCTGAGGTTGATTACCCAGCCCAAGCTTTCCAGAAGGGCGATCACTCTGTCGGTTGTCCGATGGCTCTCCGCTCGTGATTTCGCCCTGATCAGCCAGTCGTCTAGGTAGGGATGGACAAGTATTCCTTCCCGTCTGAGTGCCGCTGCTACCACTACGACCACCTTGATGAAGGTCCGCCGGTGACGTGGCCAACCCGAAGGGCAGAGCCCAGAATTGGAAGTGGCGGCCTAGAACCTTGAAGCGTAGGTAGCGCTGATTGATCCGGATGGATCGGGATATGCAGGTAGGCTTCTGACAAGTCTAAGGCCGTGAGGAATTCTCCTGGTCTGTGCTGCGGTCTTAACGGGGTGCAGAGTTTCCATGCGAAACCTCGGGACCCTTAAGTATCGATTGACTGACTTGAGGTCCAGTACGGGCCGAAAGGTGCCCCCTTTCTTGGGTACCATGAAATAAATGGAATAGTGTCCAGAATTCACTTCCCAGGCAGGTACTGGGATGATGGCCTTCAAGGACAGGAGCCTCGCCAGGGTAGCTTCCAATGCTGCCTTCTTGTGTATGGGACATGAAGATTCCACAAACTTGTCCGGAGGGAGTATGATGAAAGTCCGATAATATCCCTCTCGGATAATGGCGAGGACCCACTGGTCTGACGTAATCTCGACCCATCTGGGGTAGAAGAGGGTTAACCTGCCCCGGCGCCTGGTAGCGACTCCTGTAGGGAGTGAAGCGCTGTGAGCTTCTGCCCCTGGAGGGCCTTGGAAAGGCGCACTGGTTCCTTCTGAACCGATCTTCCGGCAGTCGAGGTACTGGCGAGGCACCCCATGTGCTGGCCAGTCTATCAAGGTCGCTACCGAACAGGAAAGAGCCCTTAAAGGGCAATCTGGTGAGGCGTGTCTTCGAAGGAGCATCGGCCGACCATTTCCGGATCCAGAGCTGCCTCCTGGCGGCTACAGAGGATGAGATCCCCTTGGCTGTTGTCCGGACTAGGTCTGATGCAGCATCCGTCAGGAATGAGAGAGCTGACTCCATGTCTGCTGCTGGCGCATTGTTCCTGACCTGTGACAAACAGGAACGCGTCACCACTGTGCAGCAGGTTGTGATCCGCAAAGATAGAGCTGCCACCTCAAAAGTCTGTTTCAGAATGGTGTCCAATCGCTGGTCATGAGGCTCCTTGAGGGCCGCCCCCCCCTTCAACTGGAATGGTAGTTCGCTTGACCACAGCGCTAATCAAGGCGTCCACCTGAGGGCACGCCAGCAGCTCCTGGATAGCCGGTGCCAGGGGGTACATGCCTGTCAGGGCCCGACCCCCTTTGAATGAGGCCGCTGGTGCAGCCCATTCTAAATCTATCAGTTGTTGTGCCGCTTGCAAGAATGGAAAATGGCGGGCTGTAGGACGAAGACCTTCCAGCAGGGGATTCTGCGCTGAGGGTACCGAAGCACTGGGACCCGTAATATCCAGCTCCGCCAGGCATTGAGACACCAGGTCGGAGAGATCCTCTTTAGGGAAGAACAGCCTCATGGGTCTATATGGCTCAATCCCTGAGGGAAGTTCCCCTTTGTCCTGGAGTTCGGACTTGTCCGGTGAAACATCCGGGTCCGACTGATCCGGACTGTCTGGAGGCGGGAGGTCCGGCACACGATAAGGGCGTGAAGGTCCCGGAACAGGATCCGCTGGAGCCGTAACCGCAGCGGCAGCGGCAGCCGGACCAGCATAAACAGCCGGAACAGCAGGAACAGCAGGGCCTGGACGGGAAGCTATTTGCATCTGTACAAAGGCATGAATCCCCTTAAAGAGATCCACCCAGGAAATGGAGGCGGTCTCTAATCGCCGGGGTACGAGATCCCCCGGGATTCCAGGTTGATCGAGACAGCCCGCTAAATCCGGGGTAGCCCCTGGGGAACTGTCAGCGAATCGTGGCTGAGACTGGTCCTGACCCAAGGCTCCCACGGCCTCCTCACATTGGGCACATAGGGAATCTGGCTCTTCACCGTGCGTGGCTCTAAGTTGGCATGCAGAGCAGAGGACGAGGTCTTTAAAGCTGGAGGCAAGAGGTGCCCCTGCTGAAGCCGCTGAGGCGTTCTGTTCCATTGCAAAATGTGCGCTTAATAACAAGCGGCAGCAATATACGCTTAATAAAATAGGCGCTCAATACAACATGCGCTCAATAATAAGCGGCAGCAATATATGCTTTAATACAACAGGCGCTCAATAATATGCGGCAGTAATATATGCTCAATGATATCCAATATGCTCTCAGCAATAGGCGGCTAGCAATATACGCTCAATGATATGCAATATGCTCTCAGCAATAGGCGGCTAGCAATATACGCTCAATGATATGCAATGTGCTCTCAGCATTATGCGACTTAGCAATGTACGCTAAACAATATGCAATGTGCTCTCAGCAATATGCGGCTTAGCAATATACGCTCAATGATATGCAATATGCTCTCAGCAATATGCGGCTTAGTCATAGACCTGCGCCTATCATGGGCGCTCAATACCTGAGTAAGGCCAACAAAATGGCGCCCTTCCACGGCGTGCCGCACACAGGCCACGCCACCGATCCTCGTTCCTCGGAGACCAAAGAGTAAGAGATGTACGCCTTACCTGATCCTCGGCGCTTCCCGGCTGGAACCCGGGCGGTCTCCGGCTGCGGGGGGAGAGGGCAAGTACCTTCACCGCCGCGCTTTGAGGAAATGCACCTGCTGCCTCGTCCATGCCGGGACCGAGGCGCCTCGTATGCCTCACCCGAACCTCGCCCGGGGGCTACGTCCCTGCCGCGATTCGGCCACCGGACCGAGGACTTTAACCTCCAGGGGATCACGGAAATCACCCCGGGAAACTCAACTGGGGGAGAGACCTTAGGGTATCACCGCAGGAGTGCGGGGCTCGATGGTGCTGTAGAAGTTTTAGTAAAAAGAAAGTAGATTTGGAAACACGCTCAGCGAGCGTGCAGGCTCTCCAAACTGCTTTGGAGACGGAAATTACTAAGTTGCTATGCTTCCTGTGGGGGTATATATACACCCGTGCTGACATCAGATCCGTCTCCAAATGCTAGCACGAGCATACTATACCCATTTGTTATGAGTCCATCTGGCTACACGACAGGAAAGTATGATTTTGTGGATCGCTGGTGAGGGGGCAACAGGGAGTATATCTTTAACTAACATGAACAATTTTGGATATTCTCACCCAGCACAACATAGCTTACAGGTTGAAATTCTGAGATGGAATGGCACACCTTGATAATTCAGAGCGATTCGAGCCTGCATTAACTGCAATATCACATTCTCCAATAGTGCGTGTAGAATAGAGACTGGAAAACAACTGAATTAAACAGTGCATGTCTGTTTCTGTTAGTCCTGGGGGAATTCTGCGCTACTGCGGAGCGCAGAATTTGCACAGAATTCCCCCCCTGCGCAGAATTGCCAAATTCTGCACAGAAAATGGCAGAGGAGACCCTGGCATGCTGCAAATGGGGAACACCATTCACAGCAAAGATGAAGGATTCCGGGCATGCCATAAATGGAGCATGCATGGCATTCCCAGCGATCATGAATGTCCCCGTGTACCTCAGGACGCACACCACTCGTAGCACAGATGAAGGCCCCAGTAAGAGTGAGTGTGTGTAGAGAAGTGTGTGTGTGTGAGGGGGGGGGGGGAGGGATTGGGTGTGAGAGAGAGGGGAGGCTGATGTGAGAGGGGGAAGAGGGATGGAGTGTGAGAGAGAGGAGGGGAAGGGGGAGGGGGGAGAAGAGCAGGGGAGGTGAGAGAGCAGGAGAGTGTGAGAGATCGGGGGGAAAGCAGGGGTGTATGAGAGAGAGCAGGGGTGAGCGTGCAGGGAAGTACTTGAGTGTAGGTGCCAGAGAGAGGGAGCCTATATGAGGAGATTGTGAAGAAGTGTATATGTGTGTGTGAGAGATTGGGAGCTGGTGTGTATGAAAAAGAGATAGTGTGTATGTGAGGGTGCTAGCCTGTGTGAAGGGACTGTGTATGTGTGAGAGAGCCTGTGTGAAGGGTTGTGAGAGAGAGACAGACATAGGTAGCCTGTTTGAAGGTGTATGCATGAGAGAGAAAGGAAGCTTGTGTGGGTGTGTATGCAAGAGAGAGGGACCCTGTAGGAGAGGATGTGTGTGTGCGAGAGAGAGGGAATTTGTATGAGGGGATGTTTGTGAGTGAGAGAGAGTGAGGGAGCCTGTATGAGGGTGTATGTATGTGCACTAGAGAGAGGGAGCATGTATGTGAGAAAGAGGGACAGAAGGAGCCTGTATGAGGGGCCATACTGAGAATGGGGTCAAACTCTGGGAGTGGCAATAAAGTGGAATGGGTTGAGCCTAGAGGTGGAGGGGAGAAATACTGGCAGGTGGAGGAGCTGGGGCCTGAGAAGGCAACATGGCCAGGGGAGGAGGGAGAGAGAGTGGAAGGGACAGTCTTACAGTGAATTTCTAGGGAAATTCTGCTCAAAATATTTAAAATTCTATATTTTATTTATTTATTTAAGTTCTTTTAATATACCGATGCTCAAGACGCGGTCTTATCGTACCGGTTTACAATGAAACTAGGGGGAAAACCAATTAACAATAAGTTGAAGGTAAAAAAGTTACATCGAACAGGGGGCAAAACATGGACTTTTGAAGAAAGGAAAGATTTCAAACTAATACAACTGGAGATTACCAAAATGGTAACGAAATAGATGAAAATTAACATAAGGTTGCTGAATTCGGCTGGAGAGTTGTCTCAGGTAGATGTTAGCATAACATTTCCAGAGGAAGGAAGAGCCGGGGAGGTAATGTTGGGGGGGGGGGGGGGGGGGGGCGGGGTTGGTAGGAGGGGGTGGGTGAAAGTTAATATAAGTTGAAAGGGCTTCATCAGCTGTATGCTTGGGCGAACAGCCAGGTTTTCAGTTTCTTTCTGAAGGATAGATGGCATTGTTCCTGGCAAATATCAGGGGGAAGAGAATTCCAATGGAGTGGACCTGCAGTCGAAAGTGCTCATTTATGAATGGAGCTGTGGATCAAGGATTTGCTTGGGGGAGCCTGGAGAGCGCCTTTGTATGCTGATCTGATCGGCCTTGTGAAGGCATGAAGTTCCCGCGGGATGGAGAGTTGGAGTGAGGATTGTTGGTAGACCGATTTGTGGATAATAGTAAGTGTCTTGAAGAGTATTCTATATTGGATAGGAAGCCAGTGTAGGATTTTTAGGACTGGAGTGATGTGGTCCTTATATCTTTAAGTAATAACTTTTTTTCTATATTAATTTAAAATGTAGTTACTTAAAGACTGTCATGTAAATTGTTTATTTTGATCAATATAAATTGTGAAGAATTTTGCAGAATTTTAAGTTTTTGTGTGCTGAATACCCCCAAGAGTATTGTGTTCACAAAAATGCTGTTCATTAGGAAATGTGCCTTAAAAATGAGAAAAAATGCTATTAAAAATGTCCCCCCTTGAAGCTGGAAATTACATGTTTCAAAACATGAACAGTGTTGGGGAAATATTTTGAAAGATAAGTTGGGGATGTTTTAGAAGATAAGACTTTTCAATATGCAAATATAAAAAACCATTATTTAAAAAACAGTTGCACTATAGACATTTACAGTGTTTAAGTGAATTTTTATAATAAATTCTTTGTTAGCAAGGAAATTTGAATGCAGTGTATATTTAAAAATATCCCTTATAGATTTCGGGTGGTCCATATTGAAAAGCAATTGAGACAGATAACCAAATAATTATCCATCTAAGGGCCTTATTTTCTAAACGGATCGCACGCGAAACGTCCCTTATCGCGTGTGATACCAAAATGGGGGTGGAGTCCGCCCCGGAAGAGGAGGAGTCGGGGCGTCACTGGGGCCGACTCCGCGAAGACGCCGCGGACGACGAAAAGGTAAGGCCCTTTTCACGGCCGAGTTTGCGCCCAATAGCTACACCTTATATGGTGGCGCTATTGGGTGTGAAACCGGCAGCGATCGCACCGCAACAGTGCGATCGCTGCCAGCTAGCGCAGGCCCGCCCCCCGTTTCAGCTCCCCACCCCTCATTTCCTAAAGTATCGCAGGCCTGCAATACTTTAGAAAATGAGGCCCTAAATGGCTTACATGCCTATATTTAGCCCTTATTCGGCTAAATTCTAGCCGGGTAGCTATTTACTCAATTAGAATTTATCCAAATAAATTGGGGGAATTCCTGGGATGGGAAGTAAGCGTTTTGTGGAGGAGAGGATTAACCGGTTAAGTTATCTCTGGTCACGTCGAAGGGCAGTCCTAAAGTTAGCTGGATATACTTATCCAGATAAATTTAAGACAGCCAGATAGGTTTATCCAGCTAACAAACCAAGCCGCTCAGTAACCGATGTGAACCTCTGTATCTTTACTAGTGGTAAACCACCATATAATCAACAGGTACTGGAAGTGTGGAAAAAAATGGAAGTATGGAACTGTTCTCTAGTTTCCTTTTGGATTAAACCACTATATAAATCATTTGAGGCTATGGAAGTGATGCAGGTAGCTCAGCAAGGGACACTTTCTTATGACTATACAAAAATGACCCAGAATGATATTAGGAACAGTTTGCTTATTTATTTATTTATTTTTAATTTTTATATACCAAAGTTCTTGTAGGGACTACAAATCACTCCGGTTTACATAAAACGAAGAACTGCTCAACAGAGAGCGGAGCTTTACATGGAACCGTAGAACATATGGAACAGTATAACTGGTTGACAATTTAACATAATACTAAATAAAGTAATAATAGTAATAAAAAAAGTAATAAAGTAATAAAAGTAATAAAATAAAGTAATAAAAGTAATAAAGTAATAAAAGTAATAATAGCTTACAAAGGTACTTAAGATTTTAAATTTAAGTCCTATCTGATAATATTAAATATCATATAGACTTTGTGATAGACAAATGGATGTTAAACCTGACAAAAATACCAAAACTGGTTGCACAACCTAACCTGCACATAAATTATTCCTTTAAAACTCTGATTACTTTAATTATTCACTTGACAAACCATTATTTGATTATAATTCTTTTTTTTGTATTTGTGTCTGATAAAACTTACAAATGTTTTGTTAAAAATCTGATTACATACCAATAAATGTGCACTTCCTCAGTTACAGCACATATAATTTACTAATAATGTCATTTTATAAATAGTTACTACTATTACCATTTCTATAGAGCTACTCGAGGGATGCAGTATTCTACAAACAAAATATGAGAAAGTCTCTGCTCAATAGAGCTTACAATCTAATCAAGACAAACATACTAGTCAACAGATAAAATTAGTTAATGAGGCTGAAGGTAAACCAACAGGCTTAAGATTTTAACAAAGTGAGAGAGGACGCATGACTCACCTGCTCAGGAATTCTATTCCAAGCACATGGTGCAGCCAAGTGGAAAGTACAATTTAGGAACTGACAGTAGAGAAGAAGGGCATAGATAGGAGTGATTTGTCTAATGACAGGAGTTCATGAGGACCGGTATAGAGAGAGATAATAGAGGCACTCGGAGATTTACTTCTGAGGAGCAGTAAGTAACTGAACAAAAAAAAAGTAAATAGCTAGGAAGAGGATGGAGGAGGGGAAAGGGTAGGAAGGTTAGATAGGGGTATAGGGAAGTTCCCTTCCAGTCTGCTCCTTAATTGGAGCAGACTGGAGAAGCCCTACTCCCATCGCCACGCAGGGCCTTTTAAAATCCCCCCCGCACACGGAGGAGGCCATCTACTCACACATGCGCAGGCTAATGTTAAAATCCGCCATGCATGTGCATGCGGAAATCATATTTTATCACACACGTGCACTGACATGCGCGTGTTATAAAACAGTCGCGTCCATGTGCGCACAGTGGGAACCGAGGGCCCAGGTCTTAAAATCGACCCCTAAGTAGGTAATTTTCCAAGAGTTCCATGTGTAAAAGTTATCATATACACTGGTAACTATCCTGCACTTGCTGTTTTACAAACAAAATAGCATATTTTGCATTTTGTAAAAGAAGAAGCAGAGTAGGGGAAATCCACTTTGGAGACAACAGATATACATGTTAGTTGCTATTTTACAAGAGAGACTTACACACTTACATATGACAACTTATTCATGTAATTTTACACCTGATAATTATCTTGGGTAAATTATGTGGAGGAAATACTACTTACTGATAATTTTGTTTTCCTTAATGTAGACAGATGGACTCAGGACCAGTGGGTTATGCACCTCTACCAGATGGAGATGGAGCAAACTGAAGTCACAATATATATATACTCCTGCAGTGACATCAGCCTGCCAGTATTCTTTTCAAAAGCAACTATGGACAGACTAGCAAAAAACAGGATTAAAAACAGACAACCATTCCTAACATGTAACCACACAGGAAGACCATAACATAATAATTCGGCAGCCAAGGGCGGGAAGCTGAGTCCATCAGTCTACATTAAGGAAAATGAAATAATCAGGTAAGTAGTAATTTCTCCTTTTCTAGTATGTAGACGGATGGACTCGGGATCAGTCGGATAAACCCAAGCTACTCCCAAATAGGGTGGGAGGCTGCCTGCGATCCACTCAACACAGCACGTGCAAAGACTGCATCCTCCCGGGCCTGCACATCCAGACAATAATACCTTGAAAAGGTGTGTAAGGAGGACTACATCGCAGCTCAGCAAATGTCGAAGGGAGAAAATCTAAGCTCCGCCCATGACACTGCCTGAGTCCTAATAGAATGAGCCCTAACCTGAGCAGGCAACAGCTTTTTCAGCAGCTACATATACATCTGTGACCACCTCCTTAATCCAGCAAGCTATTGTAGCCTGTGAAGCTGGTTCGCCCTGTTTTTCTCTACCATGAAGGATAAACAGGCAATCAGTCAATCGGAAAGGTTTAGCTCTGGATACCTCACAATATGTCTCTTGAAATCCAAGGAACGTAACAAGCAATATTCCTCCGCATCTCTTTACTTATTCAAGGATGGCAAGGAAATGGATTAATTCAAGTGAAAATCTGAACCTACCTTAGACAAAAACAAAGGAACAGTATATAGCTATATCGCTCTTGAAGTCAACCGAAGTAATAGCTCCAGCAAGACAAGGCCTGCAGCTCAGAAATTTGACACGCAAAACATATCGCCAAAAGAAAAACCATTTTCAAGATCAGTAACCACAATGAAAGGCCCTGCAGTAGCCAAAATGAAGGACCCGCCAAGAAATCCAACACTAGATTAAGACTCCACAATGGAACCAGTAACCACATTGGAGGACGAAGATGTTTCACTTCCCTCAAGAAGCGGGCCACATCAGGATGAGATAAGGATTCACCTGGTCCCTGAAACAGGCAAGAGCCGCAACCTGTACCTTAAAGGAATTCAGGGCCAATCCTTTATTCAAACCATCCTGCAGGAATTCCAAAATGAGCGGGATCCTAAGTGAATGAAGAAGCACACCTCAATCTTCACACCAAGCCTCAAACATAACGCCAAACCCAGACATAGGCTAAGGAAGTGGAGAACATTTATGCTCCAAGCAAGGTGGCAATCATTGCAGCAGAAAATCCATGCTTCAACAAGCAAGCCCTCTCAAAGGCCATACCATAAGACAAAACAGAGTCAGATCTTCGTGAAGGTCAGGCCCCTGCTGCAACAGATTCCTGTGCGGCAGAAAATGGAGGGGAGAGTCTACCAGGAGTCTTCGCAGTTCTGCATATCATGGTCTTCTGGGCCAATCTGGTGCCACCAAGAGCATCAGTCCCCAGTGGGCCTTCGACCCTCCAAACTATTCTGCCCAACATGGGCCACAGGGGAAAGGCATACAGCATCTTATCTTTCAGTCAGGCCTGCACGGGTGCTTCCATACCCAGGGACTTCGGATGTCTCCTGCGACTGAAGAATCAAACTTTCACACTGCGAAAAATTGCCAGCAGGTCTAGAAAGCAAAGGCCCCAGCAATCCGCTATCAGCTGAAATGCCTCATCTGACAATACCCATTCTCTGGGGTCCAGACTCTCTCTGCTGAAAAAGTCTGCTCTTACATTGTCTTTTCCAGCAATGTGCGATGCCAAAATGTCCTAAAGATGCATTTCCACCCATTCCATAAGTTAGCTTATTTCTTGCGACACTTGCTGGCTCTTGGTTCCTCCCTGCCGATTGATGTAAGCCACCATCGTTGCATTGTCTGACATTGTCCAGACCACTCGACCCTGTAGCCTGTTGCTGAACTGCAAGCACGCCAACTGGACTGCCCGGGCTTCCAGGCAATTGATGTTCCCGAGAGACTCCTCTGTATTCCAGCAGCCTTGGCCAATTTTTTCTGACAATGAGCTCCCAAACCTTGGAGGCTCGCATCTGTCGTGAGCACCAACCAGTCCATCAACATCAGGAAGACTCCCTTTCTCAGGTGATCCACTTGCAACCATCACTGGAGGTGAGAGCAAACTTCCATTGGCAGGAGAAGCCGAATTGAATAGTCCTGAGACTGCGGGTTCCAACGAAACAACAGGGAGCGCCGAAGTGGTCGCATATGCGCCCTTGCTCACGGCACCATTTCCAGGGTTGCCACCAAACCAAACACCTGTAGATAGGACCATAAAGTCGGGCGAATAGTGTTCACCAAGAAATGCACTTGGGACATCAACTTCTGAATAAGAGATTCTGGCAGAAAAACTTTGCTCTGCTTCATGTCGAACCGCACACCCAGACACTCCAACGACTGAGATGGCTGAAGACTGCTCTTGGCCAGGTTTACCATCCAGCCAGAGTCCTGCAACAGGGATATTACCTTGTGGGTCACCAAATGGCTCTTTTCAAGAGACCTGGCTCGAATCAACTAGTCATCTAAATACTGATGTACTAGGATCTCATCCTCTCTCATCTCTGCCTTGGAAAAGGTTCTGGGAGCAGTGGCTAGACTAAAAGGCAGCACCCAAAAAACTGATAATGGCACCCCAACATTGTGAAGTGCAGAAAAATCTGGTGTTCCATTCGGATAGTAATATGGAGGTACGCCTCAGTCAAATCCAAGGAAGTCAGGAATATCCCCGGCTGTCAGCCTGAGCGCAATGTTTCCAATGCAAAATGAGTCACCCACAAATGATGGTTGTCCCCTTGGAGATCCAGGATGGGACGAAAGGAGCCCTACTTCTTGGGCACCATGAAATAAATAGAATATCACCCCATATTTTCTTGACATGTGTGTACTGCAACCACAGCCCTCAGACTAAGGAGTCTTGACAATGTAGACTCCACAGTCTGCTTCTTCTGCGGGGAGTGGCAGGAAGACACCATGAACATGTCCCAAGGAACACTGCATAATTCCAGCATAAATCCTTCTAGTTTCATTTCCAGGACCCTCTGGTCTGATGCAATCTCGACCCAGCTCTGATAAAAGAGAGAAAGGCTTTCCCCTATTCTCCTGTTCCTGGGGGTGGGTCAGCAACCTTCATTGGGAGGCTTGGGAGGTTCCACTACCCGAGACCCTGCCCAGCTTCTGCTGTCTGGGACAAAAGGACTGAGACCTGCCAAAAGGCAGAGTCCTCTGAAAAGTGGTTCTTCTGTACGACAAAAAAGCTTAAAACCTCTTAGACGACCCCTCATACTAAAGGGGCGCTGAAACTGCTTATCTTCCAGCAGCCGAGGAAGCAGAGATTTGCCCTACTTATGGGCCAGCTTCTCCAACTCGCTTCCAAATAAGAGCGAGCCTTTAAAGGGCAATTTCGTAAGATTAGCCTTGGAGGTCACATCGGCCGACCAATTCCTCAGCCATAACTGGCATTGGGCCGCTATTACCAAAGCCACTCCTCTAGCCAAGGTGAGGCCCAAATCGCAGTCCACATCAACTAAAAAGGCGACGGCAGGTTGGATAACTGTCCTGGAATTCCCTGCAGAGTCATCAACATCCTGAGAGAGAAGCAAACAAGAAGGAACAACAGGAAGCTATCTGCAATGTCATTGCCACTGCTTCAAATGCTTGTTTAAGGATGGCCTCAATTCTCCTATCATGCACATCCTTCAAGGCCGCTCCTTCCTCCACAGGGATAGTCTTCCTTTAGAGATGGCAAAGACAAGCACATCCACTTTCGGAATACGCATGGAATATAGGCTTTCCACGGTCCATCCCGCTTTAAAATTTGTCTTTATGAAAGAACCGCAACATAGTCCTATACGGTTCCAATCCTGGGGGGATTTCCCCATCCTCCAGTCAGGATCTGTTTCATCATCAGTGCCCTCCAGATTCCTGTCAGGAAAACCTGCAGCTCGAGGTGTACTTCAGCGCTTAAACATAGTACCGGAGGAAGGAGAGGCCACGATCTGAGGACCTAGTCTGACAGGTTTGGACAGGACTGAAAACTGTGCCTGAAAGAAGGATTGTAATCCCTGAAATAATTCTACTCAAGAAAAAGTAGAAGGATCCATACCAAAGCCAGAAGGCACTTGTGTGGCGCCCACTAAGCTGCCATCCCCTGCTGAGGGATCAGTCAAGGGAGTTCCAATATCAGGCATTGCTCCTGACACATCTTTACCCATTAGGCTGAGAAGAACCAGACTTAGTAAAATCAGAGGAATGTAATTCTCCCTGAGTCTCTAAACAGCGCTAGCACAAGTTAGAGGGCATGCCAGGCCTGTATGAGGGGCAGCGCACAGGGCAAGGCACTTAAAGTTTCTTAGCTATAGGCACCATATATATATTTTTTTTTTTGTGCGTTTAAAATTTTAGGCATCCAAATTTTAGGCATTCAGGGGTTAGGCGTTCAAAGGTTGAGCACCACAATGCTAGGCGACCCAACTTAAGCGCACACAAACACAGCCAATTAGTGCGCCCAGAAGAAGCGTGCATCCAAATTGGATGTCGCTACTACCTGAATGCCCAACTTAAGCATCCAAAAACCTGGATGCATAACTTGGATGCACAGTGCCAGAAACATCGCTGAACTGACGTCCAAAAGAGGGCAGCCGAACGCACATGCAAAAGCATGCAAAAACGCTGTTGCAGCCTATCATGAAGCGTGCAGCGGAAAAGTCTCAGACCGGAGCCTAGCCAAAAGAGGCTGCTCAACCCACGAGGCTGCCCCCATCCACGAACCTCCCTCAGGTCAGAACGAAAGTTGGAACAGCGCACCAAGCTTGGAGAAAGAAGAAGGGGAATCCCTGAAAACAACCCACCTTCACTGTCTCTGTAAGGTGTTTTTCTTTTTTGTTGTAAACATAAGCTCAGCCCTTCCCAGCTGAGTCTGAGATGGTCTCCGCTGCGGGGGGAGAGGGCATATGCCATCACCACCAAACTCGGCTTCCTGCACCCTGCTGCCTTTAAGTTGCACAATCAGCTAAATGCACTCCAGCTGAAAAACCAGCTACCGGACCAAGTCATACATCTGAGGGACCACGGAAATCACCTCAGGAATTCTCAACTGGGGGAAAGACCATCTGGTATCACCACAAGAGTGTGTGGCAATCAATTTTCCTTTCAAAATTCTCCTTCTAAAAGTTGAAGGAATCCCCAGAAGGGAGATGCATATCCACCATCTGCTGGAGACAGAATACTGGCAGGCTGATGTCACTGCAGGAGTATATATACTGTGCCGTCAGTTTGCTCAATCGCCATCTGCTGGTAGAAGTGCATAACCCACTGGTCCTGAGTCCATCTGTCTACATTAAGAAAAACAAAATAGTCAGGGAAGTAGTAATTTCTCCATTTAACTTTAGCAGGTGTAAAATCACACATATCTGGTATTCATGGGTTATATAATACTATTGTAGATCTCTGCATGATGATATATGCACATATATGCAGCCATGCAAATTTGTTTGAAAGTTACCCTTAATGTTTTTAAATGAAGAATAGTATCAATAAGGTCATATAAAAGTAAAATATATATATATGCAGTTCATGAAAGAAAAATGTAATTCATAAAGAATTTAGCTTGGAAAAAAAGTATGCAGACAGTTTTTATGTCAGGGCTTCCCAAACTGAGGATCAGGACTACTAACAGGGTCACAAAACCTTCAGCTGGAGTTCCAAGTTCCTCAAACATAAGTACTCTTCAAGCACCAGCAGCATTAGTGTGGACATCAGTGTGGGACCTAAGAGCAAGCACATGCTCGCAGGACCTGCAGTGGTCCTTCCCTTATAAGAGTTTCTGTGGTAAAAGGATGTCTTGAATGAGGGATCAGTGCTGACTTTCAATACTAATATTGCTGCCACTTGCAGATCACTACTAGGCTTGGGACCCAGCCATGAATGGAGGGGGATGGCACTGTGTGCATGAGCCAGTGGAGAATAGCTCCTCTCTTCTCATCCACCAGTGAATCTACCCAGGACAGAAATGTTGTTGCTGTCAACAGCCTACCTTCTCTTCCCACCACTGGTCATCCACCTTTGGCTTGGGGCCCAAATGTTGCTACTGACTCTGGCCAGGGGAATTTATGTGAGAGGGGCTGTTTGAAGGAAGAGATCAGATGCAGGAGAGGTTTGAGAGTCTGATCATATGGAGAGGGATTGGCTGTGGATGGTGAAAGATGGGAAATGACAGAAGATTGACTGGGGGATGTAAAAGAGGAGCTAGGGGGAGGGGAAGAAGTGAGAGAGAGGGTAGAGAGAGGACAGAGAATCAGTTGAGCATTATAAAAAAAGTGCTTGGGGGTGAGAGGATCAGCTGTGGGGATGAAAAAAAAGCTGGAAGGGGTGAAAGAGAGGGGATGAACTGGAGAGGTGAGAGCAGCTAGGACATAGAAGGGGGTGTGCCGAGGGTGTAAATGGAGTGATTTTTGGAGGGGAACCATACCACCTTTAATTTGCTTTGGTTGTCCTTTGGATTCATGTGAATTTTCAAGTTATAAAACGGGGTCATACTGACTACAAATTTGTGAAGCCCTCTTTATTTTGATCCTTTTTACCTCCACTTAAGAAAACTGAAGAGGACCACAACATTTAGGATGAGGACCAGCCTAATGGTGAGAGCAGCGGGATGAAACCCAGAGAAATCAGCATTCAAATTCTGCTTCTTCCACTGACACTCCTTGTGACCTTGTGCATAAGAACATAAGAACATAAGAAAATGCCATACTGGGTCAGACCAAGGGTCCATCAAGCCCAGCATCCTGTTTCCAACAGTGGCCAATCCAGGCCATAAGCACCTGGCAAGTACCCAAAAACTAAGTCTATTCCATGTTACCATTCCTAATGGCAGTGGCTATTCTCTAAGTGAACAATAGCAGGTAATGGACTTCTCCTCCAAGAACTTATCCAATCCTTTTTTAAACACAGCTAGACTAACTGCACTAACCACATCCTCTGGCAACAAATTCCAGAGTTTAATTGTGCGTTGAGTAAAAAAGAACTTTCTCCGATTAGTTTTAAATGTGCCCCATGCTAACTTCATGGAGTGCCCCCTAGTCTTTCTACTATCCGAAAGAGTAAATAACCGATTCACATCTACCTGTGGTAGACCTCTCATGATTTTAAACACCTCTATCATATCCCCCCTCAGTCGTCTCTTCTCCAAGCTGAAAAGTCCTAACCTCTTTAGTCTTTCCTCATAGGGGAGTTGTTCCATTCCCCTTATCATTTTGGTAGCCCTTCTCTGTACCTTCTCCATCGCAATTATATCTTTTTTGAGATGCGGCAACCAGAATTGTACACAGTATTCAAGGTGCGGTCTCACCATGGAGCGATACAGAGACATTATGACATTTTCCGTTTTATTCACCATTCCCTTTCTAATAATTCCCAACATTCTGTTTGCTTTTTTGACTGCCGCAGCACACTGTACCGACAATTTCAATATGTTATCCACTATGACACCTAGATCTCTTTCTTGGGTTGTAGCACCTAATATGGAACCCAACATTGTGTAATTATAGCATGGGTTATTTTTCCCTATGTGCATCACCTTGCACTTATCCACATTAAATTTCATCTGCCATTTGGATGCCCAATTTTCCAGTCTCACAAGGTCGTCCTGCAATTTATCACAATCTGCTTGTGATTTAACTACTCTGAACAATTTTGTGTCATCTGCAAATTTGATTATCTTACTCATCGTATTTCTTTCCAGATCATTTATAAATATATTGAAAAGTAAGGGTCCCAATACAGATCCCTGAGGCACTCCACTGTCCACTCCCTTCCACTGAGAAAATTGCCCATTTAATCCTACTCTGTTTCCTGTCTTTTAGCCAGTTTGCAATCCACGAAAGGACATCGCCACCTATCCCATGACTTTTTACTTTTCCTAGAAGCCTCTCATGAGGAACTTTGTCAAACGCCTTCTGAAAATCCAAGTATACTATATCTACCGGTTCACCTTTATCCACATGTTTATTAACGCCTTCAAAAAAGTGAAGATTTATGAGGCAAGACTTGCCCTGGGTAAAGCCATGCCGACTCTGTTCCATTAAACCATGTCTTTCTATATGTTCTGTGATTTTGATGTTTAGAACACTTTCCACTATTTTTCCTGGCACAGAAGTCAGGCTAACCGGTCTGCAAGTCAGTTTATCTCCCATTGCCTCAGATACACACAGACTAAGACGCTTTGAGGCAAGAACTTATCGTGCTTGAATTCGTATCACCATTGTACAGCACTGCATTTGTTTAGCAGCGCTACAAAAATGCTAAGTATTAAGTAAATATATGAGAGCATCTCTTCTCTCAATGTTGCTTGAAACCATTTTTTTCATCTATCATCAACACCATGTCTGCAATTGGATTTAAACAAATAATCAACACCGCTACCCAAAAATCCGGTCATACCCTGGACCTAATATTCATCAACAATAAAATTTCCAACAACTGCTCACCCACAGCTGCCTCTATACCCTGGTCTGATCACAAACTTATACAAACCAAACTCCAACTACAATATTTATTTATTTATCGAGTTTTATATATCGTCGTTCAGTTTCGCCATCACAACGGTTTACAAAGTTTCGATGTTTAACAGAGTGTACAAAAATTCATATGCTTGTTAACAGTTAAGACAGTTTGGTTGTTAAATTGTACAGGTTAAATTATGTGCTTTGGATTGATTCTGCATGTTTATATGGGCTGGTAGGGTGGGAAGTTGTAGCATAGAGTCATAGGGTGTTTCGGTAGGCTTTGGTGAACATCCAAATTTTTAGTTCTTTTTTGAAGGTTTTTAAATTTTGTTGTGTTCTCAGTTCAGTTGGGAGGGAGTTCCATAGTTCGGGGCTTCCTAGGGATATGGCTCTCTTCCGAGTTGAGGTAAGTTTATGACAAGCAGGTGGAATTTTTAATAGACCTTTGTTAGCTGAACGGAGGTTTCGGTTTGGTGAGTGGAGTTTTATGGATGCACTTAGCCAATTTATTTGTTTTTCATATATTATTTTGTGTATCATGGATAGTATTTTGTAGTCTATCCTGTATTTTATTGGGAGCCAGTGTAGTGAAATGAGAGTTGCAGTAATGTGATCGTATTTTTTCGTTCTTGTGAGTATTTTGGCGGCTGTAGTTTGAAGGATTTGGAGGGGTCGGATGGTGGTGAGAGGTAAGTTGAATAGCAGGGAGTTGCAGTAATCCAGGTTGGAGAAGATGAGTAGTTGGAGGACTGTTCTAAAGTCGTTGGGGGAAAGGAAAGGTTTTAGGTGTCGTAGGGTTAGGAGTTTGTGATATTAGTCTTTGATTTTTGTGGAGATGTGGTTCTTGAAGGATAGTTCCTTATCGATTATGACTCCTAGGTTGCGGGCATGGGTGACAGGCTGTATTTTGATTCATTATGTTGATTGGTGGTATGTGCGTAGGGTTGTTCTTTCTGACCAGCATGATTATTTCTGTCTTATCAATGTTTAGGATAAGTCTCATGTAGGTTAGTAGCTGCTTTATTTTGGTGAGGTAGTTGGCTGTTCTTTTATAGGTGTCTTCCAGAGAGTTTTGTATTGGAATAAGTATTTGGATGTCATCAGCATATATGAAGTGAGTCAGTTTAAGGTTTGATAGGAAGTGGCATATCGGGAGAAGATAATTGTTGAAGAGTGTCGCAGATAGCGCGGAGCCTTGGGGAACTCCAGTGTCAAGGTTTATTTTCTTTGAGAGGGTGTCATTGATTGATATCTGGTAGGTCCTTTGTGATAGATAAAATGAGAACCATTGTAGGATTTTTTCATTTACACCGATTTCGGAGAGACGGTTAATCAGTATTGAATGGTTTACTGTGTCGAAGGCTGCTGATAGGTCTAGTAGGACTAGAAGGTAGCTGTGGCCTGTTGCCAAATCCTTTGAGCACGGTGTTGTTTAGTGACAGGAGTAGTGATTCAGTGTTTAGTTGTTTCCTGAAGCCGAATTGCGTGGGAAGTAGGATGTTGTTCCTTTCCAAGTGATCAATGAGTTGGGAGTGGATGATTTTTTCAATAATTTTGGCAATGAATGGTAGGTTTGATATGGGTCAGTAGTTTAGTGGGTTTTCTGGATCAAAGATGGTCTTTTTCAATATGGGTTTGATAATTGCTGATTTTAGGCAGTTTCCTTCTTTGAGGGATAGGTTCATGATGTCTGTTAATGTTTTGGTTATTGATGGTTCGATGGCTGTGATCGTCTGTATGGGTATACTATCGATCAGGTGCTTAGCTGGGTTCATTTTCTTGATGATATTTTGGATTTCTAGTTATGATGTTGGATCAAAGTTGGGCCAGCTTGGTGTTTGATTGATTTGTATTTTTGCATCTTGCATGTTGTTGTTGAGGTTGTTATGAGGTTTTTGATTTTTTCGTTAAAGAAGTCTGCAAAGTCATTGCTTGAGAGGTTGGAGATTGGTGATGTCTGGTTTTTGGAGGATTTGGTTAGGCCATGTACGATATTGAAGAGCATTCTTGGGTTGTGTTGGAATTTATATATTTTTTTTAGAAGAAGTCTTTTTTTTGCATTGTGGATAAGTTTTTTGTAGTATGCTAAGTGTGACTGGTAGGTGTTCAGTAGTGTAATTGTTTTGTTGCTCCTCCAGGTTTTTTCTTTTTTTCCAGAGTTCGCGTTTGGCTGATCTGATGTTGTCGTTGTACCATTGGTTCTGGTGTTTTGGGTTTTTATTGTTTTCTTTATCATGGGGTTTATCTTGTCTGCTATTGTTTTAGTGATGTTGAGCCAGGATGAGGTGGCATTTTCTATGTTAGATAGGTCTATGTTTGTTAGTTCTGTTTGTTGATTATCTTGAAGTGTGTCTATGTTGAAGGGTGGCCGGTATGAGAAGGATCTAGGTGGGGTTTTTTTCTGTTGTAAGTTTACAGTTGGAAGACAGGTTGGCGTAGATTAGAGAGTGGTCCAACCAGGAGATATTAGTGATATATGTGTGGTAATTAGCCCATATGTCAGTACTGACGAAGACGAGGTCTATGGTGTGACCTGCTTTGTGCATTAGGCCTTTGATGATTTGACTTAGTCCTAGGGTTGATAGGGCTTCTGTTATTGCATTGCATGTGGGGGAATGGGGGATTGTGTCAACATGTATGTTAAAGTCTCCTAAGATGATGATAGGTTTGTTGATAGTTAGTTTGGACAAGAAGAATTCTAATAGAGGTGAGCAGTTCCGATCCAGTGAGTTGGTGGGACAATATACCAGACAGATCTGTAGTAGAGGCGAGTCGAATAGTGCGATTTCCAGTGGTGGGAGGGTGTTGGTTGGGAGTGGTTTCATCTATAGGTTTTTGTTTTTTTTTAATGATTAGCATTAGACCTCCTCCTTTCTTTTTTGGTCGGGGGATTGAGAACGTTCTGTAGATGGGGTTATTGATTTGGTTGATTAAGGCTGAGTCAGTGTTTCTTATCCAAGTTTCTGTGATGGTTATGAAATCTGGTTTGTGATTGTCAAGTAGGTCGGAGATGACGGGTATTTTCTTTACTGTGGATTGTGCGTTGAATAGAAGGAATGATAGTGCTATGTAACTGCTGTAGGTCTTAGTGCTGATGTGAGCGATGTTTGATTGTTGGTACTTACAGTATTGTCTGGTTTTTTTCTTGTTTCCTTCTGTCGGTTATCCGTGCTTTGATCTTTTCTGTGGGATTTGAGGTGGATGTAGTCAGGGGGTTGAGTGTTTGCCATTTCTTGTGGAGTGTAGCAGTAGATTTTCTGAGTTTGGGGTCTGCACTACGGTTTGCACGAAGGGATACACAAAAGGGAATGCCCCTTTGTCGCGCGCCTTTCTATGAGGTGGGTCCTTTGGTGCCTCCAGATGATGTAACCGGGGAGGCGGGCCGAGGAAGCAGGGCAGCTGCAGTGTTCTTCGGGGCACTCTCTACCTCACACAAGGTCAGACACCCCCAACAAGTTCATTGATTTCATCAAACCTTGCTCCAGAGATGACCTTACTGAAATGCTACCAGACACTTTAAAAACCCTAAACAAGAACAGCGCCAACTCCACAACAAACTCATGGATCTCCATCAACTCCGAAATAGTCAAGATCAAATGCCCAACCTTAAGAAAAGAAACTAAAACATCCACCAAACACAAGGCCTCCTGGTACACCCCCGAATTAAAAAACATAAAACGATTATTAAGACAAGCCGAAAAAAAATGGAGAAGAATGCAAACACCAGAACTAAAAGACAAATACAGAACAATACTCCACATTTACACAACTGACCTCGACAAAAGCGAAGCGTGATTACTACGCAAAAAAAATCCACGACTATCAATTTAATCCCAGGACCCTATTTGCCTATGTCACAGATGTTACGATCCCCCCTGTTGCTGCGCTACAGGTGGTCTCTCACCTTCCACCGGAGGCCGCTCCGAAGCCAGGGCCTCGCCTGTGTTCCATCCTGGACTTGCTCCAGGGCCTGAGAGGCCTAGCTGTTCCTGTGGCTTGCTTGGCTGTTTGGACTTCCTGGTTTCCAGCCACGCCCGTTTCCCTAGGGGCTGGCCCGCAGCTCTCCACCTTACTTAAAGGACCAGTGAGGGGCAGTCCTGGCAAGCTCCTCCTAGGGAGTTGCCTACAACCTCCAGTATTTAAGGACTTTCTTGTCATTTGCAACTGGCCTGTGGATCGGGCTCTACAGTTGTCTGTAACCTTGCCGATCCAGGTCTACCGTGGTCTGCCTTGCGCTGATGGCTCTCTGTTCCTGACCTTGCCTTGATGTCTGTTCCTGACCTTGCCTTGATGTCTGTTCCTGACCTTGCTTTGATGTCTGTTCCTGAAGCTGCCTGATCCTGTTCCTGTTCCGGTTGTTCTGCCCTATATCCTCGTCTGGTTCCTGAGCCTTCTGTCCTGTTGGGCCCTGGAGTGGCCAACAGGAGTGATTTGTCCCCCGGGCTCTTGAGCTTCCCTGCCTGCCAGCCGAAAGGGCTTCGGATGTCAGTATCCCAGCATCGGAGTTCCTGCTCGCCTGGATCTTCCCTGCACCCTCCTTTCCTCAGCGTGGTCCGCGACCAGCCTTCCTGGGCTGTGTAGGGCGCGCGTCTGGGACGGGGTGGTCCGCGACTCAGTCCCACGGGTGGGCTGAGTAGGGCGCCCTGATGGACAGTGCCATGTCTTCCTTCCAGCCCTCCTCTCGATGTCTGCACTAGCCTTTGTCTACGATGTCTGCACCTGCCTTGTCTACGATGTCTTCAGTGTAAAGGACTCTGTCTGCCCTCACCCCTGTCCGGCCTGCTGCCCAGCGGCAGGTCCGAAAGGGCCGGGAACAGTCGGAGGACCGTTCATCAGTCAACTTCCCAGTGTTGGCTACCATGGGCGTGCAGGTCCGGCTGAGGGTCGGACTCACTGCTTTTGTACCCGCCTGGCTCCCCATGCCTGCTCAGCTCACCTCCCACGGTGTGGCTTTGGGCTCCTCCTTGAGTCCTGCCGTGGCCCAAGGGCTCACCACCCGCTGGAGACGACCGCGCCCGCGCACGCTCGTAACAACAGACCTAACTAACCCAAATCAGAACGCAACTTCAAAAGACATCCCAACCATCGCCTGCAAAGAACTAGCACATTTCTTCAAGGACAAAGTCTCCAATCTTATCACAAACATCCCCCCCGTCAGCATGGAACCCCCAAATTCACTCATACCCAATTCTACATGGCCAAAATTTGAACCCGTTGCATCCATTGAAATTGAAACCATCATCCAAAAGACAAACCCTGCCACCCATCCTCTCGACCCCATCCCCATCAAATTCCTGAAACTTTTCCCCAATCTCATCGCCAGACCCATTGCTGACATAATCAACCTATCTCTCGAACATGGCATATTCCCTGACAAACTTAAATGTGCAGTAGTCAAACCCACCCTTAAAAAACCCCACTGTGACAAATCTGATCCAGCAAACTACAGACCCATTTCGAATCTCCCTTTCATAGCCAAGATTCTAGACAAAATTGTTAACAACCAACTCTCCAACTACCTAAAAAATCATAACATCCTACTACCAGCACAACATGCCTTCAGAAAACTATTCAGCACGGAAACACTTCTACTCACCCTCACCGACACAATCCTACGAGGACTCGACTGTGGCCAATCTTACCTACTAATACTCCTAGACATCTCCTTCGCATTTGACACCATCAACCACGAAACACTATTAAACAGGCTGAAAGAAATCAGACTATGCGACACCACATTCAAATGGTTCAAATCATCTCTCACAGACAGAACATTCAAAATAAGAATAAACACAACACAATCCTCCCAAATACCCATCCCACACGACGTCCCGCAAGGCTCATCCCTTTCATCCACCCTCTTCAACATATCTCCTTCCCCCCTCTGCAAGTTCCTGTCAGAATCAGACCTCTCATACTATGTCTATGCAGATGACCTACAAATTCTACTCCCCCTAAATAAAACCCTTGAAACTACACTAAAAAACTGGGACAAACTACTAACTAAAATAACTCAGCTACTCTCACAACTGTCTCTCTCTCTCAACCAAAAAAAACCGAAATCTTATACCTAACAAACAACCACACCACACCTCTCTCCCTCGACTCCGCACCAACCCACATGGAGACCCAGCTCACCGCCCCCCCCCCCCCCTCAGTAAAAAAAACCTTGGTGTAGTACTCGACAATGAACTAAGCCTCAAACACCACATCAACACAGTCATAAAAGACGGATTCTTCAAACTACAGATCCTAAAACGAATCAAACCGCTTCTCCACTCCCAAGATTATCGAACCGTCCTCCAATCTACTCTTCTCCAAGCTCGACTACTGCAACACTCTCCTCCTCGGCCTTCCAGCTTACACCCTCAGACCAATGCAGCTACTCCAAAATGCTGCTGCAAGATCCCTCACAAACAGCAAAAGATCCGACTACATCTCACCCATCCTCAAGGGCCTGCACTGGCTTCCCATCAACTACAGAATTCAATACAAAACCCTAACACTTACCCACAAAAAACTGAATGACAACAAGATGGACTGCTAAACACATCCCTCAACATTTACATCCCCCAAAGGAGTCTCCACTCCACCGAATCCGGGCTCCTCTCTGTCCCCCCCAAAAGCAGTACACTTATCCTCAGTCAGGAAACGTGCCCTATCAGTAGCTGGACCCACCCTATGGAACACTCTACCACCACAACTCAGAAATGAACCCTTGTCTCAAATTTTCAAAAAACATCTGAAATCATGGCTCTTCCGGAAAATCTTTCCTCCACAGACCTAACCCCTACCCTACCCACAACCACCAGATTCCCATCAACCCACCACTTGAATCCAAATTAATATTCGCAGACAGAAACAATGCCATTAAGCTCAAAGCTATGCTATTAAAAGGGCTCCCCTACGCCCATTTTATCCAGATAGTTTCTCACTCTCGATGTTATTTACAAATGTAATATAAGTAATTTACAAATGTCTCAATTTCTTCAGTCTCCCTATTAATTCATATTCACACCTTTCTGTTAATTTCTTTAATTTTAAGTGTAAGTTAAATTAAGTTGTAACATTTAAGTTTAATTTCAATTAAGTTATCACATTTAAGTCCTCAAGCCACCAAGTTACTATCGCACTTTATAAAAATAATATTTCTATGTTAAGTTTCTAAGTTACTCTGTAAAAATAAGCAGGCCATGTCTTATTTGCCCTACCAGTTTCATGTAAACCGATGTGATCTCGCGAGCGAATGTCGGTATACAAAAATAAATAAATAAATAAATAAAAATGTCTGCTGACTCCAAAAAAAAAACACTCCATCTGCTGTAGACTTGTGGCGATACACCAGCATAAGAAAATTATTCCTTACCTGCTAATTTTCGTTCCTGTAATACCATGGATCATTCCAGATGGTGGGTTATGTTCCATGTCCAGCAGATGGAGTCAGAACACAAAATTCCCAGGGGAGGACCCATATAACCACGCCTCCCCTGTAACAGCTCTCAGTAACTAGACTAACAAAGCCCAAAAGAGAGAGACTAAAAACAGAGGGATCAAGTAATCAAAGAAGGAATTGAAATAACCACTGTCCAAATAAACAGCAATTAAATTCTGAACAGTGAACTTGCGAACAGAAGTGCGTGAACAAAAAAGACGCGCAGTATTCGAAATACAGAGTAAAAGATTGTTAAGACAGGTAGGCAGGGATGTCCCACAAGCAAACCCCCAAACCAAGGGAGGGTGTCTGGAATGATCCATGGTATTACAGGAACGAAAATTAGCAGGTAAGGAATAATTTTCTTTTCCCTGTACATACCAGGATCATTCCAGACGGTGGGATGTACCAAAGCTTTCCCACCACGGGTGGGCCGCAGACAGCCCTGCTCGTATTACCTTGTCTCCTAGCTGACCGCCCGATGGAGCACCAACGTCCAGGCGATAATGTCTCGCAAAAGTATAGATTGACTTCCAGGTGGCTGCCCTACAAATATCCTGAGTGGAGACGGAGGAGCTTTCCGCCCAAGATGTCGCCTGGGCTCGAAGAGAATGAGCCATGACAACCAGCGGAGGGGACTTACCCATGCCAAGGTACGCCGCTATGATCGCTCCCTTCAACCACCGCGCTATAGATTGTTTGGAGGCCATGCAACCCTTCCGGGGTCCGGACCAGAGGATAAACAGATAATCGGAGAGCCGAAAATCATTAGTCACCTCCAGATAGCATATCAGAGACCGCCGTACATCCAGTCTATGCAGGTCTCCAGACTCAGAAGAGGCAAAAGATGGTAATTCCACCGATTGGTTGAGGTGGAATGCCGAAACCACTTTAGGGAGAAAAGAAGGAACCGTCCTCAGCGAAACCCCTTCAGGCGTGAAACGAAGGTATGGTTCACGACAGGATAGGGCCTGCAGCTCGGAAATACGTCTTGCTGAACTGATTGCCACGAGAAAAATGGTCTTGAGAGTGACGTCCTTGATGGTAGCCGAGCTTAGAGGTTTGAACGGCGAACCACAGAGGACTCGGAGCACCAGATTCAGATTCCACGACGGACAAGGTGGGCGAATCGGAGGCTTCAAGTGTTTCACTCCTTTAAGGAAACGGGAGACGTCCGGATGCGAGGACAGAAACTCCTTATTTCCACTGCGAAGAAAAGCCCCCAAGGCCGCCACCTGAACCCGAAGAGAATTGTAAGCAAGACCCAAATCCAAACCTGCCTGCAAGAAGGAAAGGACTTGTGGCACTGAGGCCTGCATGGGAAGAATGTCATTCACTCCACACCAATCCTCAAAGACCTTCCAGACTCGAACATAGGTAACAGAGATGAACATCCTACGTGCTTTCAGTAGCGTTGAAATAACCGGCTCCGGATAACCACGCCTCCTCAACTGACACCTCTCAAAAGCCAGGCCACAAGACAGAAGCGATCTGCCTCCTTGAAAAATATTGGTCCCTGGCGTAGAAGACGTGGCAGCTGACCGAGACGAAGAGGACCCTCCACCGTCAAATTGCGCAGATCCGCGAACCACGGTCGCCGGGGCCACTCTGGCGCCACAAGGATCACAGGCCCTTGGTGTGCCTCTATCCTGCGGATGACCTTGCCCACGAGGGGCCAAGGTGGGAAAACATATAGGAGACAGTGGCGCGGCCAGGGCAGGACCAGCGCGTCAATGCCCTCGGCGCCGCGCTCCCGCCTGCGGCTGAAGAAGCAGGCGGCCTTTGCATTTCCGGCAGTTGCCATTAGGTCTATGTGCGGTGTCCCCCATCGCCATACTATTATCCGCATCGCCTGCTGCGAGAGCTCCCTCTCTCCGGGATCCAAGTTTTGTCGGCTGAGAAAGTCCGCCTGTACGTTGTCCACTCCCGCTATATGCGAGGCCGCTAGTCGTCGGAGG
Organism: Rhinatrema bivittatum; assembly: GCF_901001135.1. Lineage (NCBI taxonomy): Eukaryota > Metazoa > Chordata > Amphibia > Gymnophiona > Rhinatrematidae > Rhinatrema > Rhinatrema bivittatum. Next base: position 267,574,705 of record NC_042618.1, on the reverse strand, counting down.
TGAAGCTCTGCCCACTCCATCAATTTGTCGGTTTCCAGAGAGACCAACTGACTTCTCGTGCCTCCCTGGTGATTGATGTACGCCACTGTAGTCGCATTGTCCGATAGCACCCTGACTGCTTGATGGCGAACTATGGGGAAGAAACCCTGTAACGCCAGACGGACTGCCCTGGTCTCCAAGGGGTTGATGGTCCACTTCGACTGTTCCTCCGTCCATCGACCCTGAATTGAGCTGTCCCGACAGACCGCTCCCCAGCCTGTGAGGCTGGCGTCCGTGATGATAATCACCCAATCCGGGTCCTCCAGCGACACCCTCTGAGCTAGGTGCCGCGGTTCCAGCCACCAATGGAGACTGATGAAGGTTCCTCTCGGAACCGGAAGGATTGCTTGGAAATCTCTCGACACCGGCAGCCACCGGGAGAGTAGGGATCTCTGCAGAGGCCTCAGATGCGCAAATGCCCAAGGAACCAGATCATTGGTCGAGGCCATGGTCCCCAGTACCTGCAGGTAGTCCCAGGCAGTGGGCGTCTCGAGCGCCATAAATCCTTGAATATGCTGACGCAGAGAATGAGCTCTGTCCGGATGCAGAAAAACCCTGGCATTCTTGGTGTCGAAGTGAGCTCCCAGAAAATCCAACAACTGGGACGGGACCAGGCTGCTCTTGGTGAAGTTGTCAATCCATCCCAGAGATTGGAGAAGTTGTACCACTCTGTCGACTACGAGGATACACTGCGCTCGTGACTTTGCACGGATGAGCCAATCGTCTAGGTAAGGATGCACAAGGATGCCTTCCTTGCGCAAGGTTGCTGCCACTACCACCATGATCTTCGTGAAAACCCGTGGAGCTGTGGCCAGGCCAAAGGGAAGAGCGCAAAATTGGAAGTGTTGACCCAAAATTTTGAAGCGTAAGTAACGCTGATGAGCTTGACAAATTGGTATGTGGAGATACGCCTCCGTGAGATCCAACGAAGCCAAGAATTCTCCCGGATGAACTGCCGCTAACACTGAACAGTGTGTCTCCATGCGGAAACAAGGGACTCTGAGGGACCGGTTGACCTGCTTGAGGTCCAGGATAGGACGAAAAGTACCTTCCTTCTTGGGAACCACAAAGTAGATTGAATAATGCCCCCGGCCCAGTTCGGCGGCTGGCACCGGCACTATGGCCCCCAATTGAAGGAGATGATCGAGGGTCTGCCGCAAAGCTCCCTGTTTGATTAAGGACCCGCAAGGGGAAAACAGGAACCGGTCCTGAGGAGCGCAAACAAAATCCAAAGCGTAACCGCGTCTTAGAATATCCAAAACCCATTGATCCGACGTGATTTGGACCCACTCTTCGTAGAAGAGAGCAAGGCAACCCCCCAGTCAAGGGACCACCTCGCGGGTCCGTCTGGCATCATTGGGTAGATTTAGCGGATGTACCAGCACCCTGCGCTTCCTTACCCTGGCGGCGCCCACGAAAGGGCCGGTTCCAGGATTGCGAACGAGAAGAGGGAGCCCGAGTAATGTATGATCTTGACGAACGGGGTCAATCTTCGGGCAACTTGTGCACCGCGTTCTCATTAAGGGACTTGATGATCTGATCCAAGTCTTCACCAAAAAGATACCTACCCTTAAAAGGAAGGGACCTCAAACGTGTCTTGGAAGAGCCATCAGCCGACCAATTGGAAGCCAAAGGAGCAGACGCGCTGAGACCGCCGCCACCATGGTTCGGGCTAGGACCCTTAAAAGATCATATAAAGCATCCGCTCCATAGGCAACCACGGCTTCCAGTCTGTCCGCCTGGTTAGCCTCAGCGTCTGGTAAGGACTGGGAGGTGAGAAGCTGCTGCACCCACCGAAGACCCGCTCGCTGTGCGAGGGAACTGCAGATAGCCGCCCTCATCCCTAAGGCCGAGACCTCAAAGATACGCTTGAGGTAAACCTCCAGCTTCCGATCCTGCATATCCTTCAACGCCGTCCCTCCAGTGACAGGAATAGTGGTATGCTTTGTGACTGCTGATACCACAGAATCTATGGCGGGAACTTTGAGAATTTCCAAAAAATCGGCTGGCAGAGGATACAATTTTTCCATGGCTCTACGGACCCTAAGGTTGGCCTCCGGGGAATCCCATTCCCGAGTGATCAACTGCAAGATCTTGTGATGAGTGGGAAAAGACTTGGCTAGAGGCCGCAGTCCTGCTAGGAGGGGGTCCCCCTTCTTGAGAGCCGGGTCAGGCCCCACCAGTTCCGGAGGGGGATCAATATCCATTTCCTGGAGGATGTAGGGAATGAGGTCATCTAACTCCGCAGCTTGGAAGATGCGGAGAACCCTAGGGTCGTCGCCCTCCACCTGGGCCAAGGTGGAGTCGTCCACGTCAGGGTCCTGGGATTGTCCTTCCCCCGACGAAGTCTGTATTATCGATGGTGTCCCGGTAGGGCCACGAGATGTCCCCACTCCCCCGCCTACTAAAAGGGGGCAAGCCTGAGGGAGGGTCCCACCCAGGAGGGGGGTAGGACATGGTATCTTGGGGGGAGAGGATCCCCAGGTCCCGAAGGTCGTGTCTCTGCTCTGAAGAAAAGCCCTGTGCATCAGGACTATGATTTCAGAGGAAAAGGCCTGGCATCCTGAGGGGTCACCCACCGGGGGATCCCCCCTCTGCCTACCAGGATTAGACTCGGAGTAAGGGTCCAAAACGGGCCTAGAAGTGGGGAACCGATTATCCGTGTCCTCCTCAGAAAGCGCGGCATCAGAATCTTGCAACAAAATGGCAGCCGTTCCCGCGTTGAGAGGGAACGGGGCCTGGCACTTCCTTCCCACGCGGTCTGCAGCTCGAACGTCCTTGTTAGTAGCTGGCACACATTCCCCCTCGGGGAAACAGCCTGAGCGCAGACCCTCTTCAGAAAATAATCCGGCACTGTCGGAGCCCTCACAAGGCGCCACGGACTGCATCGCCGCAGGGAGAGAGAGGGGAGGAGGAGGCTCTACAGGTGGCTCGCGCCTAAAATGAGCGCCAACCTGGCAATGGACGCTTGCCGCGGTCCCCCACCGACCTGAAGAAGAACTGATAGGGAATTACCCTCCCGACAGCAGGCGGCCCCGGGGAATGGTGCTTCGCAGGGCTGCAGGATGGGACGTCGGTCGCTCCCCAAAAGGGAGGGGGGAAAACCTGGGTCAGGAGGGAGAGGTCGGCGTTACCGACTTTCACCTCAGAGAGCCGAACGAAGTCCAAAAAATTGCAGTCTTCTGCTGAAAAAGAAGATGAAACAAAAATACACTTACCCCAACTGAGCCCTCAGTGAGGAAAATGAGAAAAGAAAGAAAGAAAACAGGCAACAGCCTGTCAGCAAGTCACCAGGCTAGAGAGCGATGAGCCTGCACCAGCGGAGAGCTCTCACCCTGCTGTAAGAGGAGCCTTAGCAAAGTGACCTAAACTGTAAATTTAAAACTTCCTTTTTTTTCTTTTTTTTTTAAACTTGATCCCCCTGAGGAGGTAGCCCTAAGCTAACAAGCTGGGGACCACAAGTCCCCTGCTCACATCTGCTGGAGTCAGAACGTTACAGAGAACTGTTACAGGGGAGGCGTGGTTATATGGGTCCTCCTCTGGGAATTTTGTGTTCTAACTCCATCTGCTGGACATGGAACATAACCCACAGTCTGGAATGATCCTGGTATGTACAGGGAACTGGTCCTTAAGGGGGGCAATGACTTCAGCTGGATTCTATACGGAAGACTTAAGGCAACTAGTGTTTTTGGCAATGTGGAGGTATGAGGGCAGTCAATCCATCATATCCTGAGCTATTTCCTTGTCTAAAACCCTGGGATATATCTTTAGTAATGGCAATCTCATCACCTTTCACCCCAGCAACCCATTTCACTCCCCTAAAGCTTAAAGGGTAAAGCTTGAAACAAATTTAGAACTTTTATTAATCCCTGTTTTTTCCTCCCAGTCATCATATAGCCACTCAAATATATTAGAACACAATTTTATTTTCCTTCTGCTTTAGTTACACAGCAGGTTTAAGCATTCATCCTAACACATCACAGAGTTCAGGTAATTTCAATTAGCATCGATGCAGGATTTATTACCTGTTAAAACATGAGACCAGGTTAAAAGCTGAATGACATTTTTTTAAAAAAATATTTTTAATATCTTTATTGATTTTGTATTGAAACAAACATCAATTGAATCCCAACATTTCCCTCACCTTCCTCTGCCCAGTCCTGGAAGCAATTCACAAATGTCCAGGACTAAGAATAAACAAATGTGAATACTGTAGCTGATATTGTTTTTCTTGTAGTGTCAGTGTGTCTCAGGTAACAGAAATTTGTCTTGAGCTTCCTTATGTAAGCTGCTGAGATAAACACCCAAAGTCTTCTGAAATGACCTGGATTAGATAGATGACTGTAAAATCCATGTTTTGTAATCCAGGTGCAAAACGTCATTCAGCTCCGCCAACCACTGGGATAAAGTAGGAGCATCACTCAAGGTCTATTTAGCCATGATGCATTTCCCTGCAAGACAGACTCCTCCTTTGTCACAAACAATAAATGAATTTAGGACAATCCAGGTTATTGGGAATAATACCAAGAATACAGAAAGCTGGAGAAGAGGGGAAATGAACATTCAACATAGACAGAAAATCAAATGTAGTAATCCAAAAGTTCTGCATACAACTACATTCCAATACCCCATGATAGAGTGTTGCATTAGTTTTAGAGAGCATTTGAGACAAGACGAGGATGTAATTATATCCATTTGGTGTGCTCTATACGGAGACGCCACAATTCTTTGATTGATTCACAATTGCTGTTCCCACTGTACAGTTGAATCTATACTTTTATTCATCCACTTAATTCCTGAATATATATCATCCAAAATCTCAGCTTTCAAGTCAATACTCCATAGATTTGCTAAAATGTCCAGGTGTTTATACGCTGACACCAATGGGCATCCAAGGAGATGTTTCCCAAGGGAGAGATAACAATTGGTATTTAATCCTCCATGTGTAAGAACATGCCATACTGGGTCAGACCAAGGGTCCACCAAGACCAGCATCCTGTTTCCAACAGTGGCCAGGCCATAAGAACCTGGCAAGTACCCAAAAACAGTCTATTCCATGTTACCGTTGCTAGTAATAGCAGTGGCTATTTTCTAAGTCAACTTAACTAATAGCAGGTAATGGACTTCTCCTCCAAGAACTTATCCAATCCTTTTTTAAACACAGCTATACTAACTGCACTAACCACATCCTCTGGCAACAAATTCCAGAGTTTAATTGTGCGTTGAGTAAAAAAGAACTCTCTCAGATTAGTTTTAAATGTGCCACATGCTAACTTCATGGAGTGCCCCCTAGTCTTTCTATTATCCGAAAGAGTAAATAACCTATTCACATCTACCTGTTCTAGACCTCATGATTTTAAATACCTCTATCATATCCCCCCTCAGCCGTCTCTTCTCCAAGTGTAACGCATAGTGTCCACCAACAAATTGGTGGAATAGTGCCACACCAGTTTCCTATGTTTATGAAAATGTATTTATTGACACAGCAATCATAATACATTGCAAATAAAACATTACAAGTTTTTTTTGTGTTTGTTTATCCCTTAACACCCCCGAAGACATCCAAAATACTGTAAGGTCAAAGCTTGTAACTGGTTGAGACTGGCACTGTGGTCTGATACGCCAGTCCCTCCTTCACATATGGACGTACTTCAGCTCCCGTCCCCCTTATCCACCCCACCCATTCTCACTGGTCCCTATAAGTAAAACATTAAAAAAAACTCTTTACAGGGTGTTTAAGATCAAAATTCTGGCCTTGTGAGATAAGGTATTTAAATAAGGGTCCCACACTCTCAAAAAAGAACTTGCAGCTAAAGATTCCATATGCATCATCCCATGCACCGCATTGCGCCACTGCCAAAAAGATGGGGGAGCTGTGGCTTGCCATCCCAATAGTATGGATCGTTTCCCCTGCGCCAATAATTTCCTAGTCAGATGTCTTTGAGTCTGTGTATGAATATTTATAGTAAGGTCCAAATTAAATAGTAGTACTTCGAGGCTCAAAGGAAGAGTACAATGTAACAGCAAATTAATGTAACCACTCACTCTTTGCCAAAAGGGCAGGATATTAGGGCAAAACCAAAAAGAACGAGTAATGGTTCCTTTGTCTAACTTGCACCTTTGACAAGTGAGGACAGTCGGTGAGCTCTGTATGCCACAGCCTGAGAAATAAAAACTCGATGTAGAAATTTGTATTGTATCTCTTGGAGACAGTTGTTTGAGATACTGAGTTTATCTCCCCAAAACACGCCAATAGCCCCAGAGTAGAGAAATTAACCCCTCCGCCCTCAAACCATCTGGAAACAAGTGGCTCCAACCCCATCTCGGGTCCCAGCTGTTGTACCTTGTTGATATGCAAACTTTTTCTCTTCTGTTGGCAAACCACAGAGGCTGAAGGGCCTGTATCAGCACACCTCACTGAAAGGCCTACATTAACACTTCATGCTGAGTTTGCATAAACATTCTCAGCATTTTGCTTATCTCGTTCTGAACAGACACAGAGTCTGCATTTCTTAAGCTATTGTTTTTACAGACTTACTCTTAGTATAAATAACCCTCTGCCCTAGATGATCACTTGACATAGAAACCGGCACAGCATGAGAGATTGTAGCCATAGCAACGTAGGCATGCACGCAGGCAACATGTATCAGCTCGTAGGACGTATTAACCAATCATATATTGTATAGTAGATGCTGTGGAATTCTGTAACTCGATATAATAAAAACAACATCCTCAGACTGGGATCAGATGATGATCAGAGGATGATGGCCCCATAAGAATCCTGTCTGACGTGCCTCTTCTTTCCCTGCGTCGCTACATCTGGTGACCCCAAGCCGTGAAAGACTCATACTCACTCGAGCTGGAAAAGCTTAGGTGCACCTCTTCAGTAAACTCGCTCCACAGTTGTATTTTCTCAGCGAGTTTGCTCCCACATTCGTGAGTATGGGGGGACGACAGTCAGCTCAGCAGAAAGTTCATGCACAAGAGCTGGCGCAAATAGTAAGAAATCATTTCTTGATTAACAAAGGAGAGGTTATTAATGTCAGACTAGGAGATATAAAAAGTCTGTTGAAAGAAATACACAACAGATGTCCTTTGTATCCAGAAGCTGGTTCTTTTCAGATACATATTTGGGTAAACTTAGGGAATGCTTTGCATACATCCCCGCGTGCCTCACTACAACATCTCTTACTTTGGCAAAAATGCACAGAAGCCATAGAATACCTGGGCACACACACTCACAAGACACCGTCCCCACCTGAGGCTCCGGTGGCATCCTCAGAAAAATCCCAGCACATCAAAGAGCCTGAAATACAAGAAACTAACTTTCCTCCACCTCCCCCTCCAACCCCCTCACCACAGACTACCTCCCTGTACCCCCAGCTGCCATTGCCTGTGACAGTCGTTGATTCTGCATCACCAACTTGTCCAGATGAATTACCATCTCAAAACACCGCTCCCAGTAATGATTTATGTGGTGCGGTCTGCATGCAATTTCAACAAAAACAGGTGAAAGAAAATCTCACAGGAGAGGAATTATTGGAGGGGCTTCAAGCATTTTCCATCACGGAGGTACCTCATGCAGAGGGTGAACTTCAGTATCAGTGGTTAGCACTGCTTTACACTATTTTAACAGAAACAGACATTCATTCCACCTATTCTCGTGGGCTGTTAGAGGGACTTGCGAAAGGATATAAATTAATTCCCCAAGATTGGAAACATCTGGCACATATCCCTGATCAACTTTACGGGGTGGGACAATTTGTAACGCTGGAACAGCCAGCAGTGAGGACGCTTTCTGCTGTAGCATTTCCAGCGCTTAATTGCTGTGTCACTACAGCCTTTAAGCAGGTTCCTGATTCAGGTACAGCCACAAAATCATTTACAATGACTCATCAGGCAGCTACAGAATCCTACATACAGTTTATAGAATGGCTGCAAAAAGCTATTCAGCAACTCCTAAAGAAATTAGCCTTTGAAAACGCAAATGCAGATTGTAGAAAAACTCTGCAATCCATAGTCAGTAAACTAGACATGCTCCAGGCTTGCATAGACATTGGCACTCATACCTTTATGGACACACTGGCAGCCAACTTGAACACAGGTCAATTTCAAAAGGTAAAAGGGACATGTTTCAATTGTAAAAAGCCTGGCCATTTTAAACAGCAGTGCCGTGCCCCGGGTGGCGGTGCCTATAAAGGTGCTGGCTCCTCCGGGGCCTCCAAATTCAGTCCAAAAACAGTATGCCCGAAATGCAAAAAAGGTTTCCATTGGGCAAATCAGTGTAGAAGTGTCAGTTAGGGAAACTAGATTCCGGGCCAGCAACATTACCCAGCCTTTAGGAATGTTATTATCTTAGCAGCAGGAAAAAAAAAAACTAGAAGCAGAGCAGAAAGTAACTCCCAGGAAAACTCTCTTTCCTGAAATTATTTTTCTGACTTTTTCTTTGCTTTACTATCATAAAGAGTATTATTGAGAAGTATAAAGACTGCGAGTGTTTTCTATAGTAAACATAGAAACATAGAAATGACGGCAGAAGAAGACCAAACGGCCCATCCAGTCTGCCCAGCAAGCTTCACACACTTTTTTCTCTCATACTTATCTGTTTCTCTTAGCTCTTGGTTCTATTTCCCTTCCACCCCCACCATTAATGTAGAAAGCAGTGATGGAGCTGCATCCAAGTGAAATATCTAGCTTGATTAGTTAGGGGTAGTAGGGGTAGTAACCGCCGCAATAAGCAAGCTACACCCATGCTTATTTGTTTTACTCAGACTATGTTATACAGCCCTTATTGGTTGTTTTTCTTCTCCCCTGCCGTTGAAGCAGGGAGCTATGCTGGATATGCTTGAAGTATCAGTTTATTCTTCTCCCATGCTGTTGAAGCAGAGAGCCATGCTGGATATGCATCGAAAGTGAAGTATCAGGCACATTTGGTTTGGGGTAGTAACCGCCGTAACAAGCCAGCTACTCCCCGCTTTGTGAGTGTGAACCCTTTTTTCTTCTCCCCTGCCTTGAAGCAGAGAGCTCTGCTGGATGTGTGTAGTATCAGTTTTTTCTTCTCCCCTGCCGTTGAAGCAGAGAACTATGCTGTATATGCATAGAAATTGAAGTAACAGGCTTATTTGGTTTGGGGTAGTAACCGCCGTAACAAGCCAGCTACTCCCCCCTTTGTGAGTGCAGATCCTTTATTCCACATTTCCTCTTGCTGTTGAAGCTAGAACGATGTTGGAGTCACAGTAAGCATGTGTAAGTTTATTGAATAAGGGTATGGTCTCCAGGCAGTAGCCATCATTCTGGCGAGTCACCCACTCTTCATTGGCGGCCTCTTGACTTTATGGATCCACAGTGTTTATCCCACGCCCCTTTGAAGTCCTTCACAGTTCTGGTCTTCACCACATCCTCCGGAAGGGCATTCCAGGCATCCACCACCCTCTCCGTGAAGAAATACTTCTCCGTGAAGTAAATTAAGATTAAATGCCGGCCTTCTTTGAATTCTTTGTAAGCGTACAGTCCATAGATAATGATTTGAACTCCCTGCAAAAAGCAGGTAATGATTCCTTTGAAATCTCAGAGTATCGCAGTGCTCTGAAAATGAATATATTTTCAAGTTGATAATGCAGTTTATTAGTCCCTAAATTTCAACTGTTTTACAGAATTTTAAAGCTAGTTTGATAATGTTTAACATCCCAAGAATGGCTTTCATTTTAATTTGTGAAGTATTTCTGCATGAATGAATTGTGTGGACAGAACGGAATGTGTTTACAAGCTGGTATGAGAACTGAAGTTTTTTCAGCTTCAGTTCTACAACAATTGCAGCAGTTTATTCAGCATACAAAGACAGGAAAATCTCTAACATACTATTTTGCATTATTTTATAATAACACATGAAAACATAAGATGACTTACAGGATCAGATTCCCAAGTGGCCATATCAGTCCTACGCTCCCGTCCTCGGACTCAGAATTTAACCCTTGGCTAAGCTATAGCACAAGGAAGCCTGTTTCTCTTATAGAAGTAAAAGATTTTCTTTTTCAAACTGTCCAGCTTACTTAATGAAGGTTTAATCAGAAGTGATACAAGTTTATTTGCCATGTTTAGATTTAATTTCTGAGAATTTTTTTTGGAAGGACGTGAATATTTGGCAGAGTTTTGCAATGAAATAATTTCTTTTTACTTTTTCTAATTTCTTCCTATCCTACCTTGTTTAGTCTCACTGTTTTGCTTTCTGCCCTGTACTATGACATTGTAAGAACAATTAGATATAATTTCAGGCATTGTTTGATATTGAAAAAGTACTCACTAGTGTTTAGAACTTGAAAATGCTAAATCAGTTAAAGGGTTAACAGCAAAAATCAGTGACTAGAGAGAGAGGAGAAGGGGGGTCGAGCTAGTGAGCTGAAGAAAAAAAAAAAAAAAACAACTTAGGTTTCGTTTTGTTTAAACACAGACAGTTTATGTAGGTTTAAAACATGAAGCAAATGTAATGCTTGCATTAATGATGCAATTCAATAATTGAGATACTTATTTTATATGTGTAATCTGTCCTTTATTTTTTTTTCTCTCTCTCATTTTTCTTTCGCAGAATGATTGTTGGCTTTCAGCTTGCATTGCAAGTGTACATAATTTGCATTTTTACTGCAATATTCATTTTAGGACAGAGTAGATTAAGATAGAAGGGTTTTTTTCTTTTCAAAGGTTCTCCCTTCATCTTACGGGAGGCAATTAAGAGTTAACAACAAGAAAGAAAGAGTGAGAGCGGGGGGGGGGGGGGCTAGTGTGGGCAGAACAGCGTTTCTCAAGCAAAAAAAAAAAAATTAGGTTTCGTTTGGTTTAAACAGAGGAGAGAACTTGATTCTATGAATTAATCCTTTAAATTTAGAAACAGATTCCTGAAGCAGTTAAAGATATTGAGAATATTATATAGCCATAATTTAGCAAGAAAGTTTAATTTTGTTTACAGTGAATAAAAAAATCTGTGTCTTGCCAGTATAGGAAGTGCGGAGTTGAAAAAGTTGTTTTTTTTTTAAAGAAGTTTTGTTTAAATAGAGCGTCGTTACTGGAAGTTGTTTAAAAGGTGTGTGTATGTGTATAAGACAGAGTTGTGAATGGTAATTATGGGAGAAAAGACAGAGAATTGAGATTGTTTTGATAGTACAGAGAGACATTGAAAAAAGTTATGATTCCTATTCTTTGACAAGCAATCACTGTCAGGGGTTGCTACATTTAATGCAACTCCTCCCCCAAGCTTTTTTTCCTGCAAATCCAAATTGATTTTATTAAATTGTATAGTAGACTTAATTCTATTGTATAGTAGACTTAATTTTCCTGTGTGCCAGATTTTAATATTTTCCAGACTGACAGCCTTCCTGCCATGAGAGATGAGAAGATGAACACTTTCCAGCTTATTTTCTTTTTCATTTTAAACAGAATTCTGATTTTTGTTTTCTACTGGATCGATCCAAAAAAACTTTTTTCCATATTTTCCAAATTTTTTTTCACATTTTTCAAATATTTTTTCACACATCTTTTGATTTTTGATCTTTGATCTAATTTTATTTCTGATACATCTTGATATGAATTTTGAGCTCCAATTATGTGTTATCTGTTGTCTGTTTGATGTTAAGAAGATGAATATTTGTAGGATGGATGAATATGTGTCAGTCTTGTGTAACATATGTTTAATGTAATGTCTGAAACACTGGTGTGCATCAATTTGTTTGCTCAAATCTGAATTGTGCTCTTGATCAACTGTCCAAAATAGGGTGCACATTAATACTCAGTCTGTGTAGAAATGTTATGATGATGCTAGACATTTTGTGAAAATTCACAGAGCTGATGCTAGGCCGAAAAGCAAAACACTGGAAGTGATGTTCCCCTGCTATAGAAATCTGAGAAACTACCTCTAACTAGTATATATCTCTATATGGGTGGTCACATTTTTGAGATCCAGAAAGCACAGCAAGTTTCCCTTGTTTAGAAGGAGAACCATGGCATACTCATTAGGCTGAATCCTTAAGCTCTGCTAAGAGGATTAAAACGTCTCTTGAGAAATGTCTCCTATTTTCTTACTGGTTTAATATAATTCCATGCAAAAAAAGAAAGCAAGCAAACACAAATGATGAAAATAAGGAGGGGCATAAGCACTGGTAAGTTAGATGTAAAGCATTAACAAGGTAACCAAGAAAGAATTTGAAAAGAAACTTGCTACAGAGGTAAAAAAAAACAACAAAACAAAAAAACCTAATAACAATTTTTTCAAGAATATTTTAAGTAAAAGACCTGTAAGAAAAGAATAAAAGGTATGCTCAGAGAGGACAAGGAAATAGCAGAAAAGTTGAATACATTTCTTGCTTCAGTCATTACTGAGGGGGATGTTGGGGATATGCACTGTGAAACTGGAAGATGTAATAGATCAAACTGACAAACTAAAGCATAACAAATCACCAGGACCTGATAGTTTTTCACTACAGAGTTCCGAAAGAACTTAAAATGTTAAATTGTAATCTGTAACCTATCATTTAAAACAGCCACATTACCTGACAACTAGAAGGGGGTAAATGAAATGCTTATTTTTCAAAAAGGGTTCCATGGGTGTACAGAGAAACTGTAGACTGGTGAGCCTAATGGTGGCGCTGAGCAAAATGGTCGAAGCCATTCTTAAAAACAAAGTTACTGGCCAAAAAGGTACAGCTTAACAGATTAGCGTAAACAAAGTTTTAACTAATAGAAGTCTTGCCTTACCAATCTATTAGTTTTTTTTTGTTTTTTTTTTAAGTATAAACAAACGTTTATACTTAAAAAAGCTAGTTGATATAGAATATTTGGATTTTCAGAAAGCATTTAACAAAGTCTCCCATGAAAGCCTGGAAATTTTAAAAAAGTAATAGGATGGGATGACGTTTTCTATTGTGGATCGATAACTGGTTAAAAGACAGAGAGTAATAGAGAAAATGCAATCGTGAAGTGTTCCATGGATCTGATTTGGGACATTTATTTATTTAGAAATAATCCACAGAGCTTAACAAGTAACAACATTACAGGCATGTCAACAAAAATATAACATACAGTTAAATAAAAGTTAAAATGCAAGTATAAAATTAACATACACCATAACAAAAGTTATAATACTTAACATTAAAATGTAGTTGTCCACAGATGCACTCATATGGCTGGTCCCAAACAATGCAGTAACAAATCACCTAAAAATTACTAAGTGGGAAAAGCCATAAAGAAAAGATGGGTTTTAAGCAATTTTCTGAACCATAGTAGATAAGATTCTGTTAATGACTCAGAGTATGTTTAACAGTTAAAAACCAGCAATGGCAAAAATATTGAAATATAATTTGGTTAATCGAATCTGCTTATAGGTGGGAAACACTAAATCTATTTCAGGGTGCAGTATATGTATGGGACAATAAAGATTGGGCCTTGGAAAAAACACAGGAGTAAGATCTTTAATAGCCTTAAAGACCAAAGCAAATGTTTTAAACTGAATACACCAGTATATAGGTAACCAGTGAAGTTCAGCGAAGACAGGGAAAATATGAGCATTCAAAGAAATATCTAAAACCAGACAGACTGCTGAATTCTGAATAAGTTGCAAAGCATGAACTGTGGATTTTGGTAAACCAAAGAATAAGGACACACAATAATCCAAATAATTCATAACCAATACTTCAGTTACAAGATTTAGATCTAAGCAATTTAAGAATGGCTTCATTGAATGTAATAACCAAAGTTTATGAAAGGAACCAAGGACTAAATGAGGGACGTAAAGAAAGTCTCGCTGCACACCCCCACGAGCCACCGCCTCTTCACGACATGCCACTCCCATTGCCAGCATGCTGCCGAGCCATGATCTGGAATGCTGACGACAAACATTGACATGCCGCATATGCCCTTGGCTCTCCTCAGGTGCACTCACGCCTGTCTGCTCCTCATTTAAAGGGCCCGTGGCAGGAATCCCCAATCCTGCACTCCTTGAGGACATCAGCGGCCCTACTGTTTAAACCTCAGCTGCTCACAACTGCCTTGTCTCAGCAACAGGTCTCCTGGCGTCTTATTGTCCCAGTGCGTGTTGCTGCTACTTCTCTGCTCGTACCTTGCTTGTTCCTGTCTTGTCTCCTACTTTTATTGTTGGTTGCTTGTTTTCCTGTTATTGCCCCTTTGTGCCTTGGTTCCTGTTCTTGCCAATGCCCTGCCTTGCTTATCTTGTTTGTCCTGTTTGTCTTGGATTGACTATCTGGATTCTGACCTCGACCTGGCTCCTGTCTGCTGCCTTCCCCGACCTCTAGCTTAATATCCATTCTGTTGCCTCTTGCCCTCCACAACCCTTGCTTGGACACAACACTCTGTCTGGATTACCCCAGGGACCTATCTAAGTCCTACCAACCGCCAGAATCCAAAGGTTCAACCTATAGAGGAGGTGGCTAGAATAGGTTAAGCTCCAGTTGGTCCCACCTAAGGAGCTGCTCCCCTAGCTGCCAGTGTGGGTCTAGCGAGTTCGCTCATTAGGCTGTGCTGACTGCACTGCAGCAACAAGGGTCCACTTTCTCCATTGGTATTAAACCAGTATTCCCAAGATTCTAGCTTCAGATTTGATTGGAATGATTAAATCATTAAATGTCCAACTTTCTAGTGCACTGGCTCTCTCAAAGCAGTCTTGTTAAGATTCAAAACTAAATTATTTTCAGCTAGCCACACACATTTTGAAAGAGGAGGACTACTGATACAATCATTTGGCAGCAGAGGGCAGGAAGATGAGTCCATCTGTCTACACTAAGGAAAACAAAATTATCAAGTAAGTAATTTCTCCATTTCATAGCATGTAGACAGATGGACTCAGGAGCAGTGGGATGTACCAAAGCTACTCCTGAAAAGGGTGGAAGGCTGCCCACAGTTCAGTCAACACCAGACGTGTAAAGGCTGCTTTCTCCCGGGCCTACACATCAAGACAATAAAACCTGGAAAAGGTGTGTAAGGAGGAACAAATCGCGGCTCGACAAATGATGGGAGACAACAACCTAACCTCCACCCATGACACTGCCTGAGCTCTAGTGGAATAAGCCCTAACCTGAGTAGGCAACGGCTTTTCAGCATCCACATACGCGGTTGTGACCATCTCCTTAATCCAGCAAGCTATCACAGCCTGCGAAGGTGGTTCGCTCTGCTTCCTTCCACTGTGAAGAACAAACAGACTATCCAACTTTCAGAAAGGTTCAGAAACCTCCAGGTACTGCATGACAAGTCTCTTGACATCCAAAAAACACAGGATGCGATACTCCTCCACATCCCGGTTATTAGAGGCAGATTAATTTCCCAAGCAGCCTTTTTGAAAAAAGAACATCTCCGTAAACAGACGAAATTGAAAACTGAATTACTGAAATTAGAAATGGTACATAAAGAAACGCTTGATGAATCTCATTTACAATCATTGCAAAAAATAAGGAAAGAATTACAGAACTTAGAAATTAATAGGTTGGCTTTTCAGTTAAATCAAGTGAAGCAGGAACACTTTCAATGGGATAATAAGGCCAGGAAAAGCAAAGAAATGGACTGATTCAAATGAAACTCCAAGACCACCTTAGGCAAGAAGGATGGAACAGTACACAACTGCAACATACCTGGAGTAACCCGAAGGAATGGCTCCAGATAAGACGAGACCTGCAAATCGGAAATGTGATGCACAGAACATACCTACCAGGAATACTGTCTTCAGGGTTAATAACCGTAAGGAAAGGCTGGGCAGCAGTCGAAATGTAGGACCTGTTAAAAAAAAATCCAGCACCAGGTTAAGACTCCACAAAGGAATTGGCAACCACAAGGGAAGCCAAAGGTGCTTCACTCCCTTCAAGAAATAGGCCACATCAGGATGGGACGATAAGGAGACACCACTTACCATGTCTCTGAAACATGTAAGAGCCGCAACCTGAACCTTCAAGGAATTAAGGGCCAATCCTTTATTCAACCCATTCTGCAAAAAATCCAGAATAAGTGGGCTCTTAACCAAATGAAGAACACTGAGCTCCTTGCATCAGGCCTCAAACACTCTCCAAACCGGCACATATGCTAGAGAAGTGGAAAACCTACGAGCGTGGAGCAAGGTAGCAATCACTGCAGAAGAATATCCATGCTTCAACAGGCGAGCCCTCTCAAGGGCCAAACCATAAGACAGAACCAAATCAGATCCTCATGAAGATCTGGCCCCCTGCTGCAAAAGATCCAAGTGTGGCAGAAGACGAAGGGGGTCCTCTGCAAATCCACAAACCACAGATGCCTGGGCCAATCCAGAGTCACCAGGAACACTAATCCCCTGTGGATTTCGATTCTGTGAATGACCCTGCCCAGCAAGGGCTATGAAGGAAAGGCATAAAGCAACTCGTCTTCCAGCCAGACCTATACAAGAGCATCAATGCCCAGGGACCACAGCTCTCTCCTGCGATTGAATTGAGGAACCCTCGCACTGCAAAAAGTCACCAGCAGGTCTCGGGAGAAAAGGCCTCAGCAATCCACTATCAGCTGATACGCCTCGGTGGACAACACCCATACTCCGGGG
The DNA here is from genome assembly GCF_901001135.1 of Rhinatrema bivittatum. NCBI lineage: Eukaryota > Metazoa > Chordata > Amphibia > Gymnophiona > Rhinatrematidae > Rhinatrema > Rhinatrema bivittatum. The sequence goes on along the minus strand of NC_042618.1, from coordinate 267,558,111 downwards.
TTCAAATTCTCCCTGCTAAGAAAGTCTGCTCATATGTTGCCTTTTCCTGTGATGTGAGAGGCCAAGATAGTCTGAATATGTCCTTCCAACCTTTCCATAAGTTGGTTCATTTCCTGCAACACTTACTGGCTCGTGGTTCCTCCCTGGCAATTGATCTAGACCACCATTGTTGCGTTGTTCAACGTCACACGGACTGCTCGACCCAGTAGTCTGTGGCAGAACTGCAAGCACATCAACCTGACCACCCGGGCTTCCAGGCAATTGATGTTCCAGAGAGCCTCTTCGGCTGTCCAACGTCCCTGGGCCGTCAGCTCCTGTCAGTAGGCTCTCCAACCCCGGAGACTCGCATCTATCATGAGCACCAATCAGTTCAGGGAGGACAAGGGAACTCCATTTCTCTTATGAGCCTCCTGCAACCACCACTCGAGACGAGAGAAGATTTCCATCAGCAAGTGGAGCTGAATTGAATAGTCTGAGACTGCAGGTTCTAACGAGAAAGCAGTGAGTGCTGAAGAGGACGCATATGCACCCTCATCCATGGCACCACTTCCAGTTTTCCGCTATCAAACCAAGCACCTGTAGATAGCTCCACACTGTCAGGCGGATAGCGTTCACCAACTGACACACCTGAGACATCAACTTTTGGATCCGTGCATCTGGTAGAAAAGCCTTGCCCAGCCTAGTGTCAAAGTGAACTCCCAGATACTCCAACGACTAAGAAGTATGGAGACTGCTCTTGGTCAAGTTCACCACCCAACCAAGCTCCTGCAGCAAGGAAATTACCTTGTTGGTCAGCAGACTGCTCCTCTGCTAAAGACTTGACTCAAATCAGCCAGGTTGCCCAAGTATGGGTATACCAGTATCCCATTTTTTCTCAACGCCGCCACCACGGCCACCATAACTTTAGAAAATGTTCTGGGGGCGGAAGCCAGACCAAAGGGCAGCACCCGAAACTGATAAAGGCAACCCAGCACCACAAAATGTAGAAAACATTGGTGCTCTAAACAGATAGGAATATAAAGGTAAACCTCAGAAAATCCAAGGAGGTCAGAAACTCCCCCGATTATACAGCCATTATCACAGATCATAAGGTTTCCATATGAAATGAGTCACCTGGAAATGACAGTTGACACTAGAGGTCCAGGATGGGATGAAGGGGCACAACAAAATAAATGGAATAGCATCACGTATTTTCCTGAGTCGCAGGCACAGGAATCACAGCCCTCAGCCGAAGGAGCCTCAGAAGTGTAGACTCCACTATCTCCTCCTTCTGTGGGGAGTGGCAAGGAGACACCATGAACATGTCCTGAGGAATGCTGCAAAATTCCAGCGCATAACCTTCCTGTATCACTTCCAAGACCCATTGATCCGATGTGATCTCAAGCTACCTCTGATAAAAGAGAGATAGGCATTCCCCTATCTCCTCCTCCCAAAGGTAGATCAGAAAACCTTCATTGGGAAGCTCAGGATGGTCCACCAACCGAGTCTGCTCCTCTCTGACTTGGAGACAAAAGGATTGAGACCTACCAAAAGGCCGAGTCCTCTGAAAGGTCTGGTTTCTGTAGGGACAAAAATGCTTGGAACCCCTGAGATGATCCTCCAGGTATCAGTCCAAGCATGGTCAAAGGGCAAGCGAAGGTCGGGACCGGGTATCAGTCCAAGAAACGTACAACCTGGTGTGCGGAACATGGAACAAGACTCAGGAATGAAGGAAAATAGGAACAGGCGCTGGAACACAGGAATAGACGCAGGAACACGAAAGCACAGGAACACTGGAACAAGCACTGGAACGAGGATGGCAACTAGCTCACACAATGGTGATGACCCGTTTGCCAAGGCGAGGAACTGGGGAAAGGGCCTCGCCTTAGTCGATTCAGGTGATGTCATCCCCGTGGGCCGCAGACCCTTTAAAGAAGCCGTGGGATCCGCGCACACCCGCCTAAGGGCTTGGTCCCAACGAGGGAGGACGCCAAGGGCCTGCGAGACAGAGGACCCGGAAAGAGCAGGAGACGCCGACGAGGAGCACCGGGGACAGTAGCAACTGGCTGCAGGAGATGCTGAACCAGGTCCTGATGGAGTGCGAGCGAGGTGAGCAGGGCCGTCCGCGGAGGAGAAGCGGACGGAGTGCGCAACAGTACCCCTCCCTGTAGACCTCCCCCTAAGCGGTCGGGGCTTCTCGGGGTGAGCACGATGGAAGGCCCGGAGAAGGTCTTGTCTAGAATGTGATGTGCTGGCTCCCACGAGTTTTCCTCTGGGTCAAATCCCTCCCACGTGAGGAGGTACTCCCATCTCCTCCGTCGGCATCGCACATCAAGGACCTCCAGACCTGGAGGATGGTATCCAATGCGGTGGAAACTGGTCCTGGCTGCAGAGGCCGTCGGGATGGCCAGTAAAAAACGAGCAGCCATCCTCAATTACCTGATCATTTCGTTTTCCTTAGTGTAGACAGATGGTCTCAGGACCAATGGGTATAGTGTACGCCTGATAGCAGTCGGAGACGGATCAGATTTCAATCTGACGTCAGCCCCAGTACATATACCCCTGCAGAAAGTGAAGCTCTTCAGTATTCTCCTCTAAAAGCAATTGTGGATATATGTACGACTGACTAATTTAACTAACTTGATTAACTTTTATAACTTGGTTAACTTAATTAACTTGAACTGGTTGAATTGGTTATAGCTGGAGACCGCCAGTGCCCTCAACTGAGAAACGTCAACACCCGGTAGGATGGGTGTTCTAGTTAGAGTAAAGCGCCACGCTTTACTCTAACTAGAACACCTGTGAATCACTGTGAATCACTCGCTGTCGGTGATGTCCCTCGAGAATTACATGAATAACGGGCAGCCGTGGGTGGGATGCTGAGTCCATCTGTCTACACTAAGAAAACGAAATTATCAGGTAAGCAATTTCTCCATTTCCTAGCATGTAGCAGATGAACTCATGACCAATGGGATGTATAAAAGCTACTCCCGAACCGGGTGGGAGGCTGCCCGTGACCCACTTAGTGCTGCCCTTGCAAATGCTGTGTCCTCTCGAGCCTGAACATCCAGGCGGTAAAACCTGGAGAAGGTGTGGATGGAGGACCATATCGCCACCCGGCAGATCTCGACGGGTGACAGCACCTTGGTTTCCGCCCAGGATACTGCCTGGGCTCTAGTGGAATGGGCCTTGACTTGTAAAGGCGGTGGCTTGCCTGCTTCTACGTAGGCCGCCTTGATGACTTCTTTGATCCAGTGGGCTATGGTTGCTCGCGAGGCCGTTTTCCCTTGCTTCTTCCCGCAGTGAAGAACGAATAGATGGTCCATCTTTCATACGGATTCTGACCTTTCTAGGTATCAGACTAGGAGTCTGCCGATGTTGAGATGGCATAGACTACGAGAATCTTCCGAATTCTTATGCTCATCTGGCGATGGTAGCGAGATGGTTTGGTTGAGATGGAAGTGAGACACCACTTTGGGGAGGAACGACGGAACTGTGCATAACTAGATGGTTCCCGGGGTGAGTCTGAGGAATAGCTCCCGGCAGGAAAGTGCTTGAAGCTCGGAGATACGATAGACCGAACAGACTGCCACCAAGAAGGCTGTCTTCAATGTTAATAGTCAGACAGACCGCGAAGAGTTCTGAAAGAGGCTCCTGCTAAGAAATCCGGGAGCAGGTTGAGGTTCCAAAGAGGTACCGGACAACTTAGGGGTGGTTGGATCTGCTTGACTCCTTTCAGAAAGCAGGAGAGAGGCTATGCTGCCGCTCTCACTCTTGGTTCCGTAGCATGACAATGCGGCCACCTGTACCTTGATGGAGTTGAGAGACCTTCTGTAGCCCGTTCTGCAGGAATTCCAAAACCGCCGGAATTTTGACTGAGCGTGGAACGATGTTGCGGTCTTTACACCAGGCTTCGAATGTTCTCCAAATCCTTATGTATGTTAGGGATGTGGAAAACTTGCGTGCTCGGAATAGGGTGTCAATTACTGCCCCCGAGTATCCGCTCTACCTCAGGTGAGTCCTCTCAATGGCCAGACTGTAAGAGAGAATCGAGCTGGATCCTCGTGGAGGATCAGTCCTTGTTGGAGCAGGTCTCTGTATGGAAGTAGAGAGAGGGGGCTCCCTCTCAGCAGTCTTCGCATGTCTCCTTACCACGGTCTTCTTGGCCAGTCTGGGGCCACTAGAAGTACTGGTCCCCTGTGGTGTTCTATCTTGTGGATTATTGCGCCCAATAGGGGCCATGGCGGAAAGGCTTATAACAGAGTCTCCTGTGGCCAGGTCTGTACCAGGGTATAGATTCCCTGGGACTGGGGTTCCCGCCTGCGGCTGAAGAAGCTGAGCACTTGGACATTGGACCGGCTTGCCAGGAGGTCCATGGTTGGTGTTCCCCAACGGTTTACTATCAATTGGAATGCTGTGGTCAACAGTCTCCATTCTCTTGGGTCTAGACTTTCTCTGCTGAAGTAATCCGCAGCGACGTTGTCTTTCCCGGTGATGTGGACGGCCGAGATCTCTTGAAGGTTCGCTTCTGCCCATGATATTAGGGGGTCTATTTCCAGAGACACCTGTTGGCTTCTGGTTCCTCCCTGGCGTTGATGTAGGCCACTGTTGTGGCGTTGTCTGACATTACTCTGACTGACTTGTCTCTGAGTCTGTGACCGAACCGTAGCAGGCTAGTCTGACTGCCCGGGCCTCTAGGCGATTGATGTTCCACCCTGACTCTTCTTTGTTCCATTGTCCCTGAGCGGTCAGCTCCTGGCAGTGTGCTCCCCATCCTTGTAGGCTGGCGTCCGTGGTGAGCAGGATCCAGGATGGTGAGGATAGTCTCGCTCCCTGGCTCAGATACTCTTCTTGTAGCCACCATCGTAGTTGGGTCCAGACTTTGTCCGGGAGCTGAAGGCGTACGGTGTAGTTCTGGGACTGTGGATTCCATCGTGATAGTAGTGAGCACTGTAAGGGTCTCATATGAGCTCTTGCCCATGGCACTACTTCCAGTGTGGATGCTATAAGGCAGAGGACCTGTACATAGCCCCATGCTGTGGGGCGAAGCTCGCTCAACAGGGTTTGCAAATGGGTCATCAATTTCGATCTCCTTGTCGGTGTCAGGGTGACCTTGTCTTGTTTGGTGTGGAACCAGACTCCCAAGTATGCTAAAGATTGGGAGGGCTGCAGACAGCTCTTGCTTCTGTAGACCACCCACCAAAGGCTCTCCAGTAGAGTTTTGACTCTGTTGGTCGCCTGGTGGCTCTCCTCTGGGGATTTTGCCCTGATCAGCCAATCATCTAGATAAGGGTGTACGCGGATTCCTTCCTTCCTCAGTATTGCTGCCACCACCACTATGATCTTTGTGAAAGTCCGGGGTGCTGTGGCTAACCCGAATGGTAGTGCCCAGAACTGGTAGTGATGGTCCAGGATCGTGAAGCGTAGAAAACGCTGATGCTCTTGATGGACCGGAATGTGTAGGTAGGCTTCCGACAGATCCAGGGATGTAAGGAACTCTCCCGGTTGTATCGCCCTTATTACAGAGCGTAGGGTTTCCATGCGGAAACGAGGAATCTTCAGGTGACGGTTGACCGACTTGAGGTCCAGGATGGGCCTGAACATTCCTTCTTTCTTGGGAACAATAAAATAGATGGAATAATGTCCAGTATTTACTTGTTGTGGAGGCACCGGTGTTATAGCCTCTAAAACTAGCAATCTGGTCAGTGTAGCTTCCACTGCCATCTTCTTGGAAGGGTCGTGGCAGGGGGATTCCACAAACCTGTCCGGAGGGAGGTGGTGGAAATCCAGGTAATATCCCTCTCGAATGATGGCTAGGACCCACTTGTCTGAAGTTATCTCGACCATATTTGGTAGAATAGGGCAAGCCTGCCCCCTATGGCTTCCTCCTTTGGATAGGTCAGCTGATTTTCATTGTGGGGTGCGGCTGGGGCCTGGGCCTGAGCTGGCTCCCCTTTTGTTGTGCTTGTTCCGAAAGGACTGGCTTCGGCCTGCAGGGAGGGCCACTTGATATGTGCTTCTATATGGGTTGAAGCACTGTGATCCTCTGCCCCTGGAAGTTCGGGGGAAAGGTCGCTGGTTTCTCTTATTCCTGTCCTCTGGTAGCCGCGGCAGTGGGGAATCGCCCCATTTGTTGGCTAGTTTCTCTAGTTCGCTTCTGAACAAAAGGGTTCCCTTGAAGGGCATCCTTGTGAGTCTCGTTTTGGAAGATGCGTCGGCCGACCAGTTTCGGAGCCAGAGTTGTCTTCTGGCTACCATGGTGGATGACACTCCTCTAGCTGCGGTGCACACATCACAAGCGGCATCCGCGAGAAATGATACTGCTGGTTCCAGTGCCTCCCCAGGAGTGTTGTTCCTGGTCTGTGATAAGCAAGCGTGTGTCACCATGTCTCAGCAGGCCGCGATCTTTAGAGACATAACGGAGACTTCAAAGGACTGTTTGATGATAGATTCCAGACGTCTGTCTTGAGCATCCTTGAGTGCTGCTCCTCCCTCCATTGGGATAGTAGTGCGCTTTGAGACCGCGCAGACCATGGCATCCACTTTCGGACATACCAGGAGATCTTTGGCGGCTGGGTCCAGAAGGTACGTGGCTGCCAGAGCATGCTCCCCTTTGAACGTAGTTTCCGGGGCATCCCATTCCAGGTCAATTAGTTGCTGGCCGGCTTGTAATAGTGGGAAATGACGGGAGGTCTGACTGAGTCCCTCTAGTAGGGGGTTCGTCTTAGGTTCCCCTGAGACACTTGTGCCCGGGATAGCAAGCTCTTTTAAGCTGTATGTGACTAAGTCTGGCAGCTCTTCCTTGGTGAAGAAGCGCCTCATGGTTCGGTGGGGCTCTGTCCCCAGAGGGAGTTCCCCTTCCTCCAGGGGTTCTGAATCCTCATCCGAGTTGTCCGTATCCCCGAAGGTGGGGCTTCTGGACGGTGGGATCACTTCCCTGGGCATAGAGGGTCCCGGGACGTTGAGGTCCTCTGGTGGAGCTTGTGGCCGTGTTATAGGAGGCCCCGGTTCCATGTGGACGAAGGTATGCAGACCTTTGAAGAATTCCACCCAGGAGATAGATGCTGGGTCTAGACTAAAAGGCGCCATGTCCCTGGGGAGCCCCGTTTGAGGGGGGTCCTGCTGTGCAATGCTAGGTCTGGCGTACTGTTCGAGAGGCTGGAACCCGGTACCGGCTGAGAAGGGCCATGATTTGGATCCCCTAGGGCCTCTTCGCACTGTATACACAGGGCCGTGGCCTCCTCATGCTATGCAGCTCTAATGTGGCATGCTAGGCAAAGTCCCTGAGCCTTGAGTTTCTTTTCCGGTGGTGCCATGGCTTGTGCGCGTAAAATACAGTTGTGCGCGCCGGTGTGTCAAAGTTGGCGCGTAGGATTGTACGTGCTCAGGGAGATGATCGAAGTTATGCGCCCGGCACAGTAAGTGCGTGGCTATGCGCGTCGCTTGTGCGCACGGTACTTGGGCGGGAAACGTTGTGCGCACAAGACAATATGGCGACCACCTCGGAGGGTCTCCACGTGGAAGAACCCTCGGATCTAACCAGAGTCTAGCCCTGCTAGGGCAGATCAACCCAGTGGCACTGGTCCCGCTGGTGACCTATGCGACTCCTCGAGCTTCGGGGACCGGAGACTTTTAATTAGATTTCTACCTTACCTTGTCTCGGCGCGTCCCGTTTTCATTCCGGACCATCTCCGGCTGCGGGGGGAGAGGGAAAATACCTTCATCGCTGCGCTCGAGGTTGCACCCACTGCCTCTCAGCCTCAGCCGATGTCGGGGGCTAGGTCCTCGCCGAGGGTCGGCGACCGGACCGAGGCTTGCCAAAGAGGGATCGCGGAAATCACCTCGGGAATTCTCAACTGGGGGAGAGACCCAATGGGTGTCACCGCAGAAGAGCGGGGCTCGTCTGTAGAAGTAAGATTTCTTATTTTGGTTTTCTTTGGTAAAAATTACTCTAACGCTGTGCGAGCGTGCATAGAGTCCCTAACTGCTATGGAGACGGAAAATACTGAAGAGCTGCACTTCCTGCAGGGGTATATGTACTGGGGCTGACATCAGATTGAAATCTGATCCGTCTCCAACTGCTATCAGGAGTACACTATACCCATTGGTCCTGAGTTCATCTGCTACAAGCTAGGAAAGCACTGGTTAACGAACCCTCGGTAGAGAATAGGGTCCCCGTTGTACCGGGGAGGAGCTGGGAGGGCCAGCAGTGCCCGTGAGGGTGATGAACCAGGGTTGGCCATGGCGAACTCTTCAAGATGTGACTGTAATTTCTCCACCGAGGTGGCCAAAGCCTTGATTTATTGCTGCTGCTCCTGGACATGTGTAGCCAGGCCCGGAATAGCCTGCAAGGCGGGGGACTCCGCCGAGTCCATGGCCTTGGCAACCTGTTACGCTGGAGGTGGACCCTTGGCCTGGTGCAGGATTGGTACGGCCCTCTGAGGGGACCCAGAGGGCGCCTGCCACCAGGCGGCGGAGCACACAAGGAGACAGAGGCTAGCTGGAAGTTCACCAATAACGGCCCGGGGGTTCCATGGGTTGAGCCCTTGGATTCCCGAACTGCCTGGGTCTCCTGGAGAGATGAAGGAGAGGTGTGCCCACAAAGAATAGAGGTGCACGGCTGACGGTGAGCAGACGAGCTAGGCCGGAACAGAGCGTACCGGAGGCCACGGGTACGAGGCAGGAACTGAACGTCCTCCGGACAGAGTAGGCAACACTTAGTGGTCTAGCTCGAGGAAGGCCACAGGCAGCGTCAAGGCAGGTGGACCTGATGGTCACAGGAGAAGCAAAGAGAGAGTTTGAATGGAGCGCAAGGGTCAAAGCCAGGATATACGTCCAAGGACGGTCAGCCAAAGCAAGGGTCAGGTTCCAGGTATCAGTCCAAGCGTGGTTAAGGGCAAGCAGAGGTCAGTTCCAGGTATCAGTCCAAGCATGGTCAAAGGGTAGGCGAAGGTCAGTTCCAGGTATCAGTCCAAGTGTAGTCAAAGGGCAAGCAAAGGTTAGTTCCAGGTATCAGTCCAAGCATAGTCAGAGGCAAGCCGAGGTCAGAACCGGGTATCAGTCCAAGAAAGGTACAACTTGGGTTGCGGAAAGTGGAACAACACTCAGGAACGAAGGAACACAGGAGTAGGCGCGGGAACACTGGAACGAGCACGGGAACGAGGATGGCAACTATCTCACACAACGGTGACGACCCTTTTGCCAAGGCAAGGAACTGGGGAAAGGGCCTCGCCTTAAATAGTCGATTCAGGTACAGTCATCCCCGTGCGCCACGGAGTGAGTTCCCGCCGCGGTCTCTTTAAAGGGCTGCGAGATCCACGCTCGCATGCCTAGGGGCGTGATCCCAACAAGGGAGGATGCCGAGGGCCTGCAAGACGCCTGCATGGCGGCCTGGGAGGTCGAGGGCCTGGATGGAGCAGGAGGCAGCAGTTACTGGCTGCTTCTGCGAGAGAAGCATGTTGCGAGCGAGGTGAGCAGGGCTGTGTGAGCAATGGAGAGCGAGAGCGTGAGAAGATAGCAGGAGGAGGGCTGGATTGCTTGCAACTAAGTCAAAACAATCTCAGGGCACCTGGATATCAAACATTTCCAGGTATGCAGAGCAAAAAATTGTTTATCTTCTTATTTTTCATTACTGGGTCTTTGTGTCTGCTATTTTGAAATATTTTATTGGTATCTAGAAATTTTTGATATGAGTTTTTATTTATTGGATATTCCACTCAGCTGTTTAGAAATAATCTGTTCTTTTTGTTAGTATGGTTTTACTGCTACTGATTTTATATTTCTTGATTTGTTTTATAAGGATGGGTAATGTTTCTTTTTTTCCTTTGTTACACTGCATACAGAGATCTGGCTTGTTGGGGTTTCCAATTCAGTTTTTATCTGCATGTTTCTAGTTATGTGTTTTGGTCTCTTTATTCTTTGTTAGGTGAAGGTCAGCACATGTGATTCAGGTGAGGTTTTCTGCTGACGTGTAGTTTCTGTGTAGGGCTCTATAGCAGCCTGACTTGGTCCGTTTTCCTAATAGGAGATGTATTGGTGTCTTAAGGCCTGGTGTAATATTTTCAGTGTTGCCTTTTCTTAGAAAAGGTGGTTACTGTTTAAGTGCTGGAAACTGGTGCTGTTTCGGTGTGGGATGTTTACTATTTATGCAATTTCTGTTCAGACAGAATACGTATCTTTTCCTTGTGTCATTCTTAACAATAAAAGCAAGTTTGCTTACTGTAAACGGTGTTTCCGTAGATAGCAGGATGAATTAGCCATGCTGTCATGGGAACTGTCCATCAGAGCCCAGGAGGCGGAGCTTGTTAGTAGAACACAGCTTTGCTCTGTGCGGCTGCACGTGCCTTCCCACACAGAAAAACAGTCTCTCCTCAGTCTGTGATGTAGCAGTTGGTTGGGAGCTTGCTGACTATCCAGGGAGGTGGGTGGGTCAGCATGGCTAATTCATCCTGCTATCTACGGAAACACCGTTTACGGTAAGCAAACTTGCTTTTTCCCCATTGATAGCAGGGCTGAATTAGCCATGCTGCCATGGGAGTCTTAAGCTCCCGATCACGCTGTTACAGTGCTTAGTTTGAAGTTCTTGTTTGTTTGTTTGTTTGTTTTCTGCGTGATCTAAATCGTGGATAGTCAGTTGCAACTCAGGTGGATATCGTCTGCAAAACAACTTACCCCCAATTTAGCGACATCCAACGTCTGTTGGTCTAGACAATAATGTGACGTAAACGTGTGTAATGAAGACCACGTCGCCGCTTTGCAGATGTCTATTGATGGTACTTGAGAGAGGTGAGCAAGTGAGGTGGACATTGCTCTTACTTGGTGTGCATTCGGGCGAGAGGTTAAGGTCAGTTTCCTCTTGTCGTAGCAAAATTGAATGCTTTGGGCGATCCAGCTGGATATAGTCCGTTTGGCTACTCGGATCCCAGGAGCGTTCGGGTTGAAAGAAACAAATAACTGTGACACTCTTGTTTCCGAACGTGTACGACGTTTATAATACGCCAACGCCCTTTTGCAGTCCAATGTATGCAGCAATCTTTCCCTTTCGTTCTGATGCGGTTTGGGGAAGAACGTTGGTAACTCGATGGATTGGTTCAAATGGAATTGGGTGACTACTTTTGGTAGGAACGATGGGTGTGTCTGCAGTACTACCATGTTATGAAAGAATTGGAGGTATGGAGAGTAGTGCACCAACGCCTGGAGTTCACTCACTCTGCGGGCTGATGTCAGAGCAATGAGAAATACTACTTTCCAGGTGAGGTACTTGATGTGGGCCTCATCCATTAATTCAAATGGCGCTACCATCAATTGCTCCAGCACCAAATGGAGATTCCATGGCACTGGAGGCTTTGAGATGGGCGGTCAAAGATGAGCGAGACCTTTCAGAAATCTTGAAATGAACGGATGGCCAGAGATGGGTTGTCCGTTGTACGGCCTGTGGTAAGCGGCTATTGCACTGAGATGTACTCGAATCGACGAGGTAGCAAAGCCCGTCAGGTACAATGAGTGAAGGTAATCCAGTAATTTCTCCAGTGAGCAGTCCAAGGGAGGTATTCCTTCTGAGGAGCACCATGTCGTATACCGCTTCCACTTGAAACCATAGTTTCTACAGGTAGAGGGTTTTCTCGAGGCTTGGAGAACAGTTTGTGCGGATAGTGATATCCCTTGCTCCATCAAGAGGAGCCGCTCAATCTCCATGCCGTTAGGTGTAGAGAGCTGTGCATGGGATGTAACAGGGTTCCCTGTTCTTGCGTCAAGAGGTTGTCGCTGTCCGGAAGCAATATCGGGTCCGCTATGGACAGATGGAGCAGATGAGTGTACCACGGTTGGTGTGGCCATGCTGGTGTTATTAAGATCAATTGTGCTGCATCTTTTATGCACTTTTGTATTGTACGTGTTATGAGGGGGATCGGAGGGAATGCGTCCTGGGCTATCCAGCTTTTGCTGGCCCAAACTGAACAAAAATGAGGGAGTCTTGTGTTGAGTTCTGTGGAACAACATTTCCACCACCTGTTGGTTGAGTGTCCATTCGTGTGGGTAGAATATCCTGCTTAGACGGTCGGCTTGAGTGTTGACTGCTCCCAGCAGGTATGTTGCTTGCAGATATATGGAGTGTCGAGCCGCATGTTCCAGAATTTACAGGGTTTCCTTGCACAGGGGCCAGGAACCGGACCCTCCTTGTTGATGGAGAACATCGCGACTTGGTTGTCTGTGTAAGCCATAACTCTTCGTCCTCTTAAGTGAGGAAGGAACGTACGAGGGCGTTCTTGATCACTCTGAGCTCTAAGAAGTTGATTTGCAGGCCTTGTTCCTGTGTAGACCACAGACCTTGCGTTTGCAGGTAGTCTAGATGTGCACCCCAGCCCTTGTGTGAGGCATCTGGAGCAAGGACCGCATTGTGCTGGGGAGTGGAGAACAATGCTCCCATCTGCAAATTCTTACCCCGGAGCCACCACTGTATATCCCGCAGCATTGCCTGAGTAAATTTCACCTTGGTTGATAACAGTTGTGTGTGTTGTTTCCATTGTTGTTTGAGTCCCCACTGTAGACTACGCTTATGGAGTCTTGTGTTGGGGACGGTGTAAATGGCAGCCGCCATATGACCCAGGACGGTGAGGATTTGTTGCGCTGACTGTATTTTGACTACCTTTGTAGCTCGAAAGAGGCGGTGCATCTCTAGTCTCCTGTCTTTTGGTAGGAACGCCCTGGCGCGGATGGTGTCGAGATGCGCTATGAACTGAAGAGATTGCTTCGGAGTGAGAATTGATTTTTGGTAATTGACTATGATCCCCAAACTGTTCAGGCATTGAATGGTCTGGTGTAGGTAGTTGCTGAGAATCTGGGGCTCGGATGCCACTAGCAGCCAATCGTCCAGATAGGGGAAAATTTAGATGCTCCGTTGACAAAGATGCACCACCACCACTGCCATGCACTTGGTGAAGACCCTGAGGGCTGCCGTGAGTCCAAAGGGCAGTACCCGATACTGATAGTGTCTCTTCTGAAATTGGAAGAACAGGTATTGCCATGAAGAATGGTGTATTGGAATATGGGTATAGGCATCTTTCAAATCTCTGGAGCACATCCAATCTTTAGGTTGGAGAAGTGGTAAGATCGTCTTTAGGGATACCATCTTGAATTTTTCTTTGACCCAGTGTTTGTTCAACTCACTGAGATCCAAGATTGGTCTCAGGCTACCAGTCTTCTTGGGAATTAGGAAATAAGGTAAGTAGAATCCCTTGTCGCGAGCATGAGATGGAATTTGATGAATCGCTCGCTGGTGGAGGAGGGATGCGATTTCCTGCTGTAGTTGATGTTGTTGGCCCCGAGATTGGGGGGACAACAGGTGCGGTAGAGTGGGTTTGACGTTGAAATGGAGTTGATATCCCTATCTTACTATTTCCAGAACCCATAAATCCGTAGTGATGGCTTCCAAGTAAGGTAATACTCACTGAGGGTGATAATTATATAAGTTCTCTATACCTATGAAATGACAACCCCACTAGAGAACATATATTACAGCACATCAAACAACAATTTGTGCAAACATTTTTATTGAGACCAAATCATTAAGATACCTATCTAGACAATAAATACTATCTAACTCATCCACACACTCACAACCAAACCATTCATCCAATAAAAATTACACAGTATGGTATCTCCAACAGTCAACAGTCAATATCACATCGCAAAGACAGTTAAACATGTAATCATCAAATGGTAAAAAATATACATACAATGATATTGACTAGAAGTTTACTTCAACAAACCATCATATCATGTATTTCTAGCTCATCTTATGCGAATGATATTGCACCAACTGTGTCAACGCTCGTCGAGTCCAGCAATCCAATAGCCTTTGTACTTAAACATCCACTGTGTTTCGAAACGTAGAATCGACACTGTCCAATGGACTATTCCAACAAGAGATCCTTGTTTCACCTGAGAAACCAAGCTTCATCAGGGATTAATTTCCACCGAAATACTACTCGTCAAAAAGTTCACTTAAAACAAACAATTCAATTTTAACACCCACTCAAAACATCACAAAGAACATAAATCCAATTATAACTCTAACCTTACCTTCCAAACGCCAACGTGTACACACTGACAGCGCAGTCCAAATATAAGGTCTTTAATATGCTTTCACCGTGCAAAAATGCGCTTAAATTCATTCAAAATGTTATTTATAGGAAATGCTTCAAACCACTTCATCCAGTCGCAGAAACTGCAACCAAAGAAACATTTAAAGATTAAAATAACAAGAGGAAGCACGCCACATACCTGAGCAAACGCCGAGAACGCCAGATACTTACGTCAAGACCGGAAATGACGAAAATCCCACCGGTTGTAATACAAAGTGACGTCAGACCATACCCTTTTATATAGAGGAAAGTAATCCAATCAATCAGAGAGAGGAGTGACAAGTGTCAAACCGCTTTTTAATGATTTAATATCTTAATAAGTCAAAACCAATATCCAGTGAACCACCGATGAAAATTCATCTTAAAGACGAAATAAACAGCCCCAACATTAAACTAATTCGTTGCTTTATCAAATAAAAGCTGTCCATTCAATGGGGCCATTGAGTCCATGAGGGGAAATAGTATTCCAATTGTATATAAATCTTTGTTCGACACGTCTCAATGTAGAAGATAAATCACCCCCCAAATCCAATCTGACTTTTAATCACAAAAAACTTCAAATCATCCAAACCATGTTTATCCATCCAGTGATTAACTAGAGGAGCATTTTCCTTACATAATCTGATCCTGCTTTTATATTCAATAATACGGGTTTTTATAGACCTCACAGTTTGACCAATATATGATAGGAAACAAGGGCATATCTTATTAAGATATTAAATCGTTAAAAAGCAGTTTGACATTTGTCACTCCTCTCTCTGATTGATTGGATTACATTCCTCTATATAAAACGATATGGTCTGGCGTCACTTTGTATTACAACCAGTGGGATTTTTGTCATTTCCGGTCTTGACGTAAGTATCTGGCGTTCTCGGCGTTTGCTCAGGTATGTGGCATGCTTCCTCTTGTTATTTTAGTCTTTAAATGTTTCTTTGGTTGCAGTTTCTGCGACTGGATGAAGTGGTTTGAAGCATTTCCTATAAATAACATTTTGAATGAATTTAAGCGCATTTTTGCACGGTGAAAGCATATTAAAGACCTTATATTTGGACTGCGCTGTCAGTGTGTACGAGTTGGCGTTTGGAAGGTAAGGTTAGAGTTATAAATGGATTTATGTTCTTTGTGATGTTTTGAGTGGGTATTAAAATTGAATTGTTTGTTTTAAGTGAACTTGTTGACGAGTAGTATTTCGGTGGAAATTAATCCCTGATGAAGCCTGGTTTCTCAGGTGAAACAAGGATCTCTTGTTGGAATAGTCCATTGGACATTGTCGATTCTACGTTTCGAAACACAGTGGATGTTTAAGTACAAAGGCTATTGGATTGCTGGACTCGACGAGCGTTGACACAGTTGGGTGCAATATCATTCGCATAAGATGAGCTAGAAATACATGATATGATGGTTTGTTGAAGTAAACTTCTAGTCAATATCAGTGTATGTATATTTTTTACCATTTGATGATTACATGTTAAACTGTCTTTGCGATGTGATATTGACTGTTGACGATAACACACTTTGTAATTTTTATTGGATGAATGGTTTGGTTGTTAGTGTGTGGATGAGTTAGACAGTATTTATTGTCTAGATAGGTATCTTAATGATTTGGTCTCAAAAATGTTTGCACAAATTGTTGTTTGATATGGTGTAATATGATATGTTCTCTAGTGGGGTTGTCATTTCCCAGTAAGGTAGGCATAATGAAATTCTGCCCGGTGGGTACGGCGGCAGTGATGATGGCAGCGGTACTAAAAAGAGGGTGTCAATTTTGCAGTCACCTGCGGTTGTTGTGATGGTTGCCGTTGTGGTCTTGGCCTTCCCCTTCTAGGATGAGGAGGCTGTGTTGTTGCCCGCTGCGATGGGTTGTAAGGCGGGGGTCGAAACTGTTGGTATTGACGAAAAGGTCGACGAGTATATGACTGCCTGCGAGTAAGTGTGTAATATCTATGAGGGGTGACGGAAGGGTTGTGAGTCAGTGATTGAACCGCCACCGCCTGGTCTTTGAGGTTTGCTACCGTCTCTTGGAATTTGTCGCCGAAGAGATTATCCCCTTTACATGGAATATTCGCTAATCTCTCATGTAACTCTTCCCTAATGGCACTGGATCTGAGCCAGGCCATTCTGCGGGCAGCAATAGCTGAAGCCGATGTGCGAGCTGATGACTCAAATCCTTCATACACCGTACGAAGGAGGTGTCGGATACCCTCTTCCAAATTCTGAATTGGATGATTGACGGATGGCGTTGCGGAGTCTGGATCGGGTAGTGCGGCCTTTAAGGTCTGCAAACTCTCGTAAAGGTACTGCACCAGATAGAATCGGTGTTCACTAATCTGGGAAGAGAGCATAGCGGACTAATATGCCCTTTTCCCGAAGTCATCTAAAAGGTGACTTCAGACATCTAAAAGGTGACTTCATCTAAAAGGTGACATACTTCAGACAGACCAATAAGAAAAATGCACCAAGCTAAACTCTCCTTCACTACGCTCAAAAATACAAAATATGTTTCAACAAGAAAAAGATCATTCACGATAGCTGGAATTAACTTATGGAACAAAATGCCCACAGATCTGCGCCAGGAATCCTGCCACAAGAAATTCAAGCAGAACCTGAAAACCTGGCTGTTTAAACAGGCCTACAATATATGACTACTTCCCTTCAGACAATAACATTTAAGAGACTAATTATACCACTTATTCTAATCATGTTACCTCCAATCACTCTTAGCATTCCCCCTGACCTATTTATACACAGCTCTCTTAATATTGTAACTGATCCATCAATTTTCTTCTGAACCATAAATAATCCACATATGTTTCATATGGCCCATCATGTAATTATTTGTACTCTTAGTTTGATCAGCTGGCCAAATGCGCTTCATTTGAACTTATTGGACATTATTTATTTGCAAGTTTAATACTACCAGCTTTGTACGCTTTTTTTTCGTTATGCTCCCCATGTTATCTTATAGTTTTAATGTTATGAGTGATATACCCTTTTTTTACTTGATTTGGATTGTAAAGCTGTTGCTAAGTTAATGTTCAATGTAAACCGAGGTGATGTTTCCTAACGTGCTGCGGTATATAAAAACCCATACATAAATAAATAAGTAAGTAAGTAAGACATATGGTCACAATAATTGCCTTAACTTACTTCAAATTTAAACCATTCCGAATTCCACAGTGGATTAAGCGATTTGGGATATACATCTGTCTTAAAAGTGATGTTGCCAAATTTTACCTAAAAAAAGGAAAAAACAAAATACAGACAATTTCAAAAGTGATTAAGAAAACAGAACTGTATACAGTTTCCGCCAACCAGTGTGCCATGGCACACTGGGTATGCTTTCACAATTGATCAAGTGTGCAACTCTTGCTTGATAATGCTCTCAGCATCTAGCTGAGACACCAACAATGGCTTTTAAACATGCAGCAGCTCTTTTCTGAGAAAATGTGTAATCATGCATGCCTCTTCTTCCTAGTTACAGCATGAGCCTTGGATTGTGATAATTAATGAGCAGTATGCAAGGCATTGGTAACCAAGACTTGCTTTGTGCAGCACACACATTACACAATGTACCTCCTCAAACCCCACCTCTGAGTCCTTCCGGCCTCTGTCCCCAGGCTGAGTGAGACAAGAAGACTTTGTACTGAGCACTGGATGTGACTCACTCTGAATACTGGGTGCAGCGGCAGTGAAGGAGCTGAGTCGCATGTATATAGAGGGAAGAGGTCCACTGTGGAGGAGAAACTGGTGGGATTTTAAGTGCTTTCCTAGCTCTTCTTTTTGCTATACAAATCCATTCTATGTCCACACTTGCTGCTTCGTGTAGGATAGTGTGCCTCACAACAGTGTAATTGTAGATGTGCTTAGACATAAAGGGCTGGGAAACACTGTTGTACTACATAATATGTGGTAGAAAGAGAAACTGAAGTAGAATCTCTCACTGTTCTGAGAGTTCAATAGGTGAAAACATGCAAGAAGTACACAGATATTACATTTGTAAACTCATGTACATATATTTAACCCTATCAAACAGGGAACCCAGTCTTGAATCAGTACAAGATATGCTCACCAAGATGACATTTTCAGAGAAGCTGACTGGAGTTCAGTACTAAAAGGTATCCTTTACCATAAAGCTTTCCTTTTGAATAGCTCATAGGAAATAAAAAAAATAAGAACCTGGACACCACATGCCCATTGCCAGTAGTTTCATACACATTCCCAAAGCCTAGGTGCAGCAGAAGAAGTGGAGAGGTCAACCCACCAAGATAGACACAGTGTCTTAACTGAATCCACTGGAAGTAACAATAAGAAGGAAGACCATATTTTGCACATAGACCCTGAAAAGGTATAAAAGAGCATGCACACCAAACATGTTGAAGGGACCAGATACGGCGAAATGTCCATTCAATCCAATGAATGCAAGTCCTTCCAATTTTAAAAATCGGATTAAACCACAGAGAAAGATATAAAGAATGATCCCATTTTTTATCTATTTGCTTTTCTAGTAAGGGAAAAGCCCGACAGGGAGAGCTTAATACCAGATTCTTCCGCCACTTCTGAGGAAAAGGAAAGGCTGGATAATATAGTAATGAAAAAGGGAATATCAAACCAGAGCCAGGTAGGCAGAGAAGAAGATGAAACATGATCTAACCATAAAACACCCTTGTCTCAATATAAAGGCATTGTGATATTTAAAACAAGTCAGGAAAGTTCACCCCCTCCCTCTCTCCCATGGATGTATCAACTCACAAAAAACAATCCTCTGGGATTTACCTCTCAAAAAAAAAATCTAAGGAAATATCTTACAAAGATTTATAAATTGCACAAGGAAATAGTATAGGTATCATGTGAAATACATACAATGCTACAGGGACCACACACTAAGTGATTCCTAAGAAAGATACAATGGGGGACCAATGGGAACAAAGATCTTTTACTTTGGAGGATAGAGTAGACGCCATCACAGATAATAAAGATTCTAAATCCCTTTGAAATTGGATAGCCAGGTATTTCAAGCCTGAAGACGCCCACTGAAAGGGAAAATCAATAAACATGTTGCTATGCAGTGCATATTGAGAGGCATTACTTCCAATTTTGCCCAATTTATTTCATATCCAGAAATCTCTCCAAAATGATCAATCAATAGCAATAAATAGAAAGTGTACTATTGGGAAATAAAAAGATATAATAAATATCATCAGCATTTATGGAAAGTTTATACTTCTGTACTCTCAAATGCCAATCCTGATATAAGAGGGTTTTGGGTTTTTTTGCAGACGTGAAGACGTACAATGTCACAGTTACATAAAGATATAACAATAAATAAGGATACCAACACGGTAACCAGTATAACAGAGAGGGTATGCAAATCTTCATTTATTCAGCATCCCCCACCCCGAGATGCTACTAGGAATCCCCAAGCAAGTCAGACTCCAGGCACCCCAAACGCTCCATTCACACCCACCCATACACCATTCGCGCCACCCAACAAACATAACCTCTCCCTCCCAACCCTGCCCAAAAGCCCCAGGGACCCATAGCAAAAACAACCCAAAAAAACCCATGCATGGATGAAGACAAAACAGCATAGTCCATTCAAATTGTAGAAACAGAAGAGACAATAGAATTCCAATGTACACAGTAGCCTGCTGTAAGCAGATGACCTTGAAAAGCGGGCGAGAGAAGAGAATAATATTGCGCCCCACAGTCAGCATATTTCTTATCTGTATTCTTAGGTAAGATAGTAGTCCATCCTCTCCAGGAGACTCTTGTCCATCATACTATGATGCCAGGCCATAATGGATGGCTTGAGTGAGGAATCAGTCCAGTCAGCCAATATCACACGACAAGCTAAGAAAAGCGCAATCCTGCTGAAACAATCCTGGGCCCCAGTGCATTTTGCAGGCAGCGCCTGTGATCCAGCCAGGAGGAGCGCTGCTGACAGTTTAAGAGGTAGCTGAATACATTTAACAATACAGTCCATGACCTGATCCCAAAAAACCTGTAGGGATGAACAAAATATCAGCCGATGAAGCATAGTACCTTCCTCCTGTGAACATTTAATGCATAGTGGAGAGGGAAGGCGGCCCATATGAAAACGCCGCACATCGTCACAAATGGTATGGTGTATAATCCTAAAGTGTAAGTCACGCAGACCCCCATCCTTCAGGCGTATGTGAAGAGAAGTAAAGCAGGAACTGAGAGAGGTAACCATTATATCCATTACACATGACGGCTCCCAATAGGTGGCCAGGAGATAGAGGTGTGTGGCGGACAGCAGGCTTTTTATCAGTCCACTCCAACCTTTTATACAGTTATGGGAATATGCAAATTTAAACATAGAAACATAGAAATGACGGCAGAAGAAGACCAATCGGCCCATCCAGTCTGCCCAGCAAGCCTCACACTTCTTTTTTTCTCATACTTATCTGTTTCTCTTGGCTCCTAGTAACCTTTGGTTCTATTTCCCTTTCACCCCCACCATTAATGCAGAGAGCAGTGATGGAGCTGTATCCAAGTGAAATATCAAGCTTGATTAGTTAGGGGTAGTAACCGCCGCAATAAGCAAGCTACACCCATGCTTATTTGTTTTACCCAGACTATGTTATTCAGCCCTTATTGGTTGTTTTTCTTCTCCCCTGCCATTGTAGCAGAGAGCTATGCTGGATATGCGTGAAGTATTAGTTTTACTTCTCCCCTGCCGTTGAAGCAGGGAGCTATGCTGGATATGTATTATAAGTGAAGTAGCCACATTATTTATCAACAAATATTGAATAAGCCTAATAATTGGTAATACCTATAGCTTATGAACTCTTCGTTAATTTTACATACTCTTGCCCACCCCTGGTTTTTTTTTTTGTTTTTTTTTAAATATAGAGATGGCAGGCCTCCATCCTTCCGCTCCGTGAAGGTAGAACACCAACCACTGGCCACTGACATCCCGCTCCGTGAATGCCTCTGTGGCTACTGCCGCTCCGTGCAGTGTTTTGCTGCCTCCACTTTATACACTTCCTCTAGACCTGATGGATCCACAGTGTTTATCCCACGCCCCTTTGAAGTCCTTCACAGTTTTGGACTTCACCACTTCCTCCGGAAGGGCATTCGAGGCATCCACCACTCTCTCCGTGAAAAAATATTTCCTGACATTAGTTCTTAGTCTTCCTTCCTGGAGCCTCAGCTCGTGACCTCTGCTTCTGCTGATTTATTTCTGACGGAAAAGGTTTGTCGTTGTCTTTGGATCGTTAAAGTTTTTCAAGTATCTCAAAGGTCTGAATCATATCACCCCTGTTCCTCCTTTCCTCCAGAGTGTACATATTTAGATTCTTCAATCTCTCTTCGTATGACATCAGTTGAAGACCCTCCACCTTTTTGGTCGCTCTTCTCTGTACAGCTTCCATCTTGTCTCTGTCTCTTTGTAGATAAGGTATTAGCAAAAGCGGTTTCCTGCAAGAACTCCTAGATAGGAGTCACCTAGATAGGATTTTAGACAGTGCTGGGGAGGAGCCGGCTGTCGTGGTACATGTGGGCACCAATGACATAAGAAAATGTGGGAGGGAGGTTCTGGAAGCCAAATTTAGGCTCTTAGGTAGAAAGATTAAACCCAGAACCCCCAGGGTAGCATTCTCTGAAATGCTCCCTGTTCCACGCGCAGGTCACCAGAGGCAGGCAGAGCTCCGGAGTCTCAATGCGTGGATGAGACGATGGTGCAAGGAAGAGGGATTCAGTTTTGTTACGAACTGGGGAACCTTTTGGGGAAGGGGGAGTCTCTTCCGAAGGGATGGGCTCCACTTTAACCAGAGTGGAACCAGACTGCTGGCGCTAACCTTTAAAAAGGAGATAGAGCAGCTTTTAAACTAGAACAAAGGGGAAAGCCGACAGTCGCTCAGCAGCGCATGGTTCGGAGAGAGTTATCTATAAAGGATACTAATGAAGCATTAAAATTAGGGCATCCCGACAGTGAGGTTCCAATAATTAGAAAAGTAGTCCAAGTGCCTGTAACTAAAAACTCACCTGAGCTAAAAAATTCTAACTTATCCCTATCAATTAAAAAGCAGAATGAAAATACAAACAAAAAACAAACTTTGAAATGTTTGTATGCTAATGCCAGAAGTCTAAGAAGTAAGATGGGAGAATTAGAATGTATAGCAGTAAATGATGACATAGACTTAATTGGCATCTCAGAGACATAGTGGAAAGAGGATAACCAATGGGACAGTGCTATACCGGGGTACAAATTATATCGCAATGACAGAGGAGCACTCGGGAGGAGGTGTGGCGCTTTATGTCCGGGATGGCATAGAGTCCAACAGGATAAACATCCTGCATGAGACTAAATACAAAATTGAATCTTTATGGGTAGAAATCCCTTGTGTGTCCGGGAAGACTATAGTGATAGGGGTATACTACCGTCCACCTGGTCAAGATGGTGAGATGCACATTGAAATGCTAAGAGAAATTAGGGAAGCTAACCAAATTGGTAGTGCAGTAATAATGGGAGACTTCAATTACCCCAATATAGACTGGGTAAATGTGTCATCGGGTCACGCTAGAGAGATAACGTTCCTGGATTAAATGATAGCTTTATGGAGCAATTGGTTCAGGAACCGACAAGAGAGGGAGCAATTTTAGATCTAATTCTCAGTGGAGCACAGGACTTTGTGAGAGAGGTAACTGTGGTGGTGCCGCTTGGCAATAGTGATCATAATATGATCAAATTTGACTGGAAAAGGAACAGTGTGCAAATCCAAGGCTCTTGTGCTAAACTTTCAAAAGGGAAACGTTGATAAAATGAGAAAAATTGTTAGAAAAAAACTGAAAGGAGCAGCTACAAAAGTAAAAAATGTCCAAGAGGCGTGGTCATTGTTAAAAAATACCATTCTAGAAGCACAGATTTAATGACTGGAAAAGGAATAGTGTGCAAATCCAAGGCTCTTGTGCTAAACTTTCAAAAGGGAAACTTTGAGAAAATGAGAAAAATTGTTAGAAAAAAACTGAAAGGAGCAGCTACAAAAGTAAAAAATGTCCAAGAGACGTGGTCATTGTTAAAAAATACCATTCTAGAAGCACAGTCCAGATGTATTCCACACATTAAGAAAGGTGGAAAGAAGGCAAAACGATTACCGGCATGGTTAAAAGGGGAGGTGAAAGAAGCTATTTTAGCCAAAAGATCTTCATTCAAAAATTGGAAGAAGGATCCAACAGAAGAAAATAGGATAAAGCATAAACATTGGCAAGTTAAATGTAAGACATTGATAAGACAGGCTAAGAGAGAATTTGAAAAGAAGTTGGCTATAGAGGCAAAAACTCACAGTAAAAACTTTTTTAAATATATCCGAAGCAGAAAGCCTGTGAGGGAGTCAGTTGGACCGTTAGATGATCGAGGGGTTAAAGGGGCACTTAGAGAAGATAAAGCCATCGCGGAAAGATTAAATGATTTCTTTGCTTCGGTGTTTACTGAAGAGGATGTTGGGGAGGTACCCGTAATGGAGAAGGTTTTCATGGGTAATGATTCAGATGGACTGAATCAAATCACGGTGAACCTAGAAGATGTGGTAGGCCTGACTGACAAACTGAAGAGTAGTAAATCACCCGGACCGGATGGTATACACCCCAGAGTTCTGAAGGAACTAAAAAATGAAATTTCAGACCTATTAGTAAAAATTTGTAACTTATCATTAAAATCATCCATTCTACCTGAAGACTGGAGGATAGCAAATGTAACCCCAACATTTAAAAGGGCTCCAGGGGCGATCCGGGAAACTACAGACCGGTTAGCCTGACTTCAGTGCCAGGAAAAATAGTGGAAAGTGTTCTAAACATCAAAATCACAGAACATATAGAAAGACATGGTTTAATGGAACAAAGTCAGCATGGCTTTACCCAGGGCAAGTCTTGCCCCACAAATCTGCTTCATTTTTTGAAGGAGTTAATAAACATGTGGACAAAGGTGAACCGGTAGATATAGTATACTTGGATTTTCAGAAGGCGTTTGACAAAGTTCCTCATGAGAGGCTTCTAGGAAAAGTAAAAAGTCATGGGATAGGTGGCGATGTCCTTTCGTGGATTGCAAACTGGCTAAAAGACAGGAAACAGAGAGTAGGATTAAATGGGCAATTTTCTCTGTGGAAGGGAGTGGACAGTGGAGTGCCTCAGGGATCTGTATTGGGACCCTTACTTTTCAATATATTTATAAATGATCTGGAAAGAAATACGACGAGTGAGATAGCAAATCTTGCTTACCTGATGTAACAGGTGTTCTCACAGGACAGCAGGATGTTAGTCCTCACGAATGGGTGACATCGAGGATGGAGCCCAACCACGGAAAACTTCTGTCAAAGTTTCAGGAACTTTGACTGGCCCCTACTGGGCATGCCCAGCACGGTACTAACCCTGCAGCCAGCAGGGGTCTCCCTTCAGTCTTGTTTCAAAGCTACAGGCAGTGCCGAAAAATAAAATAAAAACGAACCCAACACCGCGGGGTGGCGGGCGGGTTTCGTGAGGACTAACATCCTGCTGTCCTGTGAGAACACCTGTTACATCAGGTAAGCAACATTTGCTTTCTCACAGGACAAGCAGGATGGTTGTCCTCACAAATGGGTGAGTACCGAGCTGAGGATGTCCTAACATGCACCGAGCTGAGGATGTCCTAACATGCACCAAAAGTACGTAAACCTGGGCGTCATCCTTGATGGTCATTTCACGCTGAAGAAATTCATCAGCAATATACTAAAAGACGGTTTCTTCAAACTCCACTCCCTAAAAGAATTGAAACCCCTACTACATCCCCCCGACTTCCGAACAGTTCTACATACCACCATCTTTGCCAAAACTGACTACTGTAATGCTCTCCTCCTCGGCCTCCCAAACAACTCCATCCACCCCATTCAAATACTGCAAAACACAACAGCCCGGATCTTGACCAACTCACGCAGAAATGACCATATCACACCTGTATTAAAAGACTTACACTGGCTCCCAATTACATCCCGCATCCAATATAAGGCCCTCTCTCTCGTCCACAAGGCATTATACAACCCTGAAATGAAATGGTTTAATGAATCCTTCCGCCTC
The DNA here is from genome assembly GCF_901001135.1 of Rhinatrema bivittatum. NCBI lineage: Eukaryota > Metazoa > Chordata > Amphibia > Gymnophiona > Rhinatrematidae > Rhinatrema > Rhinatrema bivittatum. The sequence continues at coordinate 267,532,921 of NC_042618.1, read as the reverse complement.
CACCAATCCAACAGACCCACCAGACACCAACATCTCGCCACTATGCCTACCCCCTCTCCCAAACTCTATAAACTAACCTCCACGAGAGCCCGAGCGCTCACGATCGCCGGGCCAACCCTTTGGAACACAATGCCAGTTGAACTACGGCAAGAAGAAAACACAAAAACCTTTAAACGGAAGCTGAAGACCTGGCTCTTCACTAAAGCCTACACTTAATTTCTTCATCATCTTCTCCCATCCTTTCTTCTTTCTCCTTACTTTACAGTTTGCCTACCTTCCCCTAATTTCCCAGTGCTCTCACCCCCCCACCCTCCACCCCTCTCCACCCTCCCGTCCTTCCACCCACCCTGTCCCTCTACCCCCCTCCTCATCCAAACTCCTCACACTCTACCTTCCTTCCCCTCTCCCCCTCCATCAGCCATCTTCACTATGTCATCGCTGCTTAATGGATATTGAATTTATTGTTATATTATTTTATTTCTATTTGCATACCTTGTTATTAACATTTAATGTTATATTCCCTCCCTATATCCCACTTCTTACCTCCCCTCCTCTCTTGTTCTATTTTTAACATATTATAACTGTTCGATATAATTCTGTTCGATGTAAAACGCCTACCCAGGCGTCTGTTTGAGTTACACTGTGAACCGATGTGATATCCCTGATGAATGTCGGTATATAAAAATTTTAAATAAATAAATAAAATAAATAAATGTACCCACCGGCGTGCAACAGGCACAACAACTGGGGTGGAATTTGGGAGAGGGCATCCGCACCCTACCGGGAAGGTGGAAGGGTATTGGTACCTCATGTTGGAAAAAGGTTACGCAAGACAGATTGGCCGAAGATGGAATCCTGTCTTCCAGCTTTGTCCAAACAATAGTGGGCTGCAAATGTATGGAGGGAACTCCAGGTTGCAGCCTTGCAGATGTCAGGAAGCGGCACCGATCGAAGGTGTGCTACTGAAGTCGCCATGGCCCTCACAGAGTGTGCTTTGACACGGTCTTGGAAAGGAATGCCAGCTTGCTGATAGCAGAAGGAGATGCAATCCGCCAACCAGGAGGAAAGAGCCTGCTTACCCACAGGTTGCCCTAACTTGTTAGGATGGAAAGAGACGAATAATTGAGTGCTCTTCCTGTGGGCAACTGTACGGTCTAGATAGAAAGCTAGAGCTCGTTTACAGTCAAGGGGATGCAGAGTCTGTTCCCCGGAGTTGGAGTGGGGCCTGGGAAAGAAGATAGGTAGTATGATGGATTGATTGATGTGAAACTCCGAAACTACCTTAGGCAAAAACTTAGGGTCAGTGCAGAGTACCGCCCGGTCCTGCAGGAGTTTAGTGTAAGGCGGATAGGTGACTAAGGCCGGTAGTTCACTAACCCTGCGAGCCGAAGTGATAGCCAAAAGGAATAACACTTTCCATGTGAGATATTTCAGGTCACAGGAGTGAAGAGGTTCGAAAGGCGGTTTCATAAGGCGACCAAGAACCAGATTAAGGTCCCAAGATGGGGCCGGAGGACGTAAAGGTGGCTTCGGATGGAGCAAGCCTTTAAGAAAGCGTGTAACAAGGGGTTGTACTGAAATAGGGACACCCCCAATGCCTTTGTGGAAGGCGGCTACCGCACTAACATGCATTCTAATGGAAGAGGTCTTTAGACCTGATTCTGATAGATGGCAGAGATAGTCCAAGATTTTAGAAATTGGACAGGAAAGGGGAACAAGTGACTGAGAAGTGCACCATGATGTATACCTTTTCCATTTGTATGAATAAGATTTCCTTGTGGAAGGCTTTCGTGAAGCGATCAGGACACGAGAAACTGAATCTGAAAGGTTAAAGGGCTGAAGGACTAACCTTTCAACATCCATGCCGTCAGGGACAAGGCTTGGAGGTTGGGATGGAGGAGGCATCCATCGTTTTGAGTGATCAGATGCGGGTCCTTTCCCAGGGAATGTGCCTGCGGATGGAGAGATCCTGGAGAATGGGAAACCACACTTGGCGTGGCCAGTGCGGTGCTATCAGGATCATAGTTCCCCTGTCCTGACGTAGTTTCACGAGAGTCTTCGACAGAAGAGGAAGTGGAGGGAATGCATAAAGCAGACCGGTTGTCCACGTGAGGGAGAATGCATCCCTCGGCTGAGAGTGCTGGCTCCGAAAGAGAGAGCAGTAATTGTCTACTTTGTGGTTCTGAGGGGACGCAAAGAGGTCTATATGGGGATAACCCCATTTCTGAAACAGAGAGGTCGCTACCAAGGGGTCGAGTGACCACTCGTGTGGTTGGAAGACGCGGCTCAGCTGGTCTGCCAATACATTGTCTGCTCCAGGCAAGTAGGTGGCTCTGAGGTACATGGAGTGGGAGAGGGCTTCTGCCCAAATCTGCGCAGCTTCCTGACACAGAAGGAAGGAGCCTGTGCCTCCCTGCTTGTTTATGTACCACATGGCCACCTGGTTGTCCGTCTGAATTAAGATTGTGTGGTTTGATAGGCAATCTTGAAAGGTCCTGAGAGCATATCGGATTGCTCTCAGTTCCAGGAAATTTATCTGGTGTTTGACTTCCTCTGGTGACCAGAACCCTTGAGTTTGTAATTTGTTTACATAGGCTCCCCAACCGATGTTGGAAGCGTCGGTGGTGAGGATTATCTGGGGAGGTGGTGGAAGAAAAGGCAAGCCCTGTAGGAGGTTGGATTGATTTGTCCACCAGGCAAGAGACAGACGGAGTGCATCGGTGATGCGAACAATGGAGGACAGAGGCTGAACAGCTTCTGTCTATTGGAGTCTCAGAGTCCATTGCGTGATTCTCATGGCTAGACAGGCCATGGGAGTCACATAAACTGAGGAGGCCATGTGTCCCAGTAGAATGAGAAATTGGCGAGCTGTAGCTGTGGGTTGAGACTGCAGCTGGCGAGCTAGGGACACAAGGGTTTGAACCCGTGGATGAGGAAGGAAGGCTTTTGCTTGTAAGGTGTCCAAGTCTGCCCCAATGAAGGATAAGGTCTGACATGGGATTAAGTAGGATTTGTCGTAATTGACAAGAAACCCTAGAGAAAGCAGAGTTTGAATTGTTAGGGTCAGGGAGGACCGAGCTATCTGCTGGGTTGGGGCCCTGATTAACCAATCGTCCAGGTAGGGGTAGACGTGGACACCTGCCTTCCTCAGAAAAGCTGCCACTACCACGAGGCATTTGGTGAAAACTCGTGGTGCGGATGCCAGGCCGAAAGGTAGCACTCGATATTGGTAGTGATTTCGGCCTACTAGAAAACGCAGATATTTGCGATGAGATTACGTGATCGCAATGTAGGTATATGCGTCTTTGAGGTCTAGAGAGCATAGCCAATCCCCTCTTTGCAGCAGAGGGAGAAGCGAGCCCAGGGTTACCATCTTGAACTTCTCCTTGTGAAGGTACTTGTTGAGGGCCCGTAGGTCCAAGATCGGAAGAAAGTCCCCCTGACTTTTTTGGGATCAGGAAGTACCTGGAGTAGAACCCTAGTCCTTGTTGTAAGGGAGGAACGGGTTCTATAGCGTTTGACTGGAGGAGAAGGGATACTTCCTGCTCTAGAAGAACAGAGTGATCGGTGAGTCTCCACGCCTGCCAGGGTGGGGAGTCGGAAGGTAGAGTCAGGAAATTGAGATGGTAACCCTGTGCAATTATTGCTATCACCCACTGATCTGTGGTGATATGACGCCACCTTTCTAGAAAGTGGCACAGCCGACCTCCTACTGGTATGGCTGGAAGAGGGGTTTGGCAAGTGCTCTCTAAATGAGAGTCAAAAACCCGCCGCAGGGCCAGGTTGTGGAGCTGGTGCGGGCTTTTGTTTACGAGACTGGCGAGGTTGAGTTTTATGGTAAGACCTCGCAGGCCTAGCCTTGGCTAGTGGGGGATAATACTTCCGAGGCCGGAAAAAAGACTTTTTGGAGTCTTTTCTAAACGGCTGTTTAGAAGTCAAGTCAGGAGGAATGGATGAGAGCTGTTTAAGGGTCTCATGATGATCTTTTAGTTCAGCAACAATTTGCTGAATCTGCTCACCAAACAAGTTATCCCCTAGGCAAGGCAAGTCAGAGAGTCTGTCCTGAACGTCCGGACGAAGGTCAGATGACTTGAGCCAAGCCCAGCGTCTAGCAGAGATAGCCGTAGCAGAAAGTCTAGAGGAAGCATCAAAGATGTCATACGCTGTTCTTATTTCATGCTTCCCAGCTTCAAAACCTTTATTTAGAAGGGATTGAAGCTGTGGCTGGAACTGTTCTGGTAAGGCATCTGAGAACTCCTGCATTTGTTTAAGGATGACCCTATTATATTGAGTCATGTATAGCTGATAAGAAGCTATCCTACAAATCAGCATGGCTCCTTGGTATACCTTCCTACCTATACCATCTAGGAATTTGTTTTCCTTAGTAGGAGGTATGGAAGAATGTGGCTTTATTCGTTTAGCTTTCTTTTGAGCTGATTCTACCACAACAGAATGATGGTCCAATTGTGGTTTCTGAAAGCCAGGTGCTGACTGTACAAGGTAGGTAGAGTCAGCTTTTTTGTTTACCGGAGCAACAGATCCAGGAGATTCCCAATTCTTTTTGAGAAGGTCTAGAAAAACCTGATGAATTGGAATAGAGGTGATGACCTTAGGGGCATCCAGGAATTGGAGCAATTCCATCATCTGGTGCCTGTCATCTTGTTCAGATTGAAGCTGGAAAGGGACCAACTCAGACATGTCCTTCACAAAATTTATGAAAGAGAGGTCTTCAGGGGGAGAACGCTTTCTACTCTCCGGAGGAGAGGGTGGTGAAGGCAAATCATCGGTGTCAGTCGAGGTATCATCACCCCAAGTGTCATAAGGATCAGGTTGTTGACTCTTAGGACCATGAGCGGGCTGAATACCTGAAGGCCCCGGTTGAGGCTCCGAAAAACTCGAAGGAATCACCGGGGGCATCGAGAACGTCCTCGATGGAATTGATTTCGGCATCGGTATCGGTGCCGGCATCGAAGGAACCGGTGTCGGCATCGAGGGACTCTGTGTCGGCATCGGAATCCTCGGTCGAGCTGATGTGCGTATCGCCCCCGAGGAATGTATCGGTGGCGAGGGACGACAAGGCACCGATGGAACTATCCCTGAAGGGGGAATTCGATACGGTGTTTCTCCACCTGATGAGAAGGCTGTCGGTGATCCGGGTATTGCTGGTGGAAGGGCATTCATAAGCGCCTCCATCCGGGCAAGCAGCGGCGCCAGTGCTGCTGGAATCGGATCGGTGACCGGTTCCACTCTCGGTGCCGGAGTCGGTGCCGGAGGAGTCTGGAACCGTAGTATCGCCTTGTCGATGGCCTCCTGGACCAGCCGGTCCAGTTCTGCCCGGAGACCTGGGGTAACGAGACCAGGCTCGACGGGAGAGGGAGGCTGAGGCTGAGCCGGAGGGACCACCGTCACTGGTGGAATATCGGCTCCCAAACCCCGGAGGGGTGAGGGTTGCCTCTGTGTCTGCAAGACAGGAGTGGACGGTGCCACTTCTGGTCGAGACTTCTTTGGCGGAGGCTCGGACGGTACGGAGGTCGATGACATCGATTCCTCGACGGGCCGAGACTTATGACGTCGATGGCGATGTTTCTCCTTCCGATCCCCTCGATGATTAGGGGAAGGGACAGGAGTCGATGGCCGTGAAGACGTCGATGGCGGACGGTCACCGGAGGGTTGTCGATGATGATGAGACTTCGACGGTGCCGGTTCCGATGACGTCGATGCAATCGATGGCGTTGGGGTACGAGCATGGAAAAGGAGTCCCATCTTTTCCATTCTGGCTTTGCGACCTTTTGGTGTCATTAGGGCACATTTGGTGCAAGTCAGGACATCATGCTTGCTTCCTAAGCACAAAACACAGACTCTATGTGGGTCTGTGATTGACATAGTTCGGGTACAATCCGGACACCGATGGAACCCCCGACGCCATGGCCATAGGCCAAAAAATTTAGCCGCGGGACTGTCGACTGCCAACGGGCCTCAAGGGCCAAACTCGACGGTAGTCGACCAAACGACGGAAAAAACTTACCGAAGTTTCGCAGATGAAAAAATTTGAAGAAGGGAGACCCCTGAGGGGCAAATTTTCTTCAGAAATTTTTAATTGAAGAATTCCTGTCAGGAACGTGGTTTAGAGCTCTTTGACCGCGTGGCTACTGCTGCGCGGAAAAAAGAAGACTGAAGGGAGACCCCTGCTGGCTGCAGGGTTAGTGCCGTGCTGGGCATGCCCAGTAGGGGCCAGTCAAAGTTCCTGAAACTTTGACAGAAGTTTTCCGTGGTTGGGCTCCATCCTCGATGTCACCCATTTGTGAGGACAACCATCCTGCTTGTCCTGTGAGAAAATCAAATTTGCTGATGACACAAAATTGTTCAGAGTAGTTAAATCACAAGCAGATTGTGATAAATTGCAGGATGACCTTGTGAGACAGGAAAATTGGGCATCCAAATGGCAGATGAAATTTAATGTGGATAAGTGCAAGGTGATGCATATAGGGAAAAATAACCCATGCTATAATTACACAATGTTGGGTTCCATATTAGGTGCTACAACCCAAGAAAGAGATCTAGGTGTCATAGTGGATAACACATTGAAATCGTCAGTACAGTGTGCTGCGGCAGTCAAAAAAGCAAACAGAATGTTGGGAATTATTAGAAAGGGAATGGTGAATAAAACGGAAAATGTCATAATGCCTCTGTATCGCTCCATGGTGAGACCGCACCTTGAATACTGTGTACAATTCTGGTCGCCGCATCTCAAAAAAGATATAATTGCAATGGAGAAGGTACAGAGAAGGGCTACCAAAATGATAAGGGGAATGGAACAACTCCCCTACGAGGAAAGACTAAAGAGGTTAGGACTTTTCAGCTTGGAGAAGAGACGACTGAGGGGGGATATGATAGAGGTGTTTAAAATCATGAGAGGTCTAGAACGGGTAGATGTGAATCGGTTATTTACTCTTTCGGATAGTAGAAAGACTAGGGGGCACTCCATGAAGTTAGCATGGGGCACATTTAAAACTAATCGGAGAAAGTTCTTTTTTACTCAACGCACAATTAAACTCTGGAATTTGTTGCCAGAGGATGTGGTTAGTGCAATTAGTATAGCTGTGTTTAAAAAAGGATTGGACAAGTTCTTGAAGGAGAAGTCCATTACCTGCTATTAAGTTCACTTAGAGAATAGCCACTGCCATTAGCAATGGTAACATGGAATAGACTTAGTTTTTGGGTACTTGCCAGGTTCTTATGGCCTGGATTGGCCACTGTTGGAAACAGGATGCTGGGCTTGATGGACCCTTGGTCTGACCCAGTATGGCATTTTCTTATGTTGCCAATGAAAGGTCTGCAAATAGTGTCGCGCTTAAAGGTAAGCAAAGAAAAACTTAGGTTGTAGCTGATAATTTTTAACCATAGTCTCATAGCGTAACACATGAGGGGTGTCTTCCTCAAAGTAGTGAAAAGCATACATAAAGGCCACGATGGACCCACATCTGAAAAACCCCACTGGCACCCAAGCCCAGCTGAAAATCACAATTACCCACTAACGGGGTTAACAATGAGAAAGGACTAGGTAGATTGTAAAGATTGCGTATCCATCTCCAAGCCCATCGACAAGGTTGCAACAAACATTTGGGAATGGCGAGCAGTTGGAACTTGGCTGCCGGCGCCTGCACTAAATATTGGGGAGACCAGGGTTAAGCCATGCGGGTTATCAGCCCCTCCTCACAATAAGTATAAGTATCAATAATCCATTCTCCAATAAATCGCATCTGGCAGGCAACATTGTATACACGGAAATCAGGCAGTCCCATCCCTCCTTGTGTCTTAGGATACGTCAAAGTTTGATATTTAATCCGAGCACGCTTACCCGCCCACAAACATTTAACCAGCCCCACCTGTAATTTCTTAAGATCATGCGTAGTAAGCCAAATTGGAAGCATATGAAGCTTATATAACAGTTTAGGAACAATCATCATCTTTATTAACCCGCAGCGCCCAGAGAAAGTGAGAGGGAGAGACTGCCAAGCCTGCAACTGCTGCCCAAGATTAACCAAGACTTCCCGGATATTGAGCTCATATAATTGATCCAACTCTCTAGGGCAGTAGTTCTCAACCTTTTTTCTGTCGGGACACACCTGACAGATGGTTCTCACATGCGTGACACACTGACCCATGATCGTCACAGGGCTAGATGTAAATGTACAGTTTGCATCCACGGGAACCCCCCTGATCCACAATAATGGATGTAAAGCAGAATTATGACATTCCCCATTCAACTCACTCTACAAAAAAGACATTCTGGTTCTGGTGTCATCTCAGTAACAGCAACTCAAACTCCTTCTACTTTCAGGCTCAACAGCCCTACTTATGAAAAGACAGCAGTTTACCACCAATGCATGTCCTCTTGAGAAAACGCAACAAATAAGACTGATAAAACACTTACATGCTAGTAAAATATCTCTGTAACAGACACAGAACCGACCTAACATACTCCCAGGATCTGTAGTAATGCACATAAACTAATCCACACACAGTTACACCTGTATTATGGAATACACTCAAACAGGAGCAACCCTATCTATGAAAAGGCAACACTACAAATATTAAATCAGGCCCTAAAAACCAATACACCTCTTATTAGGAAAACAGAACTAGCAAGCAGCTATAGATCCCCACACAGAAATAATTGTAAAACTATACTAATAAGCAGAATAAATGTTTCACAACAACTATGAACAGAATAACATCCAACAATTAAAAACTCAAAAAACTATTAAAAATTCTCCAAACACCAATAAAATATTTCAAAAAAAGCAGACACATCACATAATATTAAATAATTAAAATAGCAGTCAATCAAGAAAAATAAACTTAAAAAGCCACCTTTACTTACCCCCTCCAGCAGCTCTCCTACTCCACTTCCATGCAGGCTGTAGCACACACCAGAAGCAGCAGTAGTGGCTAAGCTCTATACTCATGGTCCTCTTCCTTAGGGCCCATGTCTCTCACACACACACACACACACCATACCAGTCATGCCCCCATGACCAGTTTCTGTCTCTCACACACCAATCATCTCCCAGTCTTTGACAAACACACCAGTCTCCTTCCTGAACAGTTTCTCTCATGCCATACACACACACACAGGCTTCCCACTCCCGTGTTCCACTTACATATATGGGCTTCTCACTCTCATAATCACTTTCTCTTTCTCACATACACTCACCAGTCTCTCACTCCCATGCTTGTTCTCTCCACATGCACAGGCTTCTCATTCCCATAATCACTTTCTTTCTCTTCCACATACACACACACCAGTCACCTGATCTCTCTCATGCATACACACACACAGGCTTCCCACTCCCATGTTCTCTTTCAGATATACATGCTTCTCACTCCCATGCTGTATCTCACACACTCCCAGCTTTCTCACTCCCATGCTCACTCTTCACATGCACAGGCTTCTTATTCCCATAATCACTTTCTTTCTCTCTCTCACATACACACAAACACTCACCAGTCACCTGATCTCTCTCATGCATATACACACACACATAGGCTTCCCACTCTCATGTTCTCTTTCAGATATACAGGTTTCTCACTCCCATGCTGTGTCTCACACACACCCAGGTTCTCACTCCCATGCTCACTCTCTTCACATGCACAGGCTTCTCATTCCCATAATCACTTTCTCTGTTACACACACACACACCCAGTCTCTCTCTCATTTCCATGCTCGCTCTCCACGTGCACAGGCTTCTCATTCCCTGAATCACATTCTCTCTCTCACATTCACATACACACCAGTCACACCGTCACCTTACCAACCAGTCTCTCTCATATACATGCACACACACAGGCTTCCCACTCCCATGCTCTCTCTCACATAATCAGGCTTCTCACTCCCATGCTTTCTTTCACATACACCCCCACAACACCAGGCTTCTTACTCCCATGCTTTCTCACATACCCAGATTTCTCACTTCCATGCTTTTTCTTTCTCTCTCTCTCTCTCTCTCACACACACACATCCCTGACTGTCTCACACTCTCACATACACATCAGTCATCTCCTTGAGCAGTCACTTTCATTGTCTCTCACATATACACATACATCAGCTCTCTGACCAGTTTCTCTCAATCACACACATACTCTCGATCAAATACATTCTCTCACTTACACACAGGCTGGCTGGCTGCTTCTCTCTCTTTCTGTCACTCACTTCCTCTCTCCCCCCCCCCCCCCCCCACCCCGAGCACAAACGGTAGCTGCTCCTCCTCCTCCAGGCCCCGCAGGCCAAGAAGGAAGAATTCCATTGATCACAGGAGGCTCATGCTGCTCTCTCCTTTCCCTTCCGCTTTCTCCCCCAGAGCAGGAAGATCAGCTGCCTCTCCTGCTGCCACCGGACTCCTGCTATCTTCGGGCGTCCGAACTTCCTGTCGGGGGGGGGGGGGTAGCGGAAGCGCAGCGCACAACGTCCGCTTCCTCCCTCCCCCCCCCCCCCAAGCAGGAAGATCGGCGGACCATACGGCCCGACGCCCGAAGATAGCAGGAGAACGGGTGGCAGCAGGAGAGGCAGCTGATCTTCCTGCATTGGGGGGAGGAAGCGGAAGCTGCGCGCGGCGCTTCCGCTCCCCCCCCCCCCCCCCCGAACAGGAAGACTGGTTGGCCATACGGCCGCAGCAGCGCTTCCCCATGTGTGCCGTGATGGCGCGCGAGGCGTGGGTTCTCTTGCGGCACGGCCTTTCTTCTTCCCGCGCACCACTTCCTGTTCCGGGTCCGGGGGGGAATGCAGGCGCGGGAAGAAGAAAAAGGCCAGCCGCGGATGCCACAGCTTTTTTTTTTTGCACCACTGCCGTTCCCGCTGGGCTTGAACGTGCTGATAGCCCGGCGGCAACGGCAGCAGGGAAGAACGAGCAGCGGGAGGGACCGGGAGCCACGCGACACACCTGCCGGTGCTTGGCGACACACTAGTGTGTCGCGACGCACCAGTTGAGAACCGCTGCTCTAGGGACCCAAACCCCCAAATATTTCAACTTCCCGGGTGCCCATATAAAGGGAAAGTAACTAGACCAGGATGTAGGGAGATAGGAATTTAAGTCTAAAGCCTCAGACTTGGAAAAATTAATGCGAAGGCCCGCGATTTACTTAACTGTGTGAAAATGCAAAGTATGACCGGCACACTCTGCCGAGGCCGGCCTACAAATAACAGAATGTCATCTGCGAACAAAGCAAGTTTAATGGGGTGCCCAACCAAACTAAGCCCCCAGAATCTGGTAGCGCAGCGAAGTTTTTCTGCTAAAGGCTCAATTGCCAATACAAATAAAGGGGAGAGCGGGCATCCTTGACGCACCCCACATTGTAAAGGGAAGGAGGCCGTCAAGCCCCCATTAATAAGAAGTCGAGCACTGGGGTTTTTTTTATAGGACCTGTATCCATGAAAAAAATACCCTGTGATCCCATATTGTTGAAGGACCCAACACATATAGTCCCAGGATAGGGAATCAAAAGCTTTTTCAGCATCTAGACCAGTGGTTCTCAACCCTGTCCTGGGGACCCCCCCAGCCAGTCGGGTTTTCAGGATAACCACAATGAATATGCATGAGAGAAAATTTGCATACACTGCCTCCATAACATGCAAATTTTCTCTCATGCATATTCATTGTGGATATCCTGAAACCCGACTGGCTGGGGGGGTCCCCAGGACAGGGTTGAGAACCACTGATCTAGACTAAGGCCTCCTCCTGTGAATGGTAGCTAAGGGCTGCAATAAGACGTCTCACATTTTGGACCCCTTGTCACTGTTGGACAAAGCCAGTCTGATCTGAGTGTATCTAAGTAGGCAGGACATTACTAAGCCGAGCCGCTAGGACCGCCACAAGGATTTTGAGGTCAACATTAATGAGGGAAATGGGTCTGTAAGACCCCACATCCTCGGGATCCCTCCCCTTCTTTGGTAGAAGAATAATTGTCGAGCAATTTTCTTCCGGTGGGAGGTGTGGGCTCTGAAGCAAAGAATTATAGTAAGATACGAGACTCAGCAACAAGGAAAATTTAAAGCTTTATAAAACTTATTGCTAAGTCCATCCGGACCAGCCGCCTTTCCCTTTTTAAGTTTCTGTATAATGGCAAAGAGTTCAGAGTCCACAATGTGTGCATTCAGCACCTGGAGCTGATCACCCAGTGGTGGAGGCCAAACGAAGTTTTGAAAAACCTCCGCCGTCACAGACGAGTTGTGTTATTTGGAGGCATACAGTGTCTTATAATAAGCTACAAAACTAGCTTCAATGTCTTTCTGATGAGTACAATAGGCTCCATCATGTCCCCTAACCCACGTAATAAAGGATTTTGTCTTTCGGGGTTTAACTAAATTGGCAAGGAGTTTACCTGGGACATTCCCTTGTTTGAACAGCTTATATTTAAAATAACGTAATGATTTGGAGGCCCTTTGATGCAGAGCATTATTTAAAGCTTTGCGCACCCGATCCACCACCTGTTTGTTCACTGCGGTGGAATCCCTTGCAAATTTGCCCTGCACTTGTTTTAACTCTGCGGTCAGGCGCAATATTTCAGCATTCCTCTTCTTATTCTGCGTGGCAGCATAGGCTATAATTTTACCCCTCATTACCGCTTTGCCAGCGAGCCAGAGCATTTGTGGGGCAATATCGGGCTTGTTATTAAAATGAATATATTCTTCCCAGCCATTTTTAAGATATTCTTGAAAGCATACGTCACAATCCAAGTCTGGAGGCATTCGCCAAGAAAAGGCAGAGGGAAGGGACTTATCCATGCGGAAAGTGACAGAAACAAGAGCATGATCAGAAATGGAAATAGCCCCTATGGTAGCATCAGCAACCCGAGGAAAAAAATTTTCAGGTATCAAAATATAATCCAGCCGGGAGTGAGAGCCATGCAGGTGAGAATAAAAAGTGAAATCTTGGTCCCCTGGGTGCAGTAGTCTCCAAACATCCATTAAATTTAACTCGTGACAAAGAAAGTTGACGCCCAAGTTTAGGTCATTACTGCTCAAAGGCCTCGGGGGCTTACAGTCAACTTGCTTGTCCATAATATTATTAAAATCTCCTCCCAAAATAAGGTCACAGTCAGGCAATTTAGTTAAAATACCTACCAGATTGGCAAAGTAATCGTGGGAGTAGACATTTGGAGCATATACGTTACAGAGAGCTATGTGCTGTTGGTAAAGTGTCCCCACCACCACCACATATCGACCCTCCTCATCCTGCAAAACCCTATCCAGCTGAAATGGCACCTGCTTATGTATAACTATTGCCACTCCTCTCTGTCCTTAAGAATAAGACGAGGAGTAACAGCTGTCCACCCATTCCCTCTTCAGTTTATGATGTTCCACCTCTGTCAAGTGAGTCTCCTGCAGAAAGACCACCTGAGCTTTTAAGCGCTGGAATAAAGACAATAATTTTTGCGTTTAATTGGAGAATGGATACCATCCACATTCATGGACGATACTTTAATCGACACCATGTCAGTTGGCTAAGGGATCAAAAAGTACAAATTGCAGCAGGAAAGAAGCAATTACAGTAGGCAGACCGAACACCCCCCAGCCTGGGTGTTCCATCCCTCACCTCAGAACAAGATCCATGAACAGTACAAACAGACTTGAAAAGCATAGAGACTCCTGGGCTTCCCCTTGTGCATGCCCCCCCCCCCCCTCCCATCATACAGATCCACACTTACACATTTGAACTGCAGCCATACCCACATATACCACAAACATACAAAACACATCCTTACCCAGAACATCTTACTCCATAAGAGGCACAAAGTACCCATCCTCCCCAACAGGATCATGGGCTTCCCTCCACCCTCCCCCCCGCCCCCACACCCCCCAACTCCCTCCCTCAAAACATAGTTCTGCTAATATGGGTGATGGGCTGAAAAAACTTATAAAGCAAAAAACTTAACCATCTCCCAATCAGAACAAAAGGACAATGTGATATGAGAGGGTTTTGACATATTGTGATAGCAAGTGGTTCCACGACCAAATTAAATAAGAGCAGGGAGAGTGGGAAACTCTGGTGGGTTCCCTGACCCAAGGAAAATTAAGAAGGCAAACAATTATTGATAAACAATCGGGCCTTGGGATCACTGTATAATATCTGATCCATGAGAAGAAACCTAGGTCCAAAACCCATCCATTCCATGAATTTAAATAGATACATCCACTCTACCCTGTCAAGTGCTTTTTTAGCATCCAAGAATAAAACAAATGCTGGATAGTCAATTTGTTTGGCACTATATAAGAGATCAACTACTATATACTACAACCGCTAAAGACTGTTAAAATTACAGCAGTAAAAATGATTATGAAATAAAACAGTCAGGGGCGGATTTTAAGAGGTACGCGCGGGTGTGCACAAATGTACGCCCGATTTTATAACATGCGCACGGCTGCGCGCACAGGTTATAAAATCCGTGGTCGGCGCACCAAGGGGGTGCATACTATTTATTTGTTTGTTTTTCTATACCGGTGTTTGATCTAGAATATCACATCGGTTTACAGAGTAACTAGGGTTTTAAGAAAATGGGTGCTTCTTATTATACAATGAAACTTTAAAATATTTTTACATTATATTTCAACTGAGCAAGGGGGCAATAATATATCCTGTAATGTGTCTAGTAATCTAACAACATAGTATATAGTAACAAAGATTTTTTACATTATTTTTAAATGAGAGTAATGGGAGAAGTATATTCTGCAAGGAATTTTACAGTATAACATAAATCATGGTAAAAAAAATAACTTATCATTAGGTAGTGATATAACTTGTAATTGTACATAATAATCATTAGGTAGTGGTGTAACTTGTAACTGCACAAAGATTAGAATAAGCTATAACATATGATTATCTAGTAGGGCAATCAACATTGTTTCTCTTGACTGGCATGGAGTAATGTAGGGAAACCGATTTTGTCATTGCATCGAACTGCTACTACGGATACCATAGTGATATTTGTGAAGATTTATGAGTTCTAGAGATAGCATAACGGACATTCAGGTGGGGGAGGGGTAGGAATGTACTTTGTAAATGAAGTGTTGTAGGTGGGGTCAGGAAGTCTTGAGGGGGTGAGGTGGATGGTGCTATGGGAGATATGGGGGGGGGGGCGCGGTGGGTCTGCAGGGGGGGTGTTCTTCTAAGTCAGATGGCAGATAGGCGATTAGGTAGCGTGCGCCGAGCCCCGATGGCTTTTCCCGTTCACTCCGAGGCCGCTCCGAAATCAGATGGAACTTTCCTTCTGCCCCCCCCCCCCACCTTCTCCTCCCTTCCCCGCCCCCCAGCCCTACCTAAACCCCCTCCCTCACCTTTGTTTTACAAGTTGCGCCTGCCTCCAGGTAGGCTTAGGTTACGCACGCTGGCCAAGTGCAGGCGCGCGATCCCCCGGCCTAGTTGCCCTATGTAGGCCTCTGGCCATGCCCCACCCCAGGACATAGGCTCGGCACGCATAGGGCTTTTAAAATCTGCCCCTCAGTATTTAAACTATCTCAATCTTTGTTTATTAAATTATTGCATTATAAAGACTGGACCGCAAGATCAATTGAAATGTATGAGTGGTTCATTGATAAGGGTAACCCAGCTCATGTCTTAAAAAGATCATTTAAGAGAGATCGGTGGGCTCATAGGGACCTTTTGTTACAACTCCACCTCCCTCGTGAGGGAGCTAAATTGGCATTTGCTCTTCCTTACACTGCTGACACCTGGCAGGTACAAAAAAGTATTAGGATGTTTTGAAGTTACATGAAGTATTCCAAGAGGGTCCTACTTTTGCTCCGACTAGAGCTCGGAATTTAAGGGACCAGTTGGTTCAGTTCTTTCTAGTACCAGCAGTTGACACAACCCAACAACAACAATGCCATTTTTCTTGTGGCCATTGTATAAGCTGCCAATTTTCTTTCAATGGTGATACTTTGAATTTACCTGGACGCCATCCTTTTAAATTGACCTTTTTTTTTTTTGAGCAATCACGTGATGTGGTAGCTGAGAGGACACACTTCTCCCTGGCTCCAGACCCGCCCCAATCGCGCCCCATCTGACAGCGAATTTGCTTCTTAGCTAAGCACAAAATTTCATTGGGGACAGGGCATATGTCAGTGATCCAGGCTCGGGGGAAACCATGGCCATCAATGCCGGCAAAGACCAGCAAAAAAGAGAAAGAAAAAACGACGGCATCTGAATCCAAGATGGCGGACGCAGCGGACAGTGAGTCTCCCTCCCCCCTTATGCCACCTACCATTGAGGAAATAAAAATAGTGGTGCGCGAAGCCTTAGAAGACAAATTATCACAAATCACAAACCAGCTGGGGGAGGTTCGAGATTCGCTGGCAGCGATCCCCCCCCGCATTTAGAAATAACAGAGGCACGGATCTCGGAGCTAGAGGACACCGCGGGGGTCATGACTGCTAAAATGGTGGACGGAGATAAAAGTTTACAGGCCCTCCAACTAAAAGTCGATGAGCTGGAAAACAGGGCACTCTGCGATAACTTGCGCTTCCTGGGCTTCCCAGAGACAGTGGAGGAGTGCTCCCTGTGTTCTCTATTGGAGACTTGGCTCCCGGAGGTGCTTGCCTTGCCTCACTTTTAGGGGAAACTCATGGTGGAGCCCATAAACTGGGAGCGAGATCCTCACCATCGGGGCGTCCTCGGCTGGTCATCGCAAAAATTTTAAACTCAGCTCATAAGGCTGAGCTCTGGAAGGCATCCCGTTCGAAAAAGGAATTACAATATCAGTCACATTCCATCAGAGTCTTCCAGGATTTTTCAGCATCAGTGTCCGAGGCCAGGCAGGGATTTTCATCGCTCTGCTCCACTTTCCACAACCAAGGTATCAAATTTGCTCTTTTGTTCCCGGCGCATTTGCGGATCCGGAGCGCAGACAAGGTCCATACCTTTGATACCGTGAAATTGGCCCGGGCTTTCGTGGATTCTATGGATTCCTAAACTGGTTTTTCTTTCTTCTTTTTCTCCCAAATACTTGTCACTTCGATATGGCCATCACTAGGAGCTGGCTGGGGGCAAGGAGAACTTCAGCCCTGTAACAGACTGGTTACAATCTAAGGGATTAATCCCTAGGGTCATATAGGTTTTTCTCTCTGAGAATTTGTTTTTCTTCATTTTTGGAAGCCTTTTCTGCAGTAATCACAAGAACTCACATTGGGAACTTGCGCTTTCTGAGAACTCACAAAATGCTCGCTCTGCGTAGTGGCCTTTTGGGGTGAGGCGTGGAACATGCGGTAGGGGGAAATCCTGGGTTTTTTTGGACACCTATATTGTTATACCCTAGGGGGTTGACTTTGATATCACACTTAGGGAAGCTCTGTTGTTTCATGGTTTTGTTTTGGGTTTTTTTGTTGTTCTCAGGAATTGCAGGGGAAATTTTCTAGGATTGTTTCTAGACAACACAGATGTACGTTATAGTGACGGGGCCCCAGGTTTTTGGTTTTTTTTTGGGTGCCTAGCTCATTTTTGGACGATTTTCTAGCTGGATTCCAGTATCTGACTGTATTATAGGATACGCTTCCTTTACTGATTCCCTGAATTTGCATGTTTTTCTTTGTGTGTTAAAGGGGAAACTTCAGTGATGTATATATATTTCTGTTTCTTGTCTTTGCTATTCACTGCTTGTGGAAGGGGGTGGGGCGAGGTCATGGACACATCCTTACGTGATCTCTTCGCTTCCACTATGGAAGTGCAGTGGGGTGGGTTGAGAGAGGATGGTATGGGGCACAGTCTTGTAGACTTGGGGGATGGTGGGGGGATGGGTAAACCACATGGTGATGGGATGAATGTTATGCTGGTAGCAAAAGCTACCACTATTTTGTTATTTTTGCAATATTTCAGGTCAGGTGTTCCACCGAGGGGGTGAGACTTGGGGGCAGCCCTAGGTGGGGGGGCTTCCACCATGCCATCGCTGGCACTCAAGCATTTCTAATTGACTTCTTGGTACACACTGAGTAATCACACACGGATTGTTTCTTGGCAAGTCTGCGGGATACACTCCCCAGTCAAGCGCTCTAAAATACTTTCCCTGTTAAAGAAAAAACGACTTTAGTGGCCTTTTTACAGGAGACTCATCTCTCTGTGGCAGAACATGCTAAATTACGCCGTGACTGGGTGGGGGAGGTGCGGTATGCGGCGGCCTCTACGAGGAAAGACTAAAGAAGTTAGGACTTTTCAGCTTGGAGAAGAGATGGCTGAGGGGAGATATGATAGAGGTGTTTAAAATCATGAGATGTCTAGAACAGGTAGATGTGAATCTGTTATTTACTCTTTTGGATAATAGAAAGACTAGGGGGCACTCCATGAAGTTAGCATGTGGCACATTTAAAACTAATTTTTTACCCAACGCACAATTAAACTCTGGAATTTGTTGCCAGAGGATGTGGTTAGTGCAGCTAGTATAGCTGTGTTTAAAAAAGGATTGGATAAGTTCTTGGAGGAGAAGTCCATTACCTGCTATTAATTAAGTTGACTTAGAAAATAGCCACTGCTATTACTAGCAACAGTAACATGGAATAGACTTAGTTTTTAGGTACTTGCCAGGTTCTTATGGCCTGGATTGGCCACTGTTGGAAATAGGATGCTGGGCTTGATGGACTCTTGGTCTGACCCTGTATGGCATGTACTTATGTTCTTATGGGGTTTGATGGTCTCTTTCTGCAGGCAATACGCTTATTATATTTGGACCCCTGGGCGGCTATACTTGCTAATGGCGCGCAATCAGAGCCCTTTGTGGTGGCTAGATGCACCAGACAGGGCTTCCCATTATCACCTTTATTGTTTATATTGCAATTAGAACCTCTTTTGCTAGCTATTCATCATAGTCACGAAATAAGGGACGTACGCTTTGGTGCGCGCATTTTTAAAGGTGTGGCTTTCGCGGATGACTTACTGGCTTTTATAACTGATCCCTTCTTGTCTTTGCCTTCACTACTGAACATAATTTGGGAATTTGGTACGTTTTCGGGGCTTCATTTGAACGAGTCTAAATGCTCGGTCTTGGCATATCCTTCTAACCTCCCGGCTACCTGGACGGGAACCTTTCCACTGAGATGGGCCACTGACTCTCTACATTATCTGGGGGTGAACCTCCCGGCAGATCCTGAACGAATCTATCAGGCTAATATCCCTCAGATGCTGAAGACTACCATAGATCATTTGGCCACATGGAATAGACTGCCTCTCTTCTTGAGCGGGCGGGTCAATTTATTTAAAATGACTACACTACCTCGGTGGCTCTATCTCTTACAAAATCTCCCTGTCCTATTGAAGTGGGCAGATCTACAATGACTTGATGGCAGGTTCCGGGGGTTTCTGTGGAGAGGAGGGAAGGCACGTCTTCCATTGGCCTGGTTGAAGGCAAGGTGGGGTAGGGATGGATTGGGAGTACCTGATTTGGCGATCTACAATTTAGCCTGTAATCTCAGGCTCATACGAGATTGGCTGCAGGACACCTCTGCTCATGCCCCGTTATATGCTGACAAAGCCCTAATGGCACCAGAGGCCCCCGCCTATGCTGTTCAATCTGGCACTACCTCTCTCCTATCTTTTATTGTACAAACAACTATGGTAAGCCCGCTTAGACTGACGTGGAGGCGGCTAATGAAACTTCTAAAATTACCACCCTTTTGTACTTACTTTCTCCCAGTAGTGGGGAATCCTGATTTTACCCCGGGATCACAATCTTCCTTCTTTAAACTTGGGAGTATAGGAGTCTACTTACTTGGGTCACTTATTGACAAGTGCAGGGGAATCAATATCCTTTCAGGATTTTCAGGTGATTTACGGTTTTGGAATTAACCACACTTTCCCTTATATCCAAATTACACATTACTTAAGAGCGCTCCCGGACCGTGCTAGAGATCCCTCGGGGTTTCATACTCTAGATGGGGTTTTTTGTTTTGAGGGGGCCAAACCACCATCCATGTCAATATATTATAAGCGCTTACAAAAACATGCTGAAGTAGATATGTGTTCCATTTTGGAAACCCGCTGGAACAGGGATGGTGATTTTGTCCTTACACAAAATATTTTGAAGACTTGCTTTTGGCATATTTCCAGGATCTCAGCCAATATGTATTACAGAGAGTTACAGTTTAAGTTTCTCAGTCTGGCCTATGTGTCGCCACTAGTGGCCTTTCAAGTAACTATAACACCCTCAGCCGGTTGCTTACGATGTGGGCACACTTCTGGGACATTGTCCCATGTATTCTGGACTTGCCCCGCTATACAACGGTTTTGGTGCAAAGTGGCTGAGTACATGGCTGATTTGATAGATGTTGCTTTTCCAGTTACCACTCTCTGGCTGTTATTTGGGTGTATTTCACCGATTCGGATACAAGATCCTGGGTCGCGTATGCTTTTACGTAAAGCCTGTCTTGTGGGGAAAAAAATGATCCTTTCGGTCTGGCGGTCCCCCGATAGGTCTGTCCTTTTGGGCCTGGAGAAATTGTTTCCATAAAATGATGACCATGGAGTCAATGGCTTCTCAAAATTCTCCTCGCTGTCGAAAGCAATTTTTGAAGGTGTGGCAGAATTACTTTCAATCTCTCCCACATCATGCCCGAAGTCTTGTAGTTAACGATTAATCTTGCTGTTGTGTGTGTTACCTGGGTGGAACTCTGCCCTGACTGATGCTGACTTTCTATGCTCTGTGTGGAACTGGGGGGAGGGGGCATCTCATTACTTGCATCTATTATAATTTTTGTTCTGAGGAGGGGGCAGAAACCACCCCTCTTCAGTGTTGTATTATTAATGTTGTATTTTTAAGGTTGCAAAAAATCTAATAAAAATTGTTTAAACAAAAATTGACTTTTTTTTTTTTTAACCTCTTGTGAATCTACAGGGGGTCACTTATTTGATTTGGTGCCCTTGCAATCTTTGCTATATAGGCAAAACTACTCAGAAAATCAAGATTAGAATTAAAAAATACATCATTTGTATAAAACATGGTAAGATTGAGGCCCCTTTAGTATCTCATTGGATGGAACAACAACATCTGACAGAAGAACTAAAAATTTCAGTTCTTGAGAAATTGACTCCTCGGTTTAGAAGTGGTGATTTTATTAAATATTTTCTTCAGAAGGAATAAAGATACATTTTTCAATGGAATACCATTATCCCAATAGGTTTAAATAGGGAAATTGAATGGGGGGGGGGTTTGAATGTGCTCTATAATGTATTCAGTCGATATAACTTTCTGTGAGATAAAACAGGATCTAGATCAGTGATGGCTAACCTATGACACGCGTGTCAGAGGTGACACGCCGAGACGTTTTGGCTGACACGCGCAACGTTTCAAGGACTATCAGATTTTTTTTTATTTTTTTTTTTTAATCGGCTGCGCCGAGCCTTTTCTTTTTCTGCTGCGCCGACCCTTTAAAATTTGTTTTTTAGAATCCCCCTACCCTCCGGACCCCTCCACCAATGCCTCCGGGTGCAGGGAGGCTCATGCGGTGCAGCGATGAGCCTCAAGACAAAGATCGCATTTAAACAAGCTGATGCTCCTCCTCCTTCCTGCCTGTGCTTCCCCGGAAGTAAACGTTGCACGGAGCCACGTGGGCAGGAAGGCAAGAAGCATCAGCGCGTGCAGAAGAGGAGCAGCATTTGCGCTTATACGGGCCGCCGCGAATTCCAAGTCGCAGCGGTCCGAGAAGAGGAAGAGGCCCGGTAGCAGGGCCGCTGCAGAGCCCATCCTGCGGCGACCCGCGAAGAGGAGGCCCAGAGGTGAGAGAGAGGCTGAGGGTCTGTAGAGTGTGCATGTGTGCGTGTGTGAGATGAATTGAGAGATTGTGTGTGAGAGTGAGGACCTGAATGTTTGCAGAGACAGCATGTGAGAGCCTGTGTGTATGAATGATTCTATGAGAGAGAGCATGTGCCAGTGAGAGCCTGTGTGTATGAATGATTGTATGAGAGAGAGCATGTGCCAGTGAGAGCCTGTGTGTATGAATGATTATATGAAAGAGAGCATGTGCCAGTGAGAGCCTGTGTGTGTGTGAGAAAGAGAAATGCATGTGAGAATGAGAACCTGACTGTGTGTTTGAGGGAAGAAGATGGAGAGAAAAGAAACAGAAAAAAAGACAATATAAAAGGAATTGGCAAAAAAAAAAGAAAGGGAAGGTGGAAAAAAAAGCCTGTGAACAACCAATTAGAAAACTAAGATCAGACAGCAAAGGCAAAAAAAAAAAAAGTTGAGATTACTTACCTTATAATCTCCTTTTCCTTAGTGTAGACAGATGGACTCAGAACAAGTGGGTATAGTGTGCTCGTGCTAGCAGTTGGAGACTGATCTGACGTCAGCACGGGTACATATACCCCCACAGGAAGTGAAGCAACTCAGTAATCTTCCTTGCAAAAGCTGTTATGGATATATGTGTACTGACGATCAATGAAATAGGGAAACAGGATTCCCCTGACCGATGGATAGTAGCTGGAGACCGCCAGCGCTTCAAACCGGAAGGCGTCGACACCTGGTAGAGTGGACGCTCTTATTTTTTTTTTTTTTTTTTAATTTAATCTTTATTAATTTTTCACAAATGACTTACATTATGAAAACAGGAAAATATGTTTCACAACACTATAACCAATATAGAAATTAAAACAATAACATTTTACTGCTGGTACATATTCCATAATTGGGGGGAGACTCAGGTAAACATTACCATAATATTCATCAACATTACTAAAAAAAGGCAAATAATTCCTTATTTGATCATTCACTTAGAAGAAAATATTTCTTATCATTGAAAGCGCGCGTACTAGCAGTAGGCACGACTTTTTTCCTAAAATTTCCCTGTTTATGCTGTGTTAATTATAGAGGGAAGAGATTTGGATTTCTGGACCCTATACATTTAGAAACCTTTTTGATTGATAAAACTCAAGTGGAAGTATCAGGAGAGCATGCCCAGTAAAAATAATATACCTCCCTCCTCTTTTAAACATTGCTATTTGAATGATCAAATAAGAGTGGACGCTCTTATGTAAGAAATTGACATGGCTTACCATGAATCGGTGAAACCCATGTATACCGGCAGCCGGGCGGGATGCTGAGTCCATCTGTCTACACTAAGGAAAAGGAGATTATCAGGAAAGTAATCTCAACATTTCCTGGCGTGTAGCCAGATGGACTCAGAACAAGTGGGATGTACAAAAGCTTTACTCCCAGACTGGGCGGGAGGCTGCCTGAGGACCGCGTAGGACCACCCTCGCAAATGCTGTGTCCTCCCTGGCCTGGACATCAAGACGGTAAAATCTGGAAAAGGTATGGAGGGAGGACCATGTCGCTGCCTTACATATTTCTGCGGGCGACAGCATCCTCGATTCTGCCCAAGATGCTGCTTGCGCTCTGGTAGAATGAGCCTTGACCTGTAAAGGTGGTGACTTTCCGGCCTCTACGTAGGCCACTCTGATAACTTCTTTGATCCAACGGGCTATGGTAGGCAGAGAGGCCGCTTCCCCTTGCTTCTTCCCGCTGTGAAGGAAGAACAGATGGTCCGTCTTTCGTACTGCTTCTGTCATTTCCAGATATCTGGGCAGCAATCTGCCGATGTGGAGATGGCGTAACAAACGACCTTCTTCAGATTTCTTCAAACCCGTCGTGGTTGGCAAAGATATGGTTTGGTTGAGGTGAAATTGTGAGACCACTTTAGGTAAAAAGGAGGGAACCGTGCGAAGATGGATAGCCTCAGGAGTGATTCGCAGAAAGGGATCACGGCAGGACAATGCTTGTAGCTCTGAGATGCGGCGTGCGGAACATACTGCCAGCAAGAACACCATCTTCAAAGTTAGGGAACGGAGAGACAGGCCCCGAAGGGGTCTGAAGGTGGATCCCGCGAGGAAATCCAAAACTATGTTGAGGTTCCACAGGGGCACTGGCCACTTCAGTGGCTGACGAATGTGCTTGACTCCTTTCAGGAAGCGGAAAACATCTGGGTGCGTGGCAATGGTCTTGCCATCCCTCCTGGGACCGTAGCAAGACAGCGCAGCCACCTGAACCTTGATGGAGCTGAGGGAGAGACCCTTCTGAAGCCCATCCTGCAGGAAATCCAGAACAATAGGGATTGTGGTCGCATGTGGATTGGTGCCATGAGTGTCACACCAGACTTCAAATACTCTCCAGATCCTTATGTAGGTGAGGGATGTGGAAAACATGCGGGCTCGGAGGAGCGTATCTATCACCGGCTCCGAGTAACCTCTTTTCTTCAGTCTAGTCCTCTCAATGGCCAGACCGTAAGAGAGAATTGAGCCGGATTCTCGTGGAGGATGGGACCTTGATGAAGCAGGTCCCTGAGAGGAGGCAGGGGAAGGGGCTCCCCTGCCAGTAGTCTTCTCGGCCAGTCTGGTGCCACTAGAAGAACTAGGCCTCTGTGTCTCTGAATCTTGTGAAGCAGGGTGCCCAGCAGGGGCCACGGAGGAAAGGCGTATAGCAGAGTCCCTGGAGGCCATGGCTGAACCAGGGCATCGATCCCTTGAGAGAATGGATCTCGCTTGCGGCTAAAGTATCTGGGTACTTGAGCATTGGACCTGTCCGCTAATAGGTCCATGTCCGGAATCCCCCACTGATCCACGATCATCTGGAAGGCTGTGGGGGACAGCTGCCATTCTCCCGGATTTAGGCTTCCCCTGCTGAGGAAGTCGGCCGTGGTGTTGTCTCTTCCGGCAATGTGGACGGCGGAGATGTCCTGGAGATTCACCTCTGCCCAAGCTATCAGCGGGGCTATCTCTAGGGACACCTGTTGGCTTCTGGTTCCGCCCTGTCGGTTGATGTATGCCACCGTGGTGGCGTTGTCGGACATCACTCTGACTGCTCTGTTCCTCAGTCTGTGAGCAAATCGCAGGCAGGCTAATCGGACTGCCCGTGCCTCTAGACGGTTGATGTTCCACCCCGACTCTTCTCTGTTCCACCGCCCTTGGGCGGTGAGCTCTTCGCAGTGTGCTCCCCATCCGCTCAGGCTGGCATCTGTGGTGAGCAGAATCCACGTGGGGGAGGACATCTTCGACCCCCTGCTCGTGTGGTTGGACTGCAACCACCACCGTTGCTGGGTCCGCAGCCTGGCTGGTAGCGGTAGATGCACGGAGTAATTCCGGAAGCGTGGGCTCCATCGAGAGAGGAGGGAGCGTTGCAGTGGTCTCATATGGGCCCACGCCCAGGGTACCACTTCCAGGGTGGAGGCCATGAGACCGAGAACCTGCAGATAGTCCCAAGCTGGCTCCCATCAAGGACCGTAGACGCATCTGGAGTTTTAACCTTCTCTTGGAGGTGAGGCTGACTGTGTCTGCCTGGGTGTCGAACTGGACTCCCAGGTATTCCAGTGATTGGGAAGGCTGTAGGCAGCTCTTGTTTAGGTTGACTACCCATCCCAGGCCTTCCAGAAGGGCGATCACTCTGTTGGTTGCCCGATGGCTCTCCTCTCGTGATTTCGCTCTGATCAGCCAATCGTCTAGGTAGGGATGGACAAGAATTCCTTCCCGTCTGAGCGCTGCTGCTACTGCTACGATCACCTTGGTGAAGGTCCCGGCGCCGTGGCTAACCCGAAGGGCAAAGCCCGGAATTGGAAGTGTTGTCCCAGAACCTTGAAGTGTAGGTAGCGCTGATGATTCCGATGGATCGGGATATGCAGGTAGGCTTCGGAGAAGTCTAAGGCCGTGAGGAATTCTCATGGCTGTTCTGCGGTCTTGACTGAGCGCAGAGTTTCCATGCGAAACCTCGGGACCCGTAAGGATTGGTTGACTGACTTGAGGTCCAATACGGGCCAGAAAGTGCCCTCTTTCTTGGGTACCATGAAATAAATGGAATAGTGCCCAGAATCCATTTCTCCTGCAGGTACTGGGATAATGGGCTTTCAAGGACAGGAGCCTCGCCAGGGTAGCTTCCAATGCTGCCTTCTTGTGGATTGGACACGGAGATTCCACAAACCTGTCCGGAGGGAGGTGATGGAAGTCCAGATAATACCCCTCTCGGATGATGGCGAGGACCCACTGGTCCGACGTAATCTCGACCCATATGGGGTAGAAGAGGGTTAACCTGCCCCCTTTGGCTCCGTCCACCGGATGGATCGGCTGATTCTCATTGTGGGGTGCGGCCGGGACCTGAACCCGAGCCGGCTCCCCTCTTGTGCTGCTTGGTCCGAAAGGAATGGGTCCTGGCCTGGGGACGAGGTGCCTGATAGCGACTCCTATAGGGAGAGAAGCGTTGGGAGCTTCTACCTCTGGAGGGCCTCGGAAAGGTGCGCTGGATCCTCTTGGACCTGTCTTCCGGCAGTCAAGGTACTGGAGAGGCACCCCATGTGCTGTCCAGTTTATCTAGGTCGCTGCCAAACAGAAGAGACCCCTTGAACGGCATTCTAGTGAGACGTGTCTTAGAAGGGGCGTCGGCTGACCAATTTCGTATCCAGAGCTGCCTCCTGGCTGCTACTGAGGATGAGACCCCCTAGGCTGTCGTACGGACTAAGTCGGAGGCGGCATCCGTAATGAACGAGAGAGCTGACTCCATGTCAGCTGCCGGAGCATTGTTCCTGACCTGTGACAAACAGGAACGCGTTACCACTGTGCAGCAGGTTGCGATTCGCAAAGACAGAGCTGCTACCTCAAAGGTATGTTTCAGGATGGCGTCCAGGCGTCGGTCATGAGCGTCCTTGAGGGCCGCCCCCCCCTCCACTGGAATGGTAGTGCGCTTGACCACAGCGCTAACCAAGGCGTCCACCTGAGGGCACGCCAGCATATCCTTGATTGCCGGGTCCAGGGGGTACATGCCGCATAGGGCCCGACCCCCTTTGAATGAGGCCTCTGGCGCATTCCACTCCAAGTCGATCAGCTGTTGCGCCGCTTGCAGGAAGGGGAAATGACGGGCTGTGGGACGAAGACCCTCCAGCAGGGGGTTCTGCGTGGATGCTTGCATGGTACTGGGGCCTGGAATAGCCAACTCCGTCAGGCACTGAGAAACCAGGTCGGAGAGATCTTCCTTGGGAAAGAACCGCCTCATGGTTCGGTATGGCTCTATCCCCGAGGGAAGTTCTCCCTCCTCGGGGGGTTCGGACTCGTCCTCTGAGACACCAGGGTCCACAGGAGCGGGACTGCCCGGAGGTGGGTGCCCGCAATAAGGACGAGAAGGGCCAGGGGCAGGGTCAGCCGGAGCGGCAGCAGGGCCTGGACAGGACGCTGACTGCATCTGTACAAAGGCGTGGATCCCGTTAAATAAGTCAACCCAGGAAATGGAAGCGGTTTCTAGCCGTCGGGGTACCAGGTCCCCCGGAATTCCTGGCTGTTCAGGGCGCCCCGCTAGATCCGGGGTGGCCCCTGGGGAACTGTCGGTAAACCTCGGTTGAGACTGGTCCTGGCCCGAGGCTCCCACGGCCTCCTCACATTGGGCACAAAGGGAGTCTGGCTCCTCACTCTGCGTGGCTCTAAGCTGGCATGCTGAGCAGAGGCCTAGAGCTTTCACACCGGAAGCAGGAGGTGCCGCCTCTGGAGACGCCGAGACGTTTAAATGTTCCATCGCGTCTTGCGAATGCAGGGCGCCGGTGCTTATGCTTCCAATAATATGTGCTCAATATACAATATGCGCTCAATAATATGCGCTCGATATACAATATGCGCTCAATAATATGCGGTCAGCAATATGCGCTCAATAATATACAATATGCGCTCAATAATATGCGCTCAATATACAATATGCGCTCAATAATATGCACTCGATATACAATATGCGCTCAATATACAATATGCGCTCAATAATATGCGGTTAGCAATATGCGCTCAACAATATGCGCTCAATAATATACAATATGCGCTCAGTAATATGCGGTCAGCAATATGCGCTCAATAATATGCGGTCAGCAATATGCGCTCATCAACAGGCGCCTATCATGGGCGCTCACTACCTGAACAAGGCAGACAAGATGGCGACCTCCACGGCGTGCCACATCCGATCCTCGTACCTCGGAGACCAAAAAGTAAGAGACATACGCCTTACCTGATCCTCTGTGCTTCCCGGCTGAAACCCGGGCGGTCTCCGGCTGCGGGGGGAGAGGGGAAATACCGTTGCCGCCGCGCTTTAGGAAATGCACCCGCTGCCTCTAAGCCCCCGAACTCGTCTCGCTCAGGGCTAAGTCCACGCCGGGACCGAGGCGCCTATCAGCCCGGCCCAAGCCCTTCTCGCTCAGGGGCTAGATCCCTGCCGCGATTCGGCCACCGGACCGAGGCGTAGACCTCCAGGGGATCGCGGAAATCACCCCGGGAAACTCAACTGGGGGAGGGACCCGAGGGTATCACCGCAGAAGTGCGGGGCTCGTCTTCTGAGAAATTTGGAAAGTAGAAAATAGAAAGTAGATTTGGAAAACACGCTCAGCGAGCGTGCAGGCACTCCAAACTGCTTTGGAGACGGAAATTACTGAGTTGCTTCACTTCCTGTGGGGGTATATGTACCCGTGCTGACGTCAGATCCGTCTCCAACTGCTAGCACGAGCACACTATACCCACTTATTCTGAGTCCATCTGGCTACACGCCAGGAAAAAAAAAATTTACTTTTTAGTGATTGGCACATGTAATCTTTGGGAATGTGCAAGAATAGCACTTTCTCTACGGATCTCACGATGTACGAGATCAGCATGGAGAAAGTGGAAGCCCACGGGGCCTGCACAGAGGAGGCAGCAGAATGGGCTTCAGTGTCAGTAGCAGCAATCGGCACCTCCCCAATAGCCATGTGGCAGCAGTGACAGTGGCAGCAGAGGAATGAGAGAGGTTCCGAGATTGCTGGCAAAAGAGAGGGGGGTCTGCCTTTAGTGTGTGCATGTGTATGAAAGGGACTCTGCCTGGGGGTCTGTGTGTGTGAGAATGCATGGGTGCCTGCCTGGGGGTCTGTGTGTGTGAGAATGAATGTGTGCATGCCTGGGGGATGGGGAGGGAGTGGTGTGAAAATGAATGGGAGCCAATAAAAGAAACCAACTGACAGATGAAGTTTGTAACGCTTGCTTGGACTTGAAGTGTATGAAATACCAACCTTCAATTGAAGATTTAGTCAATGAAATTCAGCAACAAAAAAATCACTAAGCAGGTAAGGTAAAGAATTATTTATTTTTGCTTTATTAATAAATACAGTACATATATTAAAATTATAACTTTTTGTTATTTGTTAGAGCTACAAATATCACAAAATTATGGATTTTTCTAGAAGTGACACACCACCCGAGTTATGCTCGGTTTTTTTATGAATTATGACACACTGAGCTCAAAAGGTTGGCCATCACTGATCTAGATCAAAAGATTAGCATGTTGAGCATCTTAGTATGCAATTTTCTAAACATTGTTAGAGATATTTATATATTAAAGGCTATTTTAAAGGGATGGTTTATGCCAACTCGGCCTTGGGGGCGGGGTGCTCACATCTACATTGTGATTGGTTGAAGTCAGTTTAAATAGATCAGGCAACGTAGAGTATGTGCTGACATGCATAGACTGGTCGCTGAAAGGAATTCTTTAAGTAGCAAAATCTTGCTAAAGAATATAAGATATGGGTTTTTCACATATAAAAAGTTTAATTTGCTTATTTATATTCTTTCAGAACATTGATACTGTCCCCTGATGCAGGCAGCTAGTCTGCCGAAACACTGCAGTGCCGGGTTTGCGTCATTGAACAGCTGACAGCACATCAATGGGTGTATATTTTTTTAAGCCCTTACCTTCTGACATGTGCTTAAACATTGGGTTAAGTAAGGAGTAGGCGTGAAGGAGAGAGAGGTGTCCGCTCCTACTGTGAAGTGTATCAGCTGGTGAGAATCAACTGCGAAGGACTGAGTCGCTGGGAGGTGACGTCAGCCCGATGCCTACTCCACCTCCCCCCCTCGCTATAAAATCTTTGGAGGGGCAGCGCCCCGCTACCGCCGGCGCCATGCCTAAGCCGCGCGCTCCAAAGGGGCGCGCGGCTTTGACCGGCTTAGACCGGAGAAGACCGGGTACCGGCTGAAGGTGCTGCTGGTTTTGTTTTTTGATCTTTTAATTACCTTCTGTGGGGAGGAAAAGGAAGGCTAAGATCATAACCTCCTCACCTAGTCATCAAACACACGTTGGACCCATGAACCACCACGTGGTAAGGATGGTGGAACAGCCAAGGGAGGACAGTGGGGGTGCAGAGTCTTATGCATCCCTGAGTCCTGGCGACGGCCTGAAGTCTCCCCTGCAGCCAGCTGGAGTACTAACATCAGACCCAGCTGAAGAACCAGTAGGATTGGTCCAAAAGGACACTAGCCTGAGTAATCAGGCTGAAGCCAATGGGACTGAGAAAAGTACTTTCTTTTTATTAGAGCAATCTAATCCTACCGGTATGAAGGATAGCTTGTCCTCTGGGGGAACCTTAGGGGGAAACCAAGGGAAGCTAACCCTAGAAGATCTGGGAAAAATGATAATGAAGATGGATAGTAATATTATTAAGATGAATAATTCATTGATGGCCACCATTAAAGAAAATAAGATGTCTATAGAAAATCATGAGAAGAAAATTGATAAATGTGAAAAGGATATGGTAATGGTCACTAATAAGATACAACTGATACAAGCATCAGAGAATGCTTTTATCAAAGATAGTTTGATCATCCACAAAGATATTGAATATATGGAAAATTTAATAATGGTAAAAAATTTAAGATTAATAAATTTTCCTATGACTAGGCTCCTATCCCCTTGGGAATTATTTAAAAAATACCTTAAGGAGATCCTCTTATATGAGGAGGATGAAATCCCTAAGTTGTCAAAAATCTTTTATTTACCTCAGAGAACCCCTAGAGAATCTAGGGGGTATGATGTTAGGGCAGAATCCTCCTCACCAGGTCTATCGACATTTCTAGAAGATTCGGTAGACCTGATAAATAAGAGAGCTACTCTGATAATATCTTGTGTTTCCGAACAGGATAAGGAGAAATTATTTAAGAAATATTTCTCGGTTAAAGATATACCATTCTGTGGACACTGTGTTCAAATCTATCCTGATGTGGCTAGGGCCACTCAGGCTAGGAGGAGAATTTTCTTGATATTAAAACCTAGAGTTGTGGCACTACGTGCTACCTTTTTTTTTAAATTTCCATGTTTGTGTTTGATGAATTATAATGGAAGAAAATATGGTTTTTTGGACCCAATGCAATTAGAAACTTTTTTATCAGATAAACATCCAACTCCTGTATCAGAGACAGAAGCCACATAGAAACTTAATACTCTCTCTCTTGATATTTGGTTACTAAAGTTTTAGTTATTCCTTGTCTCCTCCTAAATATAGGTAATCGTGGAAGTGTATAGAGTATTCTTATATTGTATTTACCTTATTGTATGGAAAAAGAAATACATATGCCACTTTTTTCTTTGTTTTCATAAATTGTAAATTGTGAAAATTAATAAAATATAAATTAAAAAACAAAAACAAAAACATTGGGTTATGTAATGCAAGTAACAGAAAAAATGGTGGTTTTTTACTATTAGCAATACAGTGGTACTGAAGTGAAGTTTCAACGGCGCATGAGCTTGCTGTTCAATCGCTGGGGACCTGAATAGAAGTCCCAAGGAATGTGGCTTTCCAGCATTAGTGCTACAGAAGATTCAGCATTTGCAGACAGATTAATGTCCATGGAATTGTGGTATCCACCGCCAATGGCACAGTGGTGAGAGTAGAAGCGATAGTGCTGCTTGGACTTGCTGCTATACTTTAGTGTTCTACAAGGGGTTCTGTGAACCTTTGGACTTCCAGTATCACCATTACAGAGATTTAAAGAATTTATTTCTCTTGGATTTACTGCTGATAAAAGTTTGAAAGCTGCATTGCCTACAGTTAAACAAAGAAAGTGGCTTTTTGATTCAAAGTTAAATACTAATCTGTACCATTTGGATTACTTGCTGGTTAAGTACTTGAGACTTACATAGCTCCAACAAAGAAAGTGATTTTTTCATAGATAAGCAGATTGTATCAGTCCACATCTTAAACAATGGAAGTGGTTGTTTTATAGACAAGCATCAGACTACATGGTAACAGTTGTTACTATTTGCAGAATAATTTGCAACATCACAATGTAATTAGATGTCTTTAGTGCTAGGGTGGTTATAGAGCGTTGATAAGACCATTATTGAGTAGTCAAGATTTTCTAAAACTATTTTGACAATGACTTGTACCAGTTTCTGATGTTTTGTATTAAGCAAATTTTAGATGATGTATAAATGGTATGATGATAACATGTACTTTTAGGGTTTATTTTTGATTTTTTTTTCTTTTTTTGTTTTGTCACATTTTTTTTTATTTCACCACAATATGATAGGGTTATATGCTGTATACACTTTAAAATATGGTAATGTGGTCCAGTCTTTATAATGCAATAAATTAATAAACAAAGATTAAGATCTATTTTATAATCATTATTACTATATAAAAGATGACAAAGCAGGTGGGTATTATCAGAGGAATTTCATCCCTGCATGAAACCAGTTTGAGCGCTATGAAATTAAGCTTTCCAGCACAGGGGCCAATCATTCAGTTAATATCTTATCATAAATTTTACAATCAGTATTAATTGAGATTGATCTATAATTTTTAACCTCATGAGGTTTTTCCAGCACTATCATAAGCACTTCCACAAAGGTTCCAGTCATTTTGCCCTATCAAAACTTCTTGGTAAAGAGATTTTAGTCTTGGGATTAAATCCTGAACTGAAACATTTTAAAAATTCTACATTATTGCCAAGAGATTTTCCAGATTGCAGGGTGTGAGAGAGTATACAAAAGACTCCCTCAAACCACTTTAAAACATAGGCTAGAGTCATCTTCCCCAGACTCGCAAAAGATTCTGGGTCTCGAGAGGATCCCTTCCTAACAATATAAAGGACCAGGGTCCAGAAGGGTTAGGAAGGCCCTGGGGAGCTGCTTAGACCCCATTGTATGCCTATACAGAATATGTATAATTGTTTTGAATGTTTAAAGTGAGGTGAGCTATTGTTTGTTTTGTTGTTTCTTTGAAGTCCTGTAAAATGTTTGTTCCTGATCAGAAAAGCCAAATTTTGCTGTCTTTCTTGGCTGTTCCAGATGTCGCAGCCAGCCCAAAATGCTACACGAGGTGGAAGCAGAGGGAATGGTGGCCTAAACAGGGAAGCATAGGCACCAGCCCATAGCTACAGTACACACACACACACACAGGCTATTTTTTCCTGTTTCCTGGAGCCTCCCCCTAGGTTCTCACCCAAAAGTGCTACAAACAGGCTAAGGAGGTAGCCCGCCTGGAATAGATAGGGTTCAAGAAGTGAGGCAGGGCCAGTCGAGCCAGCAGGATTTTTACTCTCTTTTCTCTCACCTTTCATAAGAACATGCCATACTGTATCAGACCAAGGGTCCATCAAGCCCAGCATCCGGAGCTCACTAGTGTGGTCATGTCTATGGCAGATTACTCCCTCATAATAGGAGGTGATTTCAGTCCTTAGATGACTCCATGGTTAGACAATCCTGTGTTATGCTATCTCCTACCCTGTCTCTCAATATTCTCAAAGACCTGCTGAAAACACCTGGTTTTTCTGACCCTTGGAGAATGTGTCACCTTAGAGACAGAGACTATAGTTTGTATTCCCATGTCCAATCTTATTCCAGGATTGATTACTTTTTGAATTCTAATTCCCTTCTTCCGTAATTACCAAAGGCAGAGATTGGAAATATTTTGATTTCTGGTCATGCAGGCTTCTCACTGAATTTGACCTCCAAATTGAATAGGCCTAGTCCACTCATGTGGCAATTTAACAACTCATTGGGGGAACTCAGAATTCCTCAAGTCAATAGCCAGTTCTATACAGTATTTTTATTTTAATGATCCTTCACTTCCCTGTGCTGTGAAATGGGATGCTTTTAAGGCAACAATTAGAGGGATGATTATTGCTTTCACGGCCAAATGAAACAAACAGAGGTATGAAGAACTAGAGGTGTTGGAGGTTCAAATTAGAGACATTGAAGATAAAACTAAATCCCAAATATCTTCTGTTTTACTATTTGAGCTGCATAAGTTAATACTCAGTCACAGGACTGGGAATTCAATTTTTATGAGGAAAATGTACTACAATGCAGGTAATACTAAAGCTAGCCATTATTTGGCCATATACTTGAGAGGAAAGAGGGAGGAAAGAGGGAGAAAAAGAGGTTAGCTGCCTTAAATTACCATTCTGGGCACTGGATTTTTTAATGGTTCTGATATTCTTGAATGCTTTCAAGCCTATTTTTTCATTATACGCTTCTGAATCTAGTAATATTGACCATCAAGCCCAGCATCCTGTTTCAACAGTGGCCTCGAGGCCATAAGAACCTGGCAAGTACCAAAAAACTAAGTCTATTCCATGCTACTGTTGCTAGTAATATCAGTGGCTATTTTCTAAGTCAACTTAATTAACAGCAGGTAATGGACTTCTCCTCCAAGAACTTATCCAATGCTTTTTTAAACACAGCTCCATTAACCACATCCTCTGGCAACAAAATTCCATAGTTTAATTGTGCTTTGAGTGAAAAAGAACTTTCTCCGATTGTTTTAAATGTGCCACATGCTAACTTCATAGAGTGCCCCCTAGTCTTTCTATTATCCGAAAGAGTAAATAACTGATTCACATTAACTCGTTCTAGACCTCTCATGATTTTAAACACCTCTATCATATCTCCCCTCCAAGCTGAAAAGTGTTAGGATTTGAAGGTATGTGGGCCCTGGGCTGAGGTGAGAGATGGTACCACCCACAGGGAGGAGTCCTGTGAGCCTCACCGTCGGGAGACGAGGTCTCAGCGGACGTCAGACACAGCTGTCTTTATTAGAGAGATAGAGAGGCACTGCTCATGAAGCGGGGAGTGCAGGAGAAAGACACAGTCTCTGCGATAGGGTATACCGAAGGGGAATACCTCTGTAAAGTAGATACAGCAATGGTCCGTGGAGCGGAGTATACAGATGAAGCTCTCCAGTAGAGATGATACGGTGGTGGTCCGTGGAGCAGGGAACACCAGTGAAGGGTACTCAGAAGAGATGACATGGTAGTGGTCCACAACGCAGGGTACACCGATGAGGGTTCCTCACTAGAGATGGTGCAGTAGTGGTCCACAGCGCAGGGTACACCGATGAGGGTTCCACACAAGAGATGGTACGGAAGTGGTCTGTAGAGCGATGGCACTCACAGTAGCGAAGATTCCAGGAGAAACCCCGGGGAACAGGGCAAGCAGTAGTCCACAGCAAAAGGCCCTCCGAGGAGCGGATAGCCAGAGACGAGGAAGGGCCCCCGAAGAGCGGGTACCCAGAGCGTCTCATGCCAAGTAGTAGGAACTGGAACGGAACATCCATAATGAGTGAAGCGGATTCAGCAATGAGGGAACTCGTTGCCAAGTCGGAGGTAGGCAGGGCCAGCCGGCTTAAATGTCCTGGAAGGATGATGTCATCTGGAGGGGACGCCCCCGAGGTTCTCACCCAGACGTGCTTAAGACTGGTCTGTGCACGTGCGCCTACGGGATTCCGAGGGCAAGATGGCGGTCGGCAGCGTCCATGGAGGCCCGGGAACGGTAGACAGGCTGATGATAGCTGGCAGAGGCCGCAAGTCTCCCCAATGGAGTCAAAGCAGCAAAGAAGGAGGTGAGCAACAGCAGTCGCAGTCGTCTGCGACCGACGGTTGTAACAAAAACTCCTAACCTCTTTAGTCTTTCCTCATAGGGGAGTTGTTCCATTCCTCTTATTTTGGTTGCCCTTTTCTGTACCTTCTCCATCACAACTATATCTTTTTTGAGATGCAGCAACCAGAACTGTATACAGTATTCAAGGTGCAGTCTCAACATGGAGCGATACAGAGGCATTGTCACATTTTCTGTTTTATTCACCATTCCCTTTCTAATAATTCCAAAACATTCTGTTTGCTTTTTCGAGTGCCGCAGCACACTGAACAGACGATTTCACTGTGTTATCCACCATGACGCCTATATCTCTTTCTTGGGTGGTAGCTCTTAATATAGAACCTGACATTGTGTAACTATAGCATGGGTTATTTTTCCCTATATGCATCACCTTGCACTTATCCACATTAAATTTCATCTGCCATTTGTATACCCAATACAAACAGTAACTTCAGTTAGTCAGCCAGAGTGACTCACTGCTCTCTTGATTAACAAATGTTGGTACCTAATCAAACCAAATCGCACTCTCTTAACACCTTTCCAAGGTGAGTAACTGAACTGAACTTTCAACCTTTTTTACTAAGGTATACACTGCTCCTAGCTTATTTCTAGCTTCTGGCTACCTTTTTTTTTTTTTTTTTTTTTTAATATATCTGCTTATTAGCTGCCTTACTGACTATTAAAAGCACAAAGAGACACTAAATAATATTCCCAAATAGTTACCTTCGCCCCAATACTTTTAAAAAAGAAAATTTCCCAAGCAAAAACTTACTGATTCCTTTCAGCCACCAGCAAGGTGATTCTTTTCTCTCAGTGCTCCCACCAAATCACACTACCGTAACACCTTTCTAAGGTGAGTGCTGAAATTTTCAACCTTTTTACTTAGGTATACATTGCTCCTAGCTTATTTCTAGCTTCTGGCTACTTTTTTTTTTTTTTTTTTTAATATACAAACACTAACTTCTGCTTGCCTTACAGCCTTTCAGGCACCAGCAAGGTGATTCTCTCCTCTCAGTGCTCCCACTGGATTTTTCCCAAAGAGTCACCTGCCTAGCTCACCTCCCCCAGAATGCAGGCAAATATGGAGCAAATAATAAAAGCCCTGGCAACTGGGCAGCAACAGCTGCAAAATGATTTGCAGGTCCAGACTGATCAGCATCCGGTACTGAGGAAATAAGTGGTTCAGTAGAACCCCCTGCTGACTCAAGTGGCACAGGCAGTGCAAATGTCAGTGACTAAATCTCCTCCCTTGGTCACAGCCTTATTGAAGAGGACTCCTGGAGAGGACTCAGACAGCTTTTTAAAGGATTTCTAGCAAACTGCTAGACTGACCGGCTGGCCAGAGAACAGGTGGGCTGCCTACCAGGGTAACTTGGTAACTCGTGAAACCCGATGGCAACGCTACATATCAGGAAGTAAAGACTGCCATTCATCAGAGAGCTGGGCTCACCCCAGAGACCTATAGACAACGCTTCTGGTGCAAGTTCCTGCAGCCTGGGGAGAATCCAAGAAACATTTTCCATAGGCTTTTCAATGTCACTTGGAAGTGGTTCTGCCCAGAGAGAAAGACTGGCAAGGAGGTCGCCAAGACAATTCTCTTGGAGCAATTCCTAGATAGATCCACTACTGCATGGGCCATCTGAGACTATCAATAACCAAATCTGACCCCAAAGAAGGCCTTAGAAGTGGCCGAGGCCTACCACCATGTTCACTCTATACGAGAGACACCACACTCCCCAGAGAAGTTACGGAATGGGCTTAGAGGCTAATGAGACCCTCAGAGGCTCTAGTTGCTGGAAGAACCAGCCTGAATGCAACTCTTAACCCCAGTGCCCAACTTGGGTAAGCCCCAATGCTTCACTTGTGGAGAAAGCAGCCATTAAGCCCAGCACTGTTCCCAAAACGAAAAAGCAGCTATGGACATTAAGACTGTGACACCTTATTATTGTCTATTTACAGACATTCCCATGCAAGAGGCAGACTCCTTCGTAATTTCAGTAGAAATAGATGGCATTCCAATATAAGCCCTGGTAGATTCAGAGAGTGTGAAGATCCTCATTTGATTTGAGTTGGTGAAACAAGTCCAAATCAACTATGATAATGTGATAATGTTGATCTGCATACATGGCGACCACAGACAATATCCAACTTACCAAATGCATTTAAAGACACCCATCAGCCAAGACAAAATAGAAGTGGAAGTTCTTCCATGGCTCCCCCACCCTATCCTAATTAAGAGAAACTACCCAAACATTAACAATCTCTGGACCCTGCTCACAATTGAGACACCCACCACAAATAATGAGTTACCATTTCCCGAACTTTTCCCCTTAGATGACATGGACTTGTTTCCTAAAGTCTCAAAAACGCCAAAATCCTGGAGACAACAGAGATAGGACAAATACAGTTTTGCAGTTGACCAAGAGACAGAAGGGGATGCTACTTCAGAGACAGAGGAAGAACCGCCCCACAGCTTAGTTTAAGTGGGTGACTCATAAGATTCAGCTGTGGGGCGGTTCTTCCTCTGTCTCTGAAGTAGCATCCCCTTCTGTCTCTTGGTCAGCTGCAAAACTGTATTTGTCCTATCTCTGTTGTCTCCAGGATTTTGGCGTTTTTGAGACTTTAGGAAACAAGTCCATGTCATCTAAGGGGAAAAGTTTGGGAAATGGTAACTCATTATTTGTGGTGGGTGTCCCAATTGTGGGAAAGGGAGGGTAAATCAGAGGGCTTCAACAGCGCCCAGTGGAAGGATGAGTCCTTTAAGTGGGAACGAAAGCACCTAGAGAAGCTGGCTGGTAAGCCAGGATGCTTCCCCATTTTCATAATGAAAAGAGACTTGCTATACTGAGTAATAAAGGGGACTGTGGGGGAGGGGGAGCTGATAGAGCAACTTAGTCCCCAAAGCCTACCACCAAAACATCATGCAACTAGTGCATAGTTACCTGGGAGAGGAGAAGGCCAGAGAGAAAATCTTGGCTAAGGTTATATACACAGGTCCATTGGTTTTGCCAGGCCTGCCCTACCTATCAACTCACTCAGCCACCCAGTGTTAGGGCAACACCTTTCATTCCCATGCCCATAATCAAAACTCCTTTTAAGAGGGTGGCCATGTGGAGCTGTTAGAAAGAACAACTGGGGGTAATAAGTAAATTCTTGTGATTTTAGATTATGCTACCAGATACTCTGAGGTACTACCCCAGAGAAATATGAAAACCCTGACAGTGGCAACCACCCTAATGGAAGTTTTTTTCAGTTGGGGCTCTCTACAGAGATCCTGACAGATTAAGGAACACTCAGGCCAATTCAAAAAAACCCGTGGGAGAGCCGGCGCTCCATGCTGAGTGCCTCCTCTCCTGGGCACGCAATTCTGTATTTAAATTAAGGCCCACACCTTATTAGCGGAAGCGGCGGCTGTCAGCGGGTCCGACAACCGACACTTAACTTTACTGGAGTCTGTTTTCGAACCCACTGACAGACACGGGTTTGGAAAACAGACGCAGGCAAAATTGAGCATCTGTTTTCAAATCTGCGGACCGGCGGGCAGATTTTTTTTTTTTTTTTTTTTTAAAGAACTTTTGGGTTTTTATTTTTGGGGCCTCCAACTTAATATCGTTATGATATTAAGTCAGAGGGCATACAGAAAAGCAGTTTTTTTCTGCTTTTCTGTGCATTTACCCAGTGCAGTCAATGGTTAATGCCTACCTTTGGGCAAGCGTTAATTTCTGAGAGTAAAATTTGCAGCTTGGCCACACATTTTACTTTCGGTATTCTGGGAAAATAGCTAATAGGCTCATTGACATGCATTTGCATGTGATGAGCGCTATTAGTTTCGGGGTGGTTGGCCGCATGTTTTCCACGTGCTATAACCCCTTACAGTATAAGGAGCAATAATGATGCGTCTAAAATGCAGGGCCAATCAGGGGCTAAATGGTGCACTTGGTTGAGCGCACCATTCTGTATCGGCCTGGCTGTTTGTCTCTAAAGTAATAAAGCAACTTTGTAGCCTTCTTAAGGTGAAAACTCTACATATACTAGAGCACCATCTGCAGACAGACAGCCTTATGGAGTGCGTTCAATGGGACAGTTAAGCAAATGTTGCAAAACTTCGTAGATGAAGATGGTAAAAATTGTGACTTGCTACTGTCCTATGTACTATTCACAATCTGCAAAGTGCCCCAGAGATTGATGGGCTTTTCGCCTTTTGAATTATTATATTGCAATGGAACCAGGCTGTTGGTGCTAACTTTCAAAAAGGAGATAGAACAGCTTTTAAACTAGAACAAGGGGGAAAAGCAGTTACTCAGCAGTGCATGGTTCGGAGGAAAGTATCTTTGAAGGATACTAATGAAATAGGAAAGTTAGAGCATCCCAACAGACACGTTCCAATAAATGCAAAAGTAGTCCATGTGCCTATAAGTAAAGATTCACCTGAGCTAAAGAATTCCAATGTATCTATATCAACTGAAAAGAAGGTGTTAATACAAACAAAAAACACATTTTGAAATGTCTGTATGCCAATGCTAGAAGTCTAAGATGTAAGGTGGGAGAGTTAGAATATATAGCAGTTAATGATGAGACAGACATAATTGGCATCTCAGAGGTCTGGTGGAAGGAGGATATCAGGGTACAATTTATACCGCAATGATAGGGAGCATCAACTTGGTGAGTGGGTAGCACTTTATGTCCGGGAGGGTATAGAGTCCAACAGGATAAAGATCATACAAGAGAGTAAATGCTCAGTAGAATCTATATGGGTGGAAATCACATGTGTGTTGGGTAAGAGTATAGTATCATCCACCTGACAGATGATAAATGCTAAGAGATAAGGAAGCTAATAAATTTGGAAGTGCAGTAATAAAGAGAGATTTCAAATACCCCAATAATGACTGGGTAAATGTAACATCAAGACATGTTAGAGACATAAAAATCCTGGATGGAATAAATGACTGTTTCATGGAGCAATTGGTTCAGGAACCGATAAGAGAGGGCGTTATTTTAGATTTAATTCTTAGTGGAATGAAGGATTTGGTGAGAGAGAGGTAACGGTGGTGGAGCCACTTGGCAATAGTGATCATAACATGATCAAATTTGAACTAATGACTGGAAGGGGGACAATATGTAAATCTACAGCACTAACACTCAATTTTCAAAAGGGAAACTTTCATAAAATGAGGAAAATAGTTAGAAAAAAAAACAAAAGGTGCAGCTGCAAAGGTTAAAAGTGGTGATTGTTTGAAAATACAATCTTAGAAGTACAGTCCATATGAATGCCATGTATTAAGAAAGATGGAAGGAGGACAAAACGATTGACGGCATGGTTAAAAGGTGAGGTAAAAGAGGCTATTTTAGCAAAAACAAATCCTTCAAAAATTGGAAGAAGGATCCATCTGAAGAAAATAGGAAAAAGCATAAGATTTGTCAAGTTAAGTGTAAAACATTGATAAGGCAGGTTAGGAGAGAATTTGAAATGAAGTTGGCCGTAGAGGCAAAAACTCATAATAAACACTTTTTAAAATTTATCTGAAGTAAGAAACCTGTGAGGGAGTTGGTTGGACTGTTAGATGCCAGAGGGGTTAAAGGGGCTTTTAGAGAAGATAAGGCCATAGCAGAAAGACTAAATGAATTCTTTGCTACTGTGTTTACTAATGAGGATGTTGGAGAGATACCGGTTCCGGAGATGGTTTCCAAGGGTGATGATTCAGATGAACAGAACCAAATCACTGTGGACCCAGAAGATGTAGTAGTCCAGATTGATAAACTTAAAACTGGCAAATCACCTGGACCGGATGGTATGCACACCAGGGTTCTGAAGGAACTCAAAAATGAAATTTCAGATCTACTAGATAAAATTAGTAACCTATCAATTAAATCATCTCTGGTACCTGAAGACTGGAGGGTGGGCAATATAACCCAAATATTTAAAAAGGGTTCCAGGGGCAATCCAGGAAACTATAGACCAGTGAGCCTGACTTCAGTGCCAGAAAAAATAGTGGAAACTATTCTAAAGATGAAAATCACAGAGCATATAGAAAGACATGGTTTAATGGAACACAGTCAGCATGGATTTCCTAAGGCAAGTCTTCCCTCACAAATCTGCTTTATTTTTTTTGAAGGGGTTAATAAACATGTGGATAAAGTTGAGCCAGTAGATGTAGTGTATTTGGATTTTCAGAAGGCGTTTGACAAAGTCTCTCATGAGAGGCTTCTAAGCAAACTAAAAAGTCATGGGATAGGAGGTGGTGTCCTTCATGGATTACAAACTGGTTAAAAGACAGGAAAAAGAGTAGGATTAAATGGTTAATTTTCTCAATGGAAAAGGGTAAACAGTGGGGTGCTTCAGGGATCTGTACTTGGACTGGTGCTTTTCAATATAAATATATAGGAAAAAAATAACCCATGCTATAGTTAGACAATGTTGGGTTCCATATTAGGTGCTACAACCTGACACATCAGAAAGAGATCTAGGCGTCATAGTGGATAGCACATTGAAATAGTCGGTTCAGTGTGCTGCGGCAGTCAAAAAAGCAAACAGAATGTTGGGAATTATTAGAAAGGGAATGGTGAATAAAACGGAAAATATCATAATGCCTCTGTATCACTCCATGGTGAGACCGCACCTTGAATACTGTGTACAATTCTGGTCACCGCATCTCAAAAAAGACATAATTGCGATGGAGAAGGTACAGAGAAGGGCTACAAAAATGATAAAGGGAATGGAACAGCTCCCCTATGAGGAAAGACTAAAGAGGTTAGGACTTTTCAGCTTGGAGAAGAGACGGCTGAGGTGGGATATGATAGAGGTGTTTAAAATCATGAGAGGTCTAGAACGGGTAGATGTGAATCGGTTATTTACTCTTTCGGATAATAGAAAGACTAGGGGGCACTCCATGAAGTTAGCATGTGGCACATTTAAAACTAATTGGAGAAAGTTCTTCTTCACTCAACGCACAATCAAACTCTGGAATTTGTTGCTAGAAGATGTGGTTAGTGCAGTTAGTATAGCTGTGTTTAAAAAAGGATTGGATAAGTTCTTGGAGGAGAAGTCCATTACCTGCTATTAAGTTCACTTAGAGAATAGCCACTGCCATTAGCAACGGTAACATGGGATAGACTTAGTTTTTGGGTACTTGCCAGGTTCTTATGGCCTGGATTGGCCACTGTTGGAGACAGGATGCTGGGCTTGATGGACCCTTGGTCTGACCCAGTATGGCATGTTCTTTTATATAAATGATCTGGAAAGGAATACAACGACTGAGGTAATCAAATTTGCAGATGATACAAAAGTATTCAGAGTAGTAAAATCACAAGCGGATAATGATAAATTGCAGGAGGTCCTTGCGAGACTGGAAAATTGGGCATCCAAATGGCAGATGAAATTTAATATGGACAAGTGCAAGGTGATGCATATAGAGAAAATTAACCTATGCTGTAGTTACACAATATTAGGTTCCATATTAGGAGCTACCACCCAGGAAACACATTGAGTCGTCATAGTAGATAATACGTTAAAATTCTTGGCTCAGTGTGCTACGGCAGTCAAAAAAGCAAACAGAATGCAAGGAATTATTAGGAAGAGAATGGTGAATAAAACAGAAAGTGTCATAATGCCTCTGTATCACTTCATGGTGAGACCACACCTTGAGTACTGTGAACAATTCTGGTTGCTGCATCTCAAAAAAGATATAGTTGTGATGGAGAAGGTACAGAGAAGGGCAACCAAAATGGTAAGGGGACGGAACAGCTCCCCTATGAGGAAAGGCTAAAGAGGTTAGGGCTGTTCAGCTTGGAGAAGAGACGGCTGAAGGGGGATATGATAGAAGTTTCTAAAACGGGTAAATGTGAATCTGTTATTTACTCTTTTGGATAATAGAAGGATTAGGGGACACTCCATTAAGTTAGCAAGTAGCACATTTAAAACTAATCGGAGAAATTATTTTTTCACTCAACACACAATTAAACTCTGGAATTTGTTGCCAGAGGATGTGGTTAGCGCACTTAAGAGTAGCCGGTTTTAAAAAAGGTTTGGGTAAGTTTTTGGAGGAGAAGTCCATTAACAGCTATTAGTCAAGTTGTCTTAGAGAATAGCCACTGCTATTACTGGCATTAGTAGCATGGGATCTATTTAATATTTTGGTACTTGGCAGGTACTTGAGCCTGGATTGGCCATTGTTGGAAACTGGATGTTGGGCTTGATGGACCCTTGGTCTGACCCAGTATGGCAATTTCTTATGTTCTTATGACCAAAAGGCATATTAGACGTGGCTCGAGAGACATGGGAGGCTGAAGGAAACCATGGATAGAATATCATAGACTATACCATACAGGTCCAAGAGTGCCTTAAGAAAAATCATGGAGGCAGCCCGCTTATGCTTATTGAAAACTCAGACTGCTTAGACATGGGTGTATAACCATCCCAAGGCTCAGAAAATCTTCCATCTCAGAGGCCGGGTTCCCATTCTCTTTCCCTCTTCAGAAAGCAAGCTGCTTACCAGTTGGCAAGGGCCATACGAGCTCGTGGAAAAAAAACAACTCAGTCA
Organism: Rhinatrema bivittatum; assembly: GCF_901001135.1. Taxonomy (NCBI): domain Eukaryota; kingdom Metazoa; phylum Chordata; class Amphibia; order Gymnophiona; family Rhinatrematidae; genus Rhinatrema; species Rhinatrema bivittatum. Next base: position 267,488,723 of record NC_042618.1, on the reverse strand, counting down.
ATTATAAAATAGCTCAGCCGGCTAAAAAGTAAGGAAACTCAGATTTACCATGTCAACCTACTAAAGAAATGGGTTCCACAGGTGTGTGGAATGGTACATGAGACATTTGGCACAGAGTTCAAACCTGAGGCAGACTAGACCTAGGTGCCATTTGGGGAGGAGCTGTCAGCTTCCCAATTAGCGAACTGAAAGCAGCTGCTCGAGCAACATAGGGAAATCTTCTCCGGTTTGCCAGGATGTAGTCACTTGATCCAACAATATATCATTATACCACTTAGGGTGATCATACATCAACAGCCATAATGGATTCCACAAGCCAGGTGTCACATTATCGAAAGAAAAGTGAAGGAAAAGGTACAGCTTAGAGTCACAGCAAAAAACTGTCTTCACCCATGGTCCTGGTACCGAAACCAGATGGGACTTTAAAAAAAAAGTCTCCAAACTGAATACATACCCAATGCCTAGGGTGGATGAGCTGATTGAACACCTGGTATCGGCTCAGTTCATCTCAACCCTGGACCTCAAAGTATACTGGCAACTACCTTACATGCCAACGGCGAAGGAGAAGACTGTCTTTCTCAACACTGGCGGGGCTCTTCCAGTTTATGGTCCTTCTGTTTGGCTTTCCATTGTACCCCAGCAACTTTTCAGCTATGCCTGCACCAGGGCTATGCTGCCGCATACCTGTATGATAGTGATACACAGCCCAGATTGGAGGATACACCTGAGCCAACTCCAAGCTGTACTATCCACTCTAAGGAAGACTGGGCTGAACGAGTAGATGTGACTCGGTTATTTTCACTTTCGAATAACAGAAGGACTAGGGGGCATTCCATGAAGTTAGCAAGTAGCATATTTAAGACTAATCGGAGAAAATTCTTTTTCACTCAACACACAATAAAGCTCTGGAATTTGTTGCCAGAGGATGTGGTTAGTGCAGTTAGTGTAGCTGGGTTCAAAAAAGGTTTGGATAAGTTCTTGGAGGAGAAGTCCATTAATGGCTATTAATCAAGTTTACTTAGGGAATAGCCACTGCTATTAATTGCATCAGTAGCATGGGATCTTCTTAGTGTTTGGGTAATTGCCAGGTTCTTGTGGCCTGGTTTTGGCCTCTGTTGGAAACAGGATGCTGGGCTTGATGGACCCTTGGTCTGACCCAGCATGGCAATTTCTTATGTTCTTATGTTCTTATGATAGCAAACACGAATAAGTGCTTGTTGGGAAGACAAGAAATCCAATATCTAGCTATATTTTGGGGAAGAGTCAAGTCCATCCACAGTCCAGGAAGATTGAGATGATAACCAAGGTACTGGTCCCATAAACCAAAGGAAAGTAAGATTGTACCTAGGCCTGACAAGTTACTATAAAAAGTTTATACCTAATTACTCCAAGAAGACAGAGCCACTCACTAGGCTCATACTAAAGAAGTCAATGGAAAAAGTCCAATGGTCAGTCAAGATAGAAAAAGCTTTCCGGGAGCTGAAGGAAATGATCTGCTCCAAACCGGTCCTAATAAGTCCAGACTTTACAGAATCCTTCATCGTTCAAATGGACACCTCAGAGGTAGGACTGGAGGCGGTCCTCAACCAAATGAAGGACGGCCAAGAGCATCTGGTTGCCTATATAAGTTGGAGCCTCCTACCACGGGAGAAGTATTCTATAATGGAGAAGGAGGCCTTAGCAGTAAAATGGGTTCTAGAAGCCTTTCAGTATTACCTCTTGTGATAGCAGTTCATCCTGGTGACCTGACCACATACTGCTCATATGGATAAACCGGGAGGATAATTCCAGGATGAAGAGATGGTTCTCAACCCTGCAACCCTTCCATTGTAAAAATGCAGCACAGGGCTGGGAAGGAGAACATCAATGCTGAATTTGTCATGAGTGGTGTCCCTGAAACAGACAGATTTTCACCCTATAAAGGGTGAGCTGAGAGATAGGGTATGGAAGTATTTAAAAAAAAAAAAACCCACACTCAAACACAGGCTAGAGCCATCTGCTCTGGTTTGCCTTAAGGCACGGAGCCTCAAAAGATTCTGTGTTCCAGGAAGTTCCTAACAGTGTAAAGGGTCAGAGTCCAATAGGCTTAAGAAGGTCTCAGGGAGCTGTTTCAACCCCATGGTATGTCCCTACGGAGTATGTATAACTGCTTTGGATATTTAAAACGAGGTAAGCTATTGTTTCTGTATTGCTGTTTCTTTGAAGTCCAGTAAATAAAAACTTTTGTTCTTGACCAGAACAGTCAAGTCTTGCTGTCTTCCTTAGCTGTTCCAGATGCTGCAGCTAGCCCAAAACAGGTACACAGGGATTGAATAGCATGAAGCAACTCTTGATCATGAATAGGTGCTTCCGATCTTTCCTTGTCAATGATCAATAAAGCAGATCTTTGCAAGGTGGAGAGATGGCTGAGGGGGGATATGATAGAGTTGTTTAAAATCATGAAAGTTCTAGAACGGGTAAATGTGAATCGGTTATTTACTCTTTCGGATAATAGAAGGACTAGGGGGCACTCCATGAAGTTAGCATGTGGCACATTTAAAACTAATCGGAGAAAGTTCTTTTTCACTCAACGCACAATTAAACTATGGAATTTTGTTGCCAAAGGATGTGGTTAGTGCAGTTAGTGTAGCTGTGTTTAATAAAGGATTGGATAAGTTCTTGGAGGAGAAGTCCATTACCTGCTATTAATTAAGTTGACTTAGAAAATAGCCACTGCTATTACTAGCAACAGTAGCATGGAAGAGACTTAGTTTTTTGGTAATTGCCAGATTCTTATGGCCTGGATTGACCACTGTTAGAAACAGGATGCTGGGCTTGATGGACCCTTGGTCTGACCCAGTATGGCATGTTCTTATGATCTTAAGATGGATAAAAAATCTGAGCAAGACTGGTCAGTATTACTAGATTCAGAAGCGTATAATGAAAAATAGGCTTGAAAACATTCAAGAATATCAGAACTGTTAAAAATCCAGTGCCCAGAATGGTAATTTAAGGCAGCTAACCTCTTTTTCTCCCTCTTTCCTCTCAAGTATATGGCCAAACAATTGCTAGCTTTAGTATTACCTGCATTGTAGTACATTTTCCTCATAAAAACTGAATTCCCAATCCTGTGACTGAGTATTAACTTATGCAGTTCAAATAGTAAAAAAGAAGATATTTGGGATTTAGTTTTATCTTCAATGTCTCTAATTTGAACCTCCAATGCCTCTAGTTCTTCATACCTCTGTTTGTTGCATTTGGCAGTGAAAGCAATAATCATCCCTCTAATTGTTGCCTTAAAAGCATCCCATTTCACAGCACAGGGAAGTGAAGGATCATTAAAATAAAAATACTGTATAGAGCTGGCTATTGACTTGAGGAATTCTGAGTCCCCCAATGATTTGTTAAATTGCCACATGAGTGGACTAGGCCTATTCAAAGTGGAGATCAAATTCATTGAGAAGCCTGCATGACCAGAAATCAAAATATTTCCTATCTCAGCCTTTAGTATTTACGGAAGAAGGGAATTAGAATTCAAAAAGTAATCAATCCTGGAATAAGATTGATGGACATAGGAATACAAACTATATTTATTTATTTGTTGAGTTTTATATACCGTCATTCGGTGAAGCCATCACAGCGGTTTACAAGATTCAAAAGGTATTTTCTTAACAATTGTGAATTAAGGTATAACAGGATACATATTATAAGCTAAAAGTTAATCTTTTTTATAGTCCAGAAAAAAAATCTTTTTTGAGTGAGAAGGGTTTGTTTGGTGCTGGTTGGTGACAAGTTATTTCGTGGATTTGGTTGGTAGTTCTATTGGGTGTTTGGATGTTGTGATGTTTGATTGTCATTGTAGACTTTGTAAAACAGCCATGTGTTTAGATCTTTTTTGAAAGTTTTGAGGTTAGGTTGGGTTCCCAAATCTTTTGGGAGGGAGCTCCAAATTTTAGGGCAGGCGATGGAAAATGATCTCTCTCTGGTTGTTGTCAAGTGAGCATCTCTGATGGGGGGGGGGGGGGACGGGGGACTGTTAAGCGGCGTGTGTTTGAACGTAAGTTTCTTTGGGGATTCTGGGGGGTTATGTTTAAACCAATTTGACCTTGATGTTCATTGTTTAGTAATTTGTGTATTATGGTCATGGATTTGTGTTCGATTCGGGCTTTAATTGGAAGCCAGTGTAGTGAAATCAGTATAGGCGTTATGTGGTCATGCTTCTTTATTCCAGTCAGAATTCTGGCTGCTGAGTTTTTCAAAATTTGGAGAGGATTGAGGTTGGAAGATGGTATTCCAATCAGTAGGGGAGTTGCAGAAGTCGATGGTTGAGAATATGAGTAGCTGTAGTACAGTTCTGAAGTCATAAGGGTTAAGAAATGGTTTCAGACGTCTTAGGGTTAGTAGTTTGTGATATCCTCCTTTGATTTTGTTTGATATATTGTTCTTGAATGAAAGATCTTTGTCAATAATAATTCCTAGGTTTCTGGAGTGGGTGACAGGGAGTATTGGGTTCATTTGATTGTCGAGTCTGAGTTGGGGTGGTGGTGTTGGATTGGGTTTTTTGTCCATAAGGATTATTTCAGTTTTGTTGATGTTGATTATGAGTTTCAGTGATGTTAGAAGATGTTTAATTGAGACAAGTAGAGCAGATGTTCCTTTGTACATTTCTTCAATTGAATTTTGGATGGGAATTAGAAGTTGAATGTCGTTAGTGTAGAGGAAGTGGGTGATTCCACTATCTTTTACTAGTTGGCAAATGGGAAGAAGGTATATGTTAAATAGAGTGGCCGTTAACGCTGATCCTTGGGGAACTCCAGTGTTGAGGCTAATCTTTTTGGATGGGTTGTTGTTAATGGATACTTGGTAGGTTCTGTCGGATAGATAGGATGAGAACCATTGTAAGGTGGTGTCAGTTAAACCGATTTCAGTCAGCCGTTCTAGGAGTATATTGTGGTTTACTGTGTCGAAGGCAGCTGAGAGGTCAAGGAGAATGAGTAGGTATTTTTTGCCTTTGTCAAATCCTCTTAGTATCGAGTTATTCAAAGAGAGTAGGAGATTTTCTGTGCTTAGGTTCCTTCTGAATCCGTATTGGGTTGGTGATAGTGTCTGAAGGGGCCACTTCGGATGCTGGTTGAAACAGCCCAAGAAAGAAATGAAACACTCTTCCCAGCACTAATTTACTCTTCTACGATGGTTTAGATGGTGAACATGGCAGATGCAGATCCAGAAGCCAACAAAACCACTTCAAAGGGGCCCCACTATGCTGCACAAGGCACACCAAACCAAAGAAGAAGTGGTGCTGTTAATGACGATGATGGAGGCTTTAATTCACAATGCGTAAATCAGTGAAACCAAACAATAGGACCTCATGAATCGACACTGGAATCACAAGCTGCTGTCCAGGTACTCCCGAGTAATGCCCCAGCTGCTGAAGATCCTGAGGAGAGTGAGTAGCTTTCAACGGGGAGGTGCCATAAGCAGTGTCTCATTGAGGAAAAGATGTTTTGTAACATTTTTTTATAACTTTGTGGTTAGAGCAGCGGGCTATGAAACCAGGGTTCAAGTCCCACTCTCGCTCCTTGTGACCTTGGGCAAGTCACTTTACCATCCATTACCTCAGGTTGAAACTTAGATTGTAATCTCTCTGGGGATAGGAAAATACCTACAGTACCTGAATGTAATCTGCTTTGAAATGCTGAAAGAAGTGTGAAAAGCGGAACTTAAAAACAAATCTAAATCTAATCGACCTTGAGGATCAGATGCCTTGATATTAGAAGACTTAATAAATAACAGCGCTACCCCACCCTTTTTTCCTAGAGCAGGAGAAAAACAGCAGTCCCATACCCACCCTCCAGACAATTTTAAAGACTCATGATAAGACAAATGCATTTCTTGATAAGGTGATTAAGCCAATTTACATTTAGAGAGAACAATGTAAGACCTTTAGCCATTATTAAGCTCAGGAGGAAAGCAGCTCATGAAGCATTCGCCACAGTGCTATACCACAGATCTACAGAAAACAAACCTTAAATCAAGGAGCAAGATATAAGTCAAAGTTTAACAAAATAAGAAGGAAAGGAGTGACATTTCCAAGCATCAACAGCAACACAATAGAAAGCATATGATGTTGAACATGAATATGAATGCTAATACTGTAAACTGTTATTGGAACAACGGTATATAAAATACCTAAATAAATAAAACGGTAGCCATTCCAAAGCTACAAACACAGCAAAGTGGGGCAGTAGGGAGTCAAAGATGATAACTCCCACAGACCAGCTAAAGCACTGAGAAAGATGAAATCAATATGCCATCAGGCTTATGAACGCTGAGAGAGAAAAACAACCATACTAAGATAAATCCTTGGGTTAGGAATCATGAACAACAGAAAGGCAGAAATGTAAAAAGACAGCTTAACTTAAAACAATCAGCCCTCAAGGAACAAAGAGACTACAACATAAGGATATAAGTAGCAATCAAAAAGAAAAAAAATATTAACAAACTGCTATTGTACAGGAATTAATAATCCCAAAAGGAACAGGCCAATATCAGTCAGGTACCAACTGGAGACAGGCAATGCAGGTAATATACCTCGGAAAAAGGAGCACAAGTGCAGAAGAAAGGGTTGCTAAGTCATCACCCATCCAGGTCGGTAGATTAATGTTCAACTAGAAATTTGCGCAGATCAGCAGGTTCAATAAAGTTTCGTGTAGCACTATTGTAAGTCACAAGCATTCTAGCTGGGTAAAATAACCCAAATTGGATAACCAATGGTTTCAGCAGCAGACAGAGCGCTAAGAATTTTTGGGACGCTGCTATAGATTTGGCAAGATCAGTGATCACCAACAGTCTGCAACTCTGCCACATTAATGGTGACTTGGTCTTAGCACACTGCAATATAGCTAGGGCCTATTGTTACCCGAGTACCTTAAAAATGAAAGGATGAGGATAGTTTTTGGCCTGTGCTGCAGATACTGTGATCTGGTATGCACATTCAACCTCAAAAGGCCGCTGAAAAGGACCAGAAACTGAGGGATAAACTCCTTGATGAATTTATCTGGATCCAAGCCTTCCATCCCTTTGGGTAGGCCCATTAATCTAACATTACTTCTCCAGATACAATTTTTTGCATCCTCCAAATCTTGTTTCATAAATTTGCAATCTCTATCCATAGCAAGTAGTTCGTCTTCCAAATGTGACACTCCAGTTTCCACCTCCTCTGTACACTGCTGAAACAAGTTAAGTTGGTTGGATATGGACGCCAGTTTTGATTTAAATTCTTGTACTGCTGTTCTGTTAGCTTGAAGCATCTCTTTTAAAGTCACCAGCTCAGCCATTATTGCAGCCAGCAGTTCCAGAGCCTCTTTAGCAGATGCCATTTTGGAAAGAGACAGCATGTTTGTAGTGTTTCACGCTAGAGATCGTAAATACTGAATCAATCTTGTGCTGTTTGCTGCCTGACATATTGGCAAAAGAAAAAGGGGAAAGTATCCAAGCAAATTCCCCAGAAAATATCGAGATCAGGACCATTTTCTTTTTTTTTTTTTTATATTGATAATTTGTATTGATTTTCAAAAAATTAGACAACAAAACAGATATATAATCATTCCATAATTTCAAATCATCGTAATTTCATAAATTCTCTTTATAAGAAACATATAATGGTCTAATTATGATCCAATCAAAGAAAGTCTTACCACATTTATCTGAAAATAACAGAGGCCTGGCAATTTAAAGGGAGATATCAAAAAGACTAATATTATCCTTATCATTGCATTGTAATCCTGTTAATATTTCTTTTCACTGGGTTGTGTTTGGTAACATGGCTGCTCTTTTTTGCTCAACAAATATTTTCAAATGTTCTGGACTAAAGAATATATAAACATCCTGTTGTTTTTTTACAATACATTTACAGGGATATCTAAGGTTAAATACAAATCCCATTGACACTAATTCCTGTCTGAAAGTCAAAAACTCTCTTCTTCTAATCTGTGTAGAAACAGATAAATCGGGGAAGATCTTTACCCAACTTTCCTGAAATGTGATGGGGTATATACTAAAATATTTTTTCATAACTTTATTTAAATCCAGTAAATTTGTAAAAGCAACTAATAGCAATCCCCTATCTATTATTTGGTTATCAGTGCTCTCTAAGAAATTTGTGAGATTGCCCTGAAAGGGCATCTCCTCACTATCCAAGTTAGGGGTTTTTTTTGGTAAAAAATAGCAATAGCTAATCATAGGAAGATCATTTTCTGAAAATAATAATATTTGCATTAAAAACAACTTCAATGTTTCCATCGGTACCTGCCCCGCTATTCTAGGAAAATTAAGCAGGCGCAGATTTAAACGCTTATTATTATTTTCAAAAGCTTCTCTATCTTTTGCTACAATCGATTGAAATTCTAAATTTTTACCCTCCTTATCTTCTAAAGCCTTAATCCTTATTTCTGAATTTTTTTACACATTCTCGGACTTGTATTAATTCCTGTTGATTTTTCCCTGTTACTATATCAACCTTTTTCTCTAGTCCTTTTATGTCCATTGACATCTTTGCAATCATGTCCCATAACGATTCCAGTGTGACCACCGCAGGGCGCTTTAGTGACTCATTTTGGCTATTCCCTGAGGACAGATCACTTCCCTCAGGAGCTGTTTCATTTCCTCCTCCGATGTTCACATTCGGGGTCCCTGACTCAAACGAATTGAGTCCCTCCGATAAGCCACCCGTGAGACCTTCAGCCGCCCTGTATATTGGGGGTACATCTAGATTGGGGCTCAGCAAAGCTTCTTCCAAGGACTTGGGCTGTTCTCCCATAAAGCTCAAGTCAGCGGTGTCCTTAGCTACTGGTGAAACAGGACCCTTTAAGAAACGAACTATCTCTTGCTGAATGGGAGATGGAGGGGGAAGTGAGGGAAACACCCTTATTTTCCCCTTTCGTTTTGGAGGCATTTTACAATACCAGTTCAAATTCAGCAAACCGTTCGTCTCTTATAAACAATGCAAAATCTACTTGCCTCTGTGGCGATGACTGAAGCAGAGTTCCCCCTCGATCCTCGCTTATCCAAGCGAAGCCAAGCAAAGCAAAGCCAGGCGCGCGCGGCTTTGGCGGCGCACCGGCGGCAGTGGCGCGCCTAGGAGACGTCGTTCTTATGGCGTCTCCTCGACCCCTCCCGATGACGTCGGGGCTGGCAGGCAGGCAGGCAAACGAAAATCAGCTGGGGAATCTCGGAGCTCTCCGGGTGCTCCTTGCAGTCAGGCACGCGCTCTGTACCTCCTAGACGCCGCTCTTATGGCGTCTCCTCGGCCCCTCCCGATGACGTCGGGGCTGGCAGGCAGGCAGGCAAACGAAAATCAGCTGGGGAATCTCGGAGCTCTCCGGGTGCTCCTTGCAGTCAGGCACGCCAGGACCATTTTCTAACTACGGTAGCTGGAGCAACATCTCTATGTAGCCATCTTGGTCAGCACCATAGCCACACCCCTCCATCCTAGTATTTTCAATGGAAAGATTTCCAGCAGCATCATCATTTTTAAAATATTAAGCTATGCCCCTATGATTATCCTGAACCAGCAGAAACAACCATATTAGCAAGAGTGTTACACACACAGAGGTTGCTTATCATCCACATAAGTGGGTGATGCCGTTCAATAGGCACCAATGCAAAGCGTTTCCACAGTCATCTGGAAAAACCTAGAACGCTTTTCTGGGTATAGGCAGGAATTCCCATGCAGCTGCAACCTAATGGCTCCCCTTATATACAAGACTAAATGGAGAACCAACTCCATATAGGCAGAGACAGAAGCACAAATGGAAAACAGCAGAAGGACCTACTCCCATCTCTCAGCCCTCCTTTCCACTGCACCCGGGACCTCACTGCCTTAGGCAGGATGAAAAGCTGGCCCGGCTCACTGGCACACAGGCAGAGATAGCAGTTACAGTGAAGAAAAGCAGGAAGGCCTACTTCCACAGTGGTTTAAGTTGATGGAATGGGGAGGCTGGTAGTATATCATCCCATCGCTACTGTAATGATGGGCTGGTCTTGGGATGGCCCTGCAACCGGCTGGGACACTGCCATGCCACTACCTATTCAGGCCTCCTTAGGTGTGCCATACCTTAAAAGGCCCCAAGGCAAAAAATCTCTCTACTGCTGCCTCACGACATCGTTACACAGCTAGGAATTTAAACCCCAGCCGCAATCCTATTCCATGCCTCTGCAATAGGTCCTCTTGTGAGCTTTGCCTGCAGTGCATATTACCTGTCTTCCCATTGTTCCTGTCTATATCTTCAGTGTTCCCTTTGTTGTCTTGGTAGATGCCTCTGCCACCGGCATGGAAGCTGTCCCCTCTCAAAAAAGCAAGACAGGAACGTATAGGCCATGCTTCTTTTAGTCTAAGAAATTCACACCTACACAAAAAAATTACCCATTGGTGATAGAGAACTTTTGTCACACTCAAAGAATGGCACCACTTGCTAAAAGGAGCAGCCCATCCCATTACAATCTGCATGGATCACAAGAACCTACAATACCTCCTGCAGGATCAACGATTCAACCCCTATCAAGCATGTTGGTCCTTTTTCCTTAAATACCGTCCCACCGAAAAAAAAACAACAGAACAGTGTGATAAAAGCCACGTCCTGCTCCTTTGAGCCAAAGAACATTCAAGAGAATACCACATCCTTGATCCAACCAGCATCCTAGCTGCCGCAAAAGTTCCAGTACCTCCTGGGAAAACCATAGTCCCCAAAAGACTCCAGGAGAAAAGTATTCAGGTGGGCACACAATTCAAAGTTGGCTGGTCATCCCAGCTTGACAAAGATGTTGGAGCTGTTTATGCATCACTACTGGTGGCCCCAAGTTAAGACAGACATCAGTCATTATGTGAAATCCTAACCAACTGTGCAGCCAATAAATCTATGCATTTTCACCACTGGGGACTTCTGCAATCATTACCAGTCCAAGGCAGGCCATGGATTTTATTGTGGACCTGCCCATTTCTAATGAGTGCACCACCATCTGGATAGTGGTAGACGGGTTTTCGAAGATGGCCCACTTTTACCACTAATCTGTTCTCCTGTCTGCTTCGGAACTGGCCCATTTCTTCTTTTTATATATCTTCCATCTCCATAGTCTACTAGAGTACATGCTTTCTGACTGAGGCATCCAATTTACAGCCAAATTCTGGTGGAATCCCTGCCAGAAGTTCCAAATCTCGCTGGATTTCTCATCTGCCTATCATCCGTAGACAGACTAAGCAGCCTAATCAGACTCTTAAAACCTTCCTACAGGTATAAGTGAATGAAAGACAGGACGAATGGGCGACATTACTCCCATGAGCAAAGTTCAGTCACAATCATCATGATGGGCAGTCCACAAATTCCTCTCCATTCAAAAGAGCATAGGACTTATCATACTGGGTCAGACCAAAGGTCCATCCAGCCCAATAACCTGTTTCTAACACTGGTCAAGCCAAGTCATAAGGGGTAAACAGATTTCAAGCTGCTTATCCCAAGAATAAGCAGTGGATTTCTGCAACTCTAAAACTTAATAATGGTTAATGGACTTTTTCTCCAGGAACTTATCCAAACCTTTTTAAATAGCATTCGTGGTGAATGGCACAAAATCCAGAGCTTAATTATGCGTTGAGTAAAAAAAATATTTTCTCTTACTAGTTTTAAATGTATTATTTAGTAACTTCACTATATGTCCCCTGGTCTCTGTACTTTTCAAAAGAGTAAACAACTGATAAACGTTTACTTGTTCCATTCCACTCATTTTACAGACCTCTATCATATCTCCGCTCAGCCATATCTTCTCCAAGCTGAAGAGTCCTAACCTCTTTAGCCTCTTTTCATAGGAGAATTGTTCCATCCCCTTTATCATTTTGGTCACCCTTCTCTGTACCTTTCCTAATTCTGCTATAATCTTTTTTGAGATGTGGTGACCAGAACTGCACACAATATTCAAGATGAGGTTGCACCATGGAGCGATTCAGAGGCATTATGTTATTTTCTGGTTTTTTTCTCCATTCCTTTCCTAATAATCCCTAGCAATCTATTTGGATTCTTGGATGCTGCTGCACACTAAGCATAAGATTTCAACACATTTTCAATGTTAACCTCTATTGCTTTGCAAGCCCTCCTATTCTCCAAATTGGATTATTGTAACACATTGCTTCTTGGATTGCCTACTTCTACTATCGCACAACTTCAACTTTTGCAAAATGCTGCAGCAAGATTACTCAGTAACCTCAAAAAATCATACCATATTACTCCAATTCTCAAAGACCTTCACTGGTTACCAATATCTTATAGAATTCATTGTAAGATTCTCATTCACAAAGCTCTATAAATAATAAGACTGATTGGATGGAAACAACTCTTTGTTTTCAAATCCTAAGAAGAACTTTACGATCCACAAACACTGGTCTCCTTGAAACTCCATCCCCTAAAATATCCCGTCTCACCTCAAAAAGACAACGTGCTTTTTCAATTGCAGGCCCGCTTCCATGGAACATTCTACCAATTGAACTAAGACTTGAATCATCCACACAAACTTTTAAGAAGGACCTGAAAACATGGCTTTTTATAAAAGTTCTCTCAACATGTTAAAAAGAACTATTTACTTAATTCAATTTAATTCTCTCTCATTATTTCTCGCTCTCTTCTGTATTCTTTAATTTTCTCCCTTACTTTATATAATATTTCTGCTTCTATTTTTCACATTGTATTTTATCTTCCTTTTGTTATATGTGAACCGATGTGATGACTTTTGTTGAATATTGGTATACAAAAACTAATAAATAAATAAAAAAATAGATCCTTTTCCTGAGTGGAGACTCCTAATGTGAAACCTTGCATTTTTGTAGCTATAATTTGGATTACTCTTCCCTAGTTTATCACTTTGCACTTGTTCACATTAAATGTCATTATCCATTTGTATGCCCAGTCTCCAAGTTTTGCAATGTCCATTTGCAATTTAACAACTTTGAATCAAATTTGCCAATGGCACAAAATTATCACCTCACTTGCTATTCCCATTTCTAAGTCGTTTATAAATATATTAAAAGGCAGTTGCCCAAGAACAGATCACTGGGCCACTCCACTATTCACCCTTTTCCCATTGGGAAAATTTATCATTTAGCCCTACTCTGTTTTCTATCTTTTAATCAGTTGATAATCCATAATAGGTCACGGCCTCCATCTAATGGCTTTTTAATTTCCTACAAGTCTCTTGTGAGAGACTTTGTCAAATGCTTTCTGGAAATCCAGATACACTATTTCAATTGGCTCACCTTTATCCACATTTATTAACGCCCTCAAAAAATTTGTGAGGCAAGATTTCCCTTGGCTAAATCCACATTAGCTGTGTCCCATTAAACTATGCTTATCTATATGTTTAGCAATCTTATTCTTTATGATAGTTTCTACCATTTTGCCTGGCACAGTTGTTAGACTCGCTAGTCTGAAGATTCCTGGATCATCCCTTGATCTCTTTTTACACTGAAAACATAGATGTTACTGGTAGTTTTCAAATTTCCAATAGCAGATCCGCAATTTCATTTCTGTTTCTTCAGCACTCTGTGATGCATACCATCTGGTCCAGGTGATTTGCTACTCTTTATTTTGTCAATTTGCCCTAGTACATCTTCTAGGTTCACTGAGATTTGTTTCAGTTCTTCTGAATCATCACTTTTGAATATCATTTCTGACATGGGTATAACTCTTACATCTTTCTCAGTGAATACCAAAGCAAAGAATTAAATTTAGTCTCTCTGCTATGGCTCTCTCATCTCTAAGTGTCTCTTTTACCCCTTTATCAGCTAATGGTCCAACTAATTCCCTCGCAGGCTTTTTACCTCAAATGTACCTGAAAAAGGTTGTATGAGTTTTTGCTTCCACAAAAACCTTCTTTTCAAATTGTCTTTGCCTTCCTTATCAATGCTTTGCATCTCACTTGCCAGTGCTTATGCTGTTTCCTGTATTCATTTGTATCCCTTTTCCATTTTTTAAAGGATGTACTTTTAGATAATATAGCCTCTCTCACCTCACCTTTTAACCATGCCTGTAGTCATTTAGCCTTCCTTCCATCTGTACTAATGCATGGAATACATCTGATTTGGGTATCCAAGATGATATTTTTAAACATCCATGCCCGAGCTAACTCTTAACCTTTGCAGTTGCTTTCATTTTTTTTTCCTAATCATTTTCTGAAAGTTAAATGCTGTTGCACTAAACTTTAGTGTGCTCCCTCCAGTTATTAAGTCAAATCTGATCATATTGTGATCACTATTGCCAAGTGGCTCCAACCCTATTATCTCTCACACCAAATCCTGTTTTCCCACTAAAGGACTAGGTCTAAAATAATTTCCCCTCTTGCTGGTTATTGTACCAGTTACTCCAGGAACTTTACTTCTCTAGAATGTCCTAATGTAACATTCACCTGTCAATACTGGGGTAACTGAAATCACCCATTATTACTGTGCTGTTGATTTTGTTAGCGCCTTAATTTCTTTTAGCATTTCATTGTCTGTTAGTTCATTCTGGTCAGGTGGCTGGTAAAACACGCCCACTACTATTTTATTCCCTTTTTCACCTGGAATTTTGATCCATAAAGATTCAACATTGCATTTATTTCCTGCAGAACTTTTATTCTGTTTGATTCAATGTTCTCTTTATCACCAATTTGATCCATCCTATGTACCCTGGTATCATAGTGTTCACTGGTTATCTTCCTTCCACCAGGTCTCTGAGATACCAATTATATCTCCTCATTATCCAGTGCTATACACTAACTCTCCCATCTTATTTTTTAGATTTCCAACATTTGTATACAGACATTTCAAAGTATGTTTTTTGTTTGTATTAATAACCTGCTCATCAGCTGACAGGCATAATTTGGAAACTTTCTGCACTTTAAAGACATCCGGTCCGCTTTGGCATTTATTGCAACCTCTATACTGGAATGCCTTATTTTCCCTGTTCTCTTAGTATCCTTCAAAGATACATTATTCCCTGCTCAATGTAATTCATTGGGCCAAACAAAAGAATGTGGCTAGGGCTGTGATCTCTTTGGATGCGGATAAGACCTTTCACTGAGTCTCATGGTGCTACATGTTTGTGGTGTTTAAACATTACGGGATACCTGAGGATTTTATTTCTTGGATA
Organism: Rhinatrema bivittatum; assembly: GCF_901001135.1. Taxonomy (NCBI): domain Eukaryota; kingdom Metazoa; phylum Chordata; class Amphibia; order Gymnophiona; family Rhinatrematidae; genus Rhinatrema; species Rhinatrema bivittatum. Next base: position 267,473,577 of record NC_042618.1, on the reverse strand, counting down.
CATGGTCTGTATACTAATCCTACCGCGAGGATAGTAACCAATGGCATAGTTTCAGTTCCTTTCACCACTGAGAGAATAATGTGGCAAGGGTGCCCACCATCCTCATTATTATTCGATCTGGCCATAGAATTGCTGGCTCAGGCCATTAGGAGGTCTGGGAGGATAGAAGGGTTTATATGTAACAAGTGGTCTCAAATTCTCATTATATGCAGATGATGCACTATTAAATGTGACTAATTTGTCCGGCTCCTTAACTGAGCTAATGGATCTTAAAGACAGATTTGGGGCAATCTTAGGTTATTTGATTAACTTCATTAAATCTGTACTGATGTTACTGGGTCCAGAGAGGAACTGTCCCCCAAAAGTGAATTGATTTAAAAGAGCTGGGGAAGGATTTAAATATTTGGGTCTCTCTAGGGACTATAAAAGAATATATAGGGATAATTATGTACCAATTTTTTATTAAATTAAGGCCAATTTGCAGAGGTGGTCTTCCCTGAACATGTCACTTTTGGGGAGAGTGAATTTATTAAGATGGCCATATTACCAAGGCTTATATATCCTTTTATGCACCTCTCATATGATGTCCCAATGCAAGCCTTACTGACTTTAAAAGGTGAAATATCCAGCTTTAGGTGACAGGGGAAGCATTAGACAGGGACATTTTATAATTGCACACACACAAAATATGGAGAGCAGAGACTCGCCATGTTCACTGAAAGGATGTTGATTAGTCCTACATGACATCTTTAGTGCTTAATCATAATTTGTTACCGCATTCATTACCGCCTGATATGGAAGTGTGGGTGGCAGAAGGGTTGAAATTTTTAGGACAATTGGCTGATGAGAGGAGAGTCCAAACCTTCATGGAGTTGGTGGGAGACTATCAAATACAGTTATTTATATCTACATCTGCATAAAGACATTAAAGATATAATTAGGGAACACCCAGATGTAGAAGAATGTTAGGGGATTGAAGGTTTGATAAGTTGTAGGAGAAGAGCGAAACATTTAATATCTGACTTGTATATATCACTCCATTGCGGCACTGTGTGAAAAAGAAACTTTGCAAAACTCATGCAAATGTGGAACTTAGATTTGAATGCTGATCTAGACATCTTCAAAATTGATTTCTAATCAATCTCATAGTTGTCAACATATTACTATATGTTATAAAGGGCAACAATTACTGCATCAGCTGTTAAAAAGACTATACCGCATTCCAGACTTTTTTACAAAGTTTAGTGGTGTAAGCTAATATTGCTGAATAGTGTGGGCAGTTAAGAATGTATTTTCATATGTGGTGGGATTGTCAGGAAACAAATGTTTTGGTTTAAAGTGTCAGACTGTATCTCTCATAGATGTGGGCAACATTTAGTGGTCAATCCTAGTCTTTTTCTATGGCGAAGTGGTCTAATAGAGGGGAATTGAGAGGTCACAGAAAGTTGTCGGGATACATGTTGCAGCTCATCAGTGGAAGCTGTTCCCAGTTATCCTTTGCTAGGAAAATAAGGTGTTGGATGTTGCTCTAATGGAAAAATTAACATATGTTTAAAAAATCAAATTAGAAAAGATATTATAAAGTGTGGGAGCGATCCAAGATGGCAATGCTGTGCTAGCACCGTGAGCGTGGGCTCTTACTTCATACCTTTTTCTTCAAACTTTTTCAACTGAAATGCCTCATTCGGTCAGGAAGAGGTGAGCCCGGGAAAAAGCTCTCCCTGGAGCTCTCCATGAGCTGCCTACGACTGGCCCGATGGACGCCCACGTTCTACGAGGAGTGTTTACACCTGGAGAAGAGTCGCGGGAGCAGGGAACAGAAAGTGAGGAGGTATGTTCCCTGCCGGACTCAGAGACCACGCTGTCCCCGGTGGTGAGGGAGGCGCCGAGGAATCCAGCATTGCTGCGTACCCCGGATGGAGACCCAGAAGCTCCGGTAGCCGAAAGTGCGAGTGGAGCGTCCCGGCCAGGGAGTCTCCCTTCGGGAGGGAGTGGCAAGGAAGAACCGCCCGGAGAGGGTGAAGTGTTCCTCGGCAGCTCAGACAGAGGCGGTACAGAACAGAGTATCCAGAGGTTAACATCTACACCCACACCGCTGCAGATAAGTCTAAAATCTCCTTCTTTCTACTTACAAAAACCAGACCATATAACTTTGGAAACTTTATGGGAAGCAATGGTTGGTCTAGGTCAGGGGTCGGGAACCCATGGCTCGCGAGCCAGATATGGCTCTTTTGAGGGCTGCATCTGGCTCGCAGACAAGTGTCGCCATACTTCGCTGTTCCCCGCTGACCCAGCTGCTCCCCGGTCCTCCGCCGCCCGGGCTTAAAATGCTGTCAGCCCGGGCGGAACGCGGCAGGACAGCTGGAGTCAGCGGCACCGGCGTGCTCTCTTCTCCCCCCCGCGGCCCGGAAGAGGAAGTGGAGAGCATCGGGTGCCTGCGCGGGAAGAAGAGACCACACTAGCGTGGTCTCTTCTTCCGCGCAGGCACCCGATGCTCACCACTTCCTCTTCCGGGCCGCGGGGGGGAGGAGAAGAGAGCACGCCGACTGGAGTCATCCGGGTGCCTGCGCAGGAGTCATCGGGTGTCAGCCGGGTGCCAGCGCTGGAGTCATCGGGTGCCTGCGCGGGTCTTCCCGCGCAGGCACCCGATGCTCTCCACTTCCTCTTCCGGGCCGCGGGAAGAAGAGAGCAGCGCGGCTCGGAGGAAAATGAAAATCTTCAACCGCGGCCGATGGGACTCCGCCTTCGCCTCCGCGAGGGCTGAAAATGAAGGAGGTTAGCGTTGGGAGGTGGCTGCTGCTGCCGCGAGTTCCCGGGGGGGGGGGGGGGGGGAGAGAGAGAGTGAATGAATGAGCGAGCAAGCATGTGTGTTTGAGATCCTGTGTGTGTGAGTGAGAGATTGCATGTATGTGAATGATTGAGAGCCTGTATATGTGAAAGAGAGTATGTCTGTGATTGAGATCCTGCCTGTGAGAGAGAGAGCATGAATGTAAGTTTACCATTGGGAACCTGTATGTGTAAGTTTGTAATTGAAAACCTGTTTGTTTGAAAGAGTATGTGTGTATGATTGAGATCCTTTGTGTGTGAGAGAGATCATGTGTATGTATGATTAAGAGCCTGTGTGTATAAGTAAGAGAGAGATCATGTGTGTCTGTGTCTGATTGACAGCTGGTTTAGGTGATGGAGCATGTGAGTATGTGATTGAGAGCCTGTGTTTAAATGAGAGAGAGAGACCATGTGTGTATGTGTGTGATTGAGAGCTGATTTAGGTGAGGGAGCATGTGAGTATGTGATTGAGAGCCTGTGTGTAAATGAGAGAAAGAGAGGACATGTTTGTAAGCATGTGAATGAGAGTCTGTGTGTGAGAGAAAAAGACAGCATGTATTTATGTGATTGAAAGCCTGTGTGTGTGTAAGCGTGAAAAGATAGACAGCATGTGTGTAAATGTGTAATTAAGAGCCTATATAAGTGAGAGAGAAAAAACATTTGTATATGTGAGTGACTGAGAGCATGTGTGTATAGGTGTGTCATTGAGAGCCAGTGTGAGAGAGAGCGCTGGTATGTGACTGAGAGAGGAGAAAGTTCCAAGCAAACCACCCCACCTCCTGCTAATTCAGAACAATCTCAGGACACCTGGATATCAAACGTTCCCAGGTATGCAGAGCAAAAAAGTGTTTGTATCCTTATTATTTTTCATTACTGGATCTTTGTGTCTGCTATTTTGAAATATTTTGTTGGTATCTGGAAATGTTTTATATGAGTTTTTAATTATTGGATATTCCACTCATCAGCTGTTTCGAAATATGTTCTTTTTGTTAGTACAGTTTTACTGCTGATGATTTTATATTTCTTGATTTGTTTTATAAGGATGTGTGATGTTTCTTTTTTCCTTTGTTACACTGCATACAGAGACTCTGGCTTGTTGCAGTTTCCAATTCAGTTTTTGTCTGCATGCTTCTTGTTATGCGTTTTGGTCTCTTTATTCTATGTTAGGTGAGGGACAGCACGTGATTCAGGTGAGGTTTTCTGCTGGCGTGTAGTTTCTGTGTAGGACTCTATAGCAGCCTGACTTGGTCCGTTTTCCTAATAGGAGATGTATTGGTGTCTTAAGGCCTGGTGTAATATTTTCAGAGACTTATTGTACTTTAAAAGTGTGATCTTACATAAAATGCACACATTTACTTGTATTTAGTTTTAAACATATTGTATGGCTCTCATGGAATTACATTTTAAAATATGTGGCGTTTATGGCTCTCTCAGCCAAAAAGGTTCCTGACCCCTGGTCTAGGTAATCTAATGATTAAACAAACTGAGCCACTTGCACATAAATTGGATGATCACGAGGCACGTATTACTTCTTCGGAAAATACTGTAAAGGTTATTCACACTCAAGAAAGTGAAAAGAAAATATTATTAAACTCTGCGAAAAATCATTAGGATCTTTCGGTAAAGAACAATTTAGGTCTATTAAACAAAATTGAAAATATGGAGAATTTATTAAAAAATAGAAATGTTCGTATAATTAATTTTCCAAAAGTTCCCTATATGCTACCCAGAGATATGTTTAGTAAATATCTTCAGGAAATATTGAAGGTGCCATAGGATCAAACACCACCACTTATTTGTGTATTCTATATCCCAATGAGGGAAAATTTAAAGAAAGAAGAGGTTACTGGTATGAGT